>NC_136496.1:96330686-96975686 GCF_053919585.1 Euprymna scolopes
TTCAGGTGTCAGTAGTTTTCTAGCACGGTAGAGAGAGCCTACCTTTTTCGCAGCGGCCCTGCCAATGTTTTCAATATAATTGTTCCAACTCATGTTTCCTGTGAACGTTAGGCCAAGCAGTTTGAAAAAGATGTACTCTCAGACAGGGAGTCACTGGCCATTGCTATAGATGGCAGAGAAGATTTCTTGTAATTATTGAAGGAAACCAGTTTAGTCTTGGCAGCATTGAATGTGACCATCCATTTATGTCTCCATTCCACTACAGATTGGAGGTTATTCTCTAGTGTTTTTGCCATTTCTTTAGTTACGTGTCCATTTGTTTTCCTGTCATGGCTGTTATAGAGTGTGGTGTCATCAGCATATATACCCATCTCAGAAGCAGTTTTGTCGGGGAGGTCATTAATAAATATTAGGAACAATAGAGGTCCAAGGATAGACCCGAGGCACTCCCGCATTTATATCACACTGTTTAGATGTACGACCGTCGAGGACAACCTGGATTTTTCTCTTATCTAAGAAGGATTTAATTATGTTAAGTATTCTACCAGTGATACCGTATGATTTAATTTTCCTGAGGAGACCCTCATGCCATACCCTGTCAAAAGCCTTAGATATATCTAGAGCTACTGCTCTGCCCTCCCCCGCTTTGTCCAGTGAATAGTATATACGTTCAGAGATTATAGTGAGGATGTCTGCTGTGGAATGGGCTTGTCTAAATCCATATTGTTTGTCAGTCAGAAGTTTAGCATCTGTAAGGTGACGGACTAGAGAATGGTTTAGAATTATTTCCAGACAGACATAAGGTACTTACAGGACGGATCATATGGAGGTTGTCAACATCCTAAATGAAAGTGCTTTTTGTAGAACGAACTAGATTCAAACCTGGGACACCCAGGTCGTCAGTCCGTGTCATTAACTACTGTCACTCCCCTTCAGCCATGATAAATTCGATAGACACTGTTGGGAGATGTATGAACTTACAATCCCCCTCCCTCGCTCAACTATGCGTAAAATACCAATTTGTGTTTAACTAATCATATACAATTAATCGTTGGCAATTGGATGTCAATGAAATATGAGAATAATTAAAACGCAGCTGAAATGTATAATTTAAAATATTCCTAGAAACTAACATACACCTTCTGTCAAAAATGACAGAAAAATAAATTTCTATTTTATGCTCCGCCAGTGTTCACATTAATATTCATATAAAAATCATAGAATTACATGAGCAACTTAATTTTTCATATATAAATAACTAGCAAGGAGACCCGACGTTGCCCAGGATTGAATGATGATCAAAGAATGTTTCACTCTCATATTTTTATTGTCATCGAAATCGGTGAAATCGGACACTTTTAAATCAAATTGATTGCCTGCTCTAGTTGGGAACTCATCGCAGTGCACCAAAAGGCCTCTCGATAGTGACTTAGTCCAAAATATATTGTAGTCTACATTGCACTGTAGAGAACCTACTGACGATTTTATAAAATTTTTTATATAACAGCTTGAATTAAAGTTTAAAATGAAAAAGTCAAGTATCATGGTTCAATTGTGCTTTAAAAAAAAAAAAAAAAAAAAATTCATTTCAAACACGCCCCTATCATATCTAAGAACCTACTGTTGATTTTATATGTCAGGTCTTTCTGCTTGTGTGGTAATAAAACTTCTCAAATACCCTTGTGATGTTAGGCTGTATAAGGTGTTAACTTTGATCAAAATCGCCCTTTTCTTTTTTCATCAGATTTTTTCAATTATCAATATTTATCGAAGACATTTCGACACAAAACCTATCTAAGAACACTGCTAGATACATAAAGTACATTTGTGTGAAATTTCATAAACATGGGCCCAACTGTTGTGGAGTTTGTAGAGAACAAACTCAAGCACACACACCATTTTTAAAGACCTAAAAGAAAACGCACACATTTACCCTTGATTTAATTTATAGCAGACGATTTCTTTTCAAGTAGCAAGAGATTGTTTGACTTGCTATTTGCTTTCTTATTTCCCGTCACCACTTATGGGGTGGAGTAAAAAGGGCACTTAAATTTTTACCTTTTTTTTTTTTTTCTGTGCTAACTTTTGTGTGACAAGAAAGATTTATAAGCAAATAAATACATATTGGCCTTTATTATAGATTGGAGAATTACCAAATTTTCTAAATGAAGGTTTTTTTTGTTTACTTTTTAATTGATTTGAAAAAGTAATTGGCTACCTCAAAAAAGAAAAAGAGAAAACTTGAGAAAAAGATTTGGAATTATACCGAGTATGGAAAAAAAAAACATCAAAGTGTTTTAATAAACGAAATGAATATAAAACATTGAAAGCAAACAAGAAATTTAAACATGAAAAAACAACAGTTAAATATATTGAATACAATCATTAACAATTTTTCTATAGATATAACTCAAGACAAAGCATGAAGCTACTTGATGTAAGAAGCTATTTAAAAAGTACTACTTCAAGGTAAAAAATTAACCAACAATAAGTATTGTAACGTGATCATTAGATTTTAACATCAACCCAACACTGTATGAAAGTCTTGTAAAGAAACTATCCAGAGAATTTGTCGCTATGTGCAGCGACGGTTATTCCACGGGTCATAGTTACCAAGGAACAAAAAAAAAAAAAAAAAAAAAAAAAAAAAATGCAACAATAAAAACACAGAAAGAAGCAAGAAACAACCGTCAAAAAGATAAAATAATTTGAGAAAAATAAATAAGATGTAAAATGTTCACTTGTGCCTGCAACTGCTAAATTGTCTCTTTAGCAAGATCCAATGGACCATAAGTAACTATAAAAAAAAAACATTAGAGAGAATGTGGAATAGAAGATGGAAAGAGAGATAGAAAGAAAACACTTACTGAAGCACTTTTTACAATGGACAAGATTTTATCTTTTTACGTGTGGATAGAAATAAGTCAACAGAAGTTACTTCCGCTTAACTGTCGTCAATATCTCTATTTTGCCTTAAGGTAAAAAAATCCATGATAGTCCCTTGTAGATGATGAAAATAACACCACAAATGTTCCATTAAAGTTGTTTTGTCTCTGGCAGTTGAGTTTTCACCACCTCGCTTGGTGGATTTTACTTTATCGTGCACACTGAAATCGACTTTCCATTTGTAATCCAGCTAAACTTAGCCATGCAGCACTTCAACCTTGTGTTAAGCCATTAAACTTAATCTTTAGAAGAAATATTCTGTCTTTTATCCTCTAATGTATGAATGTTACTGATTTTTATGTCATGACTGACATGTCATTCTTCTTCGACTTGTTTATAGTAGAGTCAAGACATCTGGATAAATCATAACCTTTGCTAAGTTAGCTTATCTCCAAACTTTGATTTCCAACTGTCTTAAAGTGTAGTTGAGACTATTTCCAATTTTTACGTCTTTTTTGATGGAGACAAAGTTCACATGTCCCACACCACTAGACGGCAAATCCCCAACTGACGAAATATCGCAAATCTTCAAAAAAACAAGCAGGAACTTCCCAAACCAATCCGTGAGTACAATTCAGTCACGTAATATAACAATCATCATCACATAAAAAATAGATAGAAAGAGCAAGAAAGTGGAAAAAGAGAGGAAGAAAGATTAAACAAGAATAAAATTGCAACAACTCAAAGGAAAGAAATTTGAGTCGCTTTTTTTCTAATGGAAATAAAAGTCATTTATTAATGGCACTTTCCAAACAACACATTGCATCTTGTTTTAAAAGCCTCTTAGTTTGCTGGATTCTGTTGGATAGATTCTGACCTAGAAAACAGCAATTCTTTCCCCTTTGTTAGAAACATCAATCATGGAATATGAGAACTAAAGGACAAAAAGGAAACGAGTTACTCAAATATGTAAAAATCAGAAACAAAATCTGAGAAAGTAATTGGCTACCTCAAAAAAAAAAAAAAAAAAAAAAAAAAAAAAAAAAATTTTAGATTATACCGAGTATGAAAAAAAAAACTCGCTTTTTTTTTTTTAGTTGAAATAAGACATTTATTCATGGTACTTTCCAAACAACGCATTGCATCTGGTTTTAAAAGTCTCTTAGTTTACCATGTAGTTGACAAAATTCTGCCGTGCCAAACACATGCTTTTTCTTCTCTCGCATTGATATGTCTGCTTGTCATACTATGCAGATTTTTTTTAGATCTCTTTCTTTCTGCTGCTCGCCACACAAGTCATTCGGCCATTCTTTTGTTTAAAATTTGGACAGCATTTTCTTTTAAAGTGGCATCTATCCAGACAAACTGAATGCATAGGTTGATGCAAGTTCTTTGACTACAGGTGTAGTGTTGGAACGATTGAATAATGTTGTAGAAGATGCGTGCTTGCTTCATCCTAAAAATGATGCCCAGCATATCAATTTGGCAGAATTTAATGGCATGCTGAAAGGCCTTAATCTTGTGCTGCAGTGGCAGGCCCAGGTCGTACACCTCTACACTGACTCATTGTGTGTTTACCACTGGTTGACTGACACCTTAACTGGAATAGCATGAGTTAGGACTAACGCCACAAGTGAAATACGAAGGAGAATAGTGATAAAGCATCTAGTTGACAAATACAGTTTGGAGGTTGACATTACATAAGTTTCATCGGAGCAGAATTTGGCTGATAAGCTGACTAGTGCCAAAGAGATGGATGGATATAACGAAGCAGGGATCAAATCCTCTGCAACTGACGTGTGCAGGTTTAACAGATCAATTAACACCAGATCAGAACCGTGAAATACATCAGAAGAGTGGACATCCTAGAATTCGTTGAACCACATATTTTGCCTGAAGAGAGTGTCCTGCAACTAGGAAGGCATCGGTCAAGGCAGCAATACACTCGTGCGAAAAGTGTCAGCGAATTGATTCAGCACCATCCCAATGGCAAAAAGGGAATCTTAAGTGGAGGAAAACTAGTTTCGGATAGGTATGGATATAACTCCTTATGATGGCAAACATATCTTGACCTTAACAGACTGTGGCACAATGCGTTTCACGATATGACGTCTGTTGACACGTCAGGATATATCGAACATTGTGCAACAAATAAGATCCATCTTTTTTTTAACGTGGTCACCCCCGCTTAAAATCTTGATTGATAATGCCTCTACATTTTGTTTCGTCTGCCTGCTTCCCACCTGACTACAACTTGGATGTCTTCAAGTCCAACGTTAACAAATTCCTAATGAACCACCGTCTTAAGTAAACACTTCATGAAATCTCCACACCAACGTACTATACTTGCAATAACCCTTATCCCTGAGTGGCTTCCGGGCCTTGATAAGTGGTGGCCACCGTATATACAAAAAAAAAAAAAAATAAAAAAAATTCAGAAATTCACAACCAAATGGGAGTGGAAGGTAGAATGCATTACCGATGCACACATTTTCCTGAAGATAACGGCATAGCGGAGTGGTGTCACTGCACCATCAAAAAAATTACAGACAGGAAGCAGTATTTGATTTCAGAAGCTGTGTACTGGTATAATGTGACACCCAAGGACGATGCAACACCAACTGTGCTAGCCAATGGTATTTATTGCTATGAACAGTGTATAAAAGGGATAGATGTCACATCAGTGGTTAGAGTTGTATAAAGTCGGAGATCGTGTTTGGGTAAAACCACCAAATGCTCGGTACACTACAAAGTTTGGCAGTGGACAAATAAAAAGAAAAAAAAAAAAAAAGAAAAAATAAGTCCTTATACTATGTTGGTCAATGGTGTCATACGTCATGTGCAAGATGTCCACGCCTGTTGTGCCTGATGAAGAAAACATACAATTTGAGGATGATCCTGATCCTCTACTGCCTCTTCGGATGAGCTCAGAAATGTTGCCTACAGAACCAGAAGAGGAAATTGTGGAACGTGCTGGTGGCGAGGATGGTAGTGATGAGGAAGATGGAAATAAGGAAGTGACACCTCCAATTCCACGTAGAAATATACGTTGAAGGCGATCAACATCTCCCTGCTATTTATGTGATAGTGACAGGAGGGGGGGGGGGTAATAGAAATTACTCTCGCAAACGACCTCGTGTTTAATTAGTCTGTAAAATGCTAGTAGAAAATGTAGAAAGAAAAAGACCAGCATAATTTTGTAGGATGCTCATTAGTGAACATATGCCATTAATTTGCATATGTACACAATTTGTAACTATTAAAAAGGGACGAATTCTAAAGCATTAGTGTTGAGTCCTTTGTTGGACAGCTTAGAACAAGTGGAAGATAATATTGAATGCACAATGATTTCTTGTAAGTTGAGGAAAAAAGGAAAAGACTTGTGTTGTATCGACACTAGGCAGATTTGACATTGCCATTTTTTTTTTTTTGTTGCTCCCTTTCTATTTTATATTATACTGTCTTAATTATTTTTTTCAACAAGATCGGTTAGCCAGATGTAAAATTAAAATAGATTTCTATTCGACTTCTTGTAATGAAGATTTAAATTTAAAATTGAGTTTATTAATGCTAATAACTTATTGGTTATGATAAAAGCGTTTAAAAATCCAAACAAATAAAATCTATGTACACGAGTAACATGATATAAAAAAAAATAAAGTTAACTATGAAGAGAATAAAAATACTGAAATTTATATCTTTACTAGTAGACCATGTGGTCATAAAATATACTTAAATATATTTTAATCCATATTACTATATTGTACTATATATATATATATATATATATAAACTTCAATGCCATCAGCTAGAATCAAAATCAAAAGTTCTCCAGCATTATTCATTAACATCTGTACTATGTCCATATGTCGCATATAAAAACTTCAAAATACTGTTGTAAAAAGGTATAAATGTATATTTGCACATGTGTACAAGAGCACATTAAGTTGACTTACACCTGCCAAGTTCAATTTTTTTTTTTTTTTTTTTTAATTTTCACCATAAAAAAAAAAAAAAAAAAAAAAAAAAAAAAAAAAAAAAAAAAAAAAAAAAAAAAAAAAAAAAGAAAGTCGAATTTGTTCCACAGGTTTGCATTCTCTTTCAACTTTGTCTACCAATAGTTGACAGAAATTTGGTAAAGACCATTCTGCACACACATGGTCACTTACATATACATGTAAGATACATGTGTATGTTGAAACATTTTATTCTAAATGCTACGCAATTATGCACAATATAGAAAAAATGCATAAATAGAACCAACCGTAATAGTAAAATTAAACCAATTATTCAATAAGAAAAAAAATGAATAATGAAAGTTCGTTTTCCAAAGGAATATGCAAATTAGTTAATCTTTATGAAGTCACTTGCATATCCATGACAGAGTATAGAAAGTTTGTTTTAATTTTTTTTTAAATAGCAAGACAAGGCTTTAAATATCAATGTCAGTATGACAAAAGCTCAACTTTATGTGTATAGATAAAGATTTCTCAAGTGATTAGTACATTAGAATAATGTATGCAAATTAAAAAATTTTTAACATAAAATTCAATGGTTGGTTAATGCAAGAAAAAAAAAACAAAAAAAAAACATTCAAATTACAACAATGAAGCAAATTTATTTTCTTGAATGAAGTACAATGACTTTGATGTGTTTCATCAGCCACAAATGGAGTTGTTTGGCCAATAACACAGAAGGGGAACTGAAAATATCACAAAACAATCAAGCGTGGCATTAAAGTGATAAGGGAAAGAAGTGTGGTTGGAGATTATTCTTGTAAATATGAGAGGGAGAAAGGCAGAATGTAACGGGCATTGTTGAAAATACCCCATTACACGGATATCATTGCTAAGAAGAGCAATGGCATGGTTGAAAATGATGAAGTAAATTTCTAAACTGGTTCAACGGACACAAGTAAGCTGGAAGAAAATAAAAAATTGTTTAGTTAATTGCAAATTACAAATAAACACTAAACAATAAGATAACTTATCAGAAACTGACTCAATATTATGATCACATTAAAATAAGAAAAATCTTTATATAAAAAAGCCTTGTTGTATGTACAAAAATTGAAAGGTCTTTTGTGGAAGAAAAACATTCTAATAAAAAAATAAAATAAATAAAACCATGGCTGACAGTGTTTAAATTCAAATGTCATTTGTACAGTGTATTAACTTTAATTGAATATATATTTGTAAAATTCATTTGAAATAACAGCTACACATTTAACAATTGAATACATTTGGTTTTAAAAAACCTTGTTTGAGATATGCCTACAAATACAGCATTTGCTAATAAGAAATCTTTTATACTTTTTTTTTTTTTTTACGAAGTTTGTTAGAAGATAAAATATTGTTTTTGTAGACTAGTCTGATTTTTTTTTAAATTCTTTGGAGATAAGGCTTCAGAATTTGTGCATACATTTTTGCGGACCGTTATCCTCAGAGGTGTTGTTTCACCACATTTTGGTCAACTCATCCTCTAGCCTGTTTTGGGTAGGATTGAAACCGCTATCTTTGGGTAATGCTTACCTTGAACCATAGACTAAATGCCTTTATCCACTGTGCCACAAAGGTTGGATTTTATGGTCTTAAAAATCAAATTTTGTGTTCTTGTCTGACCTTCCATTATCAGGTGTTTGTATTGAGACTTGTTGAAGATAGTTAATATCAAGTGTGAGGTTCAATTTACAGAAAAGCCTGGAACAAGCTACGATTTCTAATAATATTTACTTTTGCACTCTTTACAGAGACGAAAATCTCAATAGTTAAGAGGAAGATAGAAAGAATTAAATGTTACTTACAACATCATCAATTTTCATAATGCTTCTAACGGTTTCCGCAGCCAAATAGACAGCACTTTGTGAAACTAACAAAGGTTGGACCACATTTTCTTCTAAGATATTGGTAATAGCACCCTAAAAAAAAAAAAAAAAAAAAAAAAAAAAAAAAAAAAAAAAAAAAAAAAAAAAAAAAAAAGTTTTACACTATCAGTTAATTTGAAATAATTACAAAGTTTTCAAAGATGTGACAACAATTATTTAAAATTTGCACAAAACCATGCACATTCATTTCAGACTTTGAACAGCCGTCAACTACACTTGATACATTTTTTTTTTTTTTTTTTTAATTATTTCTCCACAAGGGACTGATCCTCATGTTTAATACCACCAAAATAAAACAGTATTCTTAGAAAAAGGTTTATTACATCAAAAGTCACAGAAAATTTGTTTTTTAATCATTTAATATTTTCATAACATTTTGGGTTTTGAAATGTTTTCAAAGATGTGACAATTATACAAAATTCATCAGCCCTTTTTATTCAGGATTGATAAACTGTTTTATATTCATTAGTTATACCTATCTAGCATTTCATCCCTATTACATAATCAAGTTATCTGAATTGATATTTTATTTTTTAAGTTAAAATAAAGCTGTAGTGTTTTTTTTTGGGGGGGGGGTATCATTCCACCCTGTACATTCACTTATTCTTTTTTGTACAGTTTCTTCTGTCATTAGTTTCTTTGATACTTACCCTCATTCTTATATCTAGAACAGTTAAATTTGCATAAAATATTATACACCTATACCCCAAGTGTCACTGTTGGTTTAGTACTCTTAAACTAGGCTAATATTAGGGAGATACAATAAAAAAAAAAAAAAGGGGGGGGGCATGTAGAGTAAAAATACTGTTGAAAACAATGGGAGGAAGGATAGAAAAATCTAAAAGGACTACACGTTACCTTCCTAACATTAATGCCCGTATTTTTCTCCCCGTGGGCATGTCTGTTTCTCAGTTCTGTAACTGTAGAGACTGGATTAAGACCAGCATTTTCAGCCAGGGTGAAAGGAATGACCTCCATAGCCTCAGCAAAGGCCCTGAAGCAGTACTGCTCCATTCCGGTGAGAGAACTGGCAACCTGCATTAACCGCAAGGCAAGATCAATCTCTGGGGCACCTCCACCAGCAATCAACGCTCTATAAAAAAATAAATGAATAAATAAAAAACATACACCCTCATATTTGACCAATGTAAAACAGATGAAAATTTGATAAGGCAAAAATTTTGACTTGGATTTATTTTTTTTTTGTTGTGAATTTCAAGTTAAAAACTATGTAATTAGGCTCCCCATATTGATATGTGGCTGTTTTACTTATCTTTATCTGAATAACACCATATGTGAATTAGTTGAACATAAAATTTAAAATAAATCACCCATCTTTAAAAATAGTAACATGACCTGAAGTAATTTGAAAGAAAAAAACTTAAATGACATCAAAGAAAGAATTGTAGATTTATAAAGAGAAAATATTTTAAGTACTGTCTCCTATTTTCATTCCGTTCGAACAGATCAGAAATGTTTGTAAATTGCATTGTTATGACTAAACTTATGCATTCATGACCCGAAAGTTTCATCTTTCTACACTGATGGTTCGAGACTAAGAAAGCAATCTCCTGTCATGCACGTGCATCAGAAGCAGAAATGCATCATTGAATTCCTGCATCGAGAATGAGGACATATGATATATTAAAAAAATTCTGGTGCACAAAAGGTTGCTCGTTTTAATGATACCTAAGAGTGAAAAGAAAAAAAAAAAAGTTTTACTTTTGGAACGACTCTTGAATAATATATTTCTGCAATATTTATGTTAATTTCTTCAAGTTAATAAACATATCCAGATAAAATAAAAATCCTTTTAGTAATGTGTACTCTACCTATTCCTTTCTTATGAAGTTTCTATTTTTATATGAACTGTCAAACTAAAAAAATGTCATAACTTTAATTGTATAATAAATTTATATCAGGTTTATGCCATGAAAACATTAAACTTGAATATACAGATGAATGGTAGAATTTCCTTAAAAAAATATATAAATAAATGAAGTTCACATTTGAATTTTTACAATTCTCTTGTAGAAATGTTTGTGAAATTTTGTTTTATGACAAAAAAAAAAAAAAAAAAAATAAAAAATAAAAATAAATAAATAAAAAAAAACAAAAAAAAAAAACTTACTTCTTTTTCACTAAACAACGGATAACACAAAGAGCATCATGAATAGATCGATCAGCTTCCTCCAAAACCAATTTGTTGGATCCACGGATTAACACACTTGTGGTTTTGCCTTGATTAGCAATACCAGTAATCTAGGAAAACAAAAGTATTTATATTTTTTTTTTAAAAGAGAATTGAAAAACACAATTTTTTTTTGATTTAGTAAAATATGCCAAACACAAAAACCTACATTAATCTTAAAAATTAAAATAAGCTAAAAATCTTCCCTACAAAGGGAGGCAACTAAATTTAATATGGCAACAGTACAGGTTAATTACGTCCCTTCAACCAATTAAAGTATTAATACGCAACGAATGTTTAGATAAAATGAATAGATAAATAACAAATCTTTATATATATATAAAAGCGAAAATGTATGTATGTACGCTTCTCCTCGATGTCCACAAAAGGCTTCTTTCAGAGAAGCGCTCGCTCACTTCACAACTTCTTAAAACTTTTTATATCCTCTATAAATTGTAATATCTCACTTAACCACGGAGCTTGCCTGTCTATTTCATTTTATTGACTTTCAAACGTTAATTATTCCACATTTCCCCGCATCGGCATGCGTTACATTCGGTTTTCGGTATAAACAAAAAGCGAAACTCGACTATAATCACCGGCCCAGAGCCAGTGGTCTCTAGAGAGCTAAGTAACGTTTGTTCAATGTCGACTTCGTCATATCAGACGGTAGCTTTCATTTCGAGACGAGACACTCCCCCTAATAAACAGGGAGCTGGTTTTCCCCGAACTTAGTTAAAAACAAACAAACCGATTTATTTATTTATTTATTTAAAAACTGTCCCGCACAAAATCGTAACTGCTGAATAGCTATCGCCGTCACATCAATCAAAAACGCGCACCTGTTTTTTTCTTTTCACACTTTACTATTTTCCAACTGCACGTCGTCAAGGCTTCGTTTTTTTTTTTCACACACACACCTACAAACACCCGGGCAACGCCGGGTACCCCTCGCTAGTACAAAATAAAATGAATTACTAAAATTATCAACACCAATCTATTGATTACATATAAACAAAAAATTAAATTATGAATATAAGAACTGCTCTAAAACATTTGTTCCCAGGTTATTGGCGAAAAACATCACGGGAGATTCCTTTTAAGGTGATACCTCAAAATACATTAAAAAAAAAAAAAAAAAAAAAAGACAATACCATCTTTGATTCAATGCAAAATGTTTATAAATATTTAATCGATAATTACTGAATTCTTTGTTTTATCTACATACCTATATCTCCCACCAATTATGTTTTTACACACACACACACACACACACACACACACACACACTATGACACCACTTTTAATTTTAAGATCTTTAGTTTACATAAAAGAAAAAAGACGAAACTGAAGAGGAATGCTTGAACATAAAGGTCAAACTTCTGCCACTGTAGGTTGTTTTTTTTTTGTTTTGTTTTTCTATAAAGGAGTTACAACTTATTAAGGCTTGGAGGTCACTCAAGGATAAGGGTTAGTGAATGTATGATAGTTAATCGAACAATATCGTAGTAATCATCAGTAGTGTAAATTTGGTAAACTGGATTACTTATGGGGATGGCTCATCAAGAACTTGTTTATGTTGGACTTTAAGGTTAATACAATATTGTATCAAATGATTATCACAATTAACACAGCAATTGAATTAAAAGTATTGAACCACATTTTTTATTTTTAAATTAAACCTTTTCATAAACATTAAAATCAGCCTCAAAAGTTAAACTATTACAATATGGAATCAATTAGTAAACTCAGTTTTGAGTCGGGGACTTGAGACAATTGATGAATAAACTTAATCTAAATAAAAAAATAAAGTTACAAAATATTTTTATATTTCAGGTTATATACACAGAACAACCATCTTACAGAACAGATAACAGCAGAAAAAAAAACAAAAAAAAAACAAAACAACTCAAGTTCAGGTAAGTGTTTTTTTTTAACTAGATTTTCTAAAGAATGAAGTGCCAATAACTTGAGTTCCAAAGAGCCATGATTTTTTTTGTATGGAAAAATTCATTTGAATTCTACTTTAGAAATAATTCTTTATTTTTAAAATTTCAAAATGTTAAAACTATAGGCAAGTAGAAAATAAAATTTTAATTTGTTTTATGAAATGTTTATATTTTTCAATTGGATGCTCTTACAATAAAGATAATCTGTAATAATGTGTAGAACATAAGCTGCCCCCCATCTCCCAGAGGCTACCCCTCTCCTTTAAATGCAATCTTACCTTCACAATTTTGCCACCACCAGTATCTGTCTCTTCAACCAATTCAGCAGATCCAAGACTCTCCGCTACAAAGTGATCTAAACTAGCAATTGGGCGGCAAGCTAAACTCTGCAATAAAACAAACAAAAGATTTATAGATGCAATAGATTCAAGTTACAAATTGCACTTAGCATTTATCTAATCAAAAGAAACGTGTGTAAAAAAGCCAAGATGTCTATTAATTCAAAATAGGATTTAAATAAGTCGGTTATGGTTTAAAATGTCCATAGATTTTTTTTTCTCCCTTCGCTGTTTCATTAAATTTTCACTATTAATCAATTAAAAAAATATTAAGAATTTAAATGTTACATTTTCTTGTTGATAAACAAAACATTATTTTAAGTAATTAAATTACACAAGTTGAAAATAAATTTTGTGTCTGAAATCTTGTCATGTCAAAATCTGATTAAAAATAGAATTTGCAATGTTTTTTTTAATCTGAATGATTTGATCAACTGTAAAGCAATGACAAATATAAACAATAAAACTGGTTAAAAATGGAAACCAGATTTGAATTGAAAGTTATGTGTGCAATAAAATTTATCATTTTAAACATACTCTTCATAACATTGTACAGCAAAACCATTGTTTATAATGACAGTTAAAATACATACAATCTTTAAAGTCACTTCTTTTATGTGAATTTGAAAAGAAATTGTTTTGGTGTAACCAATAAACATTAACAGCTACAGACTAAAATTGATAGTATTGTTATGATTAAGAAATGTGAGCATAGTACTTAGATGGACAACCATTTAAAAACAAAATGTTGCCAATCAAAGCGTCTGTAAAGTTACTTAATTTATTTGATACCCATGTGATGCATGACAGCCCCTTCCCAACTATGGATATCTTAGATGGAAGATCATCTATATAATATTCTGCTTGTTCCCTCCTTAATGCATATGTTACACTTTGAAAAGTGTAAATACAATTTTTGAAGGTCAAACTGCTTTAAAAAAGACCAAATTAGCAAAATTTGGGGTGCTTGCGCAGTTTGCTAAAGAAAAAAAAATGTTGAGAAAGAACTATATTGTACATACTCGTTATGGAATAAAGTAGCGGGGAGGACAACTGTAGGCAGTTTGGGTGGAGAGAGAAAAATAAAATTTAAAAAAGTGGTAGTAGGCAGGCAGGCTCGAACCAGTAACGAAGGAGGAAAGAAAAAAAGTGACATTTTTGCCGATATCTTCAGTCCAACCAGAAGTTTGGAACATTGAAATTAAGCAAAGTCAGTCCAACTGATATGATGACTTGCAAAAATGGTGACGCAAAAAAGAAAAAGAAAAAAAAAAAAAAAAAAAAAAAAAAAGACCCCTCCTTGTAGAACACTGCCCAGTTTAGGTCGAAGGAATTAATGTTTTTGGCCAATTTTTCGATATTTGTCGTCTGATGGGTCGAGCTTTAAAACGATACCGATCTGTCAAAAGTTTTTGCAAGACATACACATTTTGCCCATATATATATATATTTCTCTCATTCTGTGGGTCCTACTAGTTTGACAATATAAAGTGTTACAAATTTAGAAATTGAAGCTCTTGTAGTCACTTTCTTTTATAACTATGGACACAGTATGCCCTGCCCCCTCCAAAGCTATAGATTAACTACATCATAGAACCATGATTGTGCAATTAGTTGAGAAAGAAAACTAATAACCAAGCCATTTTTATTACTCACTTATCAAGACCCATAGGCCATTCAAAGATAAGGACTAATGAGTTTGCCAGGACAGTGAAACTTGAGGATTTGTAACAATGGCATAAACTGGCCAGAAATAAGATTTAAAACGGTCACAAAATTTTGCTAACATTCTTGAAAACGACAGTGATACAGTCAGTTAGAATGAAGCCCTTTGGTATTGTGTTCCACAAGTGGGTAGTTTTTGGAAAGAAACTCGGCCCATGGAAGTTCTGTTTAGTTTTAGGTACACAGACTGAGAAAGGAAAATTTAGTTTTAGTTCTTGTAAATGTTTTACAAGGAGAAAAATCACAGATCAGAGCTCAGTCGAACACTTACCATAAAAATAATGATACAGTAAAGAAAGACTACAAAGGTCAATTCTGTGAGAAAGAGACTGTAGGGAAAAAATAGAACATTATTGTACTGGGTTTTGAAGTAGGTTTTATACTGTCAAGAAAGGAAAGGGACCCGAGTAGCATCTACATCACTTCAAAATGGATTCCAACAATTACAGTGATGCCAGATTAAAAGAGTGAGTATAGGATGCAATTCTTATTTCAACATGAATTACATACCAGTGACACTTTTCAGAAAGTACCCTCTCTTCTAAAGAAGGAAACTAGTTGCTATTTACTCCCCATGAGGGCAGAGTTAGGTACAAAGCCAGTTTTTAATATGGCGAAAATCCATCCCCCTCTAAAGATCTTTTTTGATGGTCTGGAAAGATTTCTTCACAAAAGGAGGCCAGCCAGTTATCCTCAAACTAAGGTTGCAAACTTGGAGGTAGATCATTTCTAATTTTAGGAATCAGAATCAAGCCTTTGTGTGATACTATAGGCATCCCTCTCCCAAGTGTTAGGAAATGGGGGGGGGGGGAGAAAGAGAAAATAAGATACAGGTAAACAAAGGATTGTTAAGTAAGGTGGGGTAGTTTTTAAACTGACAAATGATTAAACTATAAAGATATTTAGAATTAGCAAGGGGTTTTAATTTAGGTGACAATGCAGTAAAAAGCAGATTGTGGCTTGGACTAGTTCGAGAGAGCTTTGGGAGATTGAGATGATAAACAGCCACAACAATACATATGGACCTTAGGAGCTAGTTACCCATGATGGTGCCAAAAATGTGCTTAGAGTGCAACAAGTATATAGAGAATGCGCTAGAGTTTTTGCTTTCTTTTGGAGCTGTATTTTATATATAGTTGTAAATCCATGCGCACCCCTCAACAACTGGCAATGCATAAGAGATTATGACACGACCAGAACAAGAGAAGATGAAAATAAATCCACAGGACACAGCAGAGTTAGAATTGTGTTTAGGATACAAACTGAACACTCAGTTTTATCTCAGATTCTTTATCATTCAATTATTTCTACAGACATCTGTCCAAGAAATATATGGCCAAAAAATACTGTATTACATTAAGGACTGATATGTCACAAAATAAACTTATGTGTATCAAGGTGCAAACAAAATAATACTAACTTTAAATTAATTTCCGATGCTATTTTCCAGGCAAAAGCAAATGTAGATTGTAATATCAAAGACTTTAAATATATTCAATAATAAATTTAGTATTTTTCCATTTGTTAAACTAAGGGAGGCATAGGAATAAAAAAGACAATATAGGAATGATTTAAAATATATGTATATAAATAAAAATATAAAGAAGTTTACCCTGCAAATGAATTCTATGTCCTCTCTTTCAATATCTTTGATGACCATGATTTTCATTTTAGAAAGGAAATGAAGTGCAAGATCACTGACGGCATCCCTGCAAAATAAAATTTTGCAAATGGTTAAGTGGTTGCAACAGGTGCAGAATTTAACAAAAATTGTTTTTAAACAATAGATTCACGATCATTACATAGAGAATGTATTGGGGTTTTCAGAAAAGATATTTCTAAGAATCTAAACTCGTACGAATATGTCAACACGAAAAATGGATGGTAAAAATGGATAGGTAAAATTTACTTTTACTTTATAAGAATAAATGAATCATAGTACTAGACTTTTACCGTTAAACTAGATTTTCCATCCATCAGTCTAAAAAATTACTTTCAAAGAGTTAAGTCTTTCAAACTTGGTTTGGTTCAACAAAAAAAAAAAAAAAAAAAAAAAAAAAAAAAATTACCTTAAGATAGATTTCTGTATAAGCAATACATTGCATCCAGCTTTCTTAACTTGTTTTACAATGTTAAGAATATATTGCCTTTCTTCTTTCAGAACACGATCCATCTGAGTATAGTCAGATACGACGATTTGATTATCCATCTGATGGAAAAGAAAAAAAAAATTTTTTTTTTTTAAAAACTATTGATACATGTCAATTTTATTCTGAAAAAAAAAAAAAAAAAAAAAAAAAAAAAAAATTTGTAGGTTCCGGATGCTAATCAAAAAGGACCTGTCATTTTTCACATTTTCTCAAAAATGTTGCTTGAATTTGTAGGATAACACTATCCATAATAAATTACTATTTTTTTGTGTGCAGATATTTAGGATTTTCTAAATTTTGCTTGAAATTCACCAAAAGTTAAGATTAATAGCTAGTTATCTAAAATAAATACGGCTGATCCAATGTACACACTATGAACCAAACTAAGACTTTTGCTGAATTAAATATAAAAACCTAGTTTAGAGTAAAAAAAAAAAGAAAATGCTTGCTGATAATATATTATTAGCAAAATTTATTTTAGTAAAGTTCATTAATGTTGTCTGAAATTGGAAATCTTTTGTGAAACTAGATTGATTACAAAGTACTGAAATTTGCTTGAATATCTATTCCAAAAAAGTACTGAAATATCTTCAAAATGGTGAAAATTGATATTTACATTGATTTTTGCAAAAATGAACAAAGATTTGGTGATCTTTATATCATTTAAGTATGAGCAATTGTAGAGGGACAGCATAAGCTTCACTTGTTTATTTTATTAATATTAATCATTACATGATCAGAAAAATGTTGCAACTCACATTAGTCTTTGGAGGAGAAATACAGAACTGGATCAGACCAATTTTAGCTTTTTCTACACGAGAAGGACCACCATAACCAGCAGTTTTCTGGGTGAACACAAGGCCATCAATTAATACAGTATCCTCCACAGTGCCTCTGAAAAGTTATTAAAAATAAAAGTTAAGATGAAATCTTAGAAAATGCAAGCAAAAATAGATTACTAATTACTGTCAATATATGGCAGAAAATAATTTGATTTTTGTTTAACATATCTCATTCCAATTGCCCCTATCCCCGCACACACATTTGAGAAAATATTAGCAATAGAATGTAAAAAAAAAAAAAAAAAAAAAAAAAAAAGTCATCAGCAGTTGACTGTTTGGCTTTGTTTTAGTTTTAAACATTTACCAGTATGACATTTGTAATATTTTCTTATCCAAAATTAAACCTAATTAAAAATACAAATTCTTTGATGTACATACTCATCACGGAATCAAAATGTTATATTCCGAAAGTCATAAATTTATCAAGTATTTTTTTTTTTTTTAACTAAGAAAAAATTTTTAACAATTTTTAGCAATTAGTATTTTATAGACATTACAAAGATCGATTTTAAAATCTGTAGTTCGAATCAGGTTTTTTTCGATTTTATTAAATATCGAAAAAACATCACTCGTGCATCGAACATGTCTATTGAGACGCTCTTTTATGCACATGTCTTTGTCGTTGGCCTTTCCACTTTTTCAACCATGCTGCACATTTTCTCGTCACCTAATAGTTAAAAACACACCCAAATGCTTCTTTTGCTTGACCACATGTTCTTTTTCTCTCCTCTTTCCCATGATGTCAGCATGTGCACACTTGTCAATTTGTATACATGCTTTAACGGTTGCTGCTGCTAATATTTTTGCTATCAGATGTCCTACGACTGCTGATTTCGTTCATTGATGCTCTGTTACAATAGAAGCGCAGCGCTTTGTTAAATGAGGATCTACTAGAAAGAGCTCCCACACTATGCAATCTCTCCACAGCAGTTTCCTCCAAAGCAACCAAGACAAGCTTCTCCATTTAACAGGACTGTCAAATCTAAAGCTATCTAAATGCCACCACTTGAACGTTCCACAGCCTTTTTTCTCCATTAATCATATCTATGTCCACGAGACAAAGTTATTTCAGCAAATCTTGCAACTACAGCTGCTACATCTTCTGGCTTCACACTACAAATATTAATATTAGCCCATTAAAAACAGGCAAAAGTTATAGCCCATTGACTTGGAATGTGTGCTTTTTACCAAACTTCTAGAGTAAATGTGGTATTGTGATGACTTAATTCAGAACTGTATTGAATAGATACTATGATTCTTAATTCATGGCACCTTATCAGAAAAGTCCATACAAAATTTTAACAAGATCGGCTCAATAGTTTCCAAGAAAAAAAAAAAAAAAAAAAAAAAAAAGGAACAGACTGACTAAGAGAAATATAGATATGCACAAACTAGATGTATCCATTGGGTTATAACTACTAGCAATATTTCTTTGATTTCATTTGAAAATTCATAAAACCACTAATATACCTACAAAAAAATAAGTCACTTTATTTCTATATTACCCTATAGATTATTCTGATTTCTTATTAGCAAAAATATGTGACCAAAAGGAATAGGTTTTTGATAGCATATGCATCTCACTTGCTAAGGACTAGCCAATTGGTAATTATTTGTTGATGTATGCTATTCCCTCATTCATCCCCAGCAGGATACTCTCATGACAGATAGACACTATCTCCACGCCCTGAATTGAGCATTAAAAGTAGTAATAGTCTAGTTTAGGCTCGAGACAGATAAATTTCTATAGATGTAAAGACTCATTTGCCATCTAATTAACATTTGTTCTTGGTGTACACAAACATGTAAAAAGCAATGCTGGTAAGAAAAAAAAAAGAAAAAAATGCACTCTTTCTCTAAACATTCAGAGATATTAAAGAGAGGGTTGAATCAACAGTGGGAGAGGGAGAGAGAAATAGATAGCTAAGGGAGATTAGTAACAAATATACTTTATAGAAATTAGGACCACAAGCACTACTAGGTAGCCCTGCTAGTAACTAATAAATTTAAAAAGCAGTAAAAAAATTAAAAACAAAACATGCACAAATAGCTTAGACAGGTGGCTCACCCTAATTTTTTAATAATTTTGATATCATTAAGATCAACATTGTGTGCTGTTGCAGGGTCAATCACCTTCATGACTGCATCCACGGCAATGGGGGCAAGAATGTTGGAATATTGTGACACAACCTACAAAGAGAAGCAAACAAATTACATTTATAGTAGCAAAATATTTAGAAATGTTATCTGAAATCTGGAATAAATAAATGCTACATAAACTTATAACCCTTTTAATGGATGTGTGATACTATAAAAATGGACCCGAGGTGGACTCAGTCACTAAGTGCTGAGAGGGGGGGGGGGGGATAGACAAAGGAATAGCAAATGGCTTCGAATAAACAAGGAAATATCCTACAATCAACAATAGATAGGAGTAGCAAACAATGAATCTGTAGGTGTTTTTAGATCGAGCTTTTTAGAGTTGACGTGACAATAGAAACCTACAGATAAAACAGGGAAGGGCAGTTTCCGGTAGCCAACCAGGGGGGGGGGGGGACCTCAGACACCAATGTAGAGGACACAGTTGACAACTAGATGCTCTTCACGGCGGATGGGAGTTGGACAGTTTTTAGAGTTGACTGTGAAACAGAAATAGAGACAAACGTAACATCGATAGAACGGGGAAAAGACACACACAAGTCCAACCGTCAATTATATGTGAAACATTGGCGTTTGTGTTTTTCCTTTGTTCCACAATTTATTATATTTCTACCTTTGTGAAACGTGTTCCCATTGACAGTCGCCAGCAAGAAAATGATGATCCGGCCATAAGAGAAATAGTCAAACGAAAAATGCATAAGACATGACGTTGGGAGTTGGCGATCTGTTGGGGCCACACATGTCTGGTCACAGATGTTCTTGTGGTCAGAGGTTTGAAACTGGTCTGGATACATTTCTCTTGGAGAGGTAAATGGAAGATGTCCATATATCAAAGAGATGACTACTTTTATATTAAGGAAATAAATTAGGTATGGATTCATTTCAATTCAGCTAAGAATACCTTCTGGTTATTTTCAAAAGGTGTGCTGGAAATCTGAGCATGCCTACTGAGTAGAGTATATGCACTCTTCACAAAACTGAAAATGTGAATTTCACTTTAAATCCACATGATTCTGATTGATTGATTTTTAATCATCTCTCAACATTAAGTGATATGTGAACCCAAGATAAAAACTGTCAGTCATATCTAATCTGCATTATTCGGATTCTTCGGATTACTGTTCTCTTGAGTGTCATTTTCACAATGTTTCAGTCGATGTAACCTCCGACCTTTCGTTGTATCTTGTCGAACTGGAGAATTTAGACAGAATTTCAAACAAAACCCTTTTACTTCATGGGGGATAGCATGCTCTTGTTTGGTCAGCCCTGACTGGATATAGGTCATAAGGACCCGTGACCCAGTGGTTAGAGTATTTGGTAAAATCAATTGTAAAAGTGATATTCTCCTAAAGGTTGAAGGTTCAATTCTCAGAGTGACCGAAAAATACAATTGTAAATTACTTAGGACCTCTATTCAGTCATGGCTGATGGAACAAGAGCATGCTACCTCCATGAAGTAAATAAAGGATTGTTTAAAATTCCATCCAAATTCCAGAGTTTGACAAGATACACCTGAAGGTCGGAGGTTACATCAATAGGAACGTGAAAAATGACACTTAAGATGTGAACAGCAGTCTGATGAATCCAAATATGAATAACCAATCCTCATCTCAAAAATTCAGAAAAGTCATACCAAAGTAATATAGTACATTAATAGATGTGCGAGAAAAAATAAAAATGGAACAAGAAAAAAATGCAAAGATATAGAACTTACTTTAGAATTTAAAGCTGTAGATGCACTTTTTAATAGAGATTCTCTATCTGATAACTCCACAGGAGAAGAAATTTCCTCAAGGATATTCATGCACATTGTGGCTGCCTTTTGGAAAGAGTCTGATATTTGTGTTGGGTGAATACCTAATATGAAAAAAATAAGATTAGAAACAATGAGTAAAAATGGCAAAGTTTATTTACATCATTAGACCATGTTGTAGTCAGCAAGGAACCAGTACCACGGTATTGAGTTTCACAGATGGGAAGTTCTTAAAAGAAAAATAATTTTTTTTTCCTTAATTCTACCATTAAGTTAGAGTAGAAAACCGATCCTTAAAAAAAAAAAATAAAATTTGCACAATTTTCTTATTTTAATTTAAGCAAGGTCAAAAAAGCTGCCAAAACAGCTTATGATATCAATGAAGTGTTTGGCTCAAGAACCACTACTGAATGCAGAATGGTGGTTTAAGAAATTTTGTGGCGACGAGGAGTTGAAGATGATGAGCGTAGTGGTTAGCCATTGGATGTTAACAATCATGAGTTTTAATCAAAGCCAATCCATGAACAATTGTCCGAGAATTTGCTCGGAATTAGATGTAACATATACAATGATTTCCAACCATTTGAGAGATTGAAAAGGCAAAAAAACTTGATAAAATGCATGCCTCATGAACTAAACAACCAAAAGAAACGCTGTTATGAAGTATCATATTCCTTTTTATGCAACATGGAGGACTTGTTTCTCAACCGGGTAGTGACTTGTGATGAAAAGTAGGTTCTTTACAACAGGCAACACTCAGTCCAGTGGTTAGCACTGACAAAGCTCTATAATACTTCCGAAGCCAGAGTTGCACAAAAGTCATGCTGACTGTTTGGTGGTCTGCGACCAATCTCATTCATTAGTTTTTTTTTAATGTAGGCGAAACCATTACAGCTGTGAAGTAGTCAACAAATGGATGAAATGCATCAAAAACTTCAACACCCAGCATTAGTCAACAGAAAAGGCCCAATTCTCCTTCACAACAATGCCAGACCATACATTGCTAAACTTACCCTGCAGAAGTTGAACTAATTGGGCTACGAAATTGCCTCATCTGCCATACTCTCTAGACCTCCCACCTACTGACTAACTTTTTCAACCACCGACAATTTTCTGCATGAGAAATGCTTCAAAACCTAAATGATATCAAAACACCTTCAGCGACTTCATCACTAACATGTAAGATTTTCACAGTACTAACATAAATACACTTGTTTTGCGTTGGCAAATGTATGTTGATTCTGATGCTGCTCATTCCGACCAATAAATTTTTGTTTGAGCTGAGATATGTTAATCTGAACTTAAAAACCGCAAAAACTGTCAACCTGAGATATATATATATATATATATATAATCTGCGTTGTTCAGCAAGTATATCCAAAATTTGGGAAGATATTTATACTTAAAAGGGAAAGCTGTAGTAAATGCTATAGTAAATGGATTACATTTTTTCTTAAAAAGATTGAAAACAAGAGGAATTACATGTCAGTTATGAAACGAAGATGTTATATTCCAAAAGATCATGTAAATTTACTAATTTTTTTTTTTGTAAAAAAAAAAAAAAAAAAAAGAATTTTTAGGAAAGCATCATTTTGATCTCTTATAAATAAGGGAGAGGCAACTCAATTCAAACAATTGGACTTAATTGCTACAATTTCCTATTAAAATCACTAAAAATGGTAAATGGTTATATATATAAACTACTACAATTTATGAGTTTCGGAATATGACATCTTCGTTGCGTGTTGGATACAGATTTTTTTTTTTTCAATTTATTTTATTTTATTTTTTTTTAAATGTTTAATTCTAAATAAGCACTATATTTAAATGCAATATTAAAAAATAAGATTTGTTTTTCAAAATAATTGTACCTTTTTTTAAAAGAGAAGCTGTCGCATCTAATAAACTTCCAGCAAGGACAACAACGGATGTAGTTCCGTCACCAGCTTCAACATCTTGGGCCTTGGAAAGTTCCACAAGCTACAAAATTATAAATGTGCATAAGAAAAAGAATGAGCTTGCCGCCACAATGGTGACCTTTTTATATTGTATATTTTGAAAGTATGTATAAAAAAAATTTAAAAAAAAAAAAAAAAGTTTAGAAATAATGTTAACTGCAAAATATTGTAACTTTATATATTTTTAGAAAAGCAAATTATGTTACATACCATTTTTGCAGCGGGATGAAGAACTTGCATTTGCTTCAGAATGGTAGCACCATCATTAGTAATGGTCACATCACCATTTCCAGCTTGAATCTAAAAAATAAGATTATTCTTGTTATGGATAAACAAAAAAATCTGAAAATGGAAAATTATAAGATTCTACACAAAAGATACGTAAATTTATCGAAATTATAAGATTGTATTGTATGAAAAAAAAAAAAAAAAAAACTTGTTTTCTTTTAAATGTCGAAGCAAAATCTAGGTCTGTTCAGACTTAAGTTTTTAATGGTTGATTTAACAAAATCAATTTCAGCAGATTACTCAGGATGTTTTACTAATATATATATATATATATATATATATATATATATATATATATATATATATATATAAGCACAAGCTTATTTTAATTTTCCTTCAAAATCCTACAAATATTTTGAAATATTCTTTAGACTTAAATGAATATTATGAGGATTCAAAATAATGCAATGAACAAAGTTTGATAACTTGTGAAGGATGCTTTATAAGTATTTGTTGATATTTGATTAAAAAAAAATTTTTTTAAAAATGACCTGCTAGGAAACAGTTCCAGGACATCCTATTCCAAAGATAGGCAGTTCTTTGAAAGAAATTATGTGGATGAAAATTTCACCAGACACTCGTCACATAGGGGAAGAAAGGAAAGTTCTTTTCTCTTTCCAGTTGTGAAAAAAGACAAGTTCTTATGAATGTCTTGTAAGAAGAAATCAGAGATTGAAACTTAGTCAAGCACCTCCCATGGAAATACCAATAGAGGAGAGAAGGACTAGCAATGTCTCTTTTGAGAAAGAAGTGTTAAAGAAACAAAGAGATCTTTCTCCATTAAATCGCAAAGTTAATTTTGTCAAGGTAAAAAGTGTTCCAAGTGACATTTCTTCAGATGTGGCAACAATATTCCATCTAAGGATACATTTAATTCTAATATAGTAGTGCCAAAAGTATATCTTGATTGTTTCAACAGATCAAATATTTTTATACTTAGATGCCTGATCTGTCAAATGGTCAAGGAAACTAAGGTCAAAGAGATTTTATAAACCAGGACAATACGAGGATTACTGATTTGACTGAGCATCTTGTGCAGTGGAAAGAATACTCCTACACGTTGCTCTCCAATCCATCTCCAATGACAGAAGTTTATACTGAGCCAGATACAGAAGAGTATGGCTCCAACACAGCCCTGTTAACAGTGTTAGAAGTACAGTAGGTTCTACATAAACTGCATAACAAAACTCCAGACAAAAATAAGATTCCTGTAGAAGTTTACAAAATCATACCAAAGGCATCTTCAATACAGTGTGAACAATAGAGATATCTGATGAGAACAAAATAATCTCCCTACCCATCTTAAAAAAAAAAATTTTTTTAAATAAAAAGGCGGGGGGGGGGGGGGGGCTGCTTGAATTATAAGGGTAGGAGCCTCCTCAATGTGGTTATATAAAGGCATTTGCAGTTCTTCAGAATAGGTTCCAGGATGTCCACAAGCTATACACGCTATATTCAGAACGATTGGTCTGGAAAAACGTAAAAACCATATTTTTCAATCTTCATCACGCTATTGAACAGCACTGGGCCTACCAGCAGCCCACTGCCCTATGCTATGTCACTGTTAACTGCACCGGAGACAGCTTCAAAGACCTTCCCTAGAATATCATTCAGATAGTGTTCCTACAAAGTTCCTTCTCATCCAGTGCTATGATAGGTTGACATGAGTTTGGATAAAAGTGAAGACGGGCGTTTAAGTCCTCAATGCTCTTAAACGACACTATTGACTACGTTCTTGATCATGTTCTCTGGGAATATTCAAGGTTTGTAATTGCAGAAGAAATCCGTGTTGGGTCTAATTTATGCCAACAACATTTTGTTGGGAGTCAATCAGGGATGAGATGCAGAAGGCTGTGCTAAGTGTCAGTCAACATATACAAGACAAAGGTTATCTCCCCTGGTCTTTCTGGAAGACTACGTTTCCGATTTTTTATGAATATTTGTGTACTTTGTTCCGTTATTCAATATAAGCAGAAAAGATCAATTGTTATATCGGGACGGCTAAATCTGCCTTAGTGCACTTCTACCAATAGTCCTTATAAGAGCATCGGGAGGTCTCAGTATCAAGCAAATGATCCGTCTACAAATCTATCTAGTCGATCCTCTTGATGGCTGCAAGACAGGGCCAATGAGAGTAGTCAATAGTAAATTTTTGATAATGAGTGCCTCTGTTACAGCTAGTGTTGCAAGTAGGCTGCTCTCTCCAGACCTCAACCTGAAGTCTGTCATCAATCTTTGCGTCAATTTGATGGTTTGATCATGCAGCTCATCGCCAAGAGAAGGAATTTGTGACAATTCTTCACACATGGATGGCATAAGCATATTAGTGAGCAGCTAATATTACATCAGTAGAGGAACCAAAATCTCACAGGAAATAATCACATCTACAAAAATCAATCAACCAAAAGACTATCATATATTTAGTGACTCATTCATCCATCTTACTAAAAAAAAAAAAAAAAAAAAAAATCTATTATGGAGTGCATTCTGTGGATAAAGTATACAAAATTTTTTTTTTTGGGGGGAAAAAAAAAAAAATAAATAAAGTATCCTAAGGCCACCATATCCTGGAGTTCTACTGTAGTTTATTTACTAGGGTTTTTGTTTGAAAATGTTTTCTATTTATATTCTTCACCCTAAAAACACATTTCTGTGCTAATTTTCATAGTTATAGCATATTTGAATGGAATTTTATTGAAGAAAATGTGATTTTTGGGCACATCTATTATATAAAAGGAACTTTGTGTATGCAATTTGTTCCTATAGACTCAGAAATAGCTGGGCAGATTTTTTTTTTTTTAAATTTCACACGAAGGTACTTGATGTGTCTAGGAGTGTTCTTATATAGGTTTTGTATCAGAATGCTCCTGATAAGCATTGAAAAATCGACAATCTGATTACAGAAAGTCCTATTGTGACCAAGGTTAACACTTATACGGCCTAACATCACAAATGCATTCAAGAAATTTCATCATTGCACAAGCAGAAAGGCCCAGATGAGAACACAAGACATGAATAAAAAGACATCAAGAAATAATACTTGGTGAACATGTCATTGCAATATAAGTGATTTACAATAGGTTTTGAAATAAGGCATTACATATTCATTGCCATATCTTTTCATATATCTGTACGTTCTATAAAATAAACATTTCATTAAAATTTTCATTCAAATTGTTAATTCTATATTGAACTAGCAGGGAGACCCAATGTCACTCAGGATTGGATGAGAATCCCGAAATATTAAACACTAATACTTTTGTCATCAAAATTGTTCATTTTTCAATCAAATGGATTAGAAACTGTTCTACTCTGAAACCCACTACAGTACATCATGAGGAAGTTCACGTTTCCCCACAGTGACTTAGTCCACATTGCACTGTATACAATCTAATGTTGAGGTTATAAACATTTTTATATAATGGCTTGATTAAAGTTCAAAATGCAAAAATCAAGTATCCTGGTTCAATTGTGCTCTAAACAGAAACATTCATTTTAAACGCTATGTCTTCTGTTTGTGTTGTGATTAAAATTCTTAAATGTACTTGCGATGTTAGGCTGTACAAAGGTGTTAACTTTGGTCAAATCAGATTTGTTAATAGGATTTTTTTTTTTTTAATTTTTCCATGCTTAGTAGAGGCATTCCAATAAAAATCCTATCTAAGAAGACTCAAAGTACATTTGTTTGAACTAAAAATGACCCAACCATTTCAGAGTCCATAGGGAACGAATACACACAAAAAGTGTTTTATATATAAGTAGAGATACTTTGTGATAATTAAAATAAAAATTTGCAATAAAAAAAAAAAAAAAAAAGTAAAGCATACATGGTCTTGCATGAGTGCACAGTGAACGAGGCATAAAAAAAAGATAAAGTTCAGAAAGGAAGGATATTTTTGGTATATTTATACAAGATCATGGAATTTGACCACACAATTATATTTTTTATTAACAGATTAAATCTATCTTGATAAAGCAAACATATTTACCATCTTATCCATGCCACGTGGTCCAAGACTTGTTCGGATGGCATCGGCAACAGCTTAGAGGGGAGAAGAAAAAAAAAAAAAAGACATCAAAATATATTTATAAAGCTTAGAACAGAGGATAAAAAAAAATAATTCTTGAACCTGGACTAATCACTTAACAGTCAAATTTTCTCATTAAAATAAGTTTGATTTTATTTGTGGGTTTTAAAATTGTTGAACTTTGGATATTTCATCACTTTCACTAATAGCCTTGGGAAAGATACGAATTCCAGCCACCTTCATCCAGCTATGACTAGACTCAAATCTTAGCAGGATAATTAAGAGGTGGAAAATTGAAACCACAAAGACTTTGGGAAAGTGAAAATTCAGTGCTTTAGCAGTTGAACCTTTTAAAATTTCTAGAATCTAAACAGAGTTTGCGCTACTAATGCCATATTCATTTAAAAATTTATAGAATAAAATATCTTGTGACGGGCTTGGGTCACACCCATCTTCCACATAACCAACTAGTTTTATAAAAAAGCAACTGTAAAGTACAAATTTACAAAAAGATTTGCACAACCACAATTGGCAATACCTTGTGACAGGTTTGACAATTTATCATGTGAAACATTCATTTTGTACAATTCCTAATTTCATAAGCAATCATATGGTATTGTTGAAGAACTGGTGGTTACACATTTAACTTAGTTATTTAAAAATTAGGTTATGAAGGTTTTTTTTTTTAATACTATAACGTCACCATTTACCTAGGTTAAAAGCTACTCAAGGATAAGGATAAAGGAGAATGATTGTCAGTCAACAAAAAAAAAAAAAAAAAAAAAAAATGAACACTCAATGGTATCAAATAAGTTTTAATGGTATGGTTTACAGTAAGTATTTGACATTGAATGTGTTACTCTGTAGGGAAACAACCCCATGGTAATGTGTTCCACAAATAGGAAGACCTTGCAAAGGATCTCTATCCATGGGAATTTCTTACATTAGGCACATAAAAGTTTTTCTGTTGTGATAGCTCAATGTTCTTGCTAACTAAAAAGGTGGAAATAATGATAGAGTAAGTTTTACATATAAAGATTATGATAAGCAAACAATTACACATAAAATAAGGTGCACATAGAAGTAAACTGAATCCAATTCCAGAGCAAGATTTTCAATGTTAGAAATCAAAAGTCATAATCATATTTGGTTCAACATCTGTTTTACATTCCAACATGTCTTGGACAGTTTTTAGAAATAAAACCCAACATTTGACAAAATATGAATTGTAGATTTCAATTAAAAAATTCATGTAAATATTCTAAATACTCTTTTCCAACTGCCAATTTTAAAAACATTCGGAAAATTAGGAAGTTTCCTTGGATGTCCTGTTGACTAGGAGTAGTTTCAAAGCGCTCCTTCAAATAATGGCAACTGAGAGGCGCTTGTCAATCCATGATGATCAGGTAGAATATAAACCCATCTAGAAGACAGTCATATTTTGCTTGCTTGCAATACTCTGCTGATGTCGGTAAATATACAGGGTTTGTTGCCGCTTCTGTTATTGAGGAAATAAAAGGTGACCCAAGTTGCATTCCATTTGAAAAGGAAAACACTGTCAAGTCATCAAGCTGTTTGCCATCTCTGTTGATGTCAACTAATTCAAGGATCTACAGGAAGCCAGAAATGTCTGAGGCCCAGTTTGAAGACAGCTGAAAACGCATCTAAATCTCACAGCACGCCTTTTAGAGTAACGATGTTACGTAGTGGGTGTTATTAAGATGTATATTCTGTATTGTTGTTCGTTTTAGGAAGAGTCTTAGTGAGAGATTAAAGTCTTAGGAGTGTTCATATGTCTGAAGATGTTCATGTTGTAAGAGACAGCATATTGGAGACAAACAGGTATATATAAAGAGACAGTTCTGTATGAACGCGAGTTTCTATAAATATTGATACATATTTCTTACCTATTTTTGAGATGATTTTCTTATGGACAATACCTTTTCTGTTGAATCACAACACGAAGACGCAGATACACAAAGATGATGATGTCCTTTATTTCATGACCGGTCCATGATTACGCTTGAGGAATTGAAAGTTTCTTTACATGGCCTTTTCTTCTAACCTTTCGCTTCCAAGGTTTGACGTCAGCAGCCGTTTCTGACCTCTCTCTTTCGGCTCTTTCTCCCCGACTGCATCTAAAAACCTATGTTGAGAACTCGTCACATCATCGCATGATTAAACATGTGCTCATAAAGCACATTGGATGACATGTGTCACGTTGCCAAACTTGACATGACCCCAAGTTCACTAACCTATTTTTCAAATCTCTTTACAATTTCAATTGACGATTAAATTCCTTATTTTAATTTTCACAGAAACAAATTTCATTATTACATTCCTTTTCCATATACAGATATGTAAGCTAAACAATTGCAATTCCACATTATTTCAATAACATTCTGTATTTATTTTAACTTATTGGAATTTTAAATTCCAAATCTAGCTTCACAAGTTCCAATCCTTGACTATCCTATTTCATATTTACATTTATTTCCTTATTTTTTTCCCTTACATGAAAAGGGGACAGCCCTTTATCATGTAACACTGAGACCATACACATCAACCAATTCATCACAATAGCACCAGTGTACAGGCAACAGCAAATCTGAGGCAATTATCATCAACTATGTTTTTGACAGTTGATCTATTAAACATTAACTATTGTGTAGGGAATTTGAAGTTTGACGGCAAACCAGATGTTTGTTAGTTTTTGTTCTTACTTGAATGTTCTTAAAGATTTAGCTCTAGTCTTCATCCTGATCATGTCCCAGCTAGTCTCTCTGCTCAGAAGCAGCTCTTCCCCAATTGTCAGATAAGTTCTGGATCACATGACAAGAAATTCAGATGATGCATGAAAAACACTTAATCCGATCCCAACTGGCACAGGTGATGGAGGTGTAGGCTTGTAACGTGATATCAGTTGCCAATCTCAAGCAGAGCCCACATTGTCAAAATCCATGTTGCAAATGGCCATCATTGTGTCTCAAATTAAACCACTAAAGTACAAAGACAGAATAAGAACTTCAAAACAGAACCAGTTGTGCTATAGAAAGAGTGATAACTATTGATCAATAGGAGCCAGGATGAATTGTTTAACGAGATTATGTCAACTTGGATCACTGGTTTAAAAAAAATTGGGAAGCTGAAAATAGTTGCAATCGGTAATGTAAATCCAATCAAGGATTCCACAACTTAGAAATTGACTTCTAAGTTAAACCATCTCTAACACGATTTTTATCCTGCTTTCTCTTAAAGCCATCCTTATCACTGAGATTTTCTTTAGTCTCTCCCTAAAAACTGATCTTACTACATTTAACCAAAGAAGTGCGACCAAACCAACAAAGTGTTCTGCATATCTCAATAAATGTGCCCCCCCCCTCTCCAAAAGAAACAAAAATAGTACAGCAGAAGTTATAAATAGCTGGTTATACAACTACTAAAGTAAACTGTTTAATCGGTTAATGTAGTTTGCATGAAGCAATGTTTTGGTGCGTGTATAAAAGGTAATTTCTAAAAAGGCAATATGATGTAAAAAAATTTCACATTTGAAAAGTAAAAATCTATAAATGGATTAAGATTGCCAACTTGATTTTTCTTTTATGAAATTAGAAATTTAAAACCTATAAACTGTCAAAAGAAAAGGTTAATTATTAATCATTTTTATGGAGTCTAGTCATAGTATTTTCGGAGAATTGCAGAAATTGCCAAAGCGATCTAAAATTTTAAGCCAACTTTGCTTTTTTGTTTTTCAATTTTATTTTGTTGAGCTGCAAAAATATTTTTGGTGCTTGTACACTTGCCACCGCGCTATTTTAAAATAGTTTTTTTCAGGTTAAATTAAAGCTTCACGATATCTTTATTATTATCAAAGCACAGAATAATTACAAAACACCCTCCCCATGTTAAGAATGGCTTTCGAAATAACGTTATTTCAGCACGGTTGCAAAAGTATACAATTACCAATACCATATTTTTCGGTATTGTTTTACGATCTGCCCCAGCAGCGTAGTATAAACACCCAACCACCCCATGTTAAGAACGGCTTTCGGAATAAACACCCCCTCACCTCTCCATGTTAAGAACGGTTTTTGAGGGGGGGTATTCCGAAAGCGTTCTTAACATGGGGAGGTTGGGATGTTTATAATACGCTGAGGCACGTCGTAAAAATTTAATTTTTTTTTCTTACCATTCGTCTGCTCAATGTCAGCTATTTTTTTTTATAGCTACATTTCGTGGCTTTCAAACCGTAAAACTGTTTCGATCATTTCTGGGACAGACTCTGGATTCTCTGTCAATACTCGGAACTGACATGCCCACAGTCAGTATTTCTTACAAATACCGAAAAGCTTAAATTTTTAAATTTAATCGAAAAGTTTTACTGTTTAACTACTTTTAAATTTTAATATTTTAAATCCATCAAATTGAATTCGTAGGTCTGCTGAAATAGCATAATATGTGTGTGTATATATATTTAAAAGTGCTTTGTTTTTTTAAATTCCGATTCACACACATGTGCATCGTTCAGTTCTTCAAGCATGGAGGAGGGTGGCATAAAGAATGCTGGATGAATGACTTAGCAGTTCAAGATAGGACACAAAATAACTTAATTCTGTTCTTTTAAAAATGCTAGTACTTTGACGTGTATGCAACGACAAACTAACGTCTCAAGTAATATATTAATAAACTTAAAGGTTATGATATAATGTTAATAAAAATTATAATTATTGGACCGGCCGGCCGTAACATAATAATGGTCTCGTTCAGGAGACAAGTTACAGAAAAATACGAATTTAAATTAAATTTACCTTTTGATGCTTGAATGTTACTATAACGTATTTGAGTTGGTTTATCTTTGTCTTCGTATTCAGACTTTTTTCCGGTTTTCTTAGCGGGTTCTGGCATTTTGATAGTGGAAAGCAGAGGTTAAAATAGATTATTCTGCAGATTCTAGCACATGGAGCGATCGCTGAACCTTCTAGAGATAATAAAATGGCCGCTTCCGAACTCTCGAGCCAACGAGATTACACACAGTATATATATTTTTTTTTTTTTTAAACTAAAATAAAATTTTATTAGTGTCTTTACATAAGTTTCTTTTTCCATTTTGAATATAAAATAATGACCAACTACAAAAACAAAGTTTAATTTTTATTAAGGATGTCTTTTATTTGTGACGTCACTTCGCGGTATGTTTCAGGCGCTAAAATTTGTATATGAAAGTTGTTGTTTTACAACCGGCTTCATGTTCTCATATATTGCAAATAGATGCTTGGGCTGGAGGAAATCTAGTAAGTATGACTCATTATATTGAAGTTATACTTAAATTACATGCAAACTAATTCGATTCATTTTTCTTAATTATTTTGAAAATAATATTGATTAGTTGAAAATGCGTGGTAAGACATGCCTTCAGCTCATTCTTATTGACACGCATGGCACTAAATACAGATACGTAAGTGCCACTTAGGTATCTGTATTTTTGAAAAAAAAAAATTTTGTTTGTTTGTTTGTTTATTTTTGTAAATGTCTAAATACTAACTAAATTCTCATTTATTTTTAATGAAAAATTTGTGATGAAAAGTTATGTCCATCATTGAAATACAATTATTTTATGAAAAAAAAAATTTTTTTTTTCCCCTCTTTCATACAATAGGGGCGGTCAAAAAAGGTTGTTTTGCTTAAAATAAAAGCACAAAGAGACCATTATAATTGAATTGTTATCGTTTAAAGAATGGTTCCAGTCTCCAAACTATGTTGTCCTTTCGTATTTTTTAGTCATCAAAAACGAACATGTTATTTAAATCCATCGTTCTGGACTTACGGTTAGTATTATTGGGGTTAGGAAGGACATGAGACCCTCCTCCCTAACGTTTAAGTCGTTTTCAGGGCACTCAAAAAAACAACAAAAACATATCCAATTAGAGATTAATGCTCCTATAAAGTTACTCCTTTTTTTGTTTATAAATTTATTTGTTTATAATTTTAAAACAAAAATTACTCTGAATATGACGGCTGCTACGAATTCAATTCAATTTTTCTTAAACTTTTTCTTCTAGGGATGGGACATCCAACCAGATGTCTGACATTTACCCCTATTTTAGTGAGTCCAACCAAGAGATCTTTTCAGGATTCTAGCCGTCCCTTTCAGTGCAATCGTTTCAGTATGACTGTCACAGTGATATCTCAAAATTGAGTTTGAAACTTTTAAAACTACCAATTCGAAGTCTTTTTTTTTTTTTTTTTGTTTAACTCCAAAGACTAATAAAAAATAACGGGTTTGTATTACTGTACACATAGATTCGAAAAAGTTGTCAAAAAACATATATGACAAATGTTATCAAAGGCAAGATAAGTTACTTTTCTACCTAACTGGATATGTTTTTATTTCATGTAACATGTTTATTCAGCTCGAAAAACATAGTGTTTACCGATGTATTGGAAAGTTCAAAATGGCGCCCGACTCTCTCTGTGAGACGGTAAATTTTGGAAAAAGAGTTAAAAATAAAAAAAAAACTAGACAAAATACTGTTAGAAACTCGCTCAATATATGTTCACCGTGATATAGGCTGACATATTCGGTGGAGTTTTAACAGTATTTTGTCTAGGTTTTTTTTTTTTTTTTTAAACTCCTTTTTCTTAACTTACCGTGTTAAAGAGAGTCGGGCGCCATTTTGAACTTTCCAATACATCGGTAAACACTGTATGTTTTTCGAGCTGAATAAACATGTTACATTAAATAAAAACATGCTTTGATAACATTTATTTGTTATATACTGTCTTTGGTTACCGTGTTGAAATGATAACGTTATTATTTAGAAAGCCATTTTTAACATGAGGAGGGTGTTTCATAATTATTCTGTACTTCCACCTAACAATTTATTCAGCTCGAAAAACATAGTGTTTACCGATGTATTCGAAAATTCAAAATGGCGCCCGACTCTCTCTTTAACACGGTAAGTTTGGGAAAAGGTGTTATAAATAATAAACTCGACAAAATACTATTAAAAAAACACCGAATATATGTCAACTTATGTCACGGTAACATATATTGAGCGAATTTCTAACAGTATTTTGTCTAGTTTATCATTTATAACACCTTTTCCCAAACTTACCGTGTTAAAGAGAAAGTCGGGCGCCATTTTGAATTTTCCAGTACATCATCGGTAAACACTGCATGTTTTTCGAGCTGAATAAACATGTTACATTGAATAAAAACACAAAAAATATATCCAGTTTGGTAGAAAAGTAACTTCTCTTGCCTTTGATAACATTTATTTATATATTTGTTTTTTGACAACTTTTTCGAATCTATGTGTACAGTAATACAAACCCGCTGCGTCCTGCGATGTCTTTGAAGACTCGATAATTACTTAAAAATAAGAAATAAAACAAAATAATTTTTAAAATCTGTTTTATTTCTAATTTTGAAGTGATTATTGAGTCTTCAAAGATATCGCAGCCATCTTTTCATGTTCTCCGGCAGCATTCAACATTACTCGTTTTTCAAACCGAGTAAACATTTTACATTAAATAAAAACACTAAAATCTTATTCAGTTAAGTAAAAAAGTAATTTATCTTGCTTTTGATAAATTTTGTTTTTGATAACTTTTTCGTACCTCTGTGTATTGTAATACAAACCCAGTTTTTAATGTTTATTTTTTGTTTTGGGGGGAACTTTTTGGTATTTTTTTTAGATTAGGTCCACCTCCACGATTTTCTTTTAAATGACAACTTGGATAGGTTTTCGACTATGCTGAATACGAAAATCGCATTGAAATTTTGCAGAAATAAGTAGTTATCGAGATATCAAAAGTTGTATCATGCATTGTATTCTTGGGTGGCCATCTTTTTTACACGCGTGCGCCATAAACAAATCTACTCCTCTATGACTGACACTGCACGCACATAAAAAAGATGGCCACCAAAGAATACAATGCATAATACAACTTTTGATATCTCGATAACTACTTATTTCTGCAAAATTTCAATGCGATTTTTGTATTCAGCATAGTCGAAAACCTTCTAAAAGTTGTCATTTAAAAGAAAATTGTGGAGGTGGACCTAATCTGAAAATTTACCTTAAGTTCTGTCTGCGTTTATTTACATCACGTCAGCTGATATTTGGGCTTGACGACAAATACTCTGGAAAAGTCACTTCTGATTAATGTTTACCAGTTTTAAAATATGCAAACAAACATTGCTGGTTTTCTTTTTTTACAAAATATTTTAAAACTGGGGTATTTGTGGTATGGCAGACCAAATTAAGACTTACAATTAAAAAAAAAAAATAATTTCAATGGTATTCGGGTTTGTTTAGAACGAATATCATTTAGAATTGTCGGCGGCAAGTAGTTCTTATATTAAGACCTTCATTTTCCAATGTTTTGCCTATAAATTCACTGGTCGCTATTTTGAATATTGTTGTTTACAAGTAAGACAAGTGAACCTGCGCCAGTAAATAAAAATCACACAAAACCATTTGAAGGAACAAAGAAACTTTATTCTTGAGTATACAGAATGAAACGCCTAACAAAACTGAAAACGTAAACACTAAATGGAAGAGGCAGACGACAGCTGTAAATAAGTCATGCTGAATTATCTCCCTTGACTCATATGTGGTTATAATTCAATACTAGCATAACACTTTTTTTTTTCTTTCTTTCTTTTCTCAAGATAAAGGCTCATAGTTGATTGGTAAGCGCTCACTGGTTGGTTAACTGCTTAGTAGTAACCTCTTGTCGCTGGAGTAGAGGGCCTGGTATGCGAGACCAGGTCGCTATCTTCCTCATCACTGTCATCTGGATGTTCGAGATTAATCCTCGGGTTTTTATCTGGATGAGAAGGGACCCTGAAGCAATCACCTTTGTAGACCTTGTATATACTGGTCCTTAACTGGAAGCCGGCAAACTTTCAAATGTACATCCACTTATCTTGGTTGGATGAAACTAAGTATTGTTCATGTCCTTTATTTTTTGATTAGGTTACTGTGACGGTACAGAATGTCTCCGACATTCACCTCCATATAAGGTCTACGTGAGCGGTTGGGAGCCTTAGACCACTCACTGTAAAAATGGTTGACCTTGTGCCTACGATGCTGCTCTTCTATTGGATCCATATCATTGAAGTGGATGTGTTCATTGGTAAATTGGTTCTAGTGATACAAGATTTCTCTGGGGGATAATCCGAGTGATCCAAACCTACAGTTCAACGTGTAACATGCTACAGAGAGCGAGATTGTAGAGATCTGCGAACCAGCTGGCTCAACTTGGGGAGCTCTTGCTGGACATCTTGAACGTTTTTTTTTTTTTTTTCAGCAACAGGGTTACATGATTGAGGTTTTTAGGGTTACCGATCTCTATTGAGATATGGTGAGTGAGCAGAAACCCATCGTTTTTGAGAGGTTTGAAGTTAAGGGCAGAGTCTGTCCTTATGACAGCAGTTGGATTAATGATGGGTCTGATGGGCAACAGGTCTTTAGAATAGCGTCTCGCAATGTATCCCTTTGCTCATTTGGAATAAGGAGTACAACAGTATTAGAACTGACATACTCCTGTAAAACCAAAAACAGTTGTCTATTCCTCTTGATAATAGCAACAGCAAACCTAATTCTGAGTGCATTCGGGAGGTCTTCACAGGACTGGGGAACAGCTACAAGTGGGGAGATGCTCAATGAAGTGGACGGGTGACATGAGGATACAATTTTGTTCATGGCTTCAGCCAGGTCCAAGGCATAAAAATACCGGCTCACTACCTATTGTTTTGTATGGTGTCCCAGTTTAATATGCAGCACCATCAGGCATGTCGCAGGACAATCCTGTTGTGGGAGAAGAGGATCTTTTCGACAAACAACTACAAGGCCATCCGGGGCTAATGCTGCTGTCTGAAGATATCTTTTCACATCTTTAATGCCATTAACTCGCTTTGAAAGGTGAGTTCCCTGCATCAGGTGTACCTGTGTTCGTCTAAGGTATCATTTTGAATTTCTTTTTATGCGGGACGGCTGGTATATGGGAGGTTTGATTATTAATTATTTCCACAAGAGAAGTCCTAAACACGGTGGCCTCTTCCTGCACTCGCAAGAAGGAGCAGACCTGACATATTGGATGCCTGCACACAAGAGCATTGTGGCTGGCAAAGTCAGCAGGCAAGTTCGCTCTGCCCATAAGATGTTGAACAGAAGTCTGGAAACAGTTGACACCAACAACGTTAATCTGGGGCTGGTTGAGAACTGGCCTCAGCAGAGCGTTTCATAGGCCTGAACACATGGCTTGCTATCAGTGAGGATAGTGGGATGATATTCTGACTGAATCAGGTATGGACCAAAATGCTTGATCGCTTCAGCAATAATAGCCAATGCCTCGACTTCACATGGTAACAATGTGGGTTAATGATCGTGTAGTCTCGCAGAAAAATGACTGCAAAGCAGTAGTCTCCCTCCTGTCTGCATACATCAAGGCACCAATGCTGTGTTGTCTGACAGAACTGTCAGTCACGATCCACAACTGGTCGGTAGGACAGGGTACATGAATGGTTTTTGCCAAAGTCAGGTGCTTCTGAGCAGTGAAAAATGCCTCACGTAAGTTGTCAGACCAGTTTACAGCATCCTGTAACTTTTTTCCTGCAGTGGCTTCATCTAAAGGGCTAAGAAAGCAGAAAAAGTTAGGAATGACACAGTTTAAGACCTTGTAGGCTCCTATGAATGATCGTAGACCCTTCAGTTTTTGGAGGTTGACAGGAGCTAAGTGTAGCGATACGGTGGGGTCAAGCTGTCAAGAATCCCTTTGACCATATCCATCCAAGGATCCAATGGTTGTTTGCTTAGGACATATTATGGTTTTGCTGGTGGATAGTATTAAATCGGTCAGAGATAGTTGTGAGTACTCTATGCCAAACTGATGAGAGGTCTTCAATGCTGTTTCCTTCACAGTAAAGATTATCAGCAAGCTTTGCCACATATCCCTCCACCAGCAAGTCGCCTAGTACTGTACACATTAGTTCCTCCAGAGCTGTTTCTGATCCTGGCATACCCATTGTTCATCTTGTATAAACATGCATGCCTCTGAAAGGGGTCACAACAGCACAATATTTCATGGATTCCTTGCTAAGGGGATCTGATAGAAGGCGTTAGTGAGGTTGGTTTTGATAATCCATCACCACTAACCTATCTTCCTTAGAGTGGAGTCAATGTTCGACATGGCAGATGGCTGAGACTTCACATATCAACCGTACGGCATGACCATGTTGACACACCGGTTCCCGCTGGATCACCGGAGTTAAGCAACGTTGAACCTGGTCAGTTTTAAGTGGGTGACCATTTGGAACTTCCAGGTGTTGTATGTGCTCTCCGCTTATCTCGGCATTGTTTCCAGTCGTTCTGGACTTTTCCTTGTCACTGGACTCAAACAGTGCCGATTCAAGAGAGGTGTGGTTGAAGATTGCGCAGCCATTGCCTCACAATTACATGTGCAACTGGCCCTACAGGAGGTATCCTTTGTCTTTTGAGACTGAATGGAGGCATCGTGATCACATATCGACTAATGCTGGAATACGCAGTAACCAGGCAATGTTCTCTATTTGGCTTTTTGGCAAGGAAGGACAGTTTCACATACTCCACTGCTACTCCAATATGTTTTGGACGAGAAAATACACCAGTGTGTTCTGACTCATCAAACTTAAGTTGCAGTTTTCATTGTATAGGGGAAGTCGACCTCGAAGCTCGGGCGGCTGAGTAGGACCCATGTTAATTGAAACTTTGGTGATCAAATGAGCTGCCATACTCGGATAGATCCTCTCCAAAAACCTCATAAAACTCTTAATTAAGCTGTTGAAATTTCAGCTTCTCTACAGAGGATAAAATGTCATCTGGGTCGATGACTACACAAGAAACAATGTTGTCATGGTGTTTGCTTGAAGTTGGATAGGTACTTACCATGCCAGAAGATGTTGGATTGAACATGGATATAGCTAAGCAGATGTGTTGTGATCAACGTATTTGTTGTGGTTCACTGGTGTTGTTTACAAGATGCATTTTTCCTCCTACACTCCTTGTGATTATGAGTAGTGGCCAAGGCTTAACTCAATGGTTCTCAACCGGTGGGGGGGGAGGGGCACATGGACCCTAGGGGTCCATGGAATATTTCTGGGGGTCCACAGGCAAAACATAACAAAATTATCATAATTATTATAGTTGTTGTAGAATATTTTATTTGCATTAAATTAGTTTTCATTTAAAAATAAAGCTTAATTATATAATATTTGTTGTGATTATTAAAACCTCAAAATTTATATTAGTGAAAAATAGAAGATTGTCTTATGACCAATAGTTATGAAGGGGTCCACCAAGATAAAAAGGAAAAAGGGGTCCATGAGTAAAAAAAAGGTTGAAAACCACTGGCTTAACTGATACTATTCGGCCTGAATCCCAACGAGGCTCAGCCACATTGAGGGGAGGGAGTCCGTCTGCTTCTCTGGCAGACTGGGAAGATTTCATGATTTATCGTGGTGTCACAGGTCTGTACCGAATGATGATTTGAGAACATCGATGTAGGGGGATTGTTCAGTTTTCACGTGTTGTGAGATTTGTCATATTTTCATTTTCTATATGTAAATTGTTTAAGCTCTCTGGACGAGTGGGCTCCTCATCATCGAAAACGTCAAGGATCTGGCGAGCCTTGGTCATATATCTACGGTCTGATTCAGAAAGGTAGATGCATTCACGGAAGTAATGGTTTGTGTTGGGTCTCTTAGCCTGAATACACATTGGACAAGTTTTCTTCGGTTGAGGCTTCCTAGTATATCGAAGTGGAGTAGTAAATGTTTGGCTCACAGATGCTTCATTTCCCAACTCTTCAAATAGAGAATCCAATGCCAGGGAGATCTCTGGCTTGATTGATGGCAATGTGAGTGATCTCTGTTGCTTGGTTAATTTAGGGAGGGCTTGATGAAGTAGGCGCAACCAAGTGAGGACTATTAGATTTTCTCATGCAGGAGTGACTTCATCTTCTGTGGGAACATTATCATGATGCTGTATATTTGTGTCAGTGTTTAGTAGGGAGCTGTCAGTGAAGGCTCCAAGTCTCTGAAATAACTCTTCTCGGCGTTCGTCCAGTTCAAGCTTTATGGAATCAAAGTCCAGAAAGTGAGAGCCACTAATCTGGAAGTCATAATGTTGTATTATGGTTTGCCAAACATTTGTTAATGACATTGAGTTCTTAACAATGGCACTCTGTGATATGCTGGGGCAGTAATTTTTTTTTTTTTTTTTTTTTTTTTTTTTTACACAGTGATCACCACTTATCAAGGCCCGGAAGCCACTCAGGGATAAGGGTTATTGCAAGTACATTACGTTAGTGTGGAGATTTGATGAAGTGTTTACTTAAGGGGGCGGTTCATTAGGAATTTGTTAACATTAGACTTGAAGACATCCAAGTTGTAGTCCGGAGGGAAGCAGGCAGACGGAACAGAGTTCCACAGGCGTGCAGTTCTAAGAAAGAAGCTTTGTTCATGGAACCGCGTTTGGATTTAGGCACAGATATAGAGTGGGGGAAATTTTTCACAGTGGATTCAGCTAGACGGGTGTTTTTCGTGAAAGATTGGCGAGGGGGGACCAGGGATTGGAGTTCAGACGAGCACCTGCCATGAAAATAACGATAAAACAAGGGTAGGCTCGCAACGTCTCTTCTGTGGGAGAGGGGTTGCAGGGTAGAGAAAAGGGCATCCCCCACTAAGCCACGAAGTCTATTTTGTACTCTGTCAAGGCAGGATAGGCTGTTTTTGGCATCTGTCCCAACATCATCTCTACAATATGATTTTTTTGGATAGCAGTGAGTCTGTTGACATCAGGTATTTCTATACCATCATTTGTGAAGCCTCCAATGTAGATGAGCGCGTGACTTCTTTTCCCAGTTTGTCTCGAGGGATGGGGCATAGTTGCTATCAAGAGACAGACAATATACAAGGTTATTTCTCCATGCCTCAAAGGAAGAGAAAATCTTATTATTTCTCAGACACCACTGCTTAGGGGCACATGCAGACATACTGAGATATAATTGAACAATTGGTATATATGGATAAGAGATGCTTCGATAATCCAGTCTCCTCATGATAATCCCTTCAGGTGGTCGCTCAATCAGTTGGTGGGTAATATACTCCTTATTCAAGAAAAAAAATTTTTTTTACTCCTTCGGAATAGCGAATGAGGGTAAATAAACCGCTGCCACTAATAAATAGAGGTAAATCACATGAAACCGTTTGAAGGAATGGAGAGACTTTATTCTTGAGCTTACAGAACAAAAACTCCAAACAAAACTGAAAACGTAAACACAAAATGGAAGAGGCAGACAACAATTGTAAATAACGTCATGCTGAACTATCTCCCTTGATCGATATGCGATCATAATTAAATACTGGCACTGGCTTCATTTTCAAAAACAAGTCAACCCGGTTTCATTTTCAATTTTCAAAAAAAAGAAAATGTGGGGGGAGGGTATAATTGAAGAGTTTATCTAGCATTTATGTCATCTATTTATTTGCAATTTCAGGTGGAAGGGAGAAAAAACTCATAACTATGAATAATGTTCTAATGACAGCCATTTTCAACTACTTATATATAAACTAGCAGGGCTATGGGTATAAGTATAAGTAGCTGAAAATGGATGATGTCATGTATTGTCCGGGATAAAAATGTAACATAACTTCTCTCTCTCTCTCTCTCTCTCTCTCTCCATTTTTGCCTAGCCCATTTCTCTCTTTCGACATATACACATAACTGTAGTCAGCATATGGGGAAATAATTCTGAAAAAATCAGTTACTTCCGTCTGCATGATAACATTAAAAAATGGGTGTATGTCTTCATAACATTTAAATGAAATAGGCCATTTTACCCCCCCCCCCCTCCCCAAATAATGAATTACAGATTTAAAAAAAAATAATGAATAAATGAAATATATTAACTTTGTGGGTCTTGTGTATTTTTCAAGTTTTAGTTGGACATACAAACATACATTTGCCCTTTTATATGATAGAAGATTTATTTGGGTATTTATGTATTGTATGACCTGCAATTTGCACAACTTGGCTTTGGCTCATTCAGCAGCTGACAGAAATCACCGGAAAAGGCTGGCCAAGCATTCCTCTATTTTTAAAATGCTACAAATAAAATAAACCTTAATCCTAATCTGCGCAATTAAAATAAAGCGTTTATTTCTTCCAATTTATGAAAAAGTCGTCTACTTAGATTTGTATTAGCTAAAAACCAACAGTGCATGCGTTCCTAACATTGCGATCGGCCTTTTCCGGTTATTGATGTCAGCTGCCAGGTGAAACTGAATAACTTTGTGGAAATCACGGCTCATACAATGCATAAGCACTTTTATTTCTTAATAGTATTTTTTTTAATATCTTTTGAGAAATTAATTAGAAATCACATTATCAAATGTATTTATAGTTATTTAGTTTCATTGATAGGTGGAGGTGGGATGAAAAAAAATCCCTAAAAGAAAAAAAAAACATAATTTCATGAAGCTACCCTTCATCCTTTATGACATCATCCATTTGTAAAGTAAATACATAGATTTATTTATTAATAATATTAAGAAAAAAATCTATATGTAGACTTGAAAATGGATGATATCATAAAGAATGAATGGTGGCTTTATGTGATGTCATTCATCTTTTAGGGATTTTTTTTATTATTTACTCTGGTTTCAATAAAAAGCAAGGGAATATTGGTTGCCCTACAATCTTCAAAGAAAAAAAATGAAAGAAAAAAAAAATCTAACTATGAAATTCAAAATTAAAACAAAATTTGAATAAATTAGAGCAGCCTATTCAGGGTAGATACAGTGGCCATCATTGAATGCCACAAGGTCATAAGCACTCGTTATGCTCAGTAATGCCCCCCCACCCACACACACACACACACGTGCATTAAACAACCTTGTTTCCTATCTGCCCTTCGATATCCAATAGAAAGAGATATGTAATAATATACTAGATCACCCATTGGGTCAGAATTTGTTCTACGGTAGAACCCCAGGATACAGTAACCCTCGGATACGTTTTTTTCAGGTTACAATGTAGAATACAAGTTTTTTGCGACCTCTGATTACGGTATTTGTCTCGCCTTACGATGTTATTTATAATGTTATTTGATTATATACATGTGTATTATACACTGTACTCTATTTTACTAATTTCTAATACCTGGGGTTCTACTGTATATATTATTAAATATATAATTTTGAGTTGATAAAGCTGTTTGCTTTCAAATAAATATACTCTGTAATGTTTGACAACTGCCATAAATCCTTTATGATGTCATACTGCTTTTTGACAACTACTTTTAAGCGATGTTTCTGAATTTTTTAGATGAAGATTTATATGTATTTGGATTATTCGGACTACTGTTCTCATCTTGAGAATAAAATCCAAGGTGAGAGTATTTAGGGTTTCAGAAATTTTTATTTTAGTGTTTTGTACCTGGCTTAGTATTTTATGTTTTAAAGTGGAAGTTTACAATAATAGGAAAAATATAGAATGCTCATGAATATTTTTACAGTTCTTGTAAAAAACAAGTGGGGAATCGTTAGATGAGACATGGAAGAAGTCTAAATCGATTAATTAAGGGCCATACTTTACAGGGGTTAGAAAATAGTTATAAAAACTTCTCTGCTCATTTATATAAATTATATTTCATTGAAAGTTGTAATAAGTCAATGTTCATTTGTTTTTATATTAGAAAAATAGTTTGGTGAGAAAGATTGGAAATATTTTAATAAAGTTTATGCAAAAATAAATTGGCAGACAATTAATGAGTTAATGAGTTGTGTGTGTCTGTTAATGGTTTTATGTGTGTGAGTGGAGAGAGATTTCGCAGGAGGAAGTGCCCAACAGAGAAGCGTCCATCGACACATGTCTGTAGACTCGGATCAACTGGGTTCCACTGATTTATTAAAGAAAAATTTGGCTTTTTAAAGGATTTTAGTAGTTTATAAGTGCTCAATATCTTGGATAGAGCCGATAGTAACCCAGAAGTAAGTTAACTTGGTTTTGGTTGTGCTCTGGGACCTGGTTTTTTGACAAGAGGGTCGCTGCTTATCAAGGCCCCAAGGCGGCTCGAGGATAAGAGTAAGGTGATAGTGTAATAATTGTTAATGGTATAAATTGGATAGAATTTGACTATTTATGGGGACGGCTCAACAATAACTTGTTTACATTGGATTTGAAGGCTACCATGTTGCATACAGCTGGGGAAGCAGGCCAGCGGAACAGTGTTTCGTAAGCAGTTCTAGGAAAGAAGATTTCTTCATGGAATTTGTATTTAGATTTAGGCACATAATGTGGGAAATTGTTGATAGTGGTTGTTGCTAGTCAAGTGTTTTTTGTGAAAGTTTGACAGTGGAGGGCTCCATAGATTAGAGCACAGACGAGAACTTGCCATGAAAATAATGAGAGGTTGAATATGTTTTAGCAAAGTGTTTGGGATAAAGAACTGTCTTTTTGTTGGTGATGCCCGGGAGCCATAATGCATAGTGCTCCATATCCTGCACAGACCTTAAAGTGAGAGAACATATCTTGCACAGTAATCTAAAAGTGAGATAACCTAAAAAAACAGATTTCTCTTCTAGATGGTTGGATGGAGTGGGGGTAGTCTATAAATATAAAAGCGAAAATGTATGCATGTGTGTTCGCGTTTTCTGTATGTCTACAAAAGGCTTTTTTCAGAGAAGCGGTCGGTCGGTTCACAACTTCTTAAAACTTTTTAGATCACATATAAATTGTAATATCTCAGAGTTAACAATGGAGATCGCCTGTCTATTTAATTTGCTCGACTTCAGGAAGATAAATATTCAACATTTGTCGCTCGCCGCATGTGGGTTAGTCTTTTTCCTATAACATCTTAGGAAAATAAAAAATAAAAAAAAGCGTTCCCGCAGTAAATGAAATACTATCCCGCAGTCAAACTTGACCTCATTAAGTCATTAAAATGTGCACCTGCCAAATCCAAGTAATTAAATAAATTCAAACGTGTTTATGTTAGCATCTTGCAGTGGCCCAATGGTTAAAACCGTTGCACTCTTTTTTCTTTTTTTCACACTTTAATTTACAACTTTGCCTCAACGGTTCGGGTTCGATCCTCATACTTACTTTCCAAAACTTTTTTTTTTTTTTTAACCCCCCCTCGCTAGTACTATTTAATAGTAGACTATTTAACTTTTTTAATGACTAAGGACAACATTGGGGGTAACCTTGCGAGTTCATTATATGTGACATACTTCTATACTTAAAATTTTCTTTATTTTCAGCTTGTTGCAAGCCTGCGAGATTTCCACTCCAATCGTTATTAGATGACTTTGTATCTTCAACTGATGATATTTATGGACATGATGATGTGGTAAATATTTCCATCGATTTCAGTTCTAGATGTCTCCAGATGTCAGAAAGCTTTTTTACTTTTATAGCTTATTTGCTCAAATTGCTTATCTTGAGAATTCTATCCACTACTTCCGATTTTACCAACATGCAGAAATTTAGATGCAATGTGAACAAACATCTTGCTGAATAAAGATTACCACATTCACTCTAAGGATAACCTTATTTTAAATATTCCAAATTAATTCACATTTATGAATTGAATGATTGTGTGTGAGGGGTGGGTAGGCAGCTCTTTCTGCTTTGAATCTTGAAATATTATTTACATCAAGTCTGTAGATTAGATGTATTTATTTAAAGGAGGGTTGTGGAATTGCACAGTATAAGTTTTTTTTTCTCTAACTCCTAGAATTTCACAACATCTGTCTCCGACTCCTTATTTAAACATCTTTCACTATTCAGACTGTCTGCTGATTCGTTTAAAGATTTTAAAAAATCCAATTCCAATTCCTAGCATTCTTATGGGTCCAACACCGTACTCCTTCTTTTAATATTATCCATTCATGGTTTTTATTTTCTTTATGTGCGACCAATACTATCTTTGCAATGTCTTTATAAAATGTAAATACAAAAACTTTATTCCATTCTTGTTTTGTAGAATGGAAATGTTCCACCTTTGGCTTGCTGCTTTTGTAAATGTAAGTTTGTTCATTTTTTTTTTTTTTTTTTCTCCTGTTTTTTGTGATGGTTTCTTTTTTATTGACTTTTGCCGATGTTACTTTTGGTCAATGTGCACTGTTTGTCCGACCTGCAAAGGGTGTTTATTCTGAAAGCCGTTCTTAACATGGACAGGTTGAAAATAAGAAAATGCCTTTCGGAATAAACACCCCCCCACCCCCACCCCCCATGTTAAGAACGGCTTTCAGAATAAACACCCTTTGCAGGTGTACATTGACCTTACTTTTTTAAAAAAAAATTTTTTTTTACTGCATTTTCACCCCAAACAAGGCACAGTGCCACTTTGATGTGGGGAGGGGGGGGGGCTATTATCTGCGGCATAATTTGTCGGGGTGCTATGTAGGGAGCTGAGCAGCAAGATATGTTTACATTACACTTGAACTTCTGCATGTCAGTACTTGACAGGGGAAACAGGAACTTGGAAGACAATTCCAAAGTCTAGCAGTCCTAGGGAAGAAACTATGAGAGTAAAAGACTTTTTTACATTTAGGGATTTCTGTGTGGGGGTGGGATTTTGCTGCTTGTCAGGTTTATTTACATCAAGAGGGTACAGGAGCTTGTAGTTCATCAGAACAGCTACCATTAAAATACTTGTAAAACAGGCATTTCGTTGATGGGACTGCGGTTGAAGCTTAGCTGATGGTGCAGGACCTATTAGGATGACGACTTTTTTTTTTTACATGAAAGTCATCACATATCAAGGCCCGAAAGCCACTCGGGGATAAGGGTTATTGTGTGTACAGTAATCAATGGTATCGTAGTAATCGTTAGTATTGGAGATTTGATAAAATGTCTTATTTAAGGGGGCGGTTCATGAAGAATTTGTTTATGTTGGACTTGAAGACATCTAAGTTGTAGTCAGGTGGGAAACAGGCAGACGGAAGAGAGTTCCACTGGCGTGCACTTCTAAGAAAGAAGCTTTGTTCATGGAATCTATGTTTTGGTTTTGGCACAGTTAAAGAGTGGGGAAAATTTTTGACAGTGGTTTCAGCTAGACGGGTGTTTATTATGAAAGATTGGCAAGGGGGACACCAGGGATTGAAGCTCAGACGAGCACTTGCCATGGAAGTAACGATAAAACAAAGACAGGCTCGCAACATCTCTTCTGTGGGAGAGAGGTTGCAGGGAAGAGAAAAGGGCATCCTCCACTAAGCCATGAAGTCTATTTTGTACCCTGTCAAGGCAGGATAGGCTGTTTTTAGCAGCTCCTGTCCAGATGTGGCAGCAGTACTCCATCCTTGGACGTACTTGGCTTTTATATAGATAGAGAATTGCATCAGCAGTGAGATATCTTTTGGAACGGTAGAAGGATCCTACCATTTTTCCAGCGACCTTGGCAACAGACTTGATGTACGTGTTCCATTTCAGGTCAGGAGTAAAGGTCAATCCCAGATGTTTATCAAAACATGGAGCCTCCCCTAGACGAGAGCCGTCCATTTCAGTTGATGCCAGTTTTGAACCCTGTCTTAGAGGGAGAGACTAGTAACAGATGTACAAACCCAAATGTAGCAACAGTATTCCATACATGGGCAAATGGTGGCCTTGTAAAGTACGGGATACTCTCAGGCACAAGTAACTTTCTAGCACGGTAGAGAGAGCTCACCTTCTTTGCAGCAGCTTTGGCAATGCACTCAATGTATCTGTTCTAACTCATGTTCCCCATGAACATTCAGTGACATTTCAGCCTATATCATCCAGCCTTGACACCTCCACCTCTCAGATTTTTTTCTTATGAACACCTGATAAAATTTAGGTAAAAACTAAGAGAAATCTGCATTTTCAGGTATGTTTGAATAAAGAAACTCATTTTTTCTGAGGGTTGATTTTGGTCTAGAAATAAGAAATCTGTGCGTCACAACACCCTATTTTGGAACCTGAACGATTTAGAAAATTTGCAATTTTGAGGCGAAAAATAATCCTCTTGGGCCTAAATTTAACCCAAGTGTGTTTTCAAGAGTGAGGAATCCAAAAATCATAGTTAGAAAGGCACCAAATGAAAGGAAAGACCTCGTTTTTGACCAACTCATGTGCCACTGCGGCACTTTTTAAAAGTTCGTTCAGCCCTCCAAAGCAGGGCAACAAAAAGGATAACTGTGGTGCTTTTCCTGAAACAACTTTTGGATTTTTGAAATAAAATAAGATGAAACTTTTTTAAAATTAAAAAAAATATCTCTTGGCATTACCACTATTCTGGCATATTTAAATCTCAAAATTTTTTTTCAAAATATTTCTCAGAAATTTGCGATGTTTGTGACAGACTAGTGTGATTTCCTTGACTAGTAGAACAAAAACACAGAAAGCTTTGCTGAAAACATAGGTCAGAATGTCAAGTAAGAGCTTGCAGACCAACAATGCTTCTCTTAATTCAGGGTTTCTCATTTTTTGTTTTTTATACAGCAAATACAAATACAAATTTTTCGTATTCAAACTTGTAAATTTACAATTTAATTTTGTAGCAAAAGCATTTAAGTAAATAAAACATAACAAATCAAATAATGTACACCATTTTATTGTGTGGCCCATTCACTATATATGCATTGTTTTATGCCTTTTGTACCATACATAAAAAATGGAGCTATTAAACCTGACATAGTAATGTGGGACGAGAATGAGAAAGAAGCAACCTTAGTAGAAAGTTAGTGCCCTCAATGATGCCAAGTTATAAAGAGTGGAGAGGGAAAGATAATGAAATACAAAGTTCTTATGTATACCATAAAAAGAAACTGGAAATAATATTCGGAAGATCTCTCTTATTCTAGTAATTATAGGAGTAACCAGACTTGTGAAAAAGAATTTTAAAAACTACCTGGCAAATATACTAGATGAACTAAGTGCAAAAGAGATGCAAATAATTGCAGCTAAATGGGGCAGTTAGAATATTAAAAAAATCTTTCTGTTGAAATATGAGAAAGCAAGTAAATGTTTAGTATCCAATGGGATATCCCATCCCCAGCTTAAACAAAATTAGTCTCAGTAGGTCCACCCTCCTAGGCTTTGCCTTTTCTTTGAGAAAATCGTCTGAGATACTACTACTGTGAAATGCTGACGGGACTATTCAGGCATTTTTTGTCGGCCACAGTACAATAATTCTAGTGCGACGTCCTTTCAAAATTATACTTGACCTCATCTCACCTGCAGGCAAGGAGGTAAATGAAATACATGCAATTCTTCAATTCTTACTTCAGTTGTAAATATGTTCTTTGCCTCTTTATTTTGCAGCTTCCAACTCGTCTAATATATTGGCTGCTTCTGATGAGAATGGATTTGTTACAATATTTAATACAAGGTTTTCTGGGAAAAAATCAATCCTCAAAAGTAAGTTTGTTTTTTTTTTTGTTTTTTTTTTTTTGTTTTTTTTTTGTCTTCATGCAGGAATGTGAGATCTCCACCTTTTTTTTTTTTTTAACTGTTAGTCTCCCACAAATACAAGTTCCACTTTTTGGTCAAAATCTGAATTCTTTCAAACTAGAAAAGACTTATGTCTGTCAAATTGCTATGGCCGTGTCTTATTTTTCCGCCAATGTTTGGCTGGATTTTATTTTGTCTTCCCTCTTTCTCATGTTACCTTTCTCTCCTGTTTTTTTTTCCTTCTTTCTCTTCATCTCTCCATCTTGTTTTGCCAGGCTTTTCCTTTTCTCTCTTATAACAGTTCTCTCTGAAAACTGAAAATGTTAATCTTGCCATGAAGGCTAAGACTACAAATGATTTATGATGGGTGTAGGAGAGTTAGTTGACTTTTTTTCTCATCAAAGACAGACTGAATAAAGGTGTAGTGTTGTTTTCTTTTGGGCAACACTTATCGTTCCGCCTTATATATGACTTGGGTGCCATCAGCTAGAATTGAAACCAAAACATACAATTCTCTGCCCTCATTCCTTAGCCTCTGAACCAGGCCTATACGCATATATTCTTATATATATATGGCATAATTGCGTTGACATACCTATTCTCGTCAGATCACCGAAGTTAAATAACGTTGAGCCTGCTTAGTACCAGATGGTTGACCATTTGGGATTTCTAGGCGCTGTATGTGCTCTCCGCTTATCTCAGCATTTGTTTCCAGTCGTCCTGTACATACACTTCACTTGCCACTGGTATTTAACAATGTCGACTCGGAGAGGTGTGGTTGGAGATTGTGCACCTCCTGCCACAAAAATTTCACGTGCAGGCACCCCTACGTGGGTATCCATAGTCTGTCAAAGACTGAAGGAGTGTGTGTATATATATATATATATATATATATATATATATGAAAATTTTCCGGGGGGGTACAGAATTTTATAACAGCTAAATACAGACCAAAAAGCATGATGAATTTAAAAAATAAAGAATGAAAATAAAGGTTAGCTAACCAGGTTTCGTTCCTCACTTATCAAAGCTAAATCGAGGAAAATATGATTTAAAACGAACAAAAAAGTCATGAAAATGGCGGGGGTAGGGAAAAAAAAAAAAAAAAACGGAAATAAACGGGGGGAAAATTACATAGACTAAATTAAGTCTTAGAAGATTTTCTTTTTGCTTGCAAAGAGAAGGTCTCAATGACTTAATAAAAAGAGTCTCTAAAATTTTCAAATGATAGGGAGAGTGCGACTTACTAAGGATCGTAAACATGTCAGCACGCATGGTTATTTATAAGATGGTCGTATTGTCATTGAGACCTTCTCTTTGCAAATAAAAAGAAAATCTTTTTTTTTTTTTTCATGACTTTTTTGTTTGTTTTAAATCGTATTTTCCTCGATTTAGCTTTGATAAGTGAGGAACGAAACCTGGTTAGCTAACCTTTATTTTCATTTTTTATTTTTTAAATTCATCATGCTTATTGGTCTGTATTTAGCCATTATATATTCACCTGTCATCTTTTTTTTTTTTTTTTTTTTTTTTTTTTTAAATGGAATCGCTTGATCATCAGAGACAAGATTCAAGCAAGCAAGGACACCTGAATAGTCCAAAGTTTCATAATTGTTAAGATAATTGATTATTTCTAATGTGTTTACATTGTTACATCATCCACAATGTTTTTCTCAAACACACACTGTGTTGGAGTGGGGGTCTCAATTTTGGCTGTGTTTGACATTGTTTATATACATCCCTGCTTCAATTATCTTTACCTGCAGTTTACATTTTGATAGCTTTCAAAGTATTTTTCAGATTATCTTGTGATTACCCCTTAAGTCTTATGTGAGCTTTTTTATTTGCACTATTGTCATCATAATAATCCGTCTAAAATCTTGAACTGAAGTAAAAAAAAAAAAAAAAAAAAAAAAAATACTCAGAGAAGGCAGAAAATTATTGGCAAACAAAGCACCTCTGAATTGTAAAGTTGTTTGTAGTGATAAAACACAAATATTTTGGATTGCTTTTTTTTTTTTTTTTTTTTTTAAATTGTTCAGGAAACCTATCTTGCGAGAAGATTTTAAAAACTTAGAGGATTTGTTCACTCTTTTTTTATTCTAGATTGGAATGCCCATGGTAATGCAGTTTTTGATTTGGCCTGGGTAGGTAACACAGAGAACCTTCTGACAGCATCTGGAGACCAGACAATTATATTATGGAATACACCCTCCATGGAAAGAATTCAATGTTTTAAGGGTCACAGCAAGAGTGTTAAGTCTATTTCAGTGAAACCAGACAATCCTTGTAAGATTTTTCATTATTTTCTTATAGTGAGTGTTACTTTGTTTTATATTTAGCTTACTGGATAAAGGTGTTGATTAAAAGATATCTTATAGTGAATTCTGCCTAGAGGTTGTAGGTTCAATCCTTGGTGGACGAATTAAAAGAAACCAATAAATTGATACATATCTAAAAAGGTATTGGAGTTGTCTACCCCTGGTAGATAAATAAATAAATGGTTTTGTTTGAAATTCCCCTCAAAATATCAATTATGATATGGAATAAAAACAGAACGATGGTCAAAACATTAAACATAATCAAGATGAAGATAACTGTCTGAAATATGTAAATAATTTTATTGGATTCTGTTAATTGAAAAAGAAATTTAATCATAAAAATGAAGGAGAAAGAAAATGTCATGAATATTATCGACAGTTAATTAAATTATTTAAATTTGAGTGATAATACTTTATAAGTCCTCCGACAAAGGAGGGATTGGACCTAGTAATTCACATCCGTTCATCTGTTTGCACTTTTCTCAATAACCACCGCTTGGATTTTTTTTTTAATTTTGCACAAACATTAGTTATGGTGAAAGTAAATTTTTGCCAGAACAGAGTTTACGGGATAACTGGTTGCCCACCCCTAGGGACCATTATTGGATAATGTTCCAAAATCGTTTGTTTGTTCTCACTTTTTTCAATAACCACTCCTTGAATATTTTTGAAATTTTGCACAAATATTAGTCATGGTAAAAGTAAATTTTTGCCTGAACGGATTTTCCAGGATAACTTTGGTTGCCTTCCTAGGGAGCATTATGAGAGTAAAATTGCCCCAAAATAATTCATCCATTCATTTGTTCACACTTTTCTCGATAACCATGCCTGGATTTGTTAAAAAAAAAATTTACATAAATATTAGTCATGGTAAAAGTAAATTTTTGCCTCGTGAAGAGACCCTGCATGCTCAGCTTGTTTGTTTATTTTTTTTTTTTTTTTTTTTCTTATCAATATAATTTTCCTCTTCAAATCTTGCAGCTGTTTTCTGTTCTGGCTCAAGAGATGGACAGATTTTAATTTATGATATGAGAGTAAATTCAAGGGGTAAGATTTTTTATAAATTTTATTTTTTATGAATTTTATTTTTGTTAAAAATGTTTTTGATGTCCAATGAGGGTATGACCCCAATGATTCCAATTATCTTACTTATAACTTACGGTTTGGACAATCAACGAATCAGAACCCCCCAACTTTATGATAAAAAATATTGAATTTTGGATTCAATTCAGTTCGCTGTCAACCTCTTTCTTCAAAACGACTGAATCATGACTGAATTGATTCTTCGCCGCCATCTTTGTTACTAAGAATTGCTCAACACTCAAAATTGTGACTGCATTGATTCTTCGCTGCCATTCTTTGTTATTAAGAATTGCTCAACACTCAAGATCGTGACTGGATTGATTCTTCATCGATTTGATTTACTACCGCCATCTTTGTTCAACATAATGTCTCAACATTTAATAATTTTTTATAAGAAATTAATTGAATAGACTAAACTGTTTATTCCACCAAAAATAATGGACTAAAACAAATTCAGTGCTCTAAATAATAACAGAAAATCTGATGACAATCATGGAGATGTAAAGTACTTGAAATAAGACCATACCTGTTAATTGCCGCAATGTTGCATACTTGTGCTTGTTTTATAAGTACTTTAATGAAATGTGCTTCCACAAACTCTTAGTCACTGGTGCCCCCTCAACATAGATACCTCTGAATAACCTGAAATCCCATGCCTTCATTGTAGAATACCCAGACGCTGGAGAGCCTTTTACCCTGAAAGTTTATCTCGGACTTTGGAATTCCCTCCCTGCAACATGCAAAAATTTGTGTAATGTGAACAAACATCTTTCTACTCAACTCCCTACTTAGAGTTCCCCTGTAGGCATGGACCGTAATTCTAATTTGCCTTACTGGGGGTGGATACGAGTAACAAAGAAAAATATACAATCTAGGTTCCTACACCAACTGTGTGTGTGTATATGTATATATGTGCATAAATAAATATATATATAAGAAATCTTTTTTAGGGATACATTTTTAAACTTCTCCCACAGGTTACTAATACTACAACTTAAAAGGTTAGGGGGGGGGCTACATTCCAAGCATTTATTTAATTCAGAAATTTACATTTTTATAAAATGAAGGATTTTACACTTTATCAAAATTATGAGACCTTGTATATAAATTCTATGAAATTGTATGAAAAGTGTATGAAAACATTCAACAACCAAATTTAATAATGAGTTCTACCTCCACTGGTTTTGATGACTTCAAAAATTCTTTGGAATATGCTAGAAATAAGCGTTGCCATTAAGGTGCAGGGGATGTTGCTACAGCTTCTAAAGATGGCTTCACAAAGTTTTTTTTTTTTTTTTTTTTTTTTTTAATATTGTTTGCCATTTCGGTAAACATCTCTTTCAATTAGTTTCAAGTCTGGTGCATGCAGAATGTCCCAAGAAATGGACCCCATTCTCTTGCAGAAAGGTCAAGGTTTGTCGTGCAACGTGCATTATCCTGTTAGAATAACCGTCTATCCCCACCAAAACGATGGCTCTCCATCATCACTGGTGCTACCAGATCAGGCTGTCTATTGGCTTCCTGAGACGAAATGCACCTACATCGATTTTCCGTTTTTGTTTCCTATTCTCTTTTGTAAAACTTAATTATGTTCTGCAAAAACAAAAACAAAAACAACAGCCCCCTTCCCTTTTTTTTTTTTTTTTTTTTTTTTTCTTTCCTACTTCCCAACCCCGTCAGTGGGGCATTAGAATACACTGACTGCCCCCTTGCAGAGAGTAAAAGTCCCTCAATGGGGCCACCTGTTGGCCGTAGGTGGCATCCCGTAATGTCTACGAAAAGGATCCTGGTGGCTGAGCAACTGATACCTAGGGAAATGAAGGTATCAGTTGCAACACTCCACTTTGGCCTCGTACTGGGCCAGACGGGCGATCGGAGAGGCCCGATCCGATCAATCGGCTGGTCACGTCTAGCTCACCACTTATACGCATACAATCTACACCAAATCTAAATAATACACAACACTTCCCCATCAATACTGATCCCCAAACAAGTGGTGAAAGCGGTGGCTGAGGGTCAATTGTATATAGTGAACAAGGACTAGACATGGATGTTTTTCTCTGATCTTTCCCATATTTTACTTGGATGGGAGAAATTAAGATACACGAGTGCTCAAAGCCTACATTATGTACAAGTATATCATACCTGTAACCCTGTTGTAGCCAGGGCGAATGGGCTTCCCCCCTGTGCGCATCCCAAGTAGGGCTCCAAGGTGGGTGGGGAGCAGGGATGATGAATTAAAAAAAAAAACGAACCCAATATGAGTTATAAAAACCCAAGTAAAAAAAGATTTTTAGACAGTTCGGACAGTGACACGAATGAGGAATCGGATAACTATCCAAACTTCATAGTAATGGAATCAATTGGAGAAGTGCTTTTAACCAAACTCTCCCCCTTCAAGATAGAAAAAATACTATCAGAAAGGGTCAAACCTAAACTAGTGAAAAAATTAAGAAATGGTAATCTTTTGATAGAAATTCTTACCAAAACACAGGCAGATGAACTTTTAAAATGGAAACATTTTGACAATATAAAAATAAAAACGTACCCTCACAAAACACTAAACATATGCAAAGGAGTTGTGAAAAGCCCTGAACTTTCACTTTGCTCCATCGACGAAATCCGTTCAAATCTAAAAGAACAAAATGTAACGGATGTCAGAAGAATTCAAATTAAAAAAAATGGAGAAATGATAAACACACACTCATATATATTAACCTTTTACCAACAAAAAATTCCACAAGAAATAAAAATAGCCTATGAGAAACTAAGAGTCGAACCATACATCCCCAATCCACTGCGTTGCTTTAAATGTCAAAAGTTTGGTCATCATCAGGACCGATGTACACGCCAGCCAGTTTGTGGAAGGTGTGGAGAAAACGACAATCATATCAACTGTCAAAAAACTTATAAATGTGCCAATTGTACAGAAAATCACAGTGCCTACTCCAAAGACTGTGAAATCTGGAAAAAAGAAAAAGAAATTGTTAAAATTAAACACTCATTAAACATCACCTACCCAGAAGCGAGGAAAAAGGCAATAACAGCTAAATATTCCGAAATAACCAAAAAGAATATTCCCAACACAAATAAACACAATGACAATTATTGCACAACAAACCTCGATATTAAAATCCAAGACCTCACCAACCAAATCAAAATATTGATAAATACAATTGAAGAAATGAAAAAAAACTCACTGGAACCAAAAATCCAAACGCCACACCCAGTAGACCAGAAACAAATCCAAAAAAACAAACCAGAACCAAACTTAACTAAACAAAAACTACAAATAAACCCACAAATTCCCCTCTCCAATAACTTTAAGATATTGGAGATCGAGAACTCTGAAGAGCAGAATACCAACAATAAGGAGAGTCCCTTAATCCCCCACAAGAGTTCTAATATAAAAACAGATAACAACAAGCAAAAAAATAAAGATTCTCCAAAAACATCCGAACAGACAAGAACAATAAATGGGAAAAATTCCTCAAAGAAAACCAGCCCCACAAAAACCAAACCACGATCTCGCTCAACATCTAAAAGCAGAGATAAATCAAGCATAAAAGCTAACAAACCAATTGAACACAAAGAACCAGAAGCCATGGAAACAGAAACCGAATCTACCAATGATAAAAAGCTCACAAGTGCTCAAACGCACATGAAACAGTCCAATGATTCAAATACAAGAACTACAGACCAAAATAAATTTAAAACCTCCTTGGAAACAATGGAAATAGAAGACAAAACTTCTAAACCCCCATAAAAAAGAAAACACCCCTATTCCCAAGACAAAAGGGAAATCAAATACATAAAATCTAAACTATGGCCAACAAAATAATCCAATGGAATTGCAGAGGTATAAAAGCCAACCGGAATGAATTACTTCTACTGATATCCGATCTATGTCCCACAATAATATGCCTACAAGAAACCTTTTTAAAACCATCTGAAAATATCAATCTTCAAAGTTTTACTGAATACAACTATACAACAAATAACCCAAATAGAGCTTCAGGAGGAACATCCATTCTCATTAACAAAAACACGGCACAAAGCCAAATAAATCTACAAACTAACTTACAGGCAATTGCTGTCACAGCCACCCTACATAGAACGGTCACAATTTGCTCCATTTATCTGCCTCCAAACGACCCCATAGATGAAACCGAAATAGAAAAACTCATCAACCAACTCCCTCGCCCCTTCTTATTATTAGGCGATTTTAATAGTCATAATGTTAGTTGGGGATGCTCAAACACAGATAGAAAAGGAATCACTATAGAAAATATTATCAACAACAACAATCTATGCATACATAACAACAAAAAACCAACGTTTATTCACTCCGCTACAAATTCGTCCTCAGCAATTGACCTCTCTATAAGTGATCCTAGTATCTTTATAGATTACAATTGGACAGTGCATATAGATACCTGTGGAAGTGACCACTTCCCAATAACTTTAGAACATTTTGGTCCTGAAATAATCTCAAAAATTCCTCGTTGGAACCTTAAAAAAGCTAACTGGAATGAATTCAAATTACTATGCAAACACAAACTCCTACCTGAAAAATGTGAGAAAGACCCAATCACTCACTTTACAGATACCATTATCTCAATAGCAGAAGAATGTATTCCTAAAACAAAATTATCAACCAAGTATAATCGTCCCTGGTTTAATAATGACTGTAAAAAGGCTATCAGGCTACGATGTGCTGTATTAAGAAAATTCAACAATCAACCAACTACTCAGAATTTAAACAACTTTAAAATATGCAGGGCTAAAGCACGCCGAACAATAAACGAAGCCAAAAGGGAATCATGGAAGAATTTTGTGTCTAAAATCAATAACACCACCAAAGACAAAACTGTATGGAATATGATTCAGAAAATATCAGGAAAAAACACCAGTTCCCCTCTCAACCACCTCTGTGTAAACAATAGTAAAATAACTAAAAAAGAGGACATGGCAAACCTGCTTGCAGATACTATTGCAAATAATTCATCTTCTAAAAATTATGATAAAAAATTCCAGATCTTTAAACAGGAATCAGAAAAAACCAAACTGAACTTTAAAAGTAATAATGAGGAAGAATACAACAAACCTTTTACTATCCATGAACTAAAGGATTCATTAAAAAAAGCCAACAACACGGCTGAGGGACCTGATAAAATAACGTATGAATTTCTAAAACAACTACCAGATGAACCATTAAAGTATTTACTTTCTATTTATAATGACATCTGGCTCAATGGCAATCTTCCAGCCATATGGAAACAAGCCACAGTCATTCCTATACCAAAACCAGGAAAGGATGCATCTGACCCCTCCAATTATCGCCCCATAGCTCTAACAAGCTGTGTGTGTAAGATCATGGAGAGAATGGTCAACACCAGGTTAATTTGGTTTCTAGAAACAAATAAAATAATAACTAATTTTCAGTGTGGCTTCCGAAAACATCGTAGCACAACAGACCATTTAATTCGTTTAGAAACTTTCATCAGAAATTCATTTATACAAAAAAAGCATATGACTGCTATTTTCTTTGATCTTGAAAAGGCGTACGATACCACATGGAGGTATGGCATCATGAAAGATCTCAAAGAAGCTGGAGTGAAAGGAAGACTACCCATCTTCATCAACAACTTCATAAATAATAGACTATTCAATGTCCGTGTAGGAACATGCCTATCGGACATCAAAGAACAGGAAACGGGAGTTCCACAGGGAAGTATTTTGTCGGTAACATTATTCAGCCTAAAAATTAACAGTATTGTTGGATGCATAAACCAAGGCATGGATTGCTCTCTATATGTTGATGATTTTTTAATTGCATATAGCTCAAGACATATCCATATAATTGAGCGTCAACTTCAACAATGCATTGACAAAATAAAAAAATGGACAACTAAGAATGGCTTCAAATTTTCCATTAACAAAACAAAATGTATGCACTTTTGTCAACTAAGAAAACTGCACCCAGATCCTCTTTTAAAACTAAATGATATTCCGATTCCTGTTGTAAATGAACATAAATTCTTAGGGTTAATACTAGACAAAAAACTTACATTCATCCCTCATATAAAACATCTTAAAAATAAATGTAATAAAACCCTACAGCTAATGCGGGTCATTGCCCACACAGATTGGGGAGCGGACAGACAAACCCTATTAAAGTTATATAGGTCACTAGTGCGATCGAAACTAGACTATGGTAGCTTCATTTACGGTGCCACCAGAAAGTCGTATATAAAGATATTGGACACCGTTCAACATCAGGGCCTCAGACTTGCGCTGGGAGCCTTCCGAACTTCCCCCATCGATAGTCTCTATGCAGAAGCCAATGAACCCCCATTATCAATTCGACGCGACAAACTAGCCTTGCAATACCTGACCAAAATTCTCTCTTGCCCAGAAAATCCTGCTTACAACTGCATTGCAAACTCACTAGATTACTCGCTCTATGATAGAGAAAAATCACAGCCAACAAATCCAACCTCTAACTGTACCTTCAATCCAAATTACCAAAATCTATATTACCAAAAAGTAAAAGCTATAAAACCTTTTGGGCTCCGTACAAAACCACTAGTAGAAGATGCAGGTATCGCAATCACCAATATCCATAATGTCAACCAACTAAGCCTTCCACCCTGGCTACTAAAATACCCTGAAATCATCCTTGAATTAAATAACCTCCCAAAAAATCAAACCCATCCACTAACCTATCAAGAAAAACTCCTTATCATTCAGGAAAAATACCCAAACCATCAGCACATATACACAGATGGGTCCAAAGACAGCAACAAAACCGGATGCGGAGTCGTATCCACTAACATTACCTTACAGAAGCGACTACCAGACCATGCCTCAATTTTTAGTGCCGAAGCCACAGCCTTAGATATGGCACTAGATCTCATCACTGACCTTACCCACAACAAATTTATAATTTTTTCAGACTCCCTATCGGTACTCGAATCCTTAAAGAATAAAAATTTAAATAACCCACTACTTCAAAACAAAAGTATCAAATTCTGCTGGATCCCCAGTCATTCTGGAATTCAGGGCAATGAAAAAGCTGACATAGCTGCCAAAAATGCTTTAAAACTCCTTAAAAGCAATATAAAAATTCCACATTCTGACTACAAACAACAAATAAATAATCTGATTATGAAGAAATGGCAAGAAAGATGGAATAACTGTCCAAATAATAAACTTTTCAAGATCAAGCCCACAATAGAAGAACGATTACCAGATGCCAGAAGATCACGTAGAGAGGAAGTGATTTTGTCCCGTATTCGCATAGGACATACGCACATAACCCACTCCTTCCTGCTAAAAAAAGAAGACCCTCCAGAATGTTTTGCATGCCAAGAACCTTTTACAGTAAAACACTTTCTTTTGGATTGTGGCGATCTCGTGCATATCCGGCAAAATTATTACAATGTCAACCATATGAAAGAACTATTTAAAAAAATAAACTCCAACAAAATAACATTTCTGAAAAAAGTAAATCTATATAAAAGAATATAACTTTAATTCAATCCAACTTTACACCCCACCCCCAAAAAAGGAAGGAAGCACATCACCTAATGATACAAAAAGTCTGATTTGACTCACTGATTAAATTAAAATATCTATTCCAAAAAAAAAAAAAAAAAAAAATGAATTCGGCATTAAATAACCAAAAAAAAAAAAAAAAAAAAAGAAGGTTGATATGCTGTAAAACCAAACCAAACCAAACCAAACCAATCTCCATCATCAACAATGCTTTTTGTAGCATGCGAACATAGCCACTGTCTGATGACCCTGCACCACCTGGAACTCCATCGTCCCTCTGTAAGAAAAGGCACCTCATACCATTAGAGACCTTTCACCACTATGATATGTGGAGAAAATTTTAAGAGGCAGTTTTCGTTATGCCAATATCATTGGAAGCCATTAGGACTATCTAAATTGAACTTTTTTCATCAAAAAACAGGACTTTCTTCCAGTTCTCAATATCCCATGTTTGGTATTTATGACAAAACCTTAAGCGGTCCACCTTGTGACGTGGAAGCAGGCAAGCAATTTGTTTACACTTTTTTATTTACCATCCCTTTTTGCTGTGTCGTGTGATGGTTACTGGACTGCAATCAACATCTGTGACTGCCTTAATTTGACTAGGAGGAAGTTCACTGTCTTTCACAACAACCTGTTTTATTTTCTTCCTCAATGCAGGAGAAATTTTCTGGGGCCTCAGTGGATTTTGCTTTTCCATAATTCTCACTGTTCTTTAGAAAGTTGCAAATCACAGCTTTACTGCGATTTACCTTAGTTGCGATCGCCGCTGTGACAAACCTTGCTTATGGAAATCTAGGATTCGAGCATGCTCAACTTTGGTAAGTTTGCTTGCATTAGTCATGGTAACACTTTTATGCAGTGATTGCTAATCTGTAACTAAACTAAAAAACAATTTATATCCCTGGTCTTATAATTTTGATCAAGTGTAAAATTCTTCATTTTATAAAAATGTAAATTTCTGAATTAAATGTTTGGAATGTAACTTTTTTTTCCATAACATTTTAGGTTGTAGTATTCGTAACCTTAAGTGGGACGAGTTTAAAATCTATCCTTAAAAAGGGGTTTCTTCTAAAAAGATTTTAACGTCTTAAATTTTTCATCAGGAGTGTATGTATGTAATATATATATATATATATATATATATATATATACACACACACACACCTATTTCAGGGTATGTTAGAAGGCAAAAGAGGAAGAGGAAAGCCAAGGAGATGGTGGAGAGAAAATGTCTTTGATTGGACGTCCATCGACCAACTTGTTCTGGATCGGAAGGAATGGCGAAAATAAGTCATGTGGGTTCGCAATCTGCACCAAGTGGAAGATGCGACTCATGATATATACCGTGGACCAAATATGTTCAGATCAGATAAGGCATACACCAAATTTTCCAACATTAAATCTAGAAAATGCCCAGCTGCAATCACCGTCTTGGATGACTTTGAACAAGACATGTTCAACATGATTAAAAATTTGAAGATTACGAAAAAAATGCCAATTTTATAATCTAACAATAGATGAAATAAATAAAACTTAAAATATACATACCGATCCCAATTTAATTTTTCCTGCTAACAAAACTATAATCACATACATTATGAGTTACAATACTGTTCTAGGGTAGTTAACACCTCTATATCAGTATGGATTCATCTAGCTTATATAATGCCAGACATTTCTACCTTCAAGCGGAGAGTACACGTAGTTTAAGTGCTTGCAGTGACCCCCCCCCCCAGGACTTTTTCATTTATAACTGTGACTCCTTAAACTGGACCACAACATTAGCAACAAAAGGATTTCGAAAAAGGACCCACAAGGATTTCTTTTGGATAAACGACTACTTTTAATCAACAAACTCATATTTTTTCTAGCTTCTTGGAAAATACAAAGATTGGCTCCACAAGTTTTTCAACGAGACCAAAAAAAAAAAACTCAGAAAAGTATCTTTTTCAAAAACCGTGAATAGAAAAAATTTAACTACTGTGACCTTAAAAATTCTCTGTCGATAATTTGTAGGACTTCTTTTTTTTTTTTTTTTTTCTCGATAAAACAAGAAAAAAAAGAAAGTATATTAACCCTATGAAGGATTGAAACCGCATTTACTCCATTACGAGAATTCAGGAAAACAACTCAAATGCTCAACTGGATTTTCGTTATGAAAAGGGATTTCAATTTGTTTTTATTCCAAATTTTTCTGGACTCCAAATTCTTCGGGGTTTTTTTTTTTTTTTTTCTCAGGTGTTAAAATAAATTCTTAATTGACTGTTGTTCTTTTGAAAATTGAGCATTCTTTCTATTAAAACCACATGTATGTGACTTTTTTCATAGAAAAATTTGTGGATATTAATTTCGCCTATCTTTTCCGTAAGGTTGCAGTGTTTATCTAAAAAGTACAGACTTTTTTCTTTTTTTTTTTTTAACTTCATTTCTTTGGATCTGGATTTATCTTGTGATTCTATTTTTACAAAATGGAAGAGCTTTCGGGGCAACTTGTTAAAATGATGTGTCTACAGCAAGCTGAGACGTTAGAGTTGCAGAGACAAAAATATGGAAAGACAGAAAGAAAATGACGAAAGACAACTCAAGCTGACATAAGTTTGTCAAAGAAAAGCATAGTAAGATGCAGAAGGAATTACATAAATGGGGAGAAAGGGAGAGAAAACAAAGAGAAGAGCAAAGAAAGGAATTCAACAAAAAAAATACTGGAAATGCAGATGCAGGCAGAGGAAAAATTGAAACTACTAACACGAGTAATGAGTTAAACCAGAATGTTTTTTCCCAAACTGTGATCTGATTTTTGGAACCTATTTTCGCAGATTTAGTGGCATATTTAGAAAAGATTGCAAGTCATGGAGCGAGCAGATGAAGATTCATCCTTTATTACAAAAATTGGGAGCTGCAGAACATAACAAGTACGTGGACTATATCATCCTGAAACAGACAAGCGAATTGTCCTTCGACGAGGCAGTGAAATCTTTGATGGAATTATATTGTCAAAAACCAACTTATTTCATAAAAGATAGAAATGTGTCAACTTGACCCACAAAGAAGGCCAAGATTACACCACATTTGCTTCAATCATAAATAGACACTGTGACGACTTCAGACTATCCACATTGACGGCAGATAACTTTAAGGCCCTGATTTTCATTTAAGGCTTAGTGTCGACCAAGGACGCTGAACTCAGATGCCGGACATTAAACAGATTGGAAAGGGAGCGAAATATAACCCTTCTACAATTGGCAGAGGAATGCCAAAGAATCATCTCTGAAAAGCAAGACTCCAAAAATATAGGAGAGGCAGGAGTAGCACACATTAGAAAGGTATGAGGTAAGAAAAAATCTTTCTCTCTCAACAGTTGCAAAAGCCAAACATAACTTTCCAGAAAAATCTCTAAAGAAGCTGGATTTGCCCCGTTACCCATGCAAAAGATGTGAACTTCATCGGCAGAATGATTGTTCATACCGGTTCCGGAAATGTGATCTGTGCAGACACAATGGACACAAAGCCTCATATTGCAGACCAAAAGCACCCTGCAGTAGCTATATAAAAGCAACGAGGTCTAAAGCAGAGGACAAAAATGTACAGAAGTACATTACAGTAAGAATCAGGGGCAAGGATGTTAGACTTAAACTTCACGGTTATTCAGATTTTTCTATTATAAACCACCATTCTTGGTGCAAAATTGGAAAACCAAGAAACCAAGAAAGTTGCTCGTTCAGTAACTGGTGAAAGAATAAGTTACTACTAACGTAACATTGAAGAGAAAGACACTTAAACTGAAGATGTTTGTGTTAAGGAATGCTAACCTTTTTGGTACGAACTGGATCCAAAAACTTGAAATCTGGGACTCCTCCATTAACTTTTTTTTTTTCAAAGCTGAAAAACCTAAAAGAGTCGTTCCCCAATATTTTTTCGGATAAACTAGGCCGCTGTACAAAAATGGAGATGAAGTTCAAATTACAAAATAATGTCACACCTGTCTTCAAAAAGAAACAGCGTACCGAAAAGATTGACGAACTGGACAGACTCATCACAACAGGAATTTTGACCACAGTTGACTGCAGCAACTTCCACCATGTATGTAAAGGAAAAATTTAAGGATATCAGTCGGTGCAGACTTCTCAACTGGATTGAATGCAGCACTATTGGATCATCATTACCCGCTACCCAGCCTCGAAGAAGTGTTTACTAAACTAAATGGAGCGAAAATATTCTCAAAAATAGATCTGAGTGAAGCGTACTTTAAATTCCCATGGAAGAAACAACCTCAAAACTTTTGTGTATTTCCACTCACAAGGGACTATTTAAATTCAAAAGGTTATCTTTCAGCAAATAATTGATGCAATGTTGAGTGGCCTTGATTTTTCTATTAGATACTTTGACAATATTTTAATGAAAAGTGAAACTGTAGAGCAACATAGAAAATATGTTTTTTAGGTATTTGAAAGGATGAGTACGGCTTCACACTGAAAGACACTAAATGTGAATTTTTCCTCAAAAAAAAAAAAAATGTACTTGGGGTAGATAATAGATAAAAACAGTAGACGGCCTGATGCAGAAAAATATGCCTGAGCCACACAATACAACAACATTGCAAATTTTTTTAGGCTTAGTGAACTACTACCAATCCTTCATTCTCAATATGCACACATTGTGTGCACCTTTTAAACGAACTACTTAGGAAGGATAAGGTTTGGAACTGGACCATGAAATGCAAGGTGGCATTCGAAAAGCTGAAAGAAGTGCTCACGTCAGAACTATTCCTAATTCACTACAACCCAGATGTAGACATTATTGTTGCAAGTGACGTCAGCGCATATGGAATTGGCATATGTATCCTGCATAAAATGCCGGACAGGGCTACGAAACCTATAGCACACACGTCTAGAACCCTACTATCTGCGGAAAGGAATTATTTCCAGATAGAGAAAGGATCCTTAAGTATCATTTCCATGGTAACAAAGTTCCACAAATACCTCAAACTACAAACTGATCACAAGCTGCTGATCTCTATCTTTGGCTCGAAGAAAGGGTTGCCTACACATACGGCAAACAGACTCCAAAGATGAGAAACAATTCTATTGAATTACGACTTTGATATGTATTTCCTTCCATCAGAAGTTAGGACATGCAGATGGCCTATCCCGATTAATACCAAGGACTTGCGAACCACTAGAAGACTCGGTGATCGCATCACTAGGATCAGAGAGAGATTATAGTTCGATCCTATTCAACACTGAAAGAATTCTGTTACTCAGGATGCTATAAGGAAAGAAGCCAAAAGCAATGATTTTTCGACTCCCTACATAGTATCCCTGCAACTGTTGTCCCCCGATAGTAGTCCCCTACATCAAAGTAGCACTGTGCTTTGTTTGGGGTGAAAACGGGGGGGGGGGTGCATTTAGAGTAAATCTATACCTATCTGTCTGAAGAATAGTCTCTACAAAACAACTCTGTCAAACTTGATACACAGGGTATTGGGAACTGGAACAAAATCTATTTGGTTTTTAACGAGAAAAATAAGTGCTAGTGTGTCAAATTTGAAACTTTGCCGCCATAGTTTGACATAATGCTCTGATGCATGCACAAATATACATTTATGTGTTTAACAGTGTTAAGTTGTCAAGTTTAATATGCATGTGTCGTTAGTGCTCTCTCTCTCTCTAGTTGCGCACTCGTTTTCTCTCTCACCCTCTCTCATCATGCACTTGCTTTTTCTTCCTACCTCTCACCACGCACTTGCTTTCTCTTTCTCTCTCTCTCGTCGGGCGCTTGCTCTCTCTCGTCGGGCGCTTGCTCTCTCCCTCTCTCTCTCTCTCTCGTCGGGCACTTGCTCTCTCTCTCTCTCTCGTCGGGCGCTTGCTCTCTCTCTCTCTCTTGTCGGGCGCTTGCTCTCTCTCTCTCTCTCTCTCTCTCTCTCTCTCGTCGGGCGCTTGCTCTCTCTCTCGTCGGGCGCTTGCTCTCTCTCTCGTCAGGCACTTGCTCTCTCTCTCTCTCTCTCTCGTCGGGCGCTTGCTCTCTCTCTCTCTCGTCGGGCGCTTGCTCTCTCTCTCTCTCTCGTCGGGCGCTTGCTCTCTCTCTCTCTCTCTCTCTCGTCGGACGCTTGCTCTCTCTCTCTCGTCGGGCGCTTGCTCTCTCTCTCTCTCTCTCTCTCTCTCTCGTCGGGCGCTTGCTCTCTCTCTCTCTCTCTCTCTCTCGTCGGGCGCTTGCTCTCTCTCTCTCTCTCGTCGGGCGCTTGCTCTCTCTCTCTCTCTCGTCGGGCGCTTGCTCTCTCTCTCTCTCTCGTCGGGCGCTTGCTCTCTCTCTCTCGTCGGGCGCTTGCTCTCTCTCTCTCGTCGGGCGCTTGCTCTCTCTCTCTCGTCGGGCGCTTGCTCTCTCTCTCTCGTCGGGCGCTTGCTCTCTCTCTCTCGTCGGGCGCTTGCTCTCTCTCTCTCGTCGGGCGCTTGCTCTCTCTCTCTCGTCGGGCGCTTGCTCTCTCTCTCTCGTCGGGCGCTTGCTCTCTCTCTCTCGTCGGGCGCTTGCTCTCTCTCTCTCTCTCGTCGGGCGTTTGCTCTCTCTCTCTCTCGTCGGGCGCTTGCTCTCTCTCTCTCTCGTCGGGCGCTTGCTCTCTCTCTCTCGTCGGGCGCTTGCTCTCTCTCTCTCGTCGGGCCCTTGCTCTCTCTCTCTCGTCGGGCCCTTGCTCTCTCTCTCTCTCTCTCTCTCTCTCTCGTCGGGCCCTTGCTCTCTCTCTCTCTCTCTCGTCGGGTGCTTGCTTTCTCTCTCTCTCTTTCTCATTGCACGAATGCACTCCCTCTTTCCCACATTTTTATTTCCTCTATTAATTTTATCTGTTTTTATTGTTAGATGGTTACACATCAAGTATGAATGCTATAAAGAATGCCCATACAATGGCACCTACTTCTACTCCATATAGAAAGTCACGGGCGCATTTGACTTGGCGACATAGCAGCACACGGAATTTTTTGACTGTGAGTGTCTTCAATCTTTTTTTTAAGTTTAGAAATGATTATGACTTACTGTATGAATTAAGTCTTTTATTTGTAAGTCAGAAAAGGTTCTTAAATCTATACATATAATTTAGTTTTAGTCCGATTGTCTATACATGGCTTTGCCTTAAGATGGCTGCTGGCATGTGGTCTCCTATGGTTCTCGCGTGAAGATGTGATAATCTCAGAGTTAAAGCAGGGGAGTCAACTTATTTCCCTATGACCATGTTATCATTTTAACAGAAATCATTTCACATACCTGCAAGTATATGAAATATACGTTGCATAAATCTGCATACATGTGTGAACATTGTAACAAGATTTTTCTTTGGTAGCAATCAAAAAAGGCTAAATCAATCTTTGGTTTTTATCCTCTTCCCTCCCTATCTTTGTATCTCTTTTTCTCTCTGTAAAAAAAAAAAAATTACCAACAACTTGTTTAGATCATAAGAAAGATTTTTTATTTTTATTTTTTACCAGGAGAGTGTAGTCTTTTCATTTAGACTTGCTTATCAGCAGCCACTAAACCAGCATCTATGTCTACGTTACTCAAACACTGGCTGCTCAACTTATCTTTAAATTTCAACTAACTTTCAAGACATCCTATGCAACCTAAATAATAATGGCACCTATTCATCGTATCATAAGCCAAACCAAATCTACTGCATACACAAAGAATTGGAATTCGTTATTGAGATGAGTATTATTTATTAATTCATTTATTACAAACTATTATCTTCATCTTTCTTAGTTTTTGTTTCACGACGTTTCGGCCAACTATTTCTCTGGCCTTCATCAGGTGATAGCGTGGTGAGATGACAACAACAACTATGGACAGCAGTAGTTGCTGAGAATGCAGTGAGGAGATTCGGAGTTCCTATCCTGTCGTGGTTACCACTTGACGAAGGAGAGAGGAATAGTTGGCCGAAACGTCGTGAAACAACAACTAAGAAAGATAAGGATAATAGTCCGCAATAAATAAACAAAGAGTCTAATCATTCCAAATCAATAATAAATGGCACCGTTCTTTAAATATCGATTCTTAAACAAAGTAACCATTTTGTTTAACATAAAACAAGTCATTAGACAAAAAAAAAACCCTCATGGCAATCTCATAACTCTCACTTCCTTTATTTTGTCCGTTCGTCCTCACATTTCATGAACAATGTTTACTGAGACAAAGGAAGAAGTAATGCTGTTTTCTGGGTCAAAATCTGTCCAACAATATATCACTGGCTAGTTTTTGACCTTGAAATATTATTTTTTTTATAGTTCCTTATATCAAGTGGTTTCATGCCTGGAGCGATCTCTCTCTCTCTCTCTCTCTCTCAAAAAAAAAAAAAAAAATCTGTAATCTTTGAGCAAAATGGACATAACAATACACTTAGTAATTCTAAATATAGGAAAGAAAAAAGAGGTCACATTTAACACTAGAAAAAAAAAAGATTAAATGCTTATTTTTATCGATGCCCATGTGAAATATGGCAGTTAAAAACGACAAGAAAACTTATGAAAATATTTATCACTGAAAGATATTATATATATATACACCAAAAGTTAAAGAAAATGAACTAGTAGAATTTTAATAAAATCAAAATTCCGTACAGATTCCCCAAATTTGACTAGATGCATTTGAAGTTTGGAGCTTACATTGGTCATCGTGAGTAATTGTCAGGTTACTGCATGGAATAGATGTTATTGTGTGTTTTTTTAATTTTATTTTATATATTTCCATGGTCTGGGTTTGCTAGTTAGCCAATCGGATTCTTTATTATTCACATACCCATTTATCGCAGCTAATGATTGCGCATTTATCAGGCAGAAGGTCACTTGATCTCTAATTTACCTATTTCTTTGTTGGTTTTTGGAAGAGGAAAGCTTTTTTTGTCTTGTGTTGAAAGGTGACCTAGTTTTAATCTGGATGTGTTCACATATGCTTGATTACATTTAACTTTATAATAGTTGATTTATTTGTTTACTAATTATTCTAATAATTGTTTTATTATTTATTTTATCTTTTTTGTGTGTGTTATCCTAAGTTAAAATTTATTTTGTGTGTATATGTATGTTTGCTATTTCACTTTTGCAGTTTAATAAATTTGGAGGTTCTTAAAAATTTAGGATACCTATAGATTGCCATATATATTTTCAAAGCTTACTACCTAGCTCTACTTACATATTGAGCACTGACGTAAATACTGAAAATAGATACATAAAATAATATATATATTTATTAAGGATTTTTTTTTCTTTAATTTTTTTCAGTTAGACAGACATAAAAGTGTGACCAGTGTTCTGTTCCACTCTGATCATCTTTTAGTTTCTGCTGGAGCCATTAATAAGTAAGTAAATTTTGTTTTAACTGCTTAAGAGAAAAAATATTGTTTAAATCTTATGTAGTTATATGGAAAAGACTAAATGTTATGCCTATCAGACAAATAACCTAAAAACGTTCACACCTAATAAATAAGAATCTATACAATAAAGTAAAGTTAGTCTGTTTCTCAATCTTGGTCATTAATAGCTTTATTATTCCTACAAAATCAATGTTTGATTCTGATTAATTTCTTTTATGGAATTTTTGTAAATGTTTTTAAAAAATAAAATATTTCCATTCTCTTTTATAATATTTCATCTGTCTAGAAACAAACTTCAGATGGATGCCATCTTGGTTAAATAACACGAGAACGATTAGCCAATTTAAAATGTTGAGAATAAGAAAACTTATGGTCAGCCCAAATAGCTCTGTTGTTAGTGCATCAAGCTGAAATTCTAAAGGTCTGTTTCAATATTGGATCTTGGCATCCATTCTCTTTTTAACTAGCTTTAAAATTTTTAGCAGATCCTCATGTAATTATAGTTTTAAAACAGTTTAATTAATAACTAAATGATACTGAAATAGTTACATTTAACTTTTAAAAATTGAAATTGAAAGCAAGATTTTGCTGAAATGAAAAAAAATGAAAACAATAAGGTAAAAACACTAGTAAACAAAGCCGAGTGGGTAGAGAGACCAGACACACATTCATATACATACTCACACACCAGGGCTCTACGGACAAATTTATCTTTAGTTGACCTTTGACAAATATTTTTGTTTACTAGCCAAATAGAAATGTTACTAGCCAAACCCACCTGATTTTTAGAATATGACATCTTCATTCTATGACGAGTATGTAAATCATAAAGATTTTTCTGTGCTTTTTTATTTATTTATTTTTTATTTTTTTTTTTTATAAGTGTAATTCTAAATATATACCGATTTTTATGTTGATACTTGAAGGTATAAACATTTGACTTTCCTCAGATATTTTTTAAACAGCCTTTGTTAAAAAAAATTTTAAGAAGTATATTGTTTTGTTAAACCTTTTAAATTATTTGACTTTGCTCGTTTTATTTTAAAAAAAAACAGATCAAAGTTGAAAAGATATTTTTCACTCAGTAGTGAGCTTTGAAAGAGTGTTGGTGAAAGAAACACAATTGCCAAAAGAAAAGTGTTGCATTATTTCTAGTCGCCACTTTGAAAAATCACTCGCAAATGCGACTGTTTCACTCGCAATGTAGAGCCCTGCACACGCATACATATATACATACATACATACATACATACATACATACATGGTAGCTTCCTTCAGTCTTGACAGAATATAATACCCACTATCAGGGTGCCTGCGCATGGAATTTTTGTGACAAGAGTTGCACAATCCCCAACCACATCTCCTGTGTTGGCCTTGTTAAATACTAGTGGAGATTCAGGACAACTGGAAACAATGCCGAGATAAGTGAAGAGCACATTACAGCACCTAGAATTCCCAAATTGTCACCTAACTGGTACTAGCCAGGCTCAACGGTGCTTAAGTTCAGTGATTTGATGAGAACAGGTGTGTGTCAATGTGATTATGGTATGATGATTGCTGCATCTTTCCAGAGTTCTACCAATCTTGTCGTCCATGCCATCTCAGACGACTCTGCACTCCCGCCACAGATTTGCACATCTTGAAGCAGATGTGACATACAAATTGAGCAATTTCCATCAAGTTGACTTCCTCTGGAGGTTAAAGGGTATTCCTATAAACAATCACACGTCTTCTCAGACCCGCAGTAGACTTGCAAACTTTGCATGTTAAACAGATCATTTGGTTCGTACTAACAGGTGCAAAGTTGACCTGAACAGGAGTTTTGTGCGACTTTTAATATGATTATGATATATACAGTATATCGATACACTATGGCTGACTGGGATAGCTTCCGTACATTTCTATCGTATCTACCTCTGCATTCCATGTTTAAAAAGGATGTGTCCTCTATAGTATCAGACCTGACGGAATGGTTAATTGTAGGTATAGACCATTTTATATCCTCGAAAAAGTTCCAGCACAAACCTAACAGCCAGCCATGGTTTTCTTCAGAATGTGCTTCTGCTATTGCGCACAGAAATCACTTTTTCCACTGCTTCCAACGTAATAGATGTATGGAAACTAAAGCCGCTTGCAGGACTGCCAGCAACCATTGTAAGAAAGTAATAAAGGACACAAGAGAGTTATATGCTCAGTCCGTCAAGTCCAAAGTAGCTTAGCAGCGGCTTGGTTCCCACCAGTTTTGGCAAATAGCAAACAGAATCCTGAACAGAGCGTGTGTTCTATCCCAACTATCATCAATGGACCTGAATTAATCACAACAAAGCCAAACTCTTTGCCAAGAACTTTGCAGCTAATTCTACCTTTTGCGACCAAGGCCACCAACCCCCAATATTTCCTCCTGTATCAGAAAACACGCTATGTGATATACAAATATCTGTACATGATGTTGCTAAACTAATCGAAAACGTTGACTCCAGTAAAGCAACTGGCCCTAACGGTATTCCAATTATAGTACTCAAAAAAACTTCAACCTGAACTAGCGCTCATACTTATAAAACTGTTTAAACATTGTCTTAAGGAAAATTGCTTCCCATAACCCTGGAAAATCTCATCAGAATGCCCTGTATTTAAGAATTCAGGTGATCGTTCATCCCCCACTTAGTATAGGCCAAGAAGTCTCCTGTGCGTCATGAGTAAGTTGCTGGAATCTGTGTCTAGCTGAAAACACTATCAATAATTCCCCCCACTCTTTATCTGTGCCTAAACGTAAATTTTATTATCAAAGTTTTTTTCTTAGAACTGCACGCCTGTGGAATTGTCTTCCGTTTTCCTGCTTTCCAGCTGTCTATAATATGGTTGTCTTCAAGTCCAACGTGAACAAGTTTCTGATGAGCCGTTACACTTAAGTTAACAAATTTACCGAACTTCCATTACTATCGATTACTATATTGTCCTTTTGATTACTGTACACTCTTTAACCCTTATCCTTGAGTGGCCGATCGGCCTTGATAAGTGGTGACGCCTCTGTAAAAAAAAAAAAAAAATACATACATACATATGTTATTGTTGTTGTACATACATATACATACGTTGTATATATGGCATAATCTATCTATATATCTATAAAAGTGAACGTGTGTCTGTGTACGTTTCCCTTTGCAATAACTTTGTCAATTTTCAGTCTAAAGACTCAAAATTTGATATACAGGGTACTGAGATTTGGGAAAATCTTTGTAATCCGTTTTCGGATAGAAATTTGGCTGTTAAGGAGTCAAAGTTCAATGATTTGACCTTTGGGAACTCTACCAAACTCCGCCGACAATTTTAGGTCCAAACACTTGAAATTTTAGATATAGGTTCCTTGGACATGGATCTAACTTAATAACTTGATTTGAGCCAAAGACAATAGATGTTAAGGGGTCATAATAGGGGTCAAAGTTAAAAAAGTTTTTCTTTTGCTCAACATACACCTCTAAACACCCGGGCAAGGCCGGGCACCCATGCTAGTATATATATATATATATATATATATATATATATATATATATATTTCCTCAAAACCTCTGGCCTGTATTAAGGGGAGACTAAAACTTGCTGCTATAATTTCAAATGATCTAAAATAACAGCAAGAAGAGACTTGATTCCAGATAGTTCTCATACGTTGTATCTCTTCTCTTGTGAAAATAGTATACAATTATGAATATCTCCAGTATCAAATAATCTTTATATATTGAAATTTACTTTATGAAAACAAAAGAGGGGAGATATAGTCAAGGCTAGAGGTTTGGGAGAAATATCAGATATTTTGTAATTCATATGCAAAACAAGGAAAACAAATGACTATGATTGAAACATTTTATGGCTTTAAAAAACTGCCAAAAATAGACTCTGGATGATCCCCTTAATGTGTGACCTTAAGGGCAAATGTCACATAGCTCACTACACAATTCAGGTCATTACCTTTCCAACGAGCCTTCATTTGTTAAATTCTGATCAATAGTCGCTGAGATTTAGAACTTTTAAAATTGCCAAAAAATGTGGTATGTATGCAGGCTATTTGAAGATTATAATACTATTCTATGGTTAAAATTTTATGACAATTGGTAGAAAAGAACCTATATTTTCAAACCAATAAAATATGCCCAAATTTTCCTACATTTGTATATATAGTGTCCTGCAGGCCAGCTTCAGTTTTGCTGTTTCGATGATCTCTCCTGTGGCCTTGCCAGGCACTAATATATATTATGCTGTGTATGCATACACATACATGATAATTGCGACTTCTCCCTCAGTCACTGAAAGTCCATCCTGCTAGCGACTTGCACACTCTCAAGCAGACATGACACTGAAAACATTCATTGATTTGGATGAAACTAACGGCAACGGAACCCATATTTTTTTCTTTAAAAATTGTAATTCTGAGTATGGGGCAGCCAAACTAGCTGCCAACATTGCTCTGCTTTTTATTGAAACCAACTGTGTACTTTTCATGTGATTAACAAAACCTGCCTTAGACAACCAAGCCCGATCTCACAGATCCTAAGATCTCCCTGATTGGGTGACAAGGTTTGGCGTTTCCTACATGCTCTCTTGAACTTCTCTCGGTCCATCTTGGCTGCTTAAAAGTGTTCTGCACCCCTGTATATCAGTTCCCTCCACTGCTTGCAATCATCCGCTAGGGACTCTCAACAGGAACATGAAAGCTCACCAGATTCTCCTTGATGCTATCACAAAAATGTTTTTTGGACTGGCGCTGGGGTCTTTTGCCAACGAGGAGCTCACCATAGAACAACTGTTTTGGGAGTGGATGGACAAGATGACTCACCCAACGCATCTGGTTCTTAATAACATATTAGCAATACTGGTTGTTTTGGCCTTATTTAAGACCTATGTATCAGGAACAAAGCTATCCCACTTTAAACCAAGAATGTGTCTAAGGCAGTGCTGATGAAACCTCCTGAGCAATTCTGTATGTAACCGGTGCAAGATCCAGTTTTCAGAGGCATAGAGTGGGAATGACACTACACATGTTTGATATACTGACATTTTAGTTGTCAGAGTTAGATCACCGTCAGACCAGACTCTATCTTGTAACCTTGCAAATGTGTCTGATGCCTTACTGATTTTCTGTCTTATTTCTGCATCAAGAGTGCCATCAATTTGACAAGGTAGACAAAAATTTTTACGACTTCAAGGTACTTTCCACGAACGAAGATATTAGGTTTCACATACAGATCATCAGGGGCAGGGGTGTACATGACTTTAGTTTTCTTAATGCTGTCAGTCCCAAGCAGGTACACATTCGTGAAGAGATCCATCACCTATTGCATATCTACTGGGGAGTGTATCACCAGGTCAGCACCAATAGTATACAACAGCTCCCTAACAAGTTCATTGGCTCGGAATCTAATATAAACACCCATATCACAATTGTGAAAACCATACCAGAGCACAGCAGTCAGATAAAGTGAAAACAATGTTGGTGCAGCTATATCACCCTGCTTCACACCATTATCAATGGAGAATTCTTCTGAAAGCCAACTATTGAAGTTGACACAACTTTTCACACTATGATGAAGCTGCTTGAACTTTTCCGTAAAAGCAGGTGTCCAGCGAAATTTTTCCAGCACTTTCCAGAGAGCCTCACGATTGACTGTCAAATGCCTTGGTTAAGTTCACAAACACCTGGCAAAGAGGCATATGCTGCTCAATATATTTTTCCAAAAGCTGTCTAGCAGAAAACACCATATCCATGATTCCTCATCCACCTCTTTCCTTTGTACAACATAACCAGGATGGCATCTATCCAATCTTGGGCAACTGGGTCGTTCTGCCATACAGACAGTATCAAAGAGTGGACTGCACAATGTATATTGACACCACCATGTTTCAGCAGCTCAACAGGAATGCCATCCAACTTTGTTCAAGTTTATCTGCTTAATGCAGTCAACTGTTTTCACAAGAGTCTGTTCAGCATCAAGTTCTGGACAAAAGAAATATTGAGGGATACTTTCTATTGCAGCAACATCAACATTGGATGGGTTGTGAAAAAGATCACAAGTGTTCATGCCATCGATGCATAATTTCATCTGAGGTTTTCAGCGAGGTTCTCCCACCCTTTGCCAGGGTGGTGTAATTGAAGAGGATTTCAGGCCATAAGCATGACGAAGCAAAGTGTAAAATGTCTTGACATCTCCATGATTGTAGGCAGTCTGTATCTCCCTGGAGAGGTCAGACCACCATGTGTTTTTTATTTGGCGCACACAACACTGAACCTAACTCTGCACAGAAGAGAAGTGGGCAGCGAAAGCTGGCCTATTCAGAGATGAAGAGGTGAGAAGTTTCAAATAAGCTTTCCGCTTTCTATCAATTTGAAGGTTAATTCAATTGGAATTATCAGCAAACTAATCTCAATGTCTGGGAACCTACAATCTAAGAGCTTCAACACTGTTTTGGTATATTGTATCTCTTACTGTCTCCCAATCACAATCTGAGAAATCCATCTGGTTAAAATACATATATATGTTATTGTTTTTTTTTGTTTTTCTTAGGCCTTCTACCCAGCACTCTGTTTCCACTGATTAGAGATAACTAGTACCATCATATATTGAATTTTCTTGAAAATGGGCTGACGGGGATATGACCAATGGATTAAGTACATCTGAAAATATTAGAAGGTTCATTCGGTTGCAACCCAATCCATTTGACCTATGAATACTCGTTTTATATAGCTTTCATCTGACTAGACTTTCAGCAGGAAAGAAAACAATTGTTTTTAGTTTTGTTTCACAGCTAATAAAGAAACCGTTGTGTTGAATATGACCTTTCTTAGTGACCATGCGCACGTTGTGATTGTCTTGCCTGTTGTGCTAATTGTTATTCGATTCAATGCTACAAAGGAATTCTCTTACCAAAGAAAACGACTATGACATTTCAAGAAAGGCACAAATGTGTCTTGAAACCAAATCCCAGGGACAGGAGAGAGGTGTCTAGAGGACAATAGCACAACTGTTTAACATTTTAATTCAGAGAAGACCTATGTGTGTTTTATATCTACCTAACAGAACTATCTGGTGTAGTCCAAAGCAAAAGTGAAACAGTTTTTTAATTAAACTTCAATCTCTCTACCTTTCTCTATCCATCTCTATTTCCCTTTCCTTCCTAACCCACTCTTTCTCCATCCCTCTTTCCCTTTCCTTCCTAACCCACTCTTTCTCCATCCCTCTTTCCCTTTCCTTCCTAACCCCCTCTTTCTCCATCCCTCTTTCCCTTTCCTTCCTAACCCCCTCTTTCTCCTCCACCCAGCCCATTCCTCTCTAGCTGTACACACAAACAACTCTGCTTTATATAATAGATTTTTTGTGGAATGTCATTTTCCTTCCAAATTAGTACATAGTGACACGGGAAAACTGACCCTCCTTGACAAAAGCTGGCTCAGTTAATCCCCAGAGAATGAATAAATTTTAGATAGTATTCATCTGGGGCAATGCTAATCAAGAAAATACTAACTTTCTCAGTATTTGTTTTATTTTTTTACTTTTAGCTGGACATACAAGCATACACGCAAAGGTTAATGAACATATTTTCCCATCTTTTTCAGTGATATAAAAGTTTGGGATTTAAGAAAGAGCAACAGTTTTCAACATAATCCAATTCCTGTTTATACATTTTCTCCCCAGAAGGATTCTGTTAGAAATCATGGTACGTCATTTACATTCAAGATTTTTCTTTTCTTTTTTATATTCCCTTTTTTTCTTTTCTTTAAAAAAAATGTCTCAAAGTCAATAAGTGTACTATCTTCTTTTCAGGCTTAAAGGTTGATCACTTTGTATTAAAATGAAAACTCTACATCTATATAGAGATCAAGTTTTCCTTAATCCTGTTTCCTCTTTGGTTAAATTCCATGGCTTCCAATTTGTAACAGAACTGCTGACACTGGGTTAGCAGCATTAGTCATATGCAAATGACCAAACCAGATGCACGGTGTGACATCGCAGCAGGAATAAAAAGGGCATGCGTGTTTGAGACGTGTTCAGACAAACACGTATTCAGAATGTGTTCAAGACTTAGAGGATTCACAGCATGTTTTAGACACAAGAGAGCCGTAAAAGCTGTGTTCAAGACAAGCCTGTATTCGAGACACAGCTGAGACGAGAAGTCACATGGCCAAAGGAGAAATTAACTGTTTAAATATTTTTTTAAAAAATTGTGTTGTTGGAAATACCAGATGTAAAGGCTTTTGTTTTAAAAAGAAAAAGTGAGTTGAGTTTTTTTTTCCCTTTCTTCTGTTTCCTTGCAACAGTCTACATGTTGGGTCCATTAAAATGTAACGACACACTTATTTTTGTGGAATAATTATTTATTTGTCTTTTCTTTTCAGTATTGTATGGTTAATTTTATTTTCTTAAATAAAATGTGATCTTAGGTTAAGAAATGAGCGTGAATTGGGGCATGTTATTTATAAGCATTTTATAGGGATATTTTGGAGATAAACGTATGTACATTGGCTGAGCTTGAAACCAGGTTGACTCCTTCAACAGAACAACAATCTTAAAATAATGTAAAGCTAATAAAATCACAATTAAATTCAAATAAGAATAGACGTTCTAAAATGGCCGAGTCAATCTACAACCCTATTGAAAATGTATATATATTTTTCCCATTTTACTAAATATGTATGACCAAAATTACTCCCGATCATTGTACGACTAACTGCTCCTGCTGTTTGTCATATAGAAATGTGTACAGTTGCTTGAATCAGCAGGAGCCAAATCAGACAATTTAGTTATGCCTGATTTTGATCATACATAAAGGGGGGTTTACAAAAATTGTATGACTAAATTGTACGATTATTTGCTTCTGCTGCTGATTTCCTTTAAAAGGAACTTTTACATGGATGAGCTACTGGGTTTGTCCACGCAAAATTTGTTGTATTAAAATAAACAATAAAATCAAGAGGTTATTTTTAGCAAATATCTTTAGATTCATATAAACAGTATTTACAAAAAAAAATTTTTTTAATATTATTTTTTCCAGTTGTGTGCCACTTCCTTTTCTTTTTTCTTTTTTTTTTGTAAAAATCTTGTAAAAAAAAAAAATAAATAAACAAGTTTATTTTTTAGACTAGTCGATCCTTGGTTTTATTAATTATGCACGGCTAAAAATTAAACACGATTTTATGTCCGCCTAATTAAAGTCTGAAACAATTATTTGACACACTGTATTAGAAAAAAATAATTGTCTCAGTCATTAAGGGTTTAATTAGTCAAAACAACTTTGACATGGATGATTTATTCATTTCATCAGCGCAAAAACTCTTATTAAAATAAACAATAAAATGAATTTTCTCAAGTTTCGGTCAGGGTGATTTTTTTTGCAAATATCTTTTTAACTTCATACCTAAATATATTTGAAAAAATAAACTTTTTTTTTTAATATTCTCTCTAAAGCTAAAAAGTAAACAAAATAAATAGAAATACTATTTATGTGTTGCGAGATATTTCAAATTTTTTAAAAATATTTTCATTTCCAAGTTTTAAAATATAGTTTGTGTTTAAAAAATCAAAGTTAAAGAAAAAATTCACTTGGATTTATTTAAGATTTAGTTGAACCTTTGTATTCCAGTTTAATTGAAAAAAAAAAACAAAAAAAAAACATAAAAAAACTAGTAATCAATAATATAACTTAAAAAAAATGTTTTTTTTATTTATTTACAAAGGAGTCACCACTTATCAAGGCCCAGAGGCCACTCGAAGATAAAGGTTAATTGAGTGTGCAATGGTCAAGGGAACATGTCAGTCATCAATAGTAGTGGAAATTTGATAAATTGGATTACTTAAGGGGAACAGCTCATCAAGAACTTGTTTACGTTGGACTTGAAGACGACCATATTATAGTCAGCCGGAAAGCAGGTAAATGGAAGAGAGTTTCACAGGTGTGCAGTTCTAAGAAAGAAGATTTGTTCATGGAATCTACGTTTAGGTTTAGGCACGGATAAAGAGTGGGGGAAATTGATAGTGTTTTCGGATAGACGAGTGTTTCTCATGAAAGTTTGGCAAGGGGAACCATAGATTGGAGCTCAGACGAGTACTTGCCATGAAAATAACAATAAAGCAGAGACAGGCTCGCAATGTCTCTTTTGTGAGAAAGAGGTTCCAGGGCAGAGAAAAGAGCATCCCTCACTAGGCTCCAAAGTCTATTTTGAACTCTGTCAAGGCAGGATAAGATCTTTCTAGCAGCTCCTGCCCAGATGTGTCAACAGTACTCCATCCTTGGACATACCTGGCTCTTATATAGGTAGAGAATTGCATCAGCAGTGAGATATCTACTGAATCGATAGAAGGATCCCACCATTTTCCCAGCCAATTTAGCAACAGATTTGATGCGCGTGTTCCATTAAATATTAGGAGTAATGGTCAAGGCCAGGAGCTTATCAAAACATGGAGTCTCCCCAAGACGAGAGCCATTCATTTCAATTGCTGCCAGATGGGGATCAGAATGTTGATGATGTAAAGACAAAAGCTTGGTTTTAGATGCATTAAAAGTAACCAGCCACCTCTTTCTCCATTCTACCACACGCTCAAGATCAGAAGAGAGAGAATCGGAGAGAACTTGGTCATTTATGGTCTTTAATGTACTGCCATAGATGGTAGTGTCATCAGCATAAATATCTACGAATGATCTAAGGATATGATTTGGAAGATTATTTATGTAGATTAGGAAGAAAGTTGGGCCCAGGATGGAACCTTGAGGGACTCCAGCATTAATACTGTGAGCTTCTGATTTCTGCCCATCAACCACTACTCTTATGAACCAATCAGAGAGAAATGATTTAATAATTGAGAAGACATTTCCAGCTATACTTACTGTAAGTGGAGATCTTGTGGAGTAAACCTTTATGCCATATTCTATCAGAGGCCTTTGATATGTCAAGAGCAACTGCCCTAGAAAGGAAACCTCCGTCAAGAGATTCGCTAATCCTATCAGATATAACCATAAGTACGTCTGCTGTAGATCTAGCAGAACAGTTTTGCTGAGGTGGTTGACTACTACTCTATTTAACAGATTCCAGTAACTTACTCATGACACAGGAGACTTATAGGTCTATACTAAGAGGGAGAATGTTTGAGAAAACGTTGAAAACTGATTTTCTTTACTTTTTCTTTTTTCTTTCTTTTTTTTTGGTCATGTGTGCTGCAAAGGGTGTTTATTCCGAAAGCCGTTCTTAACATGGGGAGGTTGGGGTGGTAATTCCAAAAGGCATTTTCTTATTTTCAACCTCCCCATGTTGAGAATGGCTTTCAGAATAAAACACCCTTTGCAGTTTGGCCAAGCAGCACACATTGACCTTTTCTTTCTTTTTTTTTTTTTATTTATTTATTTATTTATTTATTGAAAAATGAACCAGACTCGCATTATCATAAAAACAGAACTTCATGCAATATTATTTAAAAGAAAAAGAATTAAAAAAAAAAAATAGTTATTTACTTGCCTCCTCACAAGAGCAGTTAGGCACTAATGTTTTAAATGTGGGGAAAACTAGTTCCCTCAAAAGTGGCACACTGGATTGGAAACATCGCTTCAGTCTTCAGGGATTTATTCTACTTTATAAAAAGATTTTCTAGTGTTACATTGCTATTGTGTTAAAAAAATTCATATTTTAAAAAAGGTCACTTGTAAAATTTAATTTGCAAAAAAAAAAAAAAAAAAAAAAAACCTGTCGGCTGAAAGTTGTGCCTGACTAAATTCTTTTTCATTTCAGTAATAAAGAAATAAACTTGTTTGTTTATGTATTTATTTTACAAAGATGAAAAATAAAGTTGCACACTGGGTTAAAAAAGAAAGTCTCGGTCTTTAAGAATTAACCAAAACTAATCGCGACTAAGTTGTTTTATTGTTTATTTTAATGACAACATTTTTTGCATTAACGGACTTAGTAGATTGCCCGTGTAAAAGGGAATATTTAATAAAAATCAGGAGTTTCTTCTGAGTAAATTCGTTTTATTGCTTATTACATGATTGTTTAACAATATTTTACGCTGATGGATCCAGTCGATCGACAGTGCTAAAGTTGCTTTAATCAACAGCACTGGCAATTAGTTGTACAATGCATCTAAAACCAAGCTTCTATCTTTACATCATCAACGTTCTGATCCCCATCTGGCATCAATTAAAATGAATGGCTCTCGTCTTGGGGAGGCCTCAAGTTTTGACAGGCTTCTGGGCTTGACCTTTACTCCTGATCTTAAATGGAATACGTACATCAAATCTGTTGCTGGAAAAATGGTCGGATCCTTCTATCGATCCAGTAGATATCTCACTGCTGATGCAATTCTCTATCTATATGAGAGCCAGATAAGTCCAGGGATGGAATACTGTTGCCACATATGGGCAGGAGCTGCTAGAAAAGACTTGTCCTGCCTTGATAGGGTTCAAAATAGACTTCGTGGCCTGGTGGGAGATGTCCTTTTCTCTTCGCTGCAACCTCTATCTCACAGAAGAGATGTTGCAAGTTTGTCTCTGCTTTATTGTTATTTTCATGGAAAGTGTTCAACTGAGCTTCAATCTATGGTCCCCCCTCACCAAACTTTCACAAGAAACACTAGACTAGCTGAAAACATTATCAATAATTTTCCCCACTCTTTATCTGTGCCTAAACCTAAACATAGATTCCATGATCAAAGCTTCTTTCTTAGAACTGCACGCCTGTGGAATTGTCTTCCGTTTTCTTGCTTTCCAGCTGTCTATAATATGGTTGTCTTCAAGTCCAACGTGAACAAGTTTCTGATGAGCCGTTCCACTTAAGTAACAAATTTACCGAACTTCCATTACTATCGATTACTATATTGTCCTTTTGACTACTCTACACTCTTTAACCCTTATCCTTGAGTGGCCTATCGGCCTTGATAAGTGGTGCCGCCTATGAAAAAAAAAAAAAAAAAAAAAAAAAAAAAATCGCGGTCCTGGATATGACCTTAAACTATATCCGATGATGAGGCCCCAGCTTGCAGGTTTTGGGGAGTGTGGAGCCACCCTTTAATTGCCATTGCTCTCAGGTCTACTCTGACCCGGAGTGGTAGTACCTGTTAGGGTCCCAACTATGGGTTAAATAGAAACCAACTTGAAAAAAAAAAAAAATATATATATTCTATTAAAAAATTATTCTTCAAAATCACTGGATTTGGCATTAAATAAACTGAAAAGAGTTGATATGCCGTAAAACAAAAACAACCAACCAGCAATGATCATACATCATTTTTAGTCGTACATATTTAGTAAAATCTATATTTTTCAGATTCTATAAAAACATTTTTTTGTTTTTTTGTACACTATTTTGAACCATTCAAAAATAAATAAAAAGTAAAAGTATAGTAAAAGTAGTTTGCTTGAAGCATTGCTGGTAAATAAATATGGAGGAGTATAAGAAGGCTATAGCAGCGCAGGAAACTGACTGTTGTATTAGTGTGACGTATGGACAAAAGAAAAAAGGTCTAAACAAATAAGAGTTTGTTTATCAATTTTTGAGATAAGGATTGATAATTTGGATTGTTTTTTTTTTTTGTTTTTTTTCCCACGTCTTAGTTGCTTCTAGGTCTCATGTGACACCAGAATTTCATGATATCTTATGTTTTAATTTTTCCAGGTATCACAAGTTTGGTTTTTGATTCCAGCAGCACGAAACTATTTGCTAGTTGTAAAGATAGCAAAATATATCAGTACGATTTTGCCAGTTGTTCATCTTGTCCAGGTATGTAAATTGAGGTGGAAGATTTTAATAATTTATAAAAAAAAAAAAAAAAACTTAAAAAAAAAAAAAGAACTTTTTAAAAAAAAAACTAAAAAAAAAACTTACAAAACTCTTCATCTAATAATGTCTCCTCAATCTCATGTTTCCTTTCCTCTTTATTTACATGTTTTCACCCCACCCATGTCTACTTCTGCGTTTTAAAATTGTTTTAAAGTTAGACTAAAAGGCATCAAAATTAAGTTGTAATATATCCTAATATAGCACTAGTTTTTTATTTCTTTCTTTTTCATATTTTTTTGCAGTTAAAATTTTCCATGGTTTTGAAAATGCTTCTTTCTACATCAAATCTTCCATCAGCCCCTGTGATCAATATCTGATAAGTGGATCGCATGACAATGCAGCTTACATATGGGATGTATGTACAATTTTTGTTTATGCTTACTACTTTGCATGCGCACATGTGTGTGCTAAATAACTAGAAAGAAAATGCATTTTAACAGATCCTGTGTGATATTCAGTAACTAAATAGAATCAGATTTTGGATTATAGTTAGGTAATGTACTTCCTAATTTCCAACATGGCTGGTGACAAAGCAAATTAGTTCTTTCACTTTTTCTCTCACACCCATATCTCCCTTATGCATGTACTTTTTTTATTACGTATTTACAATTTATTTACAATTTCTTGTTTGATATAATAATCATTGAAAAGTTTTTTTTTTGGTCTTACAGTAAAACCTCGGGATACTGCTTTTTCAGGTTACGATGTGGAATACAATGCTTTTCCTACCCCTGGTTACAGTATTTGCCCCAGCTTATGGTGTTATTTATAATGTTATTTGATTATATACATGTGTATTATATATGTACTGTATTTTGTTACTAATTCTTAATGTATAGTATATAAAATTTTGCTTAGACCCCGCGATCCCAACTCTGGAACAAATTAATGCTGTATCCCAGGGTTTTACTGTATTTTAATTAAGAATTATTGGAATTAGTTTTTCATTGTAAAAACTTTTTGCGCTCTCTCTCTCTCTCTCTCTCTCTCTTTTTCAAGAATTATCGAAAACACTTGAAAATCTTTTTGAACATTTTGGAAATGTGTATTGGATAAGATTTTTTTATGTTTGAAATTTTGTTATTTTTATTTCAATAATTTTATTTTTATATCTTCATAAACATTATTACCTAAATTCAAATAAAAAAAACTTATTTTTAAAATTAAAAATCAATTTTATAATTTTGTAAACATTTCTTATAACATTTCAAATAAAATAAAAATAATTTTATTAAAAGTGCAAATGAAGACTAATTGTGTTATTTTTATCTGTATGATTTTGTTAGTTTTTATTGTATATTTTTCAATAATGTCCTTTTCTTGTATTTTATTTCCATAAGTTGCTTCACAATAGAAAAACAATAAAAGTGAAGGAACTGATTAGCCTTGTCACCGCTTACGGTAGCATAAAATGATCTTGTAGATGTTCATTTTTACAAGTGTAAGAAGTAATCTCTGTTTTGCTTATTTTAGATTGAAAATTCTGAAACTGGTTATCCGTATACACTACTGACTGGCCACACAGCAGAAGTGACTTCCGTAATTTGGTCGCCGCATGAGTTTGACAAGGTAAGTCATAACTAGGGCTATGATAACAGTATATTCTTTTCATTGTTTTGACTCTCTGGTGTGTATCGCTTGATATCTTATATGCTTTTATATAGTGTGATGTGGTTCTCGGTTGATTAACTGTGTCAGATATATACTCGAGATTCAAAACAATGAAAAGAATATGCTGTTGTCATAGCCCTAGTCATAACGCATCTTTAAGAATTCTGAACAGCAGAAGAATCTGCGAATTAGCTTTACTAAATTCTCAAATTAAATAAGTCTGCTGACTGCAAGAGAGATTTTTTTTTTTTTTTTTTTATTTGCTCTAAGCCACTCATAGACCAAAAGAAATGTCGTTGGTGGTTGAAAAATTTATTATGATTGCTTAAAGAAAGAAGCTTTATCTTAGTAGCATTCAACCACAGGCTGGAGGTCTTTTCTAAAAATTCAGCTTTTGTTGTTAGGTGCATGTTTGTTTTACTCATTCTAGGTTAGAATATATTCCATTTAACACATCATTAAGAAGTTTTTGACCTTGAAGTAATATTTCTTTTCCTCTTTTTTTCTTTTAGCTTACACTAGCGAGGGGTACCCGGCGTTGCCCGGGTGTTTGGAGGTGTGGGGGGGGGGTAAAAAAAGTAAGTATGAGGATCGAACCCGAACCGTTGAGGCAAAGTTGTAAATTAAAGTGTGGAAAAAAAAAAAAAAGTGAGACGTTAACCATTGCCCCACCGCGAGATGCTAAACGAAACACGTTTGAATTTATTTAATTACTTGGATTTAGCAGGTGCTCGTTTTAATGAGTTAATGGGGTCAAGTTTGACTGCGGGATAGTATTCATTTACTGCTGAACGCTTTTTTTTTTTTTTTTTTTTTTTTCCCCCCCCAAGATGTTATAGGAAAAAGACTAACCCACATGCGGCAAGCAAGAAATATTGAATATTTATCTTCCCAAAATCAAGCAAATTAAATAGACAGGCGAGCTTCGTTGTTAACTGTGAGATATTACGATTTATATGTGATATAAAAAGTTTTTAAAAGTTGTGAAGCGAGCGACCGCTTCTCTGAAAGAAGCCTTTTGTAGACACAGAAAAAGCGAACACACATACATACATTTTCGCTTTTATATTTATAGATTAAGTGGCTTCATTCCCTGTCTGGAGTGATTTCCATAAAATGTTGAGAATAGAGCATGGTGTCAACAGCAAATATACCCATCTCGGGAACAATTTCATCCGGGATGCACTACGTTATCGTGTTGTTTTGATGTACAGCCATTAAAGACAACTTTCTTTTTGCTAGAAAAGAGCTGATTATATTAAATACTCATCTAGTAATACATACATATATATATAAAGAGAGAATTGAAAAATTTAATGGTTTAAAGACCAGATAGGTTCAGAATCTCATTCAATAAATAAACATTTATTTATTAAAATTAAATTCGATATTTTGATTGATAACAGAATTTTCATCAGGAAATATATATATATATATATTTTTTTTTTAATTTATTTATTTTATTTTATTTTTAAAGGAAAATGTGCCAATCATTACCATCGTTGTGGGACGTAAAAAAAAGAGAAAAATATTTTCTTGATAAGATTCTGTTACGAATCTAAATATCGAATTTAATTTTAATAAATAAATATGTTTATTTATTGAAAGAGATTCTGCATTTGTCTGGTATTTAAACCGTTAAATTTTTGAATTTTGCATTCCATATCAACAGTGCTTTAAACAGTAGGCGTTTTGTTATATATATGAGACCTTGTCTGTGTGTGGAAAATCTCTATCAAGCTACTCTGTCAATTTCTAATCTACAGACTTGAAACTTGATATATATAGAGGATTCCAACTTATGGAACAAATTCAATTTGGTTTTTAGTTGGTAAAAATAGCTGCTAAGGGTTCAAAATTGTAAATTGTGAACCTGGCAAATGTAAGACTTAATGTGTATCCTCTACACATGCGCAAATGTACATGTCCATATGTCTTTACACCAAATAATACCAATGGAGAGCTAAATGTTTGATTTTAGCTGATAGCATCCAACTCACATTTTTATTTATTTTAAAAAAAAATTATTACTTTTGAAATCACTACTATATGTTGGGTACAATATAATAATCAATAGAGAATTGGCTGTATAATAATAAATACAAAATCTACATAAATTAAAATATCATATTTAAGCATATTTTACAACTGGGCAACACAGGGCAGCTTTCTAGTACCATACAAATTAATTTTCATGATAGATCTTGTCAAAAGCTTTAGATATATCCAACTTCACCTACCTTGTCCAATGGTGTATTATACCTTTAGAGATGACTCTTAAGATAATCACAGTAGAATACTCTTATCTAAATCTATTCTGGTCAGAAAAAAGTTTAGTATTAACAAGATGGCAGATTATCATTAATGATTCAAAGATTGTAGCAAAGAACAGGAGGAGATGGATGGGGCCAATAATTTTGAAGGTCTGTTCTTTCATTAGAATTCATGAACATTTGGACCACAAGCAATTTTCCGTTATTAGGGAAGCAAGACTCGGCAAGGTGTATGTCGTAAAGTTTGCAAATGATGGGCCAGCTCAGCAGAGCATTTCCTAATTAATATAGCAAAGATAAGATTAGGCCTACCTGCTTTGAGGGTGCCAAAGTTCTTTTTATCATATCTCTGATCATCAGGTGTGGTTAAATGTTTACTGCCTAGCAATCATTTTCTTTATATTCTAGTATGCTATGTACATGTTGTCCTTCAATCCCATTTGTAATGATAAATTTAATGATGCCTAATGATTTTTTTTTTGGTTTGGTTGCTTTGTAGATTGTAAGTCTTTCAGATGACAATACACTAAGATTGTGGCGAATACAACGAGACGACAAACCTACAAAAGATCCAAATTGGGGTACTGCAACCAAATATGACATTCCGTTTTGTAAGTATAAAATAAATCGGAATAAAATATCCTTAGGAGTAATAGGTTGTTTTAATTTTTTTTTTTTTATCTTTTTTTTATTTATTTATTTTTTTTTTTATCTTTGGGTACCAGTTATTCTTTTGGGTGCTAACGACTTTAAAGCTGCTATTCTTATATGTTCGTGTGTGAATGTCTAGTGGCTATTTTTTTTTTCTATATCTGATTTGTGACTACTTCACTATTTTCATTTATCATTGTTGGGAAAAGATGTTTCTTTGTTTTAATTTTTTTTATTTTCTCAAACCAAAGTAGATTCAAGGTATATTTTAATTATAATTTCCTTAGATTTGTTATTTGTCACAGAATTGGTTGCAGAACTTTTCTGCAGCAGTTTCCTTCAAGATGATAATGATGACTCCATTTAAAACAAATTTTTAAATTAATATGCAATCCAATTCAGGTCAATGAATAATGTAGCCATGGTCCACAATGCCAGCTAGTGTGTTTTTTTTTTTTTGTTTTTTTTTTTTTTTTCATTGGGAGTTATCTGTATGTTCTCGCCACTCCATAGGTGGGGAGCTCACGTTTATATAGACTGATCCCAAACTAGCATGAGGATTGGTAAGATCCTATGGTTTAGTTCATTCTCCAGTCTTACGTTTTGCATTTACTATTTTGGGAAAAATTGTTTTAATCCTTTTCTTTTAACCTAGCTTCCCGACTATAACCTACTTTAATTTCAAAAGCAAGTGGTAACAGTACTCAAGAATACAAAAAATACAAACTCTCAGTATGTTTGCTTCGTCTTTTATGACCAACAAAAATTGTTATATCACTCTGTTTGTGGCTCTGTCGGTGGGCATTAGAATATGCTGACTGCTTCTCAATAACTGGGTGGCGATCTGTGAAGCCTAAGGACGGGATCCTAGTGGCTGAGCAGATCATGCCCAGGACATGAACTTGTAACACACCACTTTGGCCCTTGCTTGGGCTAGATGGGAGGTTGGATAGGCCCAATTCAATCAATTGGTTGATCACATGATATGAAAAGAAACTGGAATTTTAGGGAGATATCAATCATACCAGTTATTATAGGTGCCACAGGACTTATGAAGAAGAACCTAAAGTCTTACCTTACTAATATTCCTGGTGAACCAAGTGCAAAAGAGATTCAGACAATTGCACTTAAGGAACAGCGAGGATACTGAAAGAGCTCTCGATTGGTTTCAATAAAAAGCAGGGCGATGTTTGGCTTCCCCATACCCAGCATTATAATCTTCAAAGAAAAACACAAGAAAACATGCTCACCACATTATACAATTAACGGATTTAGTAAGCGGTGGCCGAAGTCAATCTGCCTGACAGACAACAAACTCAACATAATTCGAAAACATTTAAAAAAAAAAAAATGTTTAAACAGAAAAGGACGAAACACAGTTTGTCATTTAATCTGATTAGAAACACTCACCAGAAATGCTTTCATTAAAAAAGAACATTTAATTGCAATTTTTTTGGATCTCGAGAAGGCATTTGACACTACCTGGCAATTTGACATAATGCTAGAACCTGATAAATTCAAACTAAAAGGCAGGCTACCAACATTCATAGAAAATTTCATATTCAACTTTTTCTTTAGAATCATATATGGAAGAACTTTCTGAAATCTATGAACAGGAAATGGGAATATCACAGGGAAGTGTATTATAAGCCACACTTTTCAATATCAAAATAAACAGTATTGTCAAAAATTCTAAATGCCGGGTTAGAACCTTTCCTATATGTTTCTGATTTTCTAATCTGTTACAAATCAAAACATATCCGACAACAATTGAACAACAATTACGTTGTCTCAACAAGATTACCGAATGGGCCAACGTAAATAGTTTCAAATTCTCCCAGACAAAAACTAAGTGTGAACATTTCTACTGGCAGCAAAAACTACACCATGATCCTTCTCTGAAACTTAATAATAAATATCCATAGTTGAAGAGCGTAAATTCCTTGGCATAGTCTTCAACAAAAAGTTAACATACAAAGCCCATATAGATTACCTCAGAGCTAAATGTAATAAAACAATACAATTAAATATGAGACAAACTAGGGAGCAGATAGGAAACCCCTAATGAAAATATACAGACTCCTCATCGAGTTGAAGCTGGACTATGCCAGCTTTATAGATCTGCAAAAAAATTGTAGGTGCTTCTATATTGAATTGGGACAAGATTTTGTAGTTGATAAATGGAGTTTTCAGATAAAAAACAGTGGTTTTAACTGATTTTTATTGTCAATTCTAATAAGTTTCAAATGGTAGCGTCGAAATTACCTGAATATTACTGAATTATTAAACGAAACGACTTTAATCGTGTAAGTAGGTGAAAAATTGCCACCATCTTGTTTAAATCAAAACGGAAAATTGCCTCCCTTTTGAACTCTCGTGTGTCTTACGATCGTTTTCATCAAATTTTATTTTCATTTTCTTTAATAATTTTCTAGCTTATTGATTTTCGTAATTTTTTTATATAATTATCTTAAAAATATGAGGAATATGTAGATACCATTGTTTTTATGTGAAATTCAGTTTTATGATTTCGGAAATTTCGAGCCTGTGTCTGCTTTAATGTTATTTTCATGGCAAGTGCTCATCTAAGCTCCAATCTATGGTCTTCCCCCCCCCCCGGTCTGACTTTCACGAAAAGCACTCGTCTAACAGAAACTACTATCAATAATTTCCCCCACTCTTTATATGTGCCTAAACCTAAACATAGATTCCATGAACAAGGCTTCTTTCTTAGAACTGCACGCCTGTGGAACTCTGTTCTATTTTCCTGCTTTCCAACTGACTACAATATGGTTATCTTCAAGTCCAACGTGAACAAATTCTCGATGAGCCATCCTCTTAAGTGATCCAATTTATCAAATTTCCACTACTATCGATGACTGACATGTTTCCCTTGACCATTGTACATTCATTAACCCTTATCCTCGAGTGGCTCTTGGGCCTTGATAAGTGGTGATTCCTTTGTAAAAAAAAAAAAAAGAGAAAAAAAGTCTACGGACTACAAATGGAACATATACTAAAAAAATTGTCTTATAGACTAAAACAACATCCACAAATTTAAATTTCCGGAAAATCCTCCCTGGCTACTAAAACAACTTAGAATCATCCTAAACTTAACAAAATATTCCAAATCTAATACATACCTTGCAATCTCTAGACAATCTCAACAATATACTAGAACAATACCCAAACTGGACACACATATACACAGATGAATATAAAATCTGAACAAAGTTGGGAGTGCAGCCATGTCTAACTATATCACACTACAAAACGTCTACCAGACAACAGCTCAATTTTCAATGCTGAAACAACAGTCATAGAATTAAAAAAACTCAAACAAATACTCTTGAACTCATTATCAGTTTTAATGTTACTAAAAAAAAAAAAAATTCTAACCCCTTAAGCATCAATCTCTTACAAAGAATTGTTTATATCTCTCAAAACAGAAACTTCATCTTCACATAGGATCCAAAGGGAATAGGAAAAGTTGCCACAGCTGCAAAAAGAACACTAAAAACAATACAAAAGTATCCTATACTGATTACTGACCCCTAATCAATAAATATCAAATCTAAATGGCAAGAGTCATTGAACAATGGCAAAAACAACAAACTATCAAAATTAAGCCCAACCTCAAAGAAAAAACAGGAGACAAAATCTCTAATAGGATGATGACAAGAAGGGAAGAAGTAGTGATAGCAAGACCTGAAATAGGACACTTTCCTATCACACACTCATATCTACTAATGGCAAAGAAGCTCCATTCTGTATTCCGTATTCAAATAAATTTCCAAGATCTTTAACAAATTAACAAAAAATATACCCAAGAAAACAGTTTAAAAGACCTCTTACACAAAGTAGACCATAACACCAGACTAAAGTTCTTGAAGACAACAAAGATATACAATAAAATATAAGCAGAAAAAGAAAACACCCTTATAACACAAAGCACCTATCAAATTGCAATAATCTAAAAGAAAATTAAAAATACTAATCAAGGAAAACAAATTAAATCGAGCAATCTTTTCAGCACGAGATAACCCAAAAGAGTTGATATGCTATCAAATCAACCACACTCTCCCTCCCTCTCTTTCATGCACTCACTCTCCCTCCCTCTCTTTTACGCACTCCCTCTCCCTCCCTCTCTTTCACGCACTCACTCTCCCTCCCTCTCTTTCACGCACTCACTCTCCCTCCCTCTCTTTCACGCACTCACTCTCCCTCCCTCTCTTTCACGCACTCACTCTCCCTCCCTCTCTTTCACGCACTCACTCTCCCTCCCTCTCTTTCACGCACTCACTCTCCCTCCCTCTCTTTCACGCACTCACTCTCCCTCCCTCTCTTTCACGCACTCACTCTCCCTCCCTCTCTTTCACGCACTCACTCTCCCTCCCTCTCTTTCACGCACTCACTCTCCCTCCTTCTCTTTCACGCACTCACTCTCCCTCCTTCTCTTTCATGCACTCACTCTCCCTCCTTCTCTTTCATGCACTCACTCTCCCTCCTTCTCTTTCATGCACTCACTCTCCCTCCTTCTCATTCATGCACTCACTCTCCCTCCTTCTCTTTCATGCACTCACTCTCCCTCCTTCTCTTTCATGCACTCACTCTCCCTCCTTCTCTTTCATGCACTCACTCTCCCTCCTTCTCTTTCATGCACTCACTCTCCCTCCTTCTCATTCATGCACTCACTCTCCCTCCTTCTCTTTCATGCACTCACTCTCCCTCCTTCTCATTCATGCACTCACTCTCCCTCCTTCTCATTCATGCACTCACTCTCCCTCCTTCTCATTCATGCACTCACTCTCCCTCCTTCTCATTCATGCACTCACTCTCCCTCCTTCTCATTCATGCACTCACTCTCCCTCCTTCTCATTCATGCACTCACTCTCCCTCCTTCTCATTCATGCACTCACTCTCCCTCCTTCTCATTCATGCACTCACTCTCCCTCCTTCTCATTCATGCACTCACTCTCCCTCCTTCTCATTCATGCACTCACTCTCCCTCCTTCTCATTCATGCACTCACTCTCCCTCCTTCTCATTCATGCTCTCTCTCTCTCCCTCCTTCTCATTCATGCTCTCTCTCTCTCCCTCCTTCTCATTCATGCTCTCTCTCTCTCCCTCCTTCTCATTCATGCTCTCTCTCTCTCCCTCCTTCTCATTCATGCTCTCTCTCTCCCTCCTTCTCATTCATGCTCTCTCTCTCCCTCCTTCTCATTCATGCTCTCTCTCTCTCCCTCCTTCTCATTCATGCTCTCTCTCTCTCCCTCCTTCTCATTCATGCTCTCTCTCTCTCCCTCCTTCTCATTCATGCTCTCTCTCTCTCCCTCCTTCTCATTCATGCTCTCTCTCTCTCCCTCCTTCTCATTCATGCTCTCTCTCTCTCCCTCCTTCTCATTCATGCTCTCTCTCTCTCCCTCCTTCTCATTCATGCTCTCTCTCTCTCCCTCCTTCTCATTCATGCTCTCTCTCTCTCCCTCCTTCTCATTCATGCTCTCTCTCTCTCCCTCCTTCTCATTCATGCTCTCTCTCTCTCCCTCCTTCTCATTCATGCTCTCTCTCTCTCCCTCCTTCTCATTCATGCTCTCTCTCTCTCCCTCCTTCTCATTCATGCTCTCTCTCTCTCCCTCCTTCTCATTCATGCTCTCTCTCTCTCCCTCCTTCTCATTCATGCTCTCTCTCTCTCCCTCCTTCTCATTCATGCTCTCTCTCTCTCCCTCCTTCTCATTCATGCTCTCTCTCTCTCCCTCCTTCTCATTCATGCTCTCTCTCTCTCTCCCTCCTTCTCATTCATGCTCTCTCTCTCTCTCCCTCCTTCTCATTCATGCTCTCTCTCTCTCTCCCTCCTTCTCATTCATGCTCTCTCTCTCTCCCTCCTTCTCATTCATGCTCTCTCTCTCTCCCTCCTTCTCATTCATGCTCTCTCTCTCTCCCTCCTTCTCATTCATGCACTCTCTCTCCCCGCTTCTCATTCATGCACTCTCTGTCTCTCTCCCTCTCTTGCACGCACTCTCTCTCTCTCTCCCTCTCTTGCACGCACTCTCTCTCTCTCTCTCTCTCCCTCTCTTGCACGCACTCTCTCTCTCCCTCTCTTGCACGCACTCTCTCTCTCTCTCTCCCTCTCTTGCACGCACTCTCTCTCTCTCCCTCTCTTGCACGCACTCTCTCTCTCTCTCTCCCTCTCTTGCACGCACTCTCTCTCTCTCTCTCTCCCTCTCTTGCACGCACTCTCTCTCTCTCTCTCCCTCTCTTGCACGCACTCTCTCTCTCTCTCCCTCTCTTGCACGCACACACGCACTCTCTCCCTCTCTTGCACGCACACACGCACTCTCTCCCTCTCTTGCACGCACACACGCACTCTCTCCCTCTCTTGCACGCACACACGCACTCTCTCCCTCTCTTGCACGCACACACGCACTCTCTCCCTCTCTTGCACGCACACACACACACACTCTCTCCCTCTTGCACGCACACACGCACTCTGTCTCTCTCCATTTCTTGCACGCACTCTCTCTCTCTCCATTTCTTGCACGCACTCTCTCTCTCTCCATTTCTTGCACGCACTCTCTCTCTCTCTCTCTCCATTTCTTGCACGCACTCTCTCTCTCTCTCTCTCCATTTCTTGCACGCACTCTCTCTCTCTCTCTCTCCATTTCTTGCACGCACTCTCTCTCTCCCTCTCTCCATTTCTTGCACGCACTCTCTCTCTCTCTTCCATGCACTCTGTCTTTCTCTCTCTTCCATGCACTCTGTCTTTCTCTCTCTTCCATGCACTCTGTCTTTCTCTCTCTTCCATGCACTCTGTCTTTCTCTCTCTTCCATGCACTCTGTCTTTCTCTCTCTTCCATGCACTCTGTCTTTCTCTCTCTCTCTCTCTCTCTCTCTTCCATGCACTCTGTCTTTCTCTCTCTCCAATGCACTCTGTCTCTCTCTCTCTCTCTCTCTCTCTCTCTCTCTCTCTCTCTCCCATGCACTCTTTCTCTCCTGCATGCATATGCTTTCTTTCACTTCTTTCTCATTATTACTTTATTTTTATTATTGCACTGCTTTATACCGCTGTAATTCTTTTCTATATTGTTTTACCCAAACAGATAAATATCGTTATTTCAGTGTGAGTAACTATTTATGAATATCAGATTTTTATTTCTCCAAAACACTAATTTTTAATCTTTTTCTGAACTGTTAAATATATCCATTGTTTTTCTTGTAACAAAGTGACACAGGTTTTTTTTTTTTTTTTTTTTTTAATAATTATTATTCAAGCAATCACTTTTAGAATAATATGCTAAACTTTTATCAATAATGTGAAGTTCTCTCTTGCAAGTTGTAAAAGATAACTAGGATTTATTTCTCTTCTTTTTTGTATGATTTTCATATTGATTAAAACGTGAGTGATTGAAGTCCATAGTTTGAATCCTGCAACAGGCAAACTAGTTGTATATAGCCACAGTGATGAGCAGTAAACGGTTCTTTGCTATTGTAGTGAAATTGAAATATTGAATTTAAAGTGAAACTAATGATATCTACTGAATTGTCATTTCACAATAATGAACATATCCAAACATGATGAAAAACAATAAGGTAGAAAATTAATTATGAAAATGAAAAATGTTTTTTAAATAACAATTAGTGAAAATTGAGTTTTGCAAAAAAAAAAAAGAAAGAAAAAAAAAGAAACTGGAGAGTTCTTATCGAAACAAAAGGGAGGTAAATCTTTTTTGAAAACTGAAAATCTTTGTCCAATTTAGCAAAACTTACTTTTCACTAATTGTATTCAAAAACTATTTTTCATTAATAGCGATGTTGCAATATTTTGAACGGCTAATGGGGTATGATCCCACACAGTCGGACGATTCTATTTATAAACTATGCTGCTAAGAACTGACGAATCAAATAAATTCACGTTCTGCTAACAACCAATCAGAAACCAGAATTGCTTCATAAATATTAAACCTTTTCTGGAGCAATTTCACATGTTCTTTTCCTGGGTTTCGACACGGTAAGAATATTTTGTTCTGTGGAACTATCTACTACAAACAAGTCACCTCCCAGGACTTGTGTGTAACAGCAAACCATCTGAAACTGTTCTGAAAGTCAAAATGACTTACACTTCTAGAAGCGACATTACTTGAAATTCAATATTCGAATTTCGCGACAAGAACCCAGTAAACATATGTTGCTATTTCGTAGCCTCCCCACTTGGGCAGAGTTGGACATGGATCTTAATGTAGAAAAAATCTAGCTCCCCAAAAACAGGCATTCTGGATTGGAATCAAAATTGCCCCAGTCTGAAAGAATTTCTTGTTCACTGCTTGAAAACGTCTAAAAAAAATGCATTTTATCAAAACAGCTACTACACTTTTCTCTTAATAAGAAGGCTATGTATGCGAATATAAAAAAATATTTATTAAAACAATACATGATTTAAAGGGAATTTTTTTTATATAATAAATTTTGTATTTAAAAAAAAGAATGGCTTTTGTTGAATAATCAAGGACGTGTGTACCGAAAACCCTAAGAATGCACCTGATGACAATCGGACGTCAAAATAATTGAAAATAGAAAGGTCATTTGGAAAAAGAATTTTGAATACAGCTGGCGGCAAGCATACGTCATACAAAAATAATGTAAGTTTCAAAAGGCTATTTGGAAAACACGGGAATGAAGCTGGCAACAGCTAAATGTCATAAAGGCTTGGAATCAATCGTCAAGATAGGTCGCAGGCGAATTACTTAAGCATCTTGCGTTAAGTTGAAGTTAGTTTTTGTTTTGATGGGCAGAGACCGAGAGCAGTTAGTGATTCTTGTGTGTACGTCTTCCTCCTACCAACCGACCTTCCTCTCTCTCTAATTAGACTTGTTATCACCATCACCAAAACCTACAATAAAATTGTCATATTTTTATAAAACAAGGTGTTGCCATTCTTCTGCGTATAGCCAATTGAATCATGATACTTGACTTTTGCATTTTAAACTTTAATTCAAGCCATTATATAAAAATAATTTTATAAAATAAACAGTAGGTTCTCTACAGTGCAATGTAAACTATACTGTATAGTAAACTGTCACTGCAGGGAGACCTGAAAAGCCCCCTCTCGGTACACTACGGTGGATCTCTGACTATAGCAGGCAATCAATAGATGGAAAAAAATGGGCAATTTCACTGATTTTGATGACAATAAAAGTATAGTATGGAATATTTGTTGATCCTTATCAATCCCTGGCAATGTCGGGTTTCCCTGCTAGTAATAATATATATTGATAATGACATTAATCCTAATAATGTTGCTAATTATATCAATGTTAATATTGAAATTACTAATACTGTAAATAAAATATTCTCCTTATATGGGCTTTATTTTGAATCTGGTAAAAATAAAATTTCAATACATAAGACTTTCAATAATGAAAAACATACTAACAGAACTTAATTAGCTAAACGCATTTTGAATTTATAACACAAATATCCCAAATGATTTTGACTGGTCCATTCTTAGAAATGTCAAATCATCTCAGCCTGATTTGAGATTTTTGTATTACTGAGATTTTAACCATTATAAAATTTGAGGATAATATGCTTAAAACCTGAAATCATCTCAACCTTTCTCCATGAACATAAATTGAAGTACTATCAATGTTAAATAATTGAATTCTAAAGTTGCATGTGAACCTTATATTAATCTGATCCCAACAAAAGAAATAGATAACTAAGAATCAACAAAAAATTTGGTGCTCGTCTAGAATTTCCTCAATATAAAAAATAAAAATAAAAATTGGTACTTGTACAGTTTAATCAAGACATTAAAAAATGAAAATATCGGAAAAAGGTTATATTGTACGTATCCGTTTTGAACTGAAGATCTCCGGAAAAAAATTTTACTTAATTTGATTGAGTAGTTTTGTTTGTTTTTTGCAGCTGAAAAACAGGTTTTTATGACATGTTAAAGGTGGACATCTTTGAATTTTTTGCATTTTTAGAATACGCCATGGGGGAGATAACTCAATTTAAAGCGCCGACACTCCTTCCTCATCTTTAATGCTAGCATTTCTTCCTAAAAATCGAACCTTTTGCTCGATATCATAAAAAATTGTTTTTTCGCTGTAAAACAAAAACTACTTGATGAAATTTAGTGATTTTTTTTTTTTTTTTTTTTTTGAGAACTTTATTTCATAACAGATAGGTACAATATAAACTTTTTTTTTCGATATTTTCATTTTTTTAGTGTCTTGATTAAACTGTAAAAGTACCAAAATATCTGTATGATGTGTATACCAATAAAAAAACAATTTCTTTTTCCAAAACTGATCAAGTAGTTTTATTTTTAAACAAGAAAATCAAATTTTATGACTGAGGAGCAATGCCCTTTCAAAAGCCTTAAAAACAAGGGAGATAACTCAACATAATTTAAATTTGGAAGATTTTTGTTGTAATTGCCTACAAATTTCCATTAATCACTTTAAAATTATTTTATTTATAAAAATAAACTTGATCAATTTACATAATTTTTGGAATATAATTCCTTTCCGTCATGGGTATGTACATGATAGATTTTTTCTTTTTTTAATGTAGAGGGAATTCTGGATAAGTACTAAAATTTTAATTAATGTACATTTCTAATATATCTCTTATCAATAATAAAATAATTGCTGTATCCAAATTACTATAAGATTAATGTACTGATATAATATCAGAATATAATATATCCTCGGTTAAGATTTCATTTGTATATCATCTGTATTTTTATCCTTTTTTTACCTGTTTTCTTTGGTTTTATCTGAGTTTTCTTGATTATCTCTGTCATTATATATATTTTTACTTGTATGTTTGTAATTTTATATGTATTTTTATTTCTATTTATGTTTTCATCAGCTTTTTCTTTGGATTATTTCTATGACCACTTTAATTTTTAATTTGTGTTTAACTTATTTCATACAAATGTTTCTATATTTAGATAAACAAGTATGCCTTATTTTTATTTTCATGTTATATATATATATATACACACACACACACAGTGTGTGATTATGTAAACTTGGTTGTAATACCGTGATTGTGCAGGTGGTTACAAATAAATAATATATGTATGTGTCTGTGTGCGTGAATGTCTAGATAGAAAATGAATCATAGTATGTGGTAATGTGTGTTAAGTGAGTATATGAATTAATACTAAAATTAACTACTTTGCATAGTTTTTAGATGTCATTGTGCTATAAGAAATGTTTATTAATACTACTTTTTTTTGTATTCATGTTTCAAAAAACAAAAATATTTAACCCCCCCCCTCCCAACTATGACAAAGCTGTTGTTTGTTTTTTTTTTGGGGGGGGGGGTCTAAACATAAAATGGTGGATCTTCAGCTCATTTAATACTTTCTCTTAGTTTATGATATGTGATGCATAATTAATTTAATAAATAATATTTAATGGGATATTTGACAATGAATCTATACTGTTTTTGTATCACATTTTTAAATTAGCATTTTATATATTCTAGCATATACTTCCATTGTTAATGCTACTGGTCTCATATTAGACCTATTCAACCAAAATGAAGAAATTTTTTTTGTTTTCCTCCACTTCCACCCACTCCTTTTTTTTCTAGTTATTTCAACCCTCCATAAGTTAGGGTTCTAAATTTTTATTTGAATACAATTGCAAATTACTTGGGACTCCTACCCAATCATGGCTGATGAAATGAGAGCATGCTATCTCTGGGGATTAAATGAAGTGTTCCATTCAAGATTCTGTGCAGATTCTATTGTTCAACAAGATACACCTGAAGATGGTCAGAGGTTACATTGACTAAAATTTGCAAATAACGGTCCAGATGAGAACAGTAGTCCGAAGAATCCAAATAATATATCTATAAGTTATTTTATTTTCAAGGAAAATACTACCGCATTTCATCAAGGTTTTGTATTATAGTTGAACAAAGTTTACCTAGGAAAATATAATTTTATGAGGAAGTAAGGGAGTCTTCCATCATGTTTTGGAAGTCAAGGGAGACAATATTCGATTTTTATTTTTTATTTGTTACATTAGCTTTCTAATGGCTGCAAAATATAAATCGCTAAAAATCATAAAATATGATGTTTTTGTTTTTAAAAACATAAAAAATAAACTACTTGATCAACCTACGTAATTTTTGGAATATGACATTTTCGTTCTGTGACTGGTATGTATGTCATAAAGATTATAAATTTTTATTTTTTAAATTGGGGTGAGTTCTGGATAAGAACCACAAATGTTGTTTGGTTGTAAGGACTACTTACAAAAAAAACTTTGAATAATAGATGAAACTTTCCATTCTGGATTTTCACATGATCAACATAACATCAGACAATGATATTTGAAAGACATTCAAGTGTTTACGGCTAATTATAGATGTCGCTGAAAAAAATACATATGTTGCTGAAATATTGTCAATTACCGTTTCCTTTCTTTCTCCACAGGGGCCGGCCTTGAGACTTCATCACCCTGTTTAACCTTTTTAAGCGATGAAAAGAGTACTCCTGAGACGCCAGACCAACCACAGAAACCCCCCTCACCCGTGTCTTTAGATGCTTGGCTCAAGTCAAGTGGCAATCATAAAAACAATGCTCATTCGAGAACAGATAGCACTCCAATCGGGGACACTCCAGAAAATTCCAAAGCCTCAGCATCTAATAAAAATTCTCAAGTGAAGCTTAACGTGTCTATTAACGGAAAACCAAAGGTTCTTGCGAAGAGAAACCTTGAAACTGCTTATGATGAACTCCAGCCTTGCACAAGTTCTAGCAAAAGATGTAACATTCTTCAAAGCCCAAATCGGGGTGATGAAAAACTGGCTATAAAGCTTGACGATGTTGACACGGAAGGTAAACAGACTGATATTTTGAAATGGCTCGATGTTGTCCATGATCATGGCATCTCCGATATGGAAAGCAAATCGCAAGTAGAAAACCTTTCACCTTGTCAAACAAGAGTAAAACACAATCGGTTATCAGAAGTACATTTTGAAGAGACTTCATCTAGTTCTAACGCAGATGCGACACTTAAAAAGACTATTGTTCAATCATTACTTCCACTTTCAGCAATTCTCAAAACTCCTTCTCCGAAACACTCCAAGCAACGTCGTTCAGCAACCAAAAGATATCATCCAATAACTCCAAACAGTTCACGAAAAACGCCTCATAAATCATCTCCAGTGGTGAGTAACATGGAAACTCTGAGTGGTTTTGATTTTAGCAATTCCTTAATCCTTCCAACTTTGCACGACTGATATATCGGTCCTAGCAATATAGTTAAATAGACAACTGATATTTCTGCCTTCTAATAATGTTATCAAATAATTTTGCTAATCGCCTTTTGTCTTTTTGGCTAATTATTACTTAATTAAGCCAGGGTTCAAAAGGTTAAAAGTAACTGTTTACTCTTTTTCTCAATTATAATCAGATATTTAGCAGCAAGAATTTTTGTTTTATTTAACGTACTAGTGGGGGTGCCCGGGCTTTGTAGGTGTGTGTGTTGCGGGGAGGGTAGATCAAAACAAAAATAATAAGCGAAGTAATAACCCTGTTTAAATATTTAAAAAAACAGCAAAAAAAGTTTTGGGGGAGAGGTAGGCTCGAACCCGAAGCCTTAGAGGTTAATACTCTGATGACATAGCATGATGCCACAAAGGCAGGGACTTGAGAACAGTTGCAAATAAGCGTTTAAAAAGGCAGGTGGCTGAATGTCAATGTATGCTTTTTTTTTTTTTTTTTTAGGTCAAAAATTATTTGTCGTTTCTACCCCCAAGGAATTAATTAATTTTTTTCTAAATTTTCAATATTATACATCAAGGACAACACCAATCAAGAAATTACCAACTCTGTTGTTTTTTTTTTGTTTTTGTTTTTTTTTTAGTTATACCTTTATACATATCACAGACAAGTGCCATTTATATACTCTGTTTATTTAAAAAAGAAAATTTTAATCTGTCCAGACAGTGCATAAAGCACTTTCATATAAGGAGCTTAAAAAGAATGGAAGGGGATTAAGTAACATGATAATAAAAAGGGGGCGAGGAAAGTAGAATCACTCCAAAACAATTAACTGACAAACATAAACATAGAACTAAAACATGTAGCACACAGCATTTTTCTTTCTATTGCATACATCATAATGTTGAAAAAACAAAATGAAATGTGGATAACTATAACAAAAATGAAGTCAAATGATTTTGTTTGTTTTTTATGTGCATGATTGATATTTCATCTTTTTTATTCAAACAACTTTTTCAAAGTGCAGATCAAAATTTTGAGAATTGAACTCCAATCAATTGTTAAAACAACTACAAATTTGCATTATAGAAACACATTTGTTTGTACACTCCACCTCTTTAATAAGTCACCATTTGAGAGATAAAAGAGAACTTTAATTCAAATATTTATGCATCTCATACAGAGATCAAGTGAAAGGAGGCCCCTTGATTTCTGAGAACTTTGACTGAAATAAAACAAAACAAAAATCTAAAAGGAACAGAAATAACAATACCAGATTTTAAATAAATATAAGACTGGGAAAATGAAGTCTACTTTGTCTGAAATCTGGATGAGTAGTGAAAGTTCTCGATATTTATACAAAGCAGAAAATTATTGACTAACAAAGTGTCTTGGGTTAGTGAATTTAGTTTCAATGGAAATGATAGAATGCAAATGCTTCGTAATTGTAACATAAAAACAAAAAAAATTGAATGCTTATTCTGTGAATACTTAGGATAATCAGAGAAATGGTTAAAGGAAAAGATGAAACTTGACAAAAACATGTTTGGAATTATATCAAATAGGGAAAACTATAAAAATGCTTTAAGTAAACAAAAACGAATACAAAATATTGCCCGGTCATAAAATACGCTTAAATATGATATTTTAATTTGTCCAGATTTCATATATATTATTATAGTCATGTTTTCAAAAGTAAAAAAAAATAAATATATTTACCACCAGCTAGAATCCAAACCAAAAGCAAAGCTATAGCATTCAAAGCTGGTGACACACATATGAACTTATTAAAATAAACTATAAAAATAAACTTAAATGAATGTAAAAACTGTATAACGATTTTTTTTCAATTTTGCCCCTTAAAAAACTGTTTTAACCGGCTAAAGACTCATAAAAGAATGGTACATAAAAAAATTCAATCATTTGAACATCCTAGCGCCACTCTGCAACTTTTAGTTTTGGAAGAGATAGAGTTTTAAAACATGGAGACAGACTGAGTTCTATAAATTAGACTAAAAGGTGAGAAGAAAAGAAATAGCACTATTATTATCCAAGATGGAGGTTATAACAGTATACATTCTAAAATATTGAAATGCTTATCAAATGAAGATTTTATCAATGCAGTAATTGAATTCTTTTAGATAAAAAAAAGCAATATATTTCAACAACAATTATATACACAAAAGCTGTTGCTTATCTGTATGAAATTAGGAATTAGAACCCTGAAAGGTGTCTTTTTAAAGAATGTATAAATCTTTGAATTCAGAAATCAATTTTTCAAATTATTGTCTTGTTTTTGTTTTTTCTAAAATACTAGCAGTTCAGCCTGACTTTGCTCAGGCCCTAAGTACTGTTCATAACTTACCCTATGTGTGAATATGTATGTAAAATTTTAAATGTTTAGACCAGAAATTGTCTGAATAATTCGGTAACTTTGACCTCAATTTTGACCCCTTAACATTTATTGTTTTGGTCTCAAATCAAAATAAAAAGTTTGACCCATGTTAAAATTTCAAGTGTTTAGACCAACACTGTGGTGGAGGAGTTTGGTAGAATCTGCAAAGGCAAATCTTTCAACTTTGACTTTTTGGCAGCCAAATTTTTGCCCCAAAACTGATTAAAATGCTTGCCGCATGTCTGAATAACCGTTACGTAAAATTCGAAATGTTTAGACCTACAAAGTCTTGCACTTTGACCCCTTGACAGCTTAAATTTTCGACCCAAACCGATTAAAAAGCTTGCCCTATCTATGAATACACGTTATGTAAAATTCCAAATGTTTAGTCCAGAAATTGGCTGAGTAATTTGTTAGAGACTGCAGCGGTCAATTTTTAAAAAATTTGACTCCAATTTTGACCCCTTAACATTCATTGTTTTGGTCTCAAATCAAATTAAGAAGTTTGACCCATATCCAAGTAACCTACATTTAAAATTTCAAGTGTTTGGACCCAAAATTGGCGGAGGAGTTTGGACTTTGACTTCTTGACTGACAGCCAAATTTCTAGCCGAAAGCGGATTTAATAAGATTTTTCCAAATCTCTGTACCCCTTATGCCAAATCTCAAGTTTGTGGACCGAAAATTAGGAGTACTTTGGTAGGAAAATGTACACACACACACACACGGACAATTTCACTTTTATAGATATACTAGCAGGGGTGCCCGGCGTTGCTCGGGTGTTTGGAGGTGTATGCTGTGCAAAAAAACAAAAAAAATGGTTAATTTTTTAAAACTTTGACCCCTATTATGACCCCTTAAAATTTATAGTTTCGGGCTCAAATCACTTTATTAAGTTAGATCCAGGTTCAAGGAACCTATATCTAAAATTTCAAGTGTCTAGACCCAAAATTGTCGGAGGAGTTTGGTAGAGTTCTTAAAGGTCAAATCGTTGAAATTTGACCCCTTAACAGCCAAATTTCTGGCTGACACCCGTCACATCGATTTTCCCAAATCTCAGTACCCGGTATTTCAAATTTCGAGTCTATAGACTAAAAATTGACAGAGTTATTGCGTAGGGAAATGTACACAGACAGACAGACACACAGACACGTTCACTTTTATAGATATATAGATAGATTTGTTCACCTGAAATTGATTGATTTTATTTTATTTTTTTTTTTTTTTTTTTTTTTTTCTTTCCAGGTGATGTCTGGCAAGCAGTCAATACTTTCATACCTACATACAAATGGATCGCCCAATGTTTAAACTCGTCACATGTCTGTTTTTACCCGTTGATCCCAAGACTGATATTTATAAAGGCCAGGAATATTCACATTTCAAGATCAGATTTATTGTATCAAATCTTTATACAGCAAGAAGCTGTATTAATTTACTTTTTTTTTTTTTTTCTTTTTTTTTTCCTTTTTTTTTTTTCCTGTCTTAATAAAAAGATGGACCTGTATTTAAAAATAAACATGAAAAAAAATGATATTTATCACACTGCACAAAGAATTAAAAGTACTCAAGACATAGAAAATGGTAGAAATTATCAATATTATAGAGCATTAATATAAAACAAATTGAAATTATGAAAAATAATTTACATTATTTATTATTTCATTTAATATTCAAACAAGGAATATAAAAGATGAACTAATAAATATTGTACATTTTTATTTTTCATCATTACAGTATATCATATTTATTATTACTAATGGATATTGGGAATCTGTATTTTGTCTAAAGCTGGAACTATGCTATTCATAGGCAGGAGAGTAGTGTAGTATTTTTTTCCTGTTGTCATAAATGATGCCAGCTTCCCAGGTATTACTGTTTTGGGAAGGTTGTGTAGTAAATATATCTTTGTCTATTTTCTTATTTGTACATTCTGCATAGATTTTATGTTTTACCCTAACGTTTTTTTAGAAGGATATGGTTTTATTTTTTCTCATCCTTTGAAATGAGTCTTCATAATTCATTCTTTTGCGGATTCCTATCCTCATCTTTATAGTTGTTGTTGTCGTTTCACCACATTTTGGCCAACCCATCCTCTGACTTTCTTCAGGCGATTAACCACAACAGAATAGGAATACAGAGCCTTGTAACTTACCCCCAGTAATTACTGCGTTCCATCCAACTAATCCCCTGGCCTGCTTGAGTAGGATTGAAACTGCCATCTTCAGACAACACTCACCTGGAACCGTAGAGGCTCAATGCTTCTATCCACTGTGCCACGCTTCTATTGCTTTTGGTAACATTTCTTTTCTGTCTTGCATAAGGCCAAAGGATGAGCTGGCCAAAACGTGGTGAAACAACTATAAAAATGAGGATGATAGTCTGCAAAAGAATGAATACTCAGGATAAGATTTATTTAGCATTTGATTGTGCTATCACCAAAATACAAAACAAAATTCTTTTATCATATTTAAAATTATTTAATTTCAAAAATTTTCTTACACACACTACTTTTTTGAAAAAAAAAATCCTGTCAAAATTGTGGATAAAAAGAGGAAAGAAAAAAGTATCTAAATGCATCTTTGAAATTTTTTATTTTTTATTTTTTTTCTTCACATCAACAAAAAAATCTGACAAATACAAAGAATTGAGACCATTTCAGAATAAATTAAATCACGTGACCCAAGTAAATTAACTGAAATATCTTTAGTTAAAAAAAAATACAGATATTGCCTAACAAACACTGCAGGACCAAAATCTGTCAAAAACGTTAGCAGTGACAGTATAAGCGATGCCTATAATTAGCAGTACTGATACAGCTTTTGCTGATGCAGAATTACGTAAACAGTTGGAAAAAGTTGAATAAAAACAAACAGGCAGCATTTCAATTAAAATAAAAATAATGAAACAAAAGTTTGGAATTAAAAAGAAAACACTTGCTGAATGTTTATTTTTATGTAGAATTATTTATTTTTTGACAAGAAATTAATGAACATCTTTTGGCTACTAGTCCAGTTTTCAAACCAGACAAAAAAGCAAACTAACATTTTTTTTTTTTTTAATTGCTTTTAGGTAGCACTTGTTGACTTTTTTTTTTTTTGTATCTCTCTGTTGGAATTCTTGACGGTTACCAACTTACACTATAATCAATCTACAAATGACGATTGGCTGCTTTTCTTGCCTTTGGCATCTTTTCGCTGTTTATGTAAATACAAAGAAAAAACTTGAATAAAAGTCCGTTTTGTCTGGTTCAAAAGCTGTACTAATACTTAATTAATTCCTTAATTTTTCATTTTGGCTTCAGCACATACTAATTAGCATAAACAACTACCGCCCCCTCCCCTCCCATGTCAATATTCAAATTAGGATTTTATCTATAATATAAAAGGAAAAATGTGTGTATGTGTTTGTATGTCTACCAAAACTTTTGACGCACGCAAGGATCCTGACGAAATTGGTATCATTACGAAACTCCGTCTCCCGGATTACTAATATCTAAAAACTTTAATTCCTTCACCCTCCACTGGGCCGTTTTTTTACAAGGAGAGGTTGGTTTTTGCATCAACATTTTCACAAGTCATCATCTCCTTTGGGTTGACTACCCTTAATTTGAATGCTTGCGACTTCTGGTTTCATGATGGTCACATCAGTTAAGATGCTTTTTTTTTTTTTTTTCACCTTTTTGTCCTCCATGTTACAGGTTCGAGCCTGCCTACCTACTACCACCTTTTTTTTTTTATATATAACATCTCTCTCCACCCAGGCTGCCTGCTGTTGTTTTGATTCTCTCTCTCTCTCTCTCTCTCTCTCTCTCTCTCTCTCTCTCTCTCTCTCTCTCTCCCCCGGCACTATTTTAATTATAAAATCTTTTCTAAAGTTTATTTAAATCCATTATGTTCCTATTAATCCTTCTAGCAGAATTATGTTAATTTAGATTTTTCAGACTAGTATTCTCATTTTGGTTGAGCCCCACACATGTAACCTCTGACCTTCTTCAAATGCATCTTTTTAAAATTGAACCCTTTATTTAATCCAGAGATTGTTCTTGTTTCATCGACCATGATCAGGTACAAGTGTTAAGTTATTTTTATTTTCGTTTAGTATCATTTGCAGTAAGGATTGAACCTTCAATCTCCATCTTCATGGACAGACTTATTAGTGCTAGACCAGAATTCCCTCTCTATAATAAAAATAAAGAAAAATCTGTATGAAGCGCATACCCATAACGAAAAGAAAATATCGTACACCAAAAATCATGTAAATTGATTTAGTTTTATTTTTAAATAAGAAAATCAAATTTTATGACTAAACTACAAGCAACAATCCCATCACACCATCTTGAAAAGTTATTGGTACATACATCATGCACATTTTTCTGTTATTTTTTTAATTCGCGGAAAGATTCTGGTTAATCGCTGACTTTCATCATCCATCCAGAGCGGTTGTAGCCGAGATTGAACTCCCTACACGAGTAGTATAATTCAAATCTTGTCGGTAACCGAATACTTGATACTTCACCAGGGCTATCAAGGATTTTTTTTTTCTTCTTACTTTTGATATAAACAAAAATGTATATAATGTATATGTATTCGCTGCTTTTTTTTTTTTTTTTTTTTTTTTTTTTTCCAAAAAGATAATTTCAATTTTAAAATGCTATTCGTATTTTAGAAAATTATAACATTTAATAAAAGCTAAAGTGATAAAAGGGCATCAAAATACGTTCCTACTTGTCTACACAAGGGCAAAGTGTATTTTTTTTTCTTTTTTCTTTTCCTTTATGAAGACTTAGACATTGTGGGATTACATTATAATGGATGTAGTGTTTCCTCATGACAACAAGAGAAATATGCTGATATATCCAAGCTGTCTCTCTATACTTATTCCTACAAGTCCGTTCATGTCTTGCATGAATCGTGAAGTATCAGGACTGAGATCAAGTCGCAGTTAGTGAGCTATATACATATATCTATTTTTTTAACCTGAGTTTCTGTACCAGGATTATATTTTTTTTGTTTTCCTTTGAAATCAGGAAATGACCAAAGTGCTGGTTCAGTAATGAATGCTTGTGGAGTTTTCAGAATCTCAATACATAATTTATTGAATAAATGGTATTAATATTGTGTTGTACCCCTATATTTACTGGTCCCAAAATGCTGAAAGTGTTGCAGCAAAACTGAACCAAAACGTTTTTTTTTTTTTCTTTTTTAAAGAATGTGTGCCTCCCGAGGGGGGGGGGTCACCTCAAACACACAAAAGTAAAACTCAATCATCTTCTGCAAAGTCCCTTACTCCTGATCTGAAATGGAACACCACATCAAGTCTGTTGCCAAGGTCGCTGGGAAGATGGTGAGATCCTTCTACCGCTCCAGAAGATATCTCAATACTGATGCAATTCTCTATCTGCATAAAAGCCAAGTATGTTCAAGGATGGAGTACTGCTGCCACATCTGGGTAGGAGCTGCTAAAAACAGCCTATCCTGCCTTGACAGAGTACAAAATAGACTTTGTGGCTTAGTGGGGGATGCCCTTTCCTCTTCCCTGCAACCTCTCTCCCACAGAAGAGACGTTGCAAGCCTGTCTTTGTTTTATCGTTATTTCCATGGCAAGAGCTTGTCTGAGCTCCAATCTCTTGTCCCTCCTCGCCAATCTTTCACGATAAACACCCATCTCGTTGAAACCACTGTCATTAATTTTCCCCACTCTTTATCTGTGTCTAAATCGAAGCATAGATTCCATGAATAAAGCTTCTTTCTTAGAAGTGCACGCCTGTGGAACTCTCTTCCGTTTGTCTGTTTCCCACCTGACTAGAACTTGGATGTCTTCAAGTCCAACATAAACAAATTCCTGATGAGTAAGACACTTTATCAAATCTACAATACTAACGATTACGATACTATCCCATTGATTACTGTACACGCAATAATCCTTATCCTCGAGTGGCTTCCGAGCCTTGATAAGTGATGTCCACTATGTAAAAAAAAAAAAAAAAAAAAATTTTAAGTCAAAAGCAAAAACAATTTTCCTCTACAAAAAACACTATGAATAAATATTTAAAGATATAAAGAACTTGAAACAATAATTTTTATCAAAATGACTGGATTTAGCCTTAAATAACCTGAAAAGGGTTGATATGCCACAAAACAAAGCAACCAAATCCCAGACCTCATTGAAAGGAGTAAAAAGTGGAGTGTCCACAAACTCTGACCATAAATGACACTCTTCTTCCCCATCTCCAATCCTTTTTCGATTAGTAACATAATTCTAAAAAATTGTTTTTAACACATTCTTTCATCCATATGCCCCAACATACAAGCAATACAGTGTTTATATTTTCATATTTCTCAGTCTTGACATTATCAACACAATTGCGGTTCCATTACCTACATTCCTGACATGACATGTTACCGTCTAGATTATTTTTCTTTTTTTTTTAATATCCTGCTTTTCCCAGACTGACCTCATTAGATTAAAACAATTTTATTCAAGCAATATTATAAAGCCTATTTTATTTCTTATAGTATTTGAATTGATTTTCTATATAAGTGTATATATTGTACAAGTCTATACAAATTTGGCAGAAAAGAAAATCTTAAATTAAAAAAAAATGAAAATTTTGTCAGCTGTCCAATAATTATTATTTTATTTTATTTTATTTTGATCAAATCTGGAGAAACAAAAAAATAAGACTGTGATCAACTCTGTTTTTCAAGTGACAGAGTATCTATAATGGTTGCCTTACTAAATGCGTTACCTTTGTTCGACCTTGTTTAAAAGGTTATTTTGTATTTTGCAACTTGGAAAGAGAACACATTTTTTAATAAAAGGTTACAATGTTTCTGATTTTTTATTATTTTTTTTAGATGAATGTTGATAATTTGGATTATTGGACTACAGTTCTCATTTTGAGTATTATTCCGGTGTTTCAGCCAATATAACCTTGAACACATACACACATCCCACAACTTTCTTCACGTTTATCTTGTTGAACTTTGAATTTCAAACAGAACCTTTTCTATATCTATAAAAACGAAAATGTATGTATGTATGTTCGATTTTTGTGTATGTCCGAGAAAGGCTTTTTTCCAAGAAGCGATCGGTCGACTCACTTAAAACTTTTTATATCACGTCTAAATCATAATATCTATGAGTTAACAACGGGGGTCGCCTATCTATTTAATTTGCTCGACTTTGAAAAAATAAATATCAATATTTTTCGATCGCTGCATGTGCATTTAGCTTTTTCGTATAATAAAAGTGAAACTAATTTTGGCGGCATTTTTCCAGAAACATCCGAAAGTAATCAGCTGTGAGTTTCTCCTTATATCTGACAATGGCTATTCAGTTTGGACAATCTCCTTTTTATGGGGAGTTGGTTTCCCCCACAACTCTTGGGGAAACAAAAAATAAATAAAACACTACCCCGCAGTGAAAGTTGACCTCATTAAGTCATAAAGTATGGGCACCTGCCAATTCATAATACTTAAATAAATTCAAACCTGTTTCCGTTACTATTTTGTGGTGGCCAAGTGGTTAATGTCGCACATTTTTTTTTCACACTAATTTCAAGGGTTTGGGTTCGATCCTTCATACTTATCAAAAAAAAAATTTTTATTATTTTACCTCCTCCCCCCCCCCACACACACACACGGGGGGGTTTTGATTTACCCAAAATCACACACACCTCCAAACATCCGGGCAATGCCAGGTACCCCCCGCTAGTCTAATATATAAAAGGCAAAATGGGCTCGCACATTTGTGTATGTCCACAAAAGGCTTTTTGCATCGGGATTCTCGTGTCGGTTAGATTCCAGAAGTTTTCTAATACTTCCTAGATAATATCATCTCAGATTCGCAAACGGACACGGTTTCTTTCATTTTTTTTTTATTTTGATTGAGTTTTAAAAAATTCCCACCGTCTCACTCTCTCAGCCATTTGTTTGTCTTTTTCATATAAAGCGAAACTAATCGAATGCAAAGGCCAACTCCTGGTCTTCGCCCAGGTAATATCTGTTCTGTAATTCGTCCTTGGTCAATGTAGGGGAAATCCTTCACACTGAGACAATTACTATTTATTTGGATACTGCTAGGATGCCCCCTTTTTTGGGGGGGGGGGGGGCTGGTTTTCCCCCTACATTAAAAATGACCTTCGTAGGAGGTTTAAAAGCAACACCATTTCTGCAAGTCATCTTTTTGAACGCTTTACACTTCTGGTCGCGTCATGGCGTAGTGGTAAGACGTCAGGTTTTCTTTTCCGTCTTCATGTCACGACTTCGAGCCTGTCTGCCTACTACCACTTTTTTACACCTACAAACACCCAGGCAATGCCGGGCACCCAGACTGGTTTAATCTATAGAGGTAGGATGCTCCCATTTCGTCAACCATAGCCAAGTAGAATGTAATTCGCAAATAGTACAAGGGCATCACTTAGAACTGAGTTTTACTAATACTTTATCCATTACCCACGGGTTCTTGCGGACAATTCTATTATGCATTTTGGGAACCTTAAACCTATTCTTGTTTTTAAATGTGCAGTCTAATGCGTTTGAAATTCCATACAGATTCCCAAGTTTGACGGAAAGATTTTGCTAAGATGCACCTGAAGGTGTTGCAGCGAATGAAACGTGAAAATAACACTCTAGATGAGAAGAGTAGTCTGAATAGGGCAAATAATACAAAGGCACAATGTTTTATTATTTTTGTATACTTTATTTTTTTGTTTTATTTATTTTTGTTTCACAGATACACGCATGAACACACGGCAACAGTCATGCACTTGACATAGTCCTACCTAGCCCCTATTGGGGTGGAGAGAGCAAAAGGCCTTGACAAATACAACAAGGGACACACAAGAACTACCCTCGACAAGCAGTCACCACATATAGAGAAAACTTTCATGGATTTCTAAACAGAATACTTAGTGAAGCATACACCTCATTATCATTCTGCTCAATGAGCGTATCGGTACATAAATTCACAAACATACACACTTTCTCACTAACAGGACAAAGGCACGCTAATAGATATACAGTGATGATCATATTTATTGGCACGGTAAAATAAAAGTTAAATTTTGTCTAATAAATTCTAAAAAAGGGATTAAAGAAAATAACAAAGTATATTATGTATTTTTAACTGGCCTTTCCGATGCAGCAATCGGATTTTAGAAAAAATAAATAACAAAGGAACAACAAACATAATTGCAAAAAACCCTTGTTCAAAATTATTGGCACGATTTATTTAATAATCAATTGTATAGCCTTTGGCCTTGATTACCTTCCTCAGTCGCTTTTCATAGTTTACAACCAAGTTGTTGCACTCTTCAGTAGTAATTTTAGCCCACTCTTCCTGACAATAATCCTCCAATTGAATAAGATTCTTAGGCTTTCTTTGCATTACCCTCAATTTTAATGTTCTCCATAAATTTTCAATTGGATTAAGGTCTGGGCTTTGTGATGGCCACTCCAAAACATTAATATGATTGTCCTCAAGCCATTTCTTAGTCAGTTTAGCCGAATGCTTTGGGTCATTATCTTGCATGAACCACCAACGACGACCAAGTGAGAGCTCTTTAGCAGAGTCTTTCAGGTTTTCATCCAATATTTTAACATAATCTTCCTTTTTTATGCTACCTGTAACCTTAACAAGTCGCCCTGGTCCAGAGGCAGCAAAGGATCCCCAAAACATCAAACTGCCTCCACCGTGCTTCACTGTGGGTATGGTGTTCTTAGGCAGGAAAGCTTCGCCAGATTTTCTGTAAATATAAGACACTTTATTATGGCCAAATAACTCTATTTTCGTTTCGTCAGTCCATAGAACACGTTTCCAGAATGCAACATCTTTATCAATATGACGTTTTGCAAAGGCTAGCCTTGCTTTCAGGTGCATAGGCTTCAATAAGGGAGTCTTTCTCGGACGACATGCTTTTAAACCAGCTCTCTTCAAAACTCTACCAACTATATGTCGAGATACATTCACTCCAGAGGTGCTCTGTTCATCAACAATCTCCCCAACAGAGATCCTTGGGTTTTGTTTTACTTGTCAAACAATTTTCCGTTCATCTCTTGGGGAAAGAATCCTTTTTCTCCCTCTACCCTCTAAATTCATAACGTGGCCTTGCAATTTGAACTTGTTTATTATGGCTCTAACAGTGGATTTGGGAAGGTTTAGCTTCTTTGAAATCTTATCATAGCCCTCCCCATTGGTATGGCATGCTACAACAAGCTTCCTGACGTCTTCGTTGTGTTCCTTAGTTTTAACCATGGCGATTGAAAATTATAATTTAGTCACTTATAATAGTTTAAATAAATCGCTATCTAAAAATTATCTGAAAAAAATTATTCACTGAATTAGCGTTAAACAAGCATAATATGGCTATAAAAAAGTTCAGAAAGCACGTAAACCGGAAATTGATTGATATTATACTGATACTAAAAGAAAAACAAAGCCGTGCCAATAATTTTGAACAAGGGTTTTTTGCAATTATGTTTGTTATTCCTTTGTTATTTATTTTTTCTAAAATCCGATTGCTGCATTGGAAAGGCCAGTTAAAAATACAAAATATACTTTATTTTCTTTAATTTAATCCCTTTTTTAGAATTTATTAGACAAAATTTAACTTTTATTTTACCGTGCCAATAAATATGATCATCACTGTACACATATCTTCCTGCCTATCACATTTACACATGTGCAAACACATACAGCGACAGTTGGAACAAACCTATGCACTCAATTTCTCCTCTGGCAATAACTGAAACCAATGTGTATCTATTTCTTCTTAGAGGGAAAACATTTTCCATTATAAAAGTTTCTTAAGACTTTCCAAACATTCATATTCTACAAACTTGTTCCTTGGACATTTTGAACTCTCATCTTTCACAAACGTTCATTGTTTTTTACTTTTTCTACAAAAGGGGTCACCACTCATCAAAACCTTGAAGCCACTCGAGAATAAAGGTTAATGTTTGTATGATAGTCATTAGGACAATGGCGTAATAATCATTAGTAGTGGAAATTTCGTATAATTTAATTATTTAAGGCGACAGTTCAACAAGCATTGTTTACATTGGACTTAAAGATTACAATATAGTAGTCAGCTGGAAAGCAGACCAGTGGAACAGTGTTCCACAGGTGGGCAGTTCTAGGAAAGAAACTTTGTTCATAGAATCCACATTTAGGTTTAGGCACCAATCGGAGTGGGAGAAATTATTGATAGTGGTTTTAGCTAGACAAGTGTATTTTGTGAAAGTTTGGCAAGGGGGGGTTCATAGATTGGAACTCGGACGAGCACTTGCCATGAAAATAAAAATAGACAACATAGGCTCAGAACCTTTCTTCTGTTGGGAAAGAGGCTGTAGGAAAGAGAAAAGGGCATCACCCACTAGGTTATGAAGTCGATTTTGAACTCTGTCATGGCAGAATAGGATTTTCTACAAACTTGTTCCTTAGGCATTTTGAAGTCTCATCTTTTATAAACTTTCATTGTCTTAAGGAGTTGTTGAATAAAATAAATTAATTTTGTATAGATAGACTTTGCCATTCTTTCTTTTGATAATGTATTCTCTTAGATGTTTTTTTTTTTTTCACCGAAAGTTGTTGGGATAACCGTCATTTGTTATACCCCGCAACACTATACATTGATTGATGTCAGCACATCAGTCATTAATGTTCTACCAATAGAATTTTCTGAGGAATAACTTGACATATAATTCTAGCTCAGTTTTCTAGATATTAGCATAAATTTATTTTAGTATTTCTATGACGAGATCCCTGGCGACACCAGATGATCTTGCTTTTCAAATAGAGGAAGAGAAGATGGGAGAGGAAAAACATGTTTATGAGATTCCTGTCCACAGAAAAGAGTAAATATTTCAATGAGAGAAGAAATAGTGAATATTTCGATGGGAAATAAATAAATATGATAAGGAGATTCTCGAGTTGGCAGAAAAAGCAATACAGGGTCGTTTTCTGGTTTAGGTTAGAACAACAATTCAAATTATTAAAGAAACAATGTTTTGTTGAAAGGTACAATGACTTGGGTTCAAAAGGTCTGGGAGGTGTTGTCGTTTGGGCCTACCTGTTGTGTTTAACTGCCAGATCACCAGTCAGTGATGGGTTGGTTGGACGGATAAATGGATAAATTGAACCTAGGGAGAGATATGGTCATGAAAGACGAAGAAGAGAGAAAAGAAAGAGAAAATGAAAAGAATAAAATAATGAGTTCACGAGAGAAGAAAAAGAATAAAAAGGTGGAGGGAGGAATTTCTGATTTGATAAAAACGATTGTCTTTTTTAGATTAGAGTCGAGAGTTTTTTTTTTTTTACTGACTGGCATCGAGACGTACACATCGCTCTCACCCCGCCAGGGGGGGAGGGACCCTCATAAGAGCTAAGTTGAAAGGCTCTTGTTCTTAGCTGGGAAATTAATTAGTGGAACTTAAGTATGCAACCTGCATCATAAGCTTGAATCAAAGAACTCGACTAAACAAGTGTAAAACAATTTATGAATAATTAATTTGTTTCGTTATATAAAAATGTCCCAGAGTTTTTCCTTGTTTCTCGCTTGCCGGCCTGAATGAGGATACAGTTTGTTTCAGATATCCCCTGACGCCAAATGATGAAGGAGACAGACTGGATCCAGCACGAAGCCAGAGTGACGGCCGAAATCGACAATGTTGCCACACGAACTTAGGGTCATGCACATTTTGCGTGCCCTGAGCAGCAGAAGATATTTTCCAGTGAGAGTCTGGTCACCCTTGAGGGGTCGGTCCACCACTAGACAAGGAAGAATGTAGCCCTGCTGGGTTGCATCTATGGTCCTGTGAGCGACGAACACGGCCAGAAATACATCACAAGTATGCTCCCATGAACCAGGATAGCGACGGATGCGGCCCGGCCCTCGGACGAGAAGAAGAGAGAGGGTTATATTATATTTTTTCTTTGTTCTTCTAGAGTCATCCATCAATTGTATTTGTATCTGCAACACACAAAACCTGCATATGGTACATGATACTCCACTAACTGGAGCAGTTATGCCTTCCTATTGTCAAACATATATAAGCATCTGCAAAACCATGCTGTTTTCAAAACCCGCATGTGTTGCATACTTAGGTAAATATGAAGAATTACTCCACCCTCGAAAATTCCTTTAAAATTACCACTCTTGTAGGTTTTCAGGGTTGTTGAAAACGAAAATAACGTTTAAAATTACGGCAAACAAGTAGTTTCCAAGATATGAAGAAATGTTAGTTTAAAAAATGTGGGGGATCACTTTTCTATTATAATTTAACAAAATGAGCGCCCACTGTGGGTACAATTTGGGGGGGGGGGCGCTTTCTTTCCACCCTCGGAAAATCCTTTAAAATTACCACTAACGTTTAAAATTCCGAGAAACAAGTAGTTTCCAAGATATGAAGAAATGCACTCACTTTATGGTCACCTTTCTTTTTTTTAGAGGGGGGGGACTACCGATTTGTTTTTCGTTCTTTTTTTGGAGGAGGATATTCAATTATAGAACTTGTATAGTTTTTTAGCAGGTGCTTATGCAGTTTAATTAACCGTTTTAACATAAGTAACGCGCCAACATTAACTGGACAGAAGAACTGCTTAATATTTTACAAAAATATTATATACATTTGATGGGAGACGGTGGAGGGGCGGGGAGTGTTTCGAGGGTGGAGTAATTCTTCATATTTACCCATACTTATATATTTGCGTGATTGTCCTTAGATGCTTTTGTTGACACACATATATCATGGCCAATGTGCGTGAGAAGCATTTATCTTGTGCCGTAACATACCTCTCTCTATTCTCTTCTCATTACCCAAATTGATCTCCCTCTGAAAGAAACCAACGATAGGTATATATTTGATATAGCTTTTATTTGCATTTCGAAGTTCGTGATGGATTCTTTTTCCTCCTACATAATGCTAAGGCCCCATTTCTTCTAGCTTCCAAACGTGGAGACGATATCTTCCATGCTCTTGTCCAAATCTCCCCTCTGACTCTAAACTGTCTCTTCTAAACTATCTCCTTATGTCATTAGTAGGACTATAATAAGAGAATATTCTTTTCATTGCTTTGACTCTCGAGTATATATCCAAAACAGTTAATCCATTGAGAACCACATCACTCTATATAAAAACATATAAGATATTAACTGATATATACTCGAGAGTCAAAATAATGAAAAGAATATTCTGTTGTCATAGCCCTAGTCATTAGTACACGTAGCATTAAGATCATTAATCATTGTTTGTTCTAACATTCCACACCAGCATTCTCAATACATTTCTGCCATAAATATTTTTATATGCAAAAATACCTAATTTGCCTTAATACATTACATTTTTTCTAAACATTACATCTTCCAACAATAATCATAATAATAATCATTCAGGTTACTCCGTATCCCCTGGCAGTGCTCTAGTCCATGGTAATCCACTAACTAGAGCAATTATGCCTTCTTATTGTCAAACACATATGAGCATCTGCAAAACCGTTTTTTTTTTTTTTTTTTCAAAACCAGATCATCAGTTTGTTGATGGGTGCAACTGAAATTACTACTGAAAGATGCTTGGATGCATTTAAATTATATTGATATTTAAAAATGAGATTAAGACATTACATTTGCGTTGTTAACGAGAATATCTAATTTCATTTAAAAGGTATATCATCATGTTTCTGATTTTTTTTTTTTTTTAGATGAGGATTCATATGTATAATTTGGATTGCTAGGACTACTGTTCTCATCTTCAGTGTTATTCTCATAACATTTCAGCCAATGTAACTTCTGACCTTCTTCAAGTGTATCATTCCATTTCATGAACATATCACACATTTCGATTTCTAATAACTATGGCTGGTTGGACAAAAAGTAGAAAAACATTCTTTCCACCATTCACCAATAAGAACTATTGTCAAAATAAAACTCATGAGAACCGTAGTCCATACAATCCAAATTATACATATGTTACCGTTCTGATTTTTTGAGATGAGGATTGATCATTTGGAATCTTTGGACTACTACTCTCATTTTGAGTGTTATTTACATTGATGATGGAATGATAGGTTGGTTTTAGATGCATTAAAATTATCCAGCCATCTTCTTCCCCTATTGCACCATGTGATCAAGATCAGAGGAGAGACAATCAGAGAGAACTTGGTTGTTTACGACCTTTGAAGTATTCCCATAGATGGTAGTGCCGTCAGCATAAACGTCTGTGAATGATCTTAGGATGTGATTTGGGAGATCATTGATGTAGATCAGGAAGAAAGTTGGGCCAGGATGAACTCCAGCATTAATACTGTGAGCTTCTGATTTCTACTCATCAATCAGTACTCTTATGAACTTATCAGAGAGAAATGATTTAATAATTGAAAAGACATTCCCAGCCATACCATAGCTGGAGATTTTGTGAAGTAGACCTTTATGCTATACCCTACTAAAGGCCTTTGATACGTCAAGGGCAATTACCCTAGAAAGGAAGCCTTCATTGAGAGATTCGCTAATCGTTTGAGATATAACTTTTAGCACATTTGCTGTGGATCTAGCAGAATGGAAACCATATTGCATGTCACTGAGAAGGTTATTTTTGCTGAAGTGGTTGACTACTTCTCTATTTAGCAGATTCCAGCAACTTACTCATGACTAGGGCTATGACAAGAGAATATTCTTTTTATTATTTTGACTCTCAAGTATATATCAGTTGATATCTTATATATTTTTAGATAGTGATGTTCTTAATTGATTAACTGTGTCGGATATATACTTGAGAGTCAAAACAATGAAAAGAATACTCTTTTGTCATAGGCCTACTCATGACGCACAGGAGACTGATTGGTCTTTATTGAGAGGGAGATGACCAATCACCTGAATTTTTAAATACGGGACATACGTACGTTATCATGTATATTTAGCAAGTAATTTCACAGACAAAACAAAACATTACAATGACACTCTTGTATACATTTGGTTTACATGGCGAACATTAGACTTTGAAGTCTCGATAATTGCTCAAAAATAGAAAATTAAACAAAATACTAGAACCCCCCCCCCCAATAAATGTTGTCACAAAAAAAACTTGCATATGCCAATTAAAGCATAAACAAACTTTTGTAAATGAACAATTAAGAAAAACGAAATTTTACAATAAACATTTTTATTGATTGAGATTGTCGGACTGACTTCCTCATCTTGGTTGTTATTGTCACAACGTTTCGGCCGTTTTGCCCTCCGGCAGTTCGATACAAAACACCTGACGAAGGCCGGAGGGCAAAATGGCCGAAACGTTGTGACAATAACAACCAAGATGAGGAAGTCAGTCCGACAATCTCAATCAATGAAAACACCTCATCTCAAAAATACAGACAATTAAACATTTTTATATCTGAAATTTTATAAGAATATAAAAGTGATTTTCAATCAGTAAGTATTCAATTTACAGAAATTCGTGATTGGTAAAGAAAATTAAGAAAATGAAAGAGTTAGTAGTCACAAAGCTTAGAAGTGTGTATGTCAACATGTTCATGGTATATGTATTTAAGTATACATATTGGCAGCGTGGCACTGTATGTGTGTTGGTTTAACTTGTTCTTGTTATTGCATGTATAGCTGTGAGTAGCAATTCATTTATTTGGCTGACCCTCGCTAGTGTGTAAGAGATGAAGAAAGCTTGTATGAGTTATTAAAGTGTTTCTTTTCGTCACCCCATTTTGGGTATACGCTATTGGGTACTTCGGTGTGGCTGGCTTGAGAATTTTGGAGAAATCAGATTTTGTTGATGAAATCACTCTTTTTTTTTTATAGACGTGGTTAATTTAACATAGACTTGTTATTTTGAGGGCTTAACACGAGTTTCATTGATTGAAAATACTGTGAGTTAACACGTTCCTATGAAAACTAAGTGAAGATGAAAATGTATTGAAACGAACCAGAGGAAGAAAAAAATGTAGCTATTCGAGCCATTGAATCAGGCGGCTTACGACATTATAGCTGATTATACAAAGGAAATAATCCATTAGAAAAATATCAATATCTTCAAAACTATTAATTTGCAACAAATACGGTTTTCAGATTCTTTTTCAACACACCGAAATCTACAACAATTTTTTTTTTTTTTTTTTTTTGCTACTTGTTCGAGTTCACGCTTTTTCTAAAATTTTACCAAACGTAGGATCGATTTAAGGATGGGGGATAGGGGTCACAATATTCCAGGGTGATCCCTAAGAAGCAGATAGATCCCCCCCCCTCCTCCTCCCAATCGATGGGCCTATGCATAGTGACGCTGATTTGAATCACCGGTTTTAAAAATTCAATTTTCGCTAAATTTTTTTCGAAAACTGTTTCCATTAATACTTATTTTTTAACCTTATCCTTTTTCATAATTTCTTTATATTCTAACTACTGTGACATAATTAAGTGAATACCATTGGTTTTAGTTGAAATTCAATATTGACGTTAAATTTGAACTCAACCTCAGATCAAAAGTCTCAAACTCTAATCCAACTGTTCTCTTCTCTCTGCACTTTCCACACTGACACCCAAAATAAAGAAGACGGCTCTTTTCTAGAGAGACCCAACCACATCTCATTTGCATACCCCTCCCCCTCTCGTCACATCACGTGATTTTCAGTCCATAAATACCAGGGGGGGGGGCCATTTTTATTTTCTCTTTTTTTTTTTCTTTCCTAACATGAGCCGCACGATGCATGAGGTAAGGTTCTTTACTTTTAACCACACGCCCCCTTGATCTCTAAAATCAATAATTAGTATCATAGTCTGCCATCCACACTGGGTGTCTTCATTCACGGTGCGATCGTCGAAGAGGCTCTTCTTCAGACACTTCAACATCAGCATCAACCTCCCCTTCCTTTGATGGCAAGGAGACTCTCCGTATATCTAAAATGTGACGAGGCATTCCGTCAATTGCTACCTTATTTTTGGAGAGTACTTCAGTCACTGTACCTTTTCCCCAGCGAGTCGTGCAACGAGAATTGGGTGGTTTCACCCACACCTCTTCACCAACTGCGATGTCCACGCAGGCCTGTTCTTCTCTCTGTGTTACAGTCAATGGATGTCACCATTCATAAGAAAAAATAGACCGGTGCGGCACTGAATTTTCATCTTGACCAGCCTTCGGCGTCATATTGTACTAAAAAATTGCTTCTTGGGGCGAAATCTGGCTTCTTAATGCCACAGCTTTTATAGTGCAATGGTGCCTCTCTATAATTCCATTTCCACTTAGACGGTATGCAGCTCTAAAATATAGCCCCACATTCCACTTCGCACATAAGTCTCTAAAAACTTCCGAGCAGAAAGACGTACCATTATCCACCAACACCTCTTCTACTGGCCCCCTTTCCATAAAAACCTCTTCAACAACTCTACCTCTTCTGCTGTTTCATTTCTGATTTTCCGCCATATCGCTACTCTCCCAGGCCCACAATCTATCATAGTTACATGCGGTTCATGTTGATAATGTGTGATGTCAATGGCTAATCTCCGCCAATTCTCTTCAACATGCAGTTCCCCTTTTTCATGTCTAGCCAGTGCAGGGTCGATTGATTGGCATTCCCTACATTGTTCCACCACCTTTTGGACGTCTTGCATTGTGATGTGCGGGTTTACTTTTCTTGCCAGGTAAAGGGTCCGTTTCTTTCCAAAATGATTCAGGTTATGCAGGTCTTTTAAATTCTCTACTGCACAACATGCTGAAGCCCCGTCTCTTTCCTTGTGTAGCCAGGCTTTCTTGACTCTTGTCAGCCCATCTGCTTTATTTTTTTGTGACGGAACTAAGGTAATAGTTACCTTTAGTTTGAATTCTCAAACCAAGTCTCCCAGCGCTCCAAGTCTACACTTGATAAGCATCTCCACTGCTCCTTTTGTTTTGATCCGCTTATCACCAGAAAGCTCCGATTTAATCCACGACACCACTGTTGCAGAGTCTGTTTTAACGTTCACTATCTTTAGCCCCCATTTTAGAGCTAGATTGATGCCTTTCATCACAGCATCAAGTTTCGCAACATTGATATGGGCGCTATCATTCTTTTTGTGTAGCCAAGCAGCATCTTCAACAGCCACTTCTCCTATTTCCAATAATACCCCTAATGCTACACTGCTAGCATCAGTCCATATCACCCCTTCATGGCCGTCCTTTACATGCCATTCTCCTCTCACAGGGTCCATTTTTTTCACTTCTGCAATGACTTCTTGTATCATGCAAAGCACTTCTTGATCAACTACATCTTCCCAACGTTCTGTCCCAGTCTGCCTTTTAATAAAACTGTACGCAGTTTGCAGCCATCCAGCTATTGGGTAGTGGCCAACCAGCTTTCCACATATAGAGAAAAGCTCTCTCTTGGCTAGGTCAACCTTGGCTTCCTCGCCCAAACATCAATTTTCCTGCCTTATTGTTCTGTAGTCGAAATCCCAAAACCATTCCGTTTTCCAGTGACTCAGGCGGTTTTGTCGCCCTTTCCACAGTCACATTTGTTTTGTCCACTCGTACATCGTCGATGTAAGAGCAGGTGACTCTCTTCACTGCATCATCTTTGGCCAGCACTGTCTTAAGAACTGCCGTCATTATCTTTGGTGCGGAGTTGAGACCAAATCCTAATCTGGTCAGACAATAAACTTGACCTTTGTACTCTACCAATTGATATTTCCACAATTTCTCATCCACATGAAGTTGGAGGTAGGCTGACTTCAGGTCCACAATTTTAGTTGCCTGCTTCATCCTCCTCAATTTCCTTACGACTTCTTCACACATGTCGATTCCATCCTTTGTGTGACAAGCGAGAAACTTGTTCAGCTCACAGAAATCCAACACTGGCCTAACTTTCTTCTTAATAGGTTGGACCACAGCCATGAGTGGCAAAATTCCTTCAACTTTCCCTGACCACGGCATTAATATTCCTTCATCTATCCATCTCTCAACTTCTTTTTCAAACTGCGGCTCCGCAGCTCCTTTCAGTGTGCTTTTGTAGCAGCTGACCCGATTCGTCAATACAGGTGGCTCCGCGGTCCATTGCCATTCTACCATCCATTTTTTGCTATTGAAGCAGGCTCGAAAGTCATCATCCTCAATCAGACATGGTCGGGGTTTCGACGGTTGGTTGGTATCACCCCTGGTTACACTTCCTGTTATTCCCGGTGCACTCTGATTGCCAAACTTCACCTGGCCTTTAGCAATAGTAGCTCCTCCCATCACGTCCAGGCCAAGCACCACATCAATTCCTGCAACCAGTCTATCCAGCACGATCATTCTTAGTCGCAATGGCATATTCCTTACTACAATCTCCGTATTGGCCTCTCCACAGCATTCCACTTCTCTGCCATCCACCGCTCTAACGTTGCTGGTTCCATTCCAAGAGTTGGCGATGCTCGTAGTAATAAGTGTTGTTGTACATCCAGTATCAACAAGAGCTCTAGCCCTCTTTCCATTGATTGTGATCACTAACTGTGACAGCAAACTCTCATACGCCTGTTCAGTATAAAAGGGGTGACTACTGGCGCAATAGCACCCCTTTACTCGTTTCCCGGAAGCGAAGGGCAATTCCTGCTAATGTGCCCTACTTGGCCACACCGAAAACAGATAATGTCTGGCCGTGGCTCCCTACAGTCTCTCATCAGGTGTGATCCTTTACATCGAAAGCATTTACCGGTAAATCCACGACCTTGCTTCCGGACTGGTTGCTCCTTTCTGCTTGCCACAGCAGCCGCGACTGCCCCCAGCTCACCGGGCTGTTTCGCCAAAACTCTAGCATGCCTTAGAATGGAGAGATAGATTTAAAAAAAAAAATTGCTCTAGTTGGAAGGCAGGAACAGTCTTTCTTAAACATTATTCGGTGCAAGTCTATAAATGGGCCACAACAAATCTTTTATACAATAAAAATTTGAAAAAATCTTTATAATGTACGTACTTGTCACTGCATGAAGATGTCATATTCCAAAAATTACGTAAATCGATCAAGTAGTTTTTTTTTTTTATTTAAGAAAATCAAATATCGGAGATTTAATCGAAGATTTGGCACGCGCCATCTTGTTTGAGAGATAACGCCACTAACGACCCCTGGCGGAAATATGGGTCAACAAGGGCAGTACATGCAGACCATCGAATATTTTATCAATCAAGTACTTTTTTTTTTAAGAAAATCAAATTTTACGATTTCTAGGGATAATAGACTTCTTTTAATAAAGAGAATGTGGAAAACACTAGTTTTTTTGTTCGTCTGAAAACAGACTTTAATAAGCGAAGTACTTTTTTTTATTAAGAAAAACATATTTTATGATTTTTAGGGATAATAAATAAATAAATTGACTTCTTTTAATAAAGAGAATGTGTGTTTGGGTTTGTACTGTACACATAGATTCGAAAAGTTGTCAAAAAACAAATATATAACAAATAAATGTTATCAAAGACAAGATAAGTTACTTTTCTACCTAACTGGATAATTTTCTAGTGTTTTTATTTAATGTAACATGTTTATTCAGCTCGAAAAACATAGTGTTTACCGATGTATTAGAAAATTTAAAATAGCGCCCGCCCGACTCTCTCTTTCACACGGTAAGTTTGGGAAAAGGGGTTATAAATAAAAAAAAAAAACTAGACAAAATACTGTTAGAAAGTCGCTCAATATGTTACCGTGACATAGGCTGACATATAATCGGTGGGTTTTTAACAGTATTTTGTATATTTTTTTATTTTTAACTCATTTTCCCAAACATACCGTGTTCAACAGAGAAGCCGGCGCCATTTAAAATTTTCCAATACATCGGTAAACACTGTATGTGTTTCGAACTGCATAAACATATTACATTGAATAAAAACACTAAAAAATTATCCAGTTAGGTAGAAAAGTAACTTATCTTTCCTTTGATGACATTTATTCGTTTTTTGACAACTTTTTCGAATCTATGTGTACAGTAATACAAACCCAAACACTTCTTTTTAAGTTTTTACAGTTTAAATTCTTTACGCGGATAAGTAAACAAACAACGGCAAGAACTACTAATCATAATAGGAAAATGACCAACGTCAATAGCATTTCAGAAACATTAAATAAATTTAATAAGTTTTTAAATCTTTGGTTAAAACTGATAAATTAATAAGTTAGGAAAAAAATATTTTATACGAAACTAAAAAAGCGTTTAAACAAAACCGGAAGTAGGCATTATGGGATAGGTCGTCATATATAAAGCAAACCTTCGCACTTCCTCTTTCTCTACTATTTTAAGTCTCTCCATAAGCGACGCTCAGTGAAAATGGGACATACTAACTTGTGGTTTTCTCACCCCAGAAGATTTGGTCCAGGTTCTCGGCAATGGTATTTATATTAATTCATTTACTTAAATGGTTTTATTTTAATATATAATTTTATTTTAAGCACTTTTTTCCTCGAATAGTCTGAAAAGAAAAAAAAGGTCCATTATTAAACATGGCGGCGAATAATTTTTCTATCCATTTACTTGAAGCGTTTTCGTTCTCTTATTTACATAATTGTAAGGGCTGATCCCATATGTATGAGACAAGTCAAAATCTCCCTATTCAAGAAGAATCCACATTTTGCCCGTAAATAAACTAGTTTAATCAAATCGCTACTCAGGAAACGGCCACCTCGTGGTCTCCATTGATTCCACGTATTAATATCGAATGCTTTTAATTTTTAGCTTCACGTGTTGTACAACTTTTCCGAGATTAGTTGTGGAGTCTAATCTTTTCAATATTTTCCCTTGAAGCGATTATTTAATATTTTCCTTAGAGCTATAAAACTCTGTATTTATGCACTTATTGATCCGTGCTGAAATAACGTTATTTAAAAAAGGTTTTTTTGTTTTTGTACCTATTCTGGACTTCTTACAATTTCAGAAAAAAAAAATTAAACTTGGGAATACGATTTAAAAAATAGCGCGGATCAATAACTGCATTAGCACCTATTTTGGTATTCACTTAAATTTTCTCGAATCGCATAGCTTCAATTTTCTAAAGATTTAGCGCGCATGTCGATTAAAAAGTTCACGCTAAACTTATTTTCCTTAAAGTTTTTGGGTAAATATAGCGATACTCTACAACAGAACACCGGCCACTCTAATTTGTTTCTTTTTGGGGTAATCGAGGTTACTGACAACGAATCTACGTAAATCAAGGGATTTTACAGCTTCCGTTTATGCTACGCGCGGTAGCATTAACGAATGCTGTTAAAGGTGCCTTCGTGTAGCAAACTGCCTTCTCACGTGGCGTACGAATCTTTCGCATAACATTTAAAATTATATGAACAAGAAATCCAGTGCAAGTTTGGGGAGGGGTAATGTCGGAAAGACTTTAGTAACTTTTCAGATTAGGTCGACCTCCACAATTTTCTTTTAAATGACTTGTATATCCTTCGACTATGCTGAGTACGAAAATCGCATTGAAATTTTGCAGAAATAAGTAGTTATCGAGATATAGAAAGTTGTATTATGCATTGTATCCTTTGGTGGCCACTTTTTTTGGTATTATTATACAAACACCGTGACAGCGTTAGGGTTAGGGGTAGGGTTAATTCGCTGTCACGGTGTTTGTATAGTTTTACCCTTTTTTTTTGGGGGGGGGGCTCCATAAACAAATCTATTCATCTTTGACTGACACTGCAGGCGCGTGAAAAAAAAATGGAAAAGTGATCATCCACTTTTCGAAAAAGTAATTTATTTTTACGACGAAAACGGTTTGCAGATTCGTTTTTAGCACACGTGAGTGTAAAATTTTACCGTTTTTTTTTGGGGGGGGGTCCTTTTTGGCTTTTTTTAGCACTTGTGGCGATAAACAAGAACATTGTACCTTTTTCTTGAATGATAATTTAAAAAAAGGTGCTAATGCAGAGTGATCCGCGCTATTATCTCCACGTTTAAAGTTTTTTATTCAATTGTAAGGTACAGAATAAATACAAAACTCTTCCCTCCCCATGTTAAGAATGGCTTTTTAAATATTATTTCAGCACGGTTTACTCTGCATGAGTACCAAAAAAAACCGGTAATCGTGAAGAGAGCCTGTTTCCTCCGTTTGACTATAGGTGGCGTTACTGTCTGTTCACCCAGTTACGGAAGTACAAAATGTATATAATGCCACCCTTGAAATAAATGTTTTTGTTATATTTTAATTTTATACATGTTTCTTTTTTTTTTTTTTTTTTTTTTGTGCAAACATTTAAGTTTTATTTTTTTGCAAACATATTTAAGTTTTATTTTTCCAAACATTTACGTTTTGATGCTTGTTTATTTTTAAACATTTACTTTTTTTTTTTTTTTTTTTTTGCAACCATAAACTAAATGTTTTTGCTATATTTTTCTTTTAAACATATTTATGGGTACAACCGTTTTTCCGCGAGTATTTTTTACGCTCTTATGATAATAATAAAAAAAAATCAACGTTTTTTCTTTTATCTTTATGGACCCCCCCCTTTTTTTCTTAATTTTTCTGCACTTATTTTACCTTTTCCGCAAGTATTTTTATATATATATATATATATATATAAATTTGAAAAAGGATATTGTAAAACCTGAATCTTACTTGAAACTACTATTAAAAAATAGCGCGGTACCAATAAGTGCATAAGCAAACTTTTCAAAAAGAAAAATATTTCAAAAATATTTAGTTTATGCTTGCAAAAAAAAAACAAAAAAAACCGTAAATGTTTTAAAATAAACAAGCAACAACACGTAAATGTTTGGAAAAATAAAACTTAAATATGCTTGCAAAAACAAACAAAAAAACGTAAATATGTTTGAAAAAACAAAAAACAACTTAAATATGTTTGCACCCCCCACCCCCAAAAAAACAAACCATGTTTAAAATTAAAATATAACAAAAACATTTATTTTTATTTCAAGGGTGGCATTATATACATTTTGTGCTTCCGTAACTGGGTGGACAGACAGTAACGCCACCTATAGTCAAACGGAGATAACAGGCTCTCTTTCTTCACGATTACCAAAAAACCTACTCAACGAGAACACTGTTTTTGTTACATTTTTTAAATTTTTTTATTCAAATGTAAAGTTCAATTTGGCTTGAACGTTGCGATTTTCGGATTTTTATTTTTAGCTGGATTTATAACAAAATGCAAAGAAAAACAATTTGTGCTTATGCACTTATGTTACTGTGATCTTAAAAAAAAAACAAAAAAAAACTATGGTTTAAGTGCCTGCCTCCCCTGATGTTTGGAACTTGTGTCCCCACCACCACCGTTAAATCTGGCTACAAATCAGAAAATAATCCGAAAATCGCAAAGTTCAAATCAAATTGACCCCCCCCCCCCAAAAAAAAAAAAAAAATACCGGGTTTGTATTACTGTACAGATTCGAAAAAGTTGTCAAAGGTATTTTTTATTTTATTTTTTGATTAGGGCCCCCCCCCCACACACACACTTTTAAATGACAACTTTATGCCTGAATACGAAAATCGCATTTAAATTTTGCAGAAATAAGTAGTTATCGAGATATAAAGTCGTATTATACATTGTTCTTTGGTGGCCATCTTTTCTACGCGTGTGCCATAAACAAATCTGCCCATCTATGACTGACACTGCATGGGCATAAAAAAGATGGCCGCCAAAGAATACAATGCATAATACAACTTTTGATATCTCGATAACTACTTATTTCTGCAAAATTTCAAAGCGATTTTTTTTTATTCAGCATAGTCGAAAACCTTTTAAAAGTTGTCATAAAAGAAAATTGTGGAGGTGGACCTCATCTAAAAATTTACCAAAAAAAACATAACGGGTTTGTATTACTGTACACATAGATTCGAAAAAGTTGTCAAACAAATATATAACAAATAAATGTTATCAAAGGCAAGATAAATTACTTTTCTACCAAACTGGATATACTTTTCGTGTTTTTATTCAATGTAACATGTTTATTCAGCTCGAAAAACAGTGTTTACCGATGTATTGGAAAATTCAAGATGGCGTCTCTCTTTAACACGGTAAGTTTGGGAAAAGGTGTTATAAATAATAAACTAGACAAAATACTGTGAGAAATTCGCTCAATGTTACCGTGACATAGGTTGACATATATTCGGTGGGTTTTTAATAGTATTTTGTCTAGTTTATTATTTATAACACCTTTTCCCAAACTTACCGCGTTAAAGATGGAGTGAGGCGTCATCTTGAATTTTCCAATACATCGGCAAAGTTTTTCGAGCTGAATAGACATGTTACATTGAATAAAAACACGAAAAATATCCAGCTTGGTAGAAAAGTAACTTATTTTGCCTTTGATAACATGTTGTTTATTTTTTTATTTATTTATTTATTTTTTTTGACAAATATTTCGAATCTGTGTACATTAATACAAACCCCAACCCACTCCCACCAAATGTAAACAGAATTTTTGTAAAATATTAAACAGTTCTTCTGCTCGGTTAATGTCGGCGCCTTACTTACGTTAAAAAAAAAATATACAAGTTTTATAATTGAATATTCTCTAAAAAAAAAAAATTGGTAAAATTTTACTTTAAGGCCCGTCTCACGTTCGTATAGAAGAAAATGTTTTTTTTGTAGATTCCAGTGTGCTGAAAAAGAATATGAAAACCGTTTCCGTCGGAAATTTACCGTTTGCATGGTATGAACCTCGGAATGCTGGAAGTACGCGCGAGCGCGCGGAAACATAAGCGAGCTTTTTTAATGGCGGAATCGCGCGCGCACTCGCGTACCTGACGGCCTTTTCATAGAGCAATGTAATGTTTGGCGGAAAATTTCAAAGTAGATGAAAAACCAAGAAAAATAAAACAACTTTGCGGGGGAGGGGGATGTCGGAAATACCCTTTTTTTGTGGCGGACAAATCAGTTTTTTCTTTTTTTTTTTTTTTGAGGGGGGGTGAAGTTGGAATATCATTAATAATCTCGGAAAGACTTTTTTTTTTTTTTCAAAACAATTCTTTTTCTTTAGTGGCGGACAAATTACTTTTTTTGGGGGGGAGGGGGGATAAGTCGGAATCAGAATGATAAAAAATGTCAAAATGACACTTACATTATCTCCGTTGTTGGCAAATGTTCCTTGGCGCGTGTAACCGGTGGCTGCTGGGTGGGTGCTATAAACAAATATAACTTCCGGCGAAAATTAAACCCCACACCCCCACATATACGCGGAAGAATATCAATGAAAGAATTTTTCGAAATTTTTGAAATTATTATATTCTAAAATATATTATAGCACTTTTTGGGTGGAAAATTTAAAATTAGCTGAAAAAGAAATAAAACAAGAAAAGGAAAGCACTCGAAGTTGGAGTAGGGAGGGGGGGTAATTTATCTTTTTTTTTTTTTTTTTTTTTTTTTTTTTACCTGGAACATAGAATTTTCAAATTTTCAAAAATCACATCCCCCCCCCCCCCCGCCCGCTCGCGCCCCCAATGTACACAGTAAAATCTTCGGAAAATGTTAAATGGTGTTCTAATTGGTAAATGTCGGTGCGTTACTTTTTGAAAATTTGAAAATTCTATGTTCCAGGTAAAAAAAAAAAAAAAAAAAAAAAAAAAAAAAAGATAAATTACCCCCCCTCCCTACTCCAACTTCGAGTGCTTTCCTTTTCTTTTATTTCTTTTTCAGCTAATTTTAAATTTTCCACCCAAAAAGTGCTATAATATATTTTAGAATATAATAATTTCAAAAATTTCGAAAAATTCTTTCATTGATATTCTTCCGCGTATATATTGGGGTGGGTGGGGGTGTGGGGTTTAATTTGCGCCGGAAGTTATATTTGTTTATAGCACCCACCCAGCAGCCACCAGTTACACGCGCCAAGGAACATTTGCCAACAACGGAGATAATGTAAGTTGTCAGCGACCTCAATTACCTATAAAACAAACAAATTAGAGTGGTCGGTGTTCTGTAGTAGCGTACCAAGAACTGTTTTGAAAAAAAAAAAAAAAAAAATGTCTTTCCGAGATTATTAATGATATTCCAACTTCACCCCCCCCTAAAAAAAAACTGATTTGTCCGCCACAAAAAAGGGTCTTTCCGACATCCCCCTCCCCCGCAAAGTTGTTTTATTTTTCTTGTTTTTCATCTACTTTGAAATTTTCCGCCAAACATTACATTGCTCTATGAAAAGGCCGTCAGGTACGCGAGTGCGCGCGCGATTCCGCCATTAAAAAAGCTCGCTTATGTTTCCGCGCGCTCGCGCGTACTTCCAACATTCCGAGGTTCATACCATGCAAACGGTAAATTTCCGACGGAAACGGTTTTCATATTCTTTTTCAGCACACTGGAATCTACAAAAAAAACATTTTCTTCTATACGAACGTGAGACGGGCCTTAAAGTAAAATAATTGAAAACTTGGTTTGAATTACATTTTTCAAGTTATAAGCTTCGAAAAATAGTAAGTTGAATTAAAGCTCTGATCCTTTTTAATGGCCACTTTCTGATACACCTATTATTGCACCCATCTGAACTAAAGAAAATCATGATTAAAATGTGTATGTCTCTTGTAAATAACTAACGATGAATTAGTCCTCGCGCGAAAGAGCAGGATACCTTATATTTTAAATAATAGAATAAGACTTTCGCTGGCGAGGACTATTGGCCGTAACCACAGTCCTTTCGAAATTTTCATCTATTTTTCTCGTTATGTACTGAATATTTAATGAAACCTATATGAAATGTTCCTTATTAAATTTTAAAGATTTTCTATACTGAAAGCAGTTCAAAAAATTTAAGTTTTTTTTTTTTTTAAATTCTGATTTTCTCATTCAGACCTGTATTACAAAGACTGAGTTGCAAAGACTGAGTTGTGAGGAGAAATAAAAACTGAAACAATATTCAGACCTGTAATAATACAAAGAGGGGGTTGCAAAAGTGAGATGTGGTGTTTGGTGTGGTGTGAGAAATAAAAACTGAAATAGAGGAGTTTTAAAATATAATCTTAAAGATAAGTTAGAAAAGCATTTCATCCAAGGCATGAAAAATTGTTAAACAAAATATTTTTACTGTAGGCTCTAAAAATAAAGGTACAAGATTCATTTTTTTTTTTTTTTTTTTTCCAAATGTTTTTATTTAGAATAAATGCACACGATGCAACAAAGGATTTCGCTAAATTTGTTCCCACTCGCTCTATCCATAAATTCATCAAGATAGGAACTAAACAGATTCCCCAAAGTTTCGTATTGACGGCACAGTTTACGTTTTGCCCACATCCAAGTGTTTTCAATTTAAAAAAAGAAAAAAAAAAATAGGCTATATTCCTCCAAAATAAAATAAATAAAACAAAATAATCCGAAAAGCGCAAAGTTCAATTAAAAAAAAAAAAAAAAATGACCACACGCCAAACTTTCCTTTGGATTAATAAATGCTCCCTCGAACGAAATGCGTACAACATCGGAGCCAATGCGTATTCATCAATCAAAATAACTTAAATTTATTTTAAAAACATTAACCATTAAAGTTTTTTTCATTTTAGAATTTCCGAGTTGTCAATTTGTTCTCATTTCGTTTGTCGGCGCGCTCAATCTGACTGATCACCTGTCTGGTCTCCTGAACGTCAGCCATATTACATATTCATCGTTATTTACACGAGACCTACACATTTTAATCATGATTTTCTCTAGTTCAGATGGGTGCAGTAGTACTGTACTGCAGTACTGCAGTAAATAAACTTTTTAACACGAATGACCCCAATGTATAGTATTAGACACAGCAAAACAATGCGTACACGGCTTTATTTTCTCATAACCTCAATATGCTTTGAAGAGATATTACCCAAAAAGTGGTTGGAAACCTACAAAAAGAAAATTATAAATCTATCAAAACTGCCCCCCCCCCCCCCCCCAATCTTTATGCCACCATTTTTTTTTGCTCATCCCTTTTTTTTTTTTTTTTTTTTTTTTTTTATACAAAATTTATGCTAAATGTCGAAATTTTTTTTGATTATTCCAGCCGTGTCTGTGCCAATACTCATGGTGTCATCAGAAAATACAGTCTCTTCATGTGCAGAAGATGCTTCAGAGACTATTCCAATGACATTGGTTTCAAGAAGGTAAGTTTAGTGTTAAAATGTGGATTGTTTTACAATCCAGAGGTACGAAAAAGTTGTAAAAACAAATGTTATCAAAGGCAAGATGGTTACTTCTGTATCCAAGGAATTTTTTGGTATTTTTAATTGTAAAATGTTTTTTCAGTTCGAAAAATAAGTATTGAATGCTTCCTACAAAGTCTCTTTGAAGTTTCAGAAACCCACCAAATAAATGTCACCATGACATTTGTAAAAACTTTTTTTTTTTTTTTTTTTTTCACAAAGCGTTCAATACTTGTTTTTCAGACTAAAACATTTTACATTGAATAAAACCAAAACATCTTCAGATAGGTAGAAAAAGTAACATCATGCCTTTGATAACATTAATTTGGCAACTTTTTCATACCTCTGGATTGTAACCCCCCTCTCCCTTAACATAGTTTTACTTTCTTTCTAAAAACTTCAATGATATCGTAAAAATCAAATTTCACTTGTTCTCATATGTTGACTACGGCACTTATGCAAGAGTAATAACTTTATTCTTTCTTAGAATTTGGCACGGTAAAACTAACACAATATGTAACTATGAAAATGATAGGTGCAGACTGCAGAGGCAAGAATTATAAAAACTCAATCTTTTACACAAAACAAAACAAATTCGTCTGATTTATTTTTATTTATTTTTTTTTTTTTTTTTTTTAATCAAAATTTGAAAAATATTAAACTTCAATCACGTTTTGGGAGCTATTTATATTTAATTTTAGAAATTAAAACGCCATAACCAAACTATAACAATTTGGTTCAATTAATTTAATCACTAAATGTAATTTAATTTTACTCCAATTGTAAAATAAAGATAATTTGGAGATTCTTGGGCAGCGCCAGCTTTTTAAAATCTTATTCATGAACATTGTTTAATATAAGTGAACGGGCGGATTTTAAATTTAAAAACTAATTTCTAAGCAACCTCAGCATTACAAATGTTGACTTAAAAGATTACATAGAATTTCCTTGCATTCAGGGAGGAATTTGGTGCATCTTTTAATACAACGCATTTCAGGTGAAATCATAATCACATATTTAAATGCCATGGAAATTGGAATAAATTGCGAAAAATGTTGTGGAAAAATAATTATAGGCGAAAACAATTTATCGAAGTTTTTATGTGGAAAATTAGTATGGCAGATGAAGATAACCCTTGATTTTAGAATCCACCATTTCTAAACACTGCAATCTCGGAAACATAATTTGTGCAGTGGAAACAATCTTTTCACCTGAAATGTGTTTAAGATCACTCATCTACACAATACCAAAGATTTTCTCTAGAATAACATTGTTACAACTAATTCTGTTAAATTGTAATTGCATTTTAATTTTTCTCCTTATAAGATTTTGTTTTCTTTTTCAGCTGGATTAAATATCGTATCCACTTATGAAGTTTCCTGAGAGGCTGCAACATCTTTGTCTTTAAAATGGAAATTCAATAAACTATGGAAAAAAAGACACCTTTTCTTTTTTCTTTTTTTTTCTTTGTTTAATAAAAAAAAAAAAAAAAAAATAGGTGAGGGCAAACATAGAATAACCTACTTCCGGGCTGCCAGGTTGTATAAAATGTATTGCATCTTAAAAAGCATTTAAATAGCCATTTGTCGCGTACTCTCATGTAATGTGTGAATGTAGGATTGACATGAAATTCTTAAAGATAAACTAAAATGAGCTGAAATGACTTGAATAAATAAAAAGTAAATGACTTAGAATGAACTTAAGGATGAATTGATTGGCCTTAAGAATGAAAAAAAAAAAAAATTGAATGCTTAAAAAAAATAACTGGAATCCTTCAAAAACAACTTGAATGTGTTTAAGACTGACTGGTTGTAAAGTGGGTGATCATTTTACATTAAATTAATACAGAAAAGTCCTCCCCCACTTTATATCAGTTACAAACATAAGTACAGCATTTAGTTCATAGTTTAGCTTTAATTAATTTTTTTTTTTTTTTTTTTTTACCGATAACATTTTTAAATTGTAAATTAACACCGCCATTAGAGGTTGCTGACGTCAAGGTCACGTGACATGACTCGGCGGGTTTTAAATACAAGTTGACCCAAAATAAACGGCCGTCTGTATACTTAATGTAGAAGAGTTGGCGGCCGTATTTTTTTTTTGGGGGGGGGGGTTATAAATTGATTTAAAAATATGTAATGTTTAACATTACAATGTCACTTTCTCGGGGGGGGGGGATTGCAGAAAATTGATCAGTTGACACACTTCTGATGGTCACTTTGGGCCAATTTGTTGTTCGGAAGGTGGGGCTTTCATATGAGACCAAGTTTGTGAATTTTTGTTGTCTGTCGAAAGTTTTTAGCAGACACCAACATAAATATATACATTTTCGCTTTTATATATATAGATTACAAGAAACCTTCTCAACCACTCGTGGCAATGGTTAATAATACATTACCTGAAAGTATTTAATTCAAACTCCTCAGCTTTACGTTCACAGGGAACATGAGTTGGAACAGACACATTGCCAAGGCAGCTACAAAGGTGAACTCTCTACCGTGTTAGAAAGTTACTTACGTCTGAAAGTATCCTGTACCTCTACAAGGCGACCATTCGCCTATGTATGGAGTATTGCTGTCGCATCTGCTACTGGTCTCTCACTCTTAGACAGGGTTAAGTCGCAAACCTGATAGGTCCTGTACTGTCATGTAAATTTTAATCTGTGTCCCATCAACAAAATGTTGCATCCCTCAGCCTGTTTTACAAGTATTTGACGGATGCTCCGAAGCACAAATCGTTGTGCCCCCTCGACGTAAATACTGCTCATAAGCAACAAAATCCTACCCCTACAGATTCTTGATGTAAGAAAGCCTTCTACTCCAATTGTATCTTCCCCAGATAGACTTTGGAATTCCCTTCCGGATTCCTACTTTCCCAACCGTACTGACATGCAGAAGTTCAAGTGTAATGTGAAGACATCTTGCTGCTCAACTCCCTACATAGTATCCCTTCAACTTCTTTCCCTGATAATAGCTCCCTACATCAAAGTGGCACTGTGCCTTGTTGAATAAAAACAAAAGTAAAACTTAAAAGTTTGTGCCTTCCTAACATGGTCGCTAGTCATTTAAAATGTATTTACATACAATAAGATCAATTTTATCCAAAACTATTTCCTCTGCAATCTGAATCCTCATGTTGGGTTCACTCATGAGTGTAATTTGACATGCAAACGCCTAGATAAAAAGCTATTCACTCAATGCCATCAATCGCAAGACTTGAATCCGTCACTTGCTACCTCTAAGATATAAAAGCAATTTACTAAAGGCCAAAAACCAATTCTCAGGACCTGTGGCATAACATAAGGTACTAGGTAAAAATTCTGTTTGAAGTGAATTGTTTTTGAAAGATTAAAAATTTTATCCTTAGTACGGGTACTACTAAGACAGTAATTGCAAATAATTTTAAACTTTTACCTGGTCATGATTACCTCCATGGATTAAAGAAATGGTTCCATGCAGATTCTGGAGTTTGACAAGAAACACCTGCAGAAGGTTGGAGGTGATATTGACCAAAACATTGAAAATAATTCTTATAATGAGAACAATAATCTAAATTATCAATCCTCAAAAATTCAGAAATATCCCATCAAAAAAGCTTAAATTAATGACATTAATTTCACAAAGATGGAAAGTCATGAAAATTGAGGTCAGCACTTGAATCTGAAAAACATGCAAGTAGTCAAATCTGTGTTATTGAGGAGTTATCAATAAGATTTTGTAAGAACCTCATAAGATTATTAGTCTAGGTGCCCGGGTGTGTGTTGAGCAAAAACAAAAAAAAACGCCCCATGTTAAGAATGGCTTTCAGGTTTTTGCAATTTTTTCAGTGGATTATTATTCATTGGACACTAATATATAGGGGTGGGAGGGTGATTCTCGTTCAGGTCTGCCTGGGAACTAGTGTTTTTTTTTTTTTTTTTTTTTTTTTTTTTTTTTTTTCAACTTCTTGCTTTATACTGTTTTGTTCACAATTTTTATTGAAGTTTAAAATGGGGGGGGGGGGTCACGTCTGAAAAGGTTACCCCATTAATATTGTTAAAAAAAAAAATGGTGACCTAACAAAAATAAAAGAATTAAATGTTCTTCGAAGACTTATTTCAAAGTCTTAAATATGGAAAAAAAAAAAAAAAAAAATGTCCTTGCATTTGGCAATATTTTTAAAGTGTGAACATCAAAAAAAGTTGGTCACAAAAAAAAAAAAAAATGAAACAAAACCAGAATGACCTTAACGAAAAGATACTCTTGCATAATTTGACCTGAATTCTCGTTATCAGTGTCAGTTTTCTTTTCATTTATCCAAGAAAACACACCTACAAGCACCCGGGCAACGCCGGGTACCCCCCACTAGTTAAATAAATAAAATAAAAAGTCGAGTTAGCGTTTCAACATTTGAACAACGTTCGCCTGGATAATTGCCGGCCTCGCCCGCCCGATCTTGACGGGAATTTACGAGAATTCGGGTCAAATTATGCAAGAGTACCATAAATAAAATTTAAACAAAAAAAAAAAAAAACGGATCATGATACCAAAAAATTCATAAAACAACTAGAAAGCTAAAATTTTTACTTTGAGATGAAGCTACAATGCACTTATCATAAAAATTATTATGTATTGTATTATTGGATGAGATCCTTGCTCATGAAAAAGAAAAAAAAAAAAAAATAGAAATAACAAAAATAGGTTCAGGTTGTCTTCGTTGGCTGTACATCCAAACAATTTGACATTAAAGCAGGTGTACCCTGTCGATCCTTGAACTTGTATTGTTCCTGATTTTTATTGATGAAATTGTGTCAGAGATGGGTATAGTTGCTGATGACACCATGTTCTATTCTCAACATATGGGTAAAATAAATGCACACATATACAAGCAATGGCTGATTCTTTAGAAAGTGATTTCCAGTCTGTTGTTGAATGGGGTCATAACATTTAATGCTACTAAGACAAAGCTTCTTTCCTTAACAATTATTAGAAATCTTTTCAACCACTGATTGTCAAACATTCAAACTTAACCTAACATTCACAGTTAACATGAATTTGCCAAGGTTGCTGCAAGGAAGATGGCCTTCCACTACCGTGCTAGAAAACTAATCACACCTGCTATAGGTGTGTCAGAAATTTCGTGAAAATAGTGAATAATTCCACCCCATCTTTCCAAGCTTATAACTCCTCGAAAAATGCAATTCAAGCCCTAATTTTTTTTTTCAATTAAAGAAGCAAGGACCAAGGTTTCATTAAAAAAAAAAAAGTTTTTTTTTTTAAAAAGGTTTTAAACTTCGGACTTTACAGGTAAATTTTTAAAAAACAATATTTTTTTTTTTGTTTTAAATTAGAATATATTATTTATTGATCTTTTATCTTCAATTTGTGATATATAAAACTTTGGCACATAAATTATTTACTTTTTAATAGACATTTCAAAATGGGGGGGGGCGTGAACTAAAAAAAAAAAAAAACGTTTGTCTAAAATATTATATTCGATTTATTGGAAAGAACATAAAATTTCACATTGACCCTGAAAATATCGTAAAAATAGAATCAATAGAAAAATTGATAGATTTTTAAAGTTTAAAAATTGAAAAATATTGAGTTCGGAAAATTCATTACTGTTTTTTTTTTTAAAAATATTTCTATTTTTAAAACAACTTTAATAGTTTATTTTGGAAGTATAATCACTAAAGAAAATAAACAACCCACTTTTAACAGAGAAATTACGAGATTTTTATATTTTATTCGCAGTTTCGTGTTAGGTGTCAAAAATTCTGATACACCTACACCTGCTAATATCCTATATCTCTAAAAGGCGATGATCCAAATAAGCACCAAAAGTTTTTATGCTTCCAGTTCTTTATATTTTCAAATATTTATTCATGGTGTTTAGTTTTCCACAGAAAAATTGTTTTTGTTTTTGCAAAGGGGAAAAAAAAAACAATGGCATAAATGTTTGGTACATTTAAATCAAAATACTGATATTTTCAGACAGTCTCAGCAGATGAATGATGCAAAAGTGGGAGGACTAAAAACACAAAAACAAAAGCAAGAAAAATAAAGTAGGCAAATAAAATGAAATAAAAGGTATGTTTGTAAGTTACTATTGCTAATTTTAGACCTACTGTTTTCTGGTTTTGTCAGTATCAAAAACATTCAGGTTGCTATTTAAATGGAAGTAGGGTTTATTAAGAAGTTAAAAAAAGAGCAGATTGGATTTAGTAGAATGAATGGTGTCCTTGCAATATAAAAAAAATAATTTGGGGAGGTTGTGAGCCAAGTAAATAAGTGTAGTGAGCATCTTGGAGGATTTTTAATATGAGAAAATATAAATGTCTTGATTTCAGGAGATCGTGAAAAAAGGAATCTGGCAAACATTTTATTAGAGAAAAGATATTGACTAAAATTACTTTTTTTATCAAATAAAGTAAAGTGAGTCGGTTTCAAATCTTTGTGGATCATCTGACAAAACTTAATGTTTTTTTTCCCCCTGAATTTGATTGAATTTCTTAAAAAAATAAATAAAATAGATAAATAAAAAGTTATCTCCTTTAAAAAGTTCCAAAATGAACACCATCTTAAATAATGAGCTATATAACAGAAATAGCTCAGTTAGTAAAAAAACATTTCCATCATAGTTCTTGCCATTCACTTTTTTTTATTTTATTTATTTATTTTTTTTTTAACTATTTACGTATTTTAGAAAAAATAAAATATGAAGGCACTTGTCCAGAACTCCTATAACCCCTGGGAATGGGGATGGGAAGATACACCTACACAAAAAATAAGAAAAATCTGCAATGGTGTATGTACCGGTGATGAAAGATTTGAATTTTTCCAATGCTCCCATGTTAAGAATGACTTTTTAAAATTTCACAAGTTTAAATTATTTGGAGTTAGATACCTTGTTCTTCCATACTGTTTTCAAGATGGAATCCCGAGATGATCACAGTTTAGCCAAAAAAATTTATTTTCTTATTTAAAAATAAAAATACTTGATCAATTTGTCATGGGTACAGAAATCATACACATTTTTCTTAATTTTTGTTTTTTTATATGGGTGTGAGGGGAATGCAACAGTGTAAAGTGCTAAAACGTTTCCATTTCTTCGTAAACCAGTCAGTTATTTTAACATTTTTTTATTAGTTGAAAAGAAAAACATTGTTTCATCCTTTAAAAATTTGCAGTAATTTGGAAACAGATTGAATAAAAAGTAATTTTACACGTTTTAAAATTTAGCTGATCCTCATACATTAAAAAAAAAAAAAAAAAATTTTTTTAAATATGAATTGAAACAAATACATTGAAGGCACTGCCAAGGTTGTCGCAAAGAAGGTGGGTTCCTTCTGCCATGCTAGAAAATTACTCATACCCAAGGGTATTCTATATCTTTACAAAGCTACCATTCATCGATGCATGGAGTATTCTTACCACATATCGTGTATCTCCTTCCTAGATAGAGTCCAAAAAATAGTCTCCAATCTAACAGGTCCAGCATTATCAACCAAACTCCAACCTCTGTTGGAATGTTGCATTGCTGTGCCTGTTTTACAAGAATTTTAATGAAATGTGCTTTGATAAACTTGTGCCCCTTCTCAATACTTCCAATTAACCTACAAGCAAAATCACATTCCTTCACTGGAGAGGACCTTAGGTGCAGTAAAACCTTCTACTCTAATAGTTTCTTCCTTTGAATTTCTAGACTACTAGCATTTCAGCCTGGCATTGCCCGAATGTTTGGAGGTGTATGTTGAGAAAAAAAAAAAAAGCGGTCAATTCTTTTTAACTTTGACCCCTATTATGACCCTTTAACATTTGTTTGGGGCTCAAATAAAGTTATTAAGTTAGATCCATGTCCAAGGAATCTATATCTAAAATTTTAAGTGTTCAGACCCAAAATTGGCAGAGGAGTTTGGTAGAGTTCTCAAAGGTCAAATCGTTGAACTTTGACCCCTTAACAGCCAAATTTCTGGGCGAAAATGGATTACAAAGATTTTCCCAAATCTCAGTACCCTGTATATCAAATTTCGAGTCTGTAGACTTAAAATTGACAGAGTTATTGCGTAGGGAAATGCACAGATACACACACACACAGACACGTTCACTTTTATAGATATATAGATGACCGCTCCACCCTGTTTTCTGCTTCTCTGACTGTACTAACATACAGAAATTCAAATGTAATGTAATCAGACATCTTGCTGCTCAACCCTTGTAGGCATGGTTCTACATCGTAGCTCATTATGTCCAAATAACAAAACAATGTTTTGTTTGGGGTGAATAAGAGTAAAAAATAAATAAAGCTATTTACATTCAGTAATTTCATAATTACAGATTAAAACATTATTTTTGAATAAAACATAAAAAACTAAAAAGAAAAGGTAAAAAAAAAAAACTGAGCAAAGCTTGTACAAAATGAAATGATTAAAACCAATTCTCAGTATTTGATTTATTTTTTCTTTTACACTTTTGAATTATATTTTCCACATTTTCTCAGGTTATGGAAATTCAAATTCATAATCGTTTGTTAAACTACTTTTTTTTTTATTGGTTTTTGGCCAATCACACATTAAGCTTGTTGTTTATGTCATAGGAAATAGACAGTGTTAGTTAAGTTGGCGAACCTCAGCCTATTACATTCCATAACTTCTTGTTTGTTTCATTTCAATACTGCCTTTAAATATAATAAAGAACATCTGTAGCTGATTTAGTTTTATGAATTTTTCACAAATTTTTTTCAAATAAATATGTTTATTTACAGACACATTTTCACAAAAGTAATGGACAAATGTTTGAAATAAATATTTACAAATATTCTTATTTATTATATTTAAGAGCAATATTTTTTATCAAAAAAGTGTGCTAAAATGATATGAAACAAACAAGAAATCATAGAACATAATTGGGTTGGTGTTGCCTAATTTAACTAACAGCGTCTATTTCCTATGACATTGACAACAGGCAACTGACCAAGTAAGTTAATATGTGTGATTGCTGATTTTTGTTAAAGCAAATTCTCACCTTTTTGAAATGTTAAATGTAAAAATACCATAAAGCTACAAAATGTGCATTTATTTGATGTAGAACTGATTTATTTGTAATCTTATTGAAAGATTTTTGATGGCTTTTGATTTGTAGGGAAAAAGGGCATAGACTTACACATGTATTAAGCAAAGACAGTAATAAGCTGAGAACTCAACAATTTGTACCGTGCATTGAAAATCATTAAAAAACGCAGAAAACAAATTAGTAGAATATTTTATACATTTTAAAATAATTTTTATTATTTTAATAATAAAAATGTTTCATTTTAGCTAAAATACAAAAATTCCAGGCTGAATAGTCATGTTATCGGAATGGACAACCATTTGCCCAATGACCTCTTTGATCTGCAAAAAGAAAAAAAAAAAAAAAAAAAAGAAAAAAAGTTGCAACTTAGATATTGAAAAAATATACATAAAAAATTATCTATAGAAAAGTTTCATTTTTCTTGAGAACATTTGAATATGTACTTTATATATCTTAGATAACATGATTCAGGATAATATGACTCATTTCTTTTGGCATTTTTTTTTTTTTAGACGAGGATTGATAATTTGTATTATTTGGACTACTACTTTCATCTTAGATGTTCAATGCATGAGTTGACATAATTAAAAATAATTGATTCCTTTTGACTGTTTCTTATGAAATGATATTTGATATCAATATGCTTGGATCTTTGGTGAATTATTGAGTTTTGGGCTAATGCTATGCTAAATTGATTATCACAATTAATTACTACGGGGGTCTTTAATTAATTTTGGTTTTAAAATAGTCTTTAGAAGGGCATTTAAAAATAGTGCTTCTTGAATAGAATGACATAATGCGATAAATTCAGCTTTTTAAGTAGAAAAATCTACAATTTGTTGTTTTTTTTTTTTGTTTTCCAGGATACATTAGGTCCAGTTTTTCACAGTAACATTTTTTCAATCTCCAGAGTTTTACTAATTTAAAGTTGAAAATCCTTCTAATTTTAGGGGATATGTGGATTTCTTAAATACTAAGGTTCCTTTTTAGATAATAAAGGACTTATTTAGCCCTGTTCAAGTCTTTAATTGTTAGTTTTGATAAGTTTTAAGTGTTAAATATATCAGATCTAGTAACAGTCATTAAATATATTAGGCTCCTCACATTTTTCTGTATAACCAATTGTCAATTACTTTTATACTATCATTATACCAAAAACATTGCATCAAAGCGTCTAACCCAATAGATTCCACACTGTCTACAAAGCTCTAATCCCTGTCCCATCATCGCAATGTTGCATCCTTGTGCTTGTTTTGCAAGTACTTCAACGAAATATGCTCCAATGAACTTGGTACACTTGAACCCATTAATGTAAATTTCCACGAACAAGCAGCAAAATCACACCCCAACACTGTAAGGGTCCCAAAAATCTAGAAGGTTTTCTACTCTAATAGCTTCTTTCCTCAAACAGCTCGCTTTTGGAATTCCCTCTCTACTGTTTCTTTGGCTATACAGATGTGCAGAAATTTAAATGTAATGTGAACAAATAGCAATACACATGAAAAAAATAGAACTATTTTAATAATTGCATACATAAAAAGAGCTTGATGACCTAAGAACCTTTTTTTTTTTTTAATCCAATAAAAAATAAGGACGTTATGACTACTGTAGTCCATATTGTTGGATATTTGTTTACCTTTTTAAAACCATGTATTTTATTACAATTTTTTACACTACGTTTTTCAGTAAAACTGTTATATTTTAATTAAAACACAAGATTAAGCAATGCAATCTGCCATAAGTATATTTTTGTTCCAGGAAACAGAATATGCAACTGAATATCTCCAGAAATTAATGGTTTCCAAGCAATCTGCAGTAAATGTACATAAATCTATTGCAATACCTTAAAAATATGTATCCCTAACAAAAAAAGAAAAGAAGTTAAAAAACTCAAAGTTGAATTGTAATGTATTTAAAGTACAAGAAACTGAAATCCAATACCAGGATCACCTTAAAATGAATATAAGATTTTCCAAATAATTTGCATAAATTATAGATCCTACACAATCTTATTTCTATTGTAAGATTTCTAAAATAATAATAAAAAAGGAAGCTTAACTTTTATGATTATTGACTAATTTTGAAAATGCTAAAAATATTAATTACTTTTACATATGCAAACATAAATAAGTGTTTGGGATAAGATTAATTTCAGTCTTTCACATAATTCATTTTTATTTTTTTTACAATTTCATTTTTCTAATTTCTCAATTCAATAACTCAGTAAAATAAATATAGACATACACAATTGGAATTCATATTTATAACTAACACTTTATAGTGTAAATTTGCGGGTCATTACATAATATTTTTATAATTTTTATATAGAACTCTTAAGTTTTTTTATGTATAACCCGTTTATAATTAAAGTTGATGTAACAAATAATAAAAAAACATTGTTACAACTTTTTGAGGGTTATTTGTTTGGTTAAATAGATTTTTTTTTTTTTTTTTATAGATTTCATGATTACATTTCAGAACTAGAAAAAATAAAATTTTCAGGTTAAGATATATAAATTAGTGCCTACTATCTTATCTAGATCAACATAAAACAAATTTAATGATTTTATATGTATAGTTACTGTAGCATGGATAGTATCTTTCTGAGATGACATCCCGATGCATCCAGCATCATGTCATGCATCTCAAAGCATTTTTATGCAGCTGAACAAGTAGAAAAATTCACAATTTATCACACTTGATTCATTTTTTATTGATAACTAGCCTGGGTGCCTGGTGGTGTGTGTGAGAGAAAAAAAAAAAAAAAAGTGATGTCTTTGCTGTTGCGTCCATCACCAAACTGGAAGTGACAGATGTTTAAATTAAGGCTAGTCAATCGAAAAGAGGAGATGACTTTCAAAAATAGCGGCAAAAAAAACGACCCCTCCTCGTAGAAAAGTGCCCAGTTGAGGGTAAAGGAATTAATGTTTTTGGCCAATTTTTCTATATTTGTTGGCCAAAGGGTCGAGCTTCAAAACGATACTGATCTCGTGAAAATCCGTCCCGTCTGTCGAAAGTTTTAGGCAAACATAGAAACATATAATACATTCCTATAAACAGTGAGGTGAGATTTACATAATAGATAAAATTAATGAGATCTGTGTTTGCATGTAGAAATGTTCATTTCTTTCCATTTCTGTTTTGAAATTTTGCCTTTAGACCATTGTCTTCTCCTTTATAAAATCACTAGCGGGGGCTACCTGGCATTGCTCGGGTGTTTGTAGGTGTGTGTGTATGGGGAGGGGGGGGGGTAAATAATAACCCTGCTTAAATATTATAAAAAAGACGATGTTAAAAAGATTGGAAAAACCAAAACGGAAAAACAATGGCATAAGTAAACCTGTCAGATCAAACCTGCAATCTTAAGATAACAATGCTGTGTGTATAAGGAAGGGGGGGGGGTGAAGAAGGTAAACTAAAGAATAAGTGAAGTAATAAAAAAACGTTGCCCGGGTGATTAAAGGTGTAAAAGAAAAAAAAAAAATAGTTTTGGTCGGGAGGCGGGATTGAACCTGGAAGCCTTGACACGGAGGTGGAAACAAAAGACAACCACTTAACCATCTCGACCATGAGTGTGAGTAATTGATTAGCGTGTTAAGTTAAGGGTTATAAGTGAAAGAGGTTTGATTGACAGGAATGAGGTCATTGCGGGATCGTGGCAGTATTTTTAGTTTTCGCTTCCCCCAGATGATGGTGGGGTGGGGGTGGGGTGAGGAAGCAGCTCCCCATTGTCCAAATCGAAACATAAAAAAAAAAAAAAAAAAAAAAAAAAAACTACAACGAAAAAACTAATGTACGGTAAACGAACGATGAAAACAGAAAAACGAACACGTGAAAAATGGCTTAAATAAGCCTGTTTCGATATTAAAATTTTAAAAAAATCGGTGGGTACCCGGGTGTTTTTGGGTGTGTGGTCGGGGGTGGATAAGCGAAGTAAAAAACCCCCCAGAAAAACGAACGTTACGTGAAAAATAGCTTAAATAACACTGGTTCAATCTTTAAATTTAAAAAAAATCATAAAATAATGAACCAACGCGCTAATCGACTGACTTAACGCGACGTACATGAAATTTGTTCAGTTTTTCAACTATTTATAGTAAATTGGGCCATGACGTCATCTGCCGCATGCGTAGAACCGCTAGTCGTCACGAGAAGACCGTTTTTGTTGACCCCCCCCCCTGTAGAAAATTGTTGATTTCGGGGTGAAAAATGAACGTTTTTGGCCAATTTTTCGATATTTTTTGAGCGAAGGATGGGGCTTCGATATGATACCAAGTTTGTGAATTTCGTCTTGTCTGTCGAAAGTTTTTAGCAGACACACAAACATACATACATTTTCGCTTTTATATATATAGATAGATGTATCAGCATTTCATCTGCGTTTGTTTTTCATGAAATGAGTGCTTGTAGACGTTTTTTATCCAGTTCAGCATTAAAGCCTTCACTGATTATTGCAATTATGTATTTGTCGAATGAGGAAAGACATAACTATAAAAATACTCCATTTTATTTACTTTAGTCAACTTCAGCTATTAAGTTTCCATTGAATAACGCAACAATTTTCTTTTCTTTGTTTTTGCGGAGGATAGGACATTCTACTGGATGCTAGAGATTCACTGCAGATTTCAGAGACTTGAACAGAAATTTTAAAATTCTGTTTTAGAGTGGAATTCATTATGCAGCATAAGATCAGTTGAACTCCTCATCATACAGACATTGACCAATTTGTAGAAAACTTGGATGTGATCTGGTAGATATGCTGACAGCGATGTCTCAGAAATAGTTGGAATGAACAAGAGTCCCCCCCCCCCTAATTTCTGGCTCCCATCTTATCTCGCAATTACTTATAACGTCACCAACTAACTTCGGAAGACCCCCCCCCCCATCCGATTTTGTTTTATATCATAAGTTGCTTAAAACGTGATTAGTTAAAGTTCAGAATAAAATCACGCTTTCTCTTAACGGTTAATTTAAAAAAAAAAAAAAAAAATCTTCTGAACGCTATTAAAAGTTAAATTCTTCACTAGTTTGGAGACGGAATGCGTTGTTGTGATAAGTGATTTTCTCTACTAATTCGCACTTTTTATTTTAAGATTCAAATATTAATAACTACATTTTATTTCAGTATTTAATTTATGTATTTCTGTTGTATTAAATGCTAGCTTTAATTTTTTTTTTTTTTTTTTTTTTTTTCTCGTCCATAAATGTTTATCTACCAAGTCGATCTTAAATATTGTATAATCAATCCATTATATTATCATTTTCAGTCCCCCACCCCTAATTTCTGGCTCCCATCTTATCTCGCAATTACTTATAACGTCACCAACTAACTTCGGAAGAACCCCCCCCCCCATCCGATTTTGTTTTATATCATGTTGCTTAAAACGTGATTAGTTAAAGTTCAGAATAAAATCACGCTTTCTCTTAACGGTTAATTTAAAAAAAAAAAAAAAAAAATCTTCTGAACGCTATTAAAAGTTAAATTCTTCACTAGTTTGGAGACGGAATGCGTTGTTGTGATAAGTGATTTTTTTCTCTATAAATTCGCACTTTTTATTTTAAGATTCAAATATTAATAACTACATTTTATTTCAGTATTTAATTTATGTATTTCTGTTGTATTAAATGCTAGCTTTTTTTTTTTTTTTTTTTCTCGTCCATAAATGTTTATCTACCAAGTTGATCTTAAATATTGTATAATCAATCCATTATATTATCATTTTCAGTCCCCCACCCCTAATTTCTGGCTCCCATCTTATCTCGCAATTACTTATAATGTCACCAACTAACTTCGGAAGAACCCCCCCCCCCATCCGATTTTGTTTTATATCATAAGTTGCTTAAAACGTGATTAGTTAAAGTTCAGAATAAAATCACGCTTTCTCTTAACGGTTAATTTAAAAAAAAAAAAAAAAAATCTTCTGAACGCTATTAAAAGTTAAATTCTTCACTAGTTTGGAGACGGAATGCGTTGTTGTGATAAGTGATTTTCTCTACTAATTCGCACTTTTTATTTTAAGATTCAAATATTAATAACTACATTTTATTTCAGTATTTAATTTATGTATTTCTGTTGTATTAAATGCTAGCTTTAATTTTTTTTTTTTTTTTTTTTTTTTTTCTCGTCCATAAATGTTTATCTACCAAGTCGATCTTAAATATTGTATAATCAATCCATTATATTATCATTTTCAGTCCCCCACCCCTAATTTCTGGCTCCCATCTTATCTCGCAATTACTTATAACGTCACCAACTAACTTCGGAAGAACCCCCCCCCCCCCATCCGATTTTGTTTTATATCATGTTGCTTAAAACGTGATTAGTTAAAGTTAAGAATAAAATCACGCTTTCTCTTAACGGTTAATTTAAAAAAAAAAAAAAAAATCTTCTGAACGCTATTAAAAGTTAAATTCTTCACTAGTTTGGAGACGGAATGCGTTGTTGTGATAAGTGATTTTTTTCTCTACTAATTCGCACTTTTTATTTTAAGATTCAAATATTAATAACTACATTTTATTTCAGTATTTAATTTATGTATTTCTGTTGTATTAAATGCTATTTTTATTTATTTATTTATTTTTTTTTTTTTTTCTCGTCCATAAATGTTTATCTACCAAGTTGATCTTAAATATTGTATAATCAATCCATTATATTATCATTTTCAGTCCCCCACCCCTAATTTCTGGCTCCCATCTTATCTCGCAATTACTTATAATGTCACCAACTAACTTCGGAAGAACCCCCCCCCCATCCGATTTTGTTTTATATCATAAGTTGCTTAAAACGTGATTAGTTAAAGTTCAGAATAAAATCACGCTTTCTCTTAACGGTTAATTTAAAAAAAAAAAAAAAAAATCTTCTGAACGCTATTAAAAGTTAAATTCTTCACTAGTTTGGAGACGGAATGCGTTGTTGTGATAAGTGATTTTCTCTACTAATTCGCACTTTTTATTTTAAGATTCAAATATTAATAACTACATTTTATTTCAGTATTTAATTTATGTATTTCTGTTGTATTAAATGCTAGCTTTAATTTTTTTTTTTTTTTTTTTTTTTTTCTCGTCCATAAATGTTTATCTACCAAGTCGATCTTAAATATTGTATAATCAATCCATTATATTATCATTTTCAGTCCCCCACCCCTAATTTCTGGCTCCCATCTTATCTCGCAATTACTTATAACGTCACCAACTAACTTCGGAAGAACCCCCCCCCATCCGATTTTGTTTTATATCATGTTGCTTAAAACGTGATTAGTTAAAGTTCAGAATAAAATCACGCTTTCTCTTAACGGTTAATTTAAAAAAAAAAAAAAAAATCTTCTGAACGCTATTAAAAGTTAAATTCTTCACTAGTTTGGAGACGGAATGCGTTGTTGTGATAAGTGATTTTTTTCTCTACTAATTCGCACTTTTTATTTTAAGATTCAAATATTAATAACTACATTTTATTTCAGTATTTAATTTATGTATTTCTGTTGTATTAAATGCTAGCTTTTTTTTTTTTTTTTTTTTTCTCGTCCATAAATGTTTATCTACCAAGTTGATCTTAAATATTGTATAATCAATCCATTATATTATCATTTTCAGTCCCCCACCCCTAATTTCTGGCTCCCATCTTATCTCGCAATTACTTATAACGTCACCAACTAACTTTTTTTTTTTTTTTTTTTTTTTTTTTTAATGGAGAGTAGAAAACGCATTGTGGATGCGTTATCGGCAGCTCCTGTTACTCTCGCTTCTTCTTATTTGTCCCTCAGTCCTCATTTTTTAAATGAGTGATTTTTCTGACAAAGGGAGAAGAAAAAGCTGTTTTCTAGGTTGGCAGTATTTTTGCGCGAACAGTTGGCAGAGTTGGTGGAAATTTTCTGTTTCTATGTCTATCCTTGTAGCCATGTCACTAGTAAGGGTGCTGGAGGTAAACGTTTTGTCTGGGCTGACGTTATCCGCCTGATAGTCAGGGACCCGAACCTTGGATTAACCACTAAGGAGGCTGTCCTATCAGCAGGTGCAAAGTACTGGGGCTGCTGTATTGCCATTTGGTGAATGGAATCTGGACCATGCAGTAGCTTCTGGTGGGGCCTCTCGATGCCATACTAGTGGGTAATTGTTACGGCTTTACCTTATCATGTGGTACAAAAAAAAAAAAAAAAAAAAAAATACTTCGTTTCTTTTTCTCTCTTAGTTTCCCCTCTCTGTCCTGCTCTAAGTAAATCTGTCGACCTAGTCCACAAATTCCAAAATTTCATCATGACAAGTTTCAAGAAAAAATACACGATTAAACCCGGTTCTCCAACTTCCAACGTAGACCCCTACTACCATGTCTCCTTCTCCAACATCAGGGGTCTACGTTCTAACCTTCCAGAGGTTGAAACCCAATTACAGGAGACTAAACCAGACCTTTTATTTTTAAGTGAAACTGGCATTGGACAGGCTATTTCCCTAGATGAGTTTGCAATTACAGGATACTCTAACTTAACTTCTAAATCTGACCCCCAAGATCGCCATGGGCATGGAATATGTGCCTATATTAAAGATAGCTTTCCATGTGGGAGGGACATCTCCAGGGAAGATCCTAACTTACCCTATATGTGCTTCCGGGTTGCTTTAGCTCACACTACTGCATTTATATTTACTCTCTATCGCCCCCACAACAGCGGAGTTACTATCTTTCAAAGCATATCTGAGAAAATTGACCAAGTCCTTTCTACTTATCCTTCAGCTAACATTCACGTATGTGGAGACTTCAATGTTCACAACGTCGAATGGTTGACCCACTCAAACAAGACCGATGATGAGGGGAGGTTCTGTCATGATTTCTCCATTGCCTATGACCTCACTCAGATTGTTCAGGAACCTACCCGTGTGCCCGATAATGACGGCCAGTATGCGAGCCTACTAGACCTTTTTCTCACAACTTGCCCTGAACTATGTTCAGTTTCTGTTCTGTCGCCTCTTGGATCTTCCGACCACTCTGTTGTATCAATTAAGATAAAAATGAAATGTAATAAGTCCCCAGACGTACCACTTCATCGTACAGTATATCGATACACTAAGGCTGACTGGGATAGCTTCCGTACATTTATATCTGATCTACCTCTGCATTCCATGTTTAAAAAGGATGTGTCCTCTATAGTATTAGACCTAACTGAATGGTTAATTGTAGGTATTGACCATTTCATACCCTCTAAAAAGTTTCAGCAAAAACCTAACAGCCAGCCATGGTTCTCTCCAGAATGTGCTGCTGCCATTGCGCACAGAAATCACTTTTTCCACTGCTTCAAACGTAATAGATGTATGGAAACTAAAGCCGTTTTCAGGACTGCCAGCAACCATTGTAAGAAAGTAATAAGGAACGCAAGAGAGTTGTATGCTCAATCTGTTAAGTCCAAAGTAGCTGGCAAATAGCAAACAGAATCCTGAACAGAAGCGTGTGCTCCATCCCAACTATTATCAATGGATCTGAGGTAATCTCGTCAGCATCAGACAAAGCCAAACTCTTTGTCAAGAACTTTGCAGCTAATTCTACCCTTTGCGACCAAGACCGCCAACCCCCAATATTTCCTCCTGTATCAGAAAACACGCTATGTGATATACGTATATCTGTACGTGATGTTGCCAAGCTAATCAAAAACCTTGATTCCAGTAAAGCAACTGGCCCTGATGGTATTCCAATTATAGTACTCAAAAAACTTCAACCTGAACTAGCGCCCATACTTACAAAACTGTTTAAACGTTGTCTTAAGGAGAATAGTTTCCCATCTCCCTGGAAAATCTCATCAGTATGCCCTGTATTTAAGAATTCAGGTGATCGCTCATCCCCCTCTCAGTACAGGCCAATAAGTCTCCTGTGCGTCATGAGTAAGTTGCTAGAATCTGTGTTAAATACAGAAGTAATCAAACATCTCAACAAAAATAACCTTCTTAGTGACACTCAATATGGTTTCCGTTCTGCTAGATCTACAGCAGATGTCCTTACAGTTATATCGCATAGGATTAGCAAATCTCTCGACGGTGGCAATCTTTCTAGGGCAATTGCTCTTGACATATCTAAAGCCTTTGATAGGGTATGGCATAAAGGTTTACTTCATAAGATCGCTAGCTATGGTATAGCTGGAAAAGTCTTCTCAATTATTAAATCATTTCTTTCTGATAGGTTCATAAGAGTAGTAGTTGAGGGGCAAAAATCAGAAGCTCACAGTATTAATGCCGGTGTCCCTCAGGGATCCATCCTGGGCCCAACTCTTTTCCTGATCTACATTAATGATCTTCCAAATCATATCCTTACATCATTTGTAGACATTTATGCTGACGACACTACCATTTATGGTACCACATCTAAGACAGTAAACGAGCAAGTACTCTCCAATTCTCTCTCCTCTGATCTTGAGCATGTAGTACAATGGGGAAAGGAGTGGCTGGTTACTTTTAATGCATCTAAAACCAAGCTTCTCTCTTTACATCATCAACATTTTAATCCACATTTGTCATCAATTGAAATGAATGGCTCTCGTCTTCAGGAGGCCTCAAGTTTTGACAAGCTTCTGGGCTTGACCATTACTCCTGATCTTAAATGGAACACGTATATCAAATCTGTTGCCAAGGCCGCTGGAAAAATGGTGGGATCTTTCTATCGATCAAGTAGATATCTCACTGCTGATGCTATTCTCTATCTATATAAGAGCCAGGTACGTCCAAGGATGGAATACTGTTGCCACATCTGGGCAGGAGCTGCTAGAAAGGACTTGTCCTGCCTTGATAGAGTTCAAAATAGACTTCGTAGCCTCGTAGGAGATGTCCTTTTCTCCTCCTTACAATCTCTATCTCACAGAAGAGATGTTGCGAGTTTGTCTCTGATGTATCGTTATTTTCATGGAAAGTGTTCAACTGAGCTTCAATCTATGGTCCCCCCTCGCCAAACTTTCACAAGAAACACTCGTCTAGCTGTAAACACTATCAATAATTTCCCCCACTCTTTATCTGTGCCTAAACCTAAACATAGATTCCATGAACAAAGCTTCTTTCTTAGAACTGCACGCCTGTGGAATTGTCTTCCGTTTTCCTGCTTTCCGGCTGACTACAATATGGTTGTGTTCAAGTCTAAGGTAAATAAGTTCTTGATGAGCCGTTCCATATAAGTTATTAAATTTACCAAATTTTCATTACTAATGATTACTATATTGACCAACTTCTACTGTACACTCTTTAACCCTTATCCTTGAGTGGCCTCTGGGCCTTGATAATGTGGTGATGCCTTTGTAAAAAAAAAAAAAAAAAAAAAAAAATAGTTATGGGTTTATACCCCTCTTCCCCTCTCTAATATTTATATATGGAAGGGTATATGGAAACCAAACTTCTGCATTCATTCAAGTGCAGTCTCGTCAGTAATGTCCTTTGAGGGGTGGGGGTTGGACTCTTTCACTACCTGAATTTTCTTTTTAAAAACTCAAATGAATCTTTTGGCCCTGTCATACAAAGATTTTAAAACACCCCTTGTGATTGTATTTCATATTAAATCTAAAGAATCATTAATTTGTCTAAAATACAACTAGCTCAGTATTTATAAGGAATGGGTATCCAGAGGACCAGTCAGTCCAGAGTATTGATGGAGAATCCTGAAGCAGTTTACGATTTGAGAACTACCCCTTTTTTTTATTAGGAAAGTTTCATTCATTTTTGAAAGGGAAATAAAAATTTTTTTTTAAATCCTACCTTTTCATATGTTTAGTTTCATCTGCCCTTTTACTGTTTTTTCATGGCTTCCAAATTGTAAACCACTTTCCAAATTTCCAGGACTAATACATATTTTCACATGAAAACGATTATATAAAACTTGGTTGCAAACAAGGAAAATGAAAATGAAAATCCTAGCATAAAATGTGTTTACCTTGAATTTGAAATGCAATTAAATCTAATGGATATTTTTAAATGCCTGCAGACATATTATCTTAATGATAGTGAAAGCATTAACATCTCCTACCCAACCTTAATGACACGTCACCACAATAATATGTCTGTTGTCAGTTCCCCATGTATATCTTTACTATAAGCCAAGTAAATATGCTCTTACCACAAATGTAGCACCTGCCATAACCTCCAAAGTATGCCGTCGAAACTCCATCCATCCATTCGGCACTCTCGTCAGACATGACTTCATCTTCTGATGCATCCTCAGACCAACCAAGTGGAGTCATCACAGTTTCTATGAGCTCATTGAAATCAGGAAGAAGTTGTTCATTAGACCATGGTTTCTCAGGTTTTATAAGTGTCAATTTAACAGCTGAAAAGAAATAGAAATAAATCAATAATAAAAGTAAAGAAATATTTGTAAGATTAATTTAACTGAAGCAGAAAACATTTTGTTTAAAATAAATACATATTAGATACGTTTGAAGGCAAAATAACATATTAAAAAATAAACAGATATTTATTTTGTTTGAAATTTATAAATATATTTCGAAGATACACTTTATCATCAGTATGTCTTTTTTTTTTGTGTCATGTTGTTGTTGGAGCATAGAATCAGTAGAAGTCTGTGTGTTGTTTTTACGGTAGTCTTTTCAAATGTTGGAATGGTGTGTTGGTCACGCGGAATTTACGTTAGGGTTTGTGTTCTTTGATAGAAGCGCTGGTTGAGTTTGAATAAAATAAATATGTATTAGATATGTTTGAAGCTAATATATAATATATTTATAAATTTCAAACAAAATAAATGTTTATTTTGTAATAATCCATTGTTTTGGCTTCAAACATATCTAATATGTATTTATTTTATTTAAACTCAATCAGTGCTTCTATCAAGGAACACAAACCCTAATATATTTTGTTTCTTTCTTCCTTAATTAGTCCATAGGTTCTGCTTTGAAAAATTACAATTTTTGAAGGCCAAACTGCTTAAAAAAAGTTCAAATTCGCAAAATTTGTCTTTAAAATCTTTTAATTTGACAACCCTTCAATGAAACATTAGATAAAAAAGGGAACATTCAAAAGAAACAGGAACATTGCCAAGTGATGTTGGACTGAAGGAGTAAATAAAAGATTGTCTCTTACAATGTGATTTAATTCTTTGTATTGATCTATGTAACACAATATTATTTTCTGAGTATTTAGATCTACAGCAGATGTGCTTACAGTTATATTTCATAGGATTAGTGAATCTCTCGATGGAGGCTACCTTTCTAGGGTAATTGCTCTTGACATATCAAAGGCCTTTGATAGAGTATGGCATAAAGGTTTACTTCACAAGATCTCCAGCTACAGTATAGCTGGAAATGTCTTCTCAATTATTAAATCATTTCTCTCTGATAGGTTCATAAGAGTAGTGGTCGATGGGCAGAAATCAGAAGCTCTCAGTATTAATGCTGGAGTCCCTCGGCGGGGGGGGGGGGGGGGGTCAATCCTGGGCCCAACTCTCTTCCTGATCTACATTAATGGTCTTCCAAATCACATCCTTACATCATTCGTAGACATTTATGCTGATGACACTACTATCTATGGTAGCACATCTAAGACCGTAAATGACCAAGTTCTCTCCGATTCTCTCTCCTCTGATCTTGAGCAAGTGGTACAATGGGGAAAGAGGTGGCTTGTTACTTTTAATGCATCTAAAACCAAGCTTTTATCTTTACATCATCAATGCTCTGATCCCCATCCGGCATCAATTGAAATTAATGAATCTCGTCTTGAGGAGGCCTCATGTTTTGATAAGCTTCTGGGCTTGACCTTTACTCCTGATCTTAATGGAATACATACATTAAATTCGTTGCCAAGGCTGCTGGAAAAATGGTGGGATCCTTCTATCGATCCAGTAGATATCTCACTGCTGATGCAATTCTCTATCTATATAAGAGCCAGGTATGTCCAATGATGGAGTACTGTTGCCACATCTGGACAGGAGCTGCTAGAAAGGACATCCTGCCTTGATAGGGTTCGAAATAGACTTCGTATCCTCATAGGGGATGAACTTTTCTCTTCCCTGCAACCTCTTTCTCATAGAAGAGATGTTGCGAGTTTGTCTCTGCTTTATCGTTATTTTCATGGCAAGTGCTCGGCTGAGCTTCAATCTATGCCCCCCTCCCTCACCAGACTTTCACAAGAAACATCCGTCTAGCAGAAAACACTATCACTAATTTCTCCCACTCTTTATCTGTGCCTAAACCTAAACGTAGATTCCATGAACAAAGCTTCTTTCTTAGAACTGCATGCCTGTGGAATTATCTTCCGTTTTCCGGCCTTCCAGCTGACTACAATATGGTTGTCTTCAAGTCTAACATAAACAAGTTTTTGATGAACCATTCCATATAAGTTAACAAATTTACTGAAGTTCCATTATTAACGATTACTATATTGTCCAATTTTTACTGTACACTTTTTAACCCTTATCGAGTGGCCTCTTGGCCTTGATAAGTGGTGATGCCTATGTAAAAAAAAAAAAAAAAAAAAAAAAAAATTCTCATTTGGGATCAGTTCTATAATTAAAATATGGTGTACACTATTTTCATAGAAACGTTAATGAACTCATAGTTTTTTGTGTCAAAAAAAAAAAAAAAAAAAAAATTTGTGCTATTTAAAAAAAAGGATCAGTTTTATTAAAAAACATACTTATTGATTAAATATATTCCTCATTGTGTGGAATTTCCAAAGGTTCTGCTAGTAAATTAATATTGCAAATGAAATTAGATATAAAACTAGGAATTGAATAAAGTAAACAATAATAAAATAAATCTTGCTTCTCTTATTTTGTCCTTACTCAAATTTCAAAAGCAGATTTTCTGACAAACGAGGAAGAATTGCTGTTTTCTGGGTTGAAATCTATCTAACACTCATTATCGGTTGGTTTTTGACTTTGAAGTAGCAATTTTTTTTTAGCTTCTTACATAAAGTGACTTCATGCCTTGTCTGGAGCAATTTCCATAAAAACGAAAAGACAAATGTTTATGTTACACTATTTTTTGTTCCCAGATGATATCAAGCAACATTGTTAGCAGACTGAGAGTCAGATATGGTCGTGGGTGTTTGACACTTGGCCAAAAGGATCCCAGATTGACGAGGGAGATATTGAAGGGGTAAAATCTCTCAGTGTTAATGACAGTTTTTAGAACAGCCCTAGAAAAGTATCACCAGGGTTGCAGCAATGTCGGCTATGTGTCTTATGTGGAAAAAGAATTTAAAGGCACAGTCTAGTTTCAATAATGGTAAAAAAACAACAACAACAAAAAGGATTGACATGTTTTACTAGACCGGGATAAAAAAGCCAGCTGATATCAGTGAAGGTGTCATGCACATCTGTTTAGTATTAAAAAAACTAAATTGGTGGATGTATTGTTTGCTATACACCCCCACCCGTGTAATAAAATTCTTTAGAACAAAAGAGAAAGAAAACAGATTTCAGAGAAAGGCAGAAGAAAGTAGGACCTCAGGAGAGAGTAAAGAAAAAAGAATAGAGAAAGAAAGAGCAATCTTAGATAGTCGGTGGGGAGAGGGGGGGGTCATAAAACCAGAAGTCAGGAGGAAAAGTTTTTTGCCTCGACCAGCTAGGGTGTGGGTCTCTGCTCTGCCTTGCTTTGCCTTCCATGACCGACCCAAGATTCCTCTCCGTGAGCATAACAAAAAGCAAGAGTTAATCTTAAAATTCCCAAGTGTGAGAAAACTAAATGAAGAATCTGATTTCAGTTGAAAACCCTGCATCCAAGAAATAGTCTGCTGCTTAAACACAAAAGGGCCTCAAAACTGTTTAACTTTACTTCGCACAAATTGCTTACGAGAGGCGTGCAATAAGTAATGCCCCTGACCCACTTCCAGTTGTCTGATCTAGTTTAAATTTTGCATGTGCAATGATTTATATCTCTACGGGTTATGTGGCAAATTACAGCTCTGAACTAATTGTGGTTTCTGTTTTACAGGTGTTTGAAATGAGTCAGGTGTGAAATGGAGCCTGTTGAATGTCAAGCAGTGATCCGGTTTTTGTATTTGAAAGAATGCACACCACAGGAGACTTTTGATGAAATAAAAGAAACTTATATGGTGATAATACCCCATCATATGACCTGGTAAAACGCTGGCATTGTGAATTCAAACATGACCGGAAGTCTGTGGAAACAGCTCCCAGACCTGGTCGCCCCCTTCTGCCATTGATGAGGTATCTGTCCATCAAGTTAAGGCTGCCATTTTGGAAGATCGGCGCATTACTATTCACCAAATAGCCCAAGATGTCAAGATTAGTACAGGGTCTGTAAAAACTATCATTCATGACCATTTGCATATGCATAAGATGAGTCAAAGTTTTTCAAAAGACTGATTGCACAGGATGAAACCTGGGTCCATCACTATGATCCAGAGACCAAAGCCCAGTCAATGCAGTGGAAGTACTTGGACTCACCAACTCACAAGAAAGCAAGGGTGCAGCCCTCCGCTGGCAACGTCATGTTCAGTCTTCTGGGACCAAGACGGAGTAGTGATGACAGATTTCCTGGCAAAGGGTACCACAATTACAGGAGGCTATTATGCTTCACTTTTGAGGAAATTAAGGGAAGCTATCAAAATCAAGAGGCAGGGCAAGATCAGCAAAAGTACTCTCCTCCTGAAGGACAATGCTCCGGTCCACAACTCGCATGTCGCCAGATCAGAAGCACTGGCGTGTGGTTATGAAATCCTCCCCCATCCTCCCTACTCTCCTGACCTTGCACCCTCTGACTTTCACCTCTTCCCAGCCATGAAGTTATTTTTGAAAGGAAAGCGTTCCCCAGATGATGCAGCCTTGATTTCTGAAGTCACGTCGTGGTTGGAGGACCAACCTGGGGTGTTCTACAAAAACGATCTCCAGAGCTGCATCAAACGATGGGAGAAATGCATAACTCTGGGTGGTCCCTATGTAGAGAAAGACTAATAACTGTGTCAAGTTTCGTTGCTCTACTGCTATGGGAAGTGGGTCAGAGGCATTACTTATTGCCCACCCCTCGTATAAATTATTTCACGCAAATAATTTTTGTTTATAAGAAAATGATCTTTGAATTTGCATTGATTATTGATTTGAGTAACACAGTTGATTTCAGATCTTTCTTTTTTTTTATACATGGAGGTCACCACTTATCAAGGCCTGAAGGCCACTCAATCTACCATGAACCCAATGCCAAGCTGCACCTAAGAAAAGTAGCATACCAGCCATTTACTAGAGCACCTATGAAGGAAGAACTCAACCACAGCCTCTGAGAATAAATATAAACAGGCAGCCAACAGTGTTAAAAGGTATTGCCACCCAAAGTTAGGATTGCATGCATTTTGTGCACTCAGAGCATTAGAACTCTCATTTCCAGTGACCAGTGTGTAGTACCGGGTTACATTTTGAGGGGTCCATCATTAGAGGAGGTAAAACTGTAATCACTGGGGCTTAGGGTTGGTTCATAACGTTTTGCCGTGTATCTGGCCCGTCGACCCCAGCACTAGGTTATATACTTACATGTCTTGACAAAAATGAAACTACTAATTACATAGATTACAAAGATGCTATGACTGAATTTGGGAAAAACGTATGTCAAGCTGAGAAAGATTTTGCCTGCCATGTTCTCATAACTAGGAATCAGAACACTGACGGTAATTCGGACAAATAGCAAAAAAAAAATATGCCATTTTTGGTTGGATAATTTTTAAAGCAATTTTATCAAGATACAGCAGACGACTTTTCACACACACACATACACTATATAGAGTAAGGTAAGATGCTTGTCGCCCATCCTCCCAAAAAAACAAAGAAAAATTTGTATGACGTATGTACTAGTGATGGAAAGAAAATATACACTAAAATTCATATAAACTGATTAAGTAGTTTTACTTTTATAAAGAAAATAATTTTTAAGCAAATTTGAGTTTTTCCAATGTTCTCTCCCCCTCTCCATGGCAAGAATGTCTTTTAAAATCTTGCAAGTTTGAATTATTTGGAGTTATTTGCCTTGTTCCATCAGCCTGTTTTTGCAACAAAATTTGATTTTCTTGTTTAAAAATAAAACTACTTGATCAATTTACATGATTTTTGGTGTACAATATTTTCTCTCAGCTGCGGGTACATAAATCATACAGAATTTTTTTTTTTTTTTTTTTTTTTTTTTTTAAATGGGAGGAAATTCTGGACAAGCATCCAAAATAAATATTAACTGTTTTTTTTTTTTTTTTTTTTTTAATGTAGTAGAATGGGGGCCAAAATGGAAGTCACATTTAATGCTACCAAGACAAAGCTTTCCTTCAACAACCATTAATTGTCATGGCTGATAATAACTTTTGAGAATCCAACATTAAAATGATGCGGATAACATGAAGATGAATAAGTACACAGAAAACGCTGTTACTGCAAAAAGAAAAAAAAGGTAAGCTCTATTTATCAAGTTAGAAAACATCTCACACCTGTCAGTATTCTATATCTTTTATAGTATATGAAATATTATCACATCTCGGCCGCTCTCACTTGCACAAGATGCAAAAAAAGAATTTCTAAACTAACCTGCACTGGCTGGCTTCAGCTTTATCACAATGTTGCATCTCTGTGCTTGCTTTACAAGTATTTTCATGGAATATGCTCCGATGAACTTATTGCATTTAAATGTATCCAACTCACCCAACTAGCAGCAAAATCCTACTCCTTTATAGAAGTTCCTAAATGCTAGATCAATTGCTTTTGGAATTCCTTCTTTGCTCTCTTGACCGTACCAACATGCAGAAATTTAAATGTTATGCGAGCAAACATCTTATTCAACTTCCTACTCAAGTTGCCCTCATAAACCTGGGCCCTATCATAGAAGGGATTTATGTTTCAACAGTAATATGTTTTGTTTGGGATGAACAACAAAAGTTAAAAAAGAAAACGTTTCAAAATTGAAATAAATTAAAAGACCAACCTTTTCTGTCTTTGATCATTTGTTCCCGCCTCTCTTTCATTTCGTCACTGAACTGAGACACCATTTTCTCAATATAGGTATCCAGGACAAGAGCGCATGCGCTAGAAGTGACTCGAGTACGGCATATGGGACAAGTCCTTTTCCTTTTCAGCCATTCATTAATACAGAAGGCACAGAAAGAATGCGTACAATTCAGCGTTGTAGCCTGAGATGAAAAAAAAAAAAAAAAAAAAAAAAAAGGGGGGGGGGATGACATGGAGTTAAATAAACAAAGATAATAGCATAGAAAACAAGTGAAGCATGCATGGTCCTCTGTGAGTGCACAGTGAATGGGGCATAAAAAAGAATGACTAAGTTCAGTATTACCCCAAAAGTCCTCAAGGCCTTAACATATTTAAATTTGAGTTCAGCACCATGCAAAACTGCTAAGTAGACATACACAGAAAATTTTGGACAAATATGGTAAAATAGTCCCCAAAATGGAGTGGTTTTATTAGCCCTAAAAGAGCCCCTGGGGCACACCCAAGAGTTATCGCGAAGTATAGACAAACAAAATTATATAGAAATCAGTTAGTTACAACTTTTCAGAAAGTTTTATAAAAATCCAAGGCATCATTTTTTTTTTTTTTTCTAATAAGCACAAACGTGTAAAATTTAGCCATTTTAACCCAAAAGGCACACCTAGGGGGCCCCGGCATTTTCCTGGAAAATCCGTTCTGTTACTTTTTTACTCATATCATGTTTAATGTTTGTGCAATATTTGAAAAAATTCCAAGGCGCAGTTATTGAGAAGTGCGGACAGATGAATGGACAAAGGTGAATTTACAAGCCCACCCTCTTTTTTTCAGGGGACCAATAACTTGAAATAAGTATTTGTGCTGGCATAAATAAACTGGCACAAGGCAAGCAAAGTAGGAGAGAGAAAGTAGTAGAAATGACTTGGATTATCCAGACTACCATTTTTATCTTCAATGTTATTCTCACAACATTTCAGTCGATGTAATCTCCAACCTTCAAAATGCATCTGCTGAAAGTCAGATATTGATTGAAACATTGTAATAAGATCAAAGTTCGAATTATCAATCTTTTCTTGACTTATATATATATATATATATTTTTTAGTAAAAATGGGGGGGGGCTGAATTATTGTTTTGTCTGATACAAAGTGTTCTAACAAAATTATAATATTACAAACAAAATCAGGGTTGTAGATTCAGAAAGACAGGCACGCTCAAACTCCTAGCATTTTTAGACGGGCATGCTCAAACCCTTAGCATTTTTGCAAGTCGGACTCGAACTCCTTATTCTGCAATCCTTATGCACACTACAGATATGTAGTGTTTTTTTTTAAACAAAAAATAAATTGTATCAGAATGAAATAAAAAGATTAATAGAGAAATGCTGAAGATTTTGTTTAAGCCAGTGCATGAATGCATGGAAGATATTTTAAGATTTTAATAAAATACAAAGTGGAACACTTTCTGGTCATTCAGTTATTTTACACATGCTTTTGGTAGTACAAAGATTTTGCTTTTCATTGCGTAATATCATTTGAATGTTTACAGGAAGAGAAAAATTATTTTAGATTAAAATGCTAAAACAGATACATTCCTTTGTCCCTGAAGGTATTTATTTCTCTCTCACAGCGCGAAATGTGATACAGAGGTTAGAAAGTAGGATTGAACCTAGTTTAGGTGCCTCAGGCAATTAGCAATAAACTAATCCCTTCTCAAAAGGGGAAGGCAAAGCATGGAAGGCTGGCCCTCACTGCATAGGATCAGCTATACACTGCAATCAACAAGGAAAAGGTCATTTCAGAAATGGTCTAGACCAGCGTTTCTCAACTGAGGGGGCTACAAGCTTTCAATCAGGGAACTGTAAGAGGACACCGGAAAAATATATTTAAAAATGCAGAAATTTGCAATGTTTATATACATTGCAAATTTCCACATTTTTAAATATATTGATAAGTTTTTTTTGTTTTTTTTATTAAATATATTGAGAAATAATGGTGATAAGACTCCAGCCATGAAAAAATAAGTCATTAATTTTTATATACAGTAGAACCTCTAAATATGAAATTAATTGGTTCCGGTTTGGCTTTCATATCCTGAAGTTTTTGCATTACATTCTAAGCCCTATGAAAACCCAAATTAAATTTTATAATAAGGGTAAAACCAGAATGAAATAAAAGTCTAATAGTATCTAACCCAAGCATTAATACTTGTAAATGAAGTAGATATTAGAACGTAATGCAATGATAAATTAAAAACAAAACTTTTTATACAAAAATGTGGAACCTTATCTTTCAAGTGAGGTGATGTCTGAACTTTACGAAACACTTAAAATTAATTTTTATGTTTTAGGCTTCTAATTTCTAAGATGTCAAAGGTTGGAAAATAGAATGACAGCTACATCAAGTTTCGATTCACGAATATTATCAGAGATGGCATGGAATGTGCACAATGTCTGTATTGTTCAGTGGTGATATCAAATGCATCGTTACATCCTTCCAAACCATCATACAAAGGGAGAACAATAGCATTGATGCTCTGTCTGCAAAATGATCACTATATGACCGTGAAGCTACAGAAGAAGTGGCATACCGAATCATGAAGTGCAAGAAATCACACACTATTGCTGAGGAACTTATCAAGCCATGTACTGAGTAAATGGTAGAACTGATGACCGAACCAGAGCCAAAAAAGATCTAGCAAATTTTGCTTTCTAATGACACAATCCACCGATAGAGTGATGACATGGCCACTGATGCATGTCATCAAGTTTGCTCCGAAATCAAACAAAGCACACTTCAAGTTAGCTCACGATTAAATGAGTCTATAAACACCACTCTAGAGAGCCAGTTGATTGCCTTTGCTCACAAGAGGGAAGGATGAAAGAAAAATTTTTGTTTTATAATACCATGCCAACCACAATGACAGCAACATATGTTAAAGCCATCATGGACTCTTTATTTTTTTAAGTTAATGGATTTGACTGGCAGAATTTCAAGCACATCTGCACTGATGGCACTCCAGTGGTGATTGGCGTCAGAGGAGGGTTTATCACGCTTGTCAAGAATGAATAGCCACATGTGTCATCTTCCCACTGTTCACTACACCAATATGCTGTTGCATTAAAAACTTTACCACCACATTTGTCGTAAGTCATAATTCATGTGACTTCTAGCCAATGAAATGAGAGCACAACATATGAGACTTTTGTCTTATACCAAAGTTTGTTGGCTATTGAAGAGGGAAATGTCTCTTGGCTGTATCAACTCCATATAAAAGTAGAATTCTCTCAACAAGAGAACGAAAACAACTTTCATGTCTACATTTACAATGGTGAGTTGTCATAATGCTAACCCTACTTGGCTGATATTATTCGCTGACTCAATGAAATGAACCAATCCTTGCAAGACTGATGTGACACTGACGTTCAAGACAAGCTTACTAAACTGTCTGCTCAAATTGAAGTCTAGAAGGCATGAATAAAGGCCAAGTCCACAGCCTCATTTCCTTTCTTAGATGAACATTTGCAAATGCAAAAGATTGAACTTCCTATCAGCTTAAAAAGTTGCATCACTGTTCATCTCAAAATTCTCTCCATTGAGTTCAAATCTTATTTCGACGATACACCACTAGATGTTCCATGGCGCAGAGATCTTTTCATCACTGAAATTGAACTGAAGATGAAGCAGAAGAGCTGGCAGAGTTCAAGGTTTTAAAAGCAATGAAGCTGGTCTTCAGTAACAAAGACCTCTCCAGCTTCTAGTTGTCTGTTCAGGATGCGTATCCTCTACTCAGCAAGAAGGCATTCGTAATGCTCATACAATTCACTACAACATACCTTTGCAAATGTCAATTTTCTGACCTGGCAACCATTAAAATGAAGTCCAGAAACTGTCTTTATGTTAGGAATGATATTTGCTGTATCCAAGACGGAGCCGGACATAAGAAGCCTCATCACATGAGTTCAACAGCAAGTGTCATTTTCAGCAAAATTTTCACTTTGATTTATGATTTTAGAAAAAAGGTATTAGACAACTTAAAACAAAATGTACATTTGTTTTGTAGTGTTGAGATACTTGGTAAGGGGGAGGGGGGGTCACAGGTCATCAAAGGTAGAGAAACACTGGTCTAGACTCTTGAGTTTGAGGCCAAGGGAAAAAAATCCCTTGCAAAAAAAAAAAAAAAAAAAAAAAAAAAAAAAAATCAGTAAGAGAATGTTATTGTCCGGAAGGCCGTGGTCGGAAATCAGGTTGTAAATATTGATGACAGAACTAATGTCAACTGACATAAATAAATCTTAACCGGTTGACTATGAGGCCCAGACTAGTTGAAGACGAATAGACATACAAAAATTAGATGTCTCTTCATTAATTTGTGGATGAATTTAACAAAAAAAAAAAAAAAAAAAAAAAAAAAAAAAAAAAAAAAAAAAAAAAAAAAAGAATAAATAAATATAATAATTCTTTTTATATAAAAAAGTCATGTCACCTTTTACCACGGAAATCAAGTCTTGCTCTGATGAGAAACTCAAAGATAAATACAATTATCTCCCTTATCTTCCACTCCAAAACTTAATTACTAGTGATAACGTTACCATAAGAAACTAGCCTAAATTTGGTTAATATAAATAATACTCATCTAGAGTAAATAAAACGAGAACAGGTCTAGTCTGAAGACACATTATTTAATTTGCAAGTTAAACAATAAAAATGCTATTTTAAACTGGAGTGTGAGACAGAAACTTTAGAAGTGAATGGACGCATTAAAAAAAAAAAAAGAAAAAGAAAATTGCTACGAACCTGTACAAAGAGCTCATTACAAATACTGCATTGCAACTCCGTCTCCATTAATTCAGCAAAGTTTGACAACATATTGTCTTTGATTTTTAAAGCAGATTCCTTCTCTTTCTCGCTTGCCTTTTTTGCCTCTTCCAATTGCTTTTGAAGGAGCTTCTGTTCTGTATCCTTGTTTGCCACAATCTGCTCAAGACGACTTTTGGATGCCAACAGGTCTTGGAGTTCAACTTGATTGGCAATATCTCTCATGCGCAATTCAGTTTCTCTCATGTTCATTTCTTCTTCAAGAGCAGTTTTTTCTTCTTCTTGAGTTTTCAACAGCAGATTCTCTTTCTCCTGCAAAACAATCTCAGATTCAACGGAGTTTTCAACTTTTCAATAAATCTTGAGCCTTATTTGAAAATAAAGCAGAAGGGTTATTACAATGACCTGTTTTGGGAAGAAAGAACTGAGATGTAATTCTTTCATTACAATGATAATCATTCTCTATCAACGCATTACATTCAAATTTTACCAAAAATATTTGGTCATTGTCCAGAATTCCACTATTTTAAAAAATGAAAATAAAGAAAAATTTGTAGGATGTATGTAACTGTGACAAAACGAAAATATCTTTAAAAGATTACATAAATAGATCAAGTAGTTTTATTTTTATAAAGAAAATCATTTTTAAGCAGTTAATTATAACAAAAATATTACAAGTTTTTTTTCCTTTGTTTTGAGTTATTTCCCCTTGTTTCTTGAGATTGTTTTTGAAATAGCAAGCAAAACAATTACTCTTCAAATACTCATAAAATTTTATTTTTTTTATTATTATCTGCTTTGAATATTTTCAGAGCATTTCAATCCATTTAAAATTCAAAAATTGAATTTTTTTTCCCACCGAGTGCTTCATAGAAAATGTAAAATTTATTTCTAAAATCATGCACACACAAAATCAGAACTAGATTAAAAATGGCAGCCTTATTCTTTAGCATAAAAACACAAATGAACTTGAGTTTTACTTTTAAACTTCAATGAAAATGATTAATTACATATTAATTGACAGTTGAACTTACTTTCCAATTGTGAACAGTCAGAATGTAAATAAAAAAAAGTTGACCATTTTAAAACAATGTACACATGGTCAAAAATGACTAAGAAAAAAAAAAGAAAAGGTTCAACGCTAATATTCCTACAAAAAAAATTATAATCATTTCCTAAAGAAAAAAAAAATCCAATACTTTTTATTTAGAATGGATTTCTTTACGAATTCATTTCGGATGGTGGGTTTAGTTGACTTGCTATCTCACTTCCCCATAACACTCTAAATGGTTTTGTCTGGGATTTTTTTTTTTTTTTTACTCACAAACATCATTGTGATAGGATGAAAGTACATATATTTCTCTCTTATGTATATATATCTATATTAGCAGGGTGACTCGACATTGCCTGGGATTGAATGATGATCAACAAATGTTTCACGCTTCCATATTTTTATTGTCATCAAAATAGATGAAATCACCCATTTTTCAATCAAAGCAATTGTCTGCTCTAATTACGGATCCATTGTGATGTGTTAACTGGAAAGGTCCTAGTCGTGGACGAAAAAACTTTTGAAATATAGTTTTTTTTTCTAGCATGCTGATGAAGCCCAAACTTGCGCAAGTTATAATTTGATGAATAATTATATACATGCCAACACTGAAGGCTGAAAAAATTGTACACAATGTTGTGACTGATAAAAGGAAAAAACTTTCCGAAAATGACTAAATGTTTGTGTATTTATCCCTAATTACATGGTATCTTGGAAGAAAGAAAGAATATATTTATATATGTATATTTAGGCAGCATTTTTTCTTCATGGCATATTTCATTAAATAAAATAGACGTTTTTTTTTTTGTCTATTCTATTTTCAATCCTTTCCAACCGAATAACAGTTTTCACTTCTGGCGGGAACTGGCTGATATAATCACCATATTTATCATAAGTTTGAATACTTTCCAATCCTTCAGGATTCATCATCAGGGATAAAGAAATCTAACTGGTTTTGAACAATTTATAATTTTTTTTTTTTTTTTACTCTCTCATTAGTTAATTATTTTATTTATCTTTTTTTCCATTAATAGTATCCCGAAATGCTTGCAAAGCCATTAAAATAAATAACTCTACAAACACTTCAGGATGTTATTACTATTGCTAAAGTTTATTTTATTAATAGATGGTTTTTTTGGATTTTATTAGTAATGCTTCTAGTATTTCACGTTTCCGTTTATCAAGACTGCTTTTCGGAAGTTGGACATGATCGAAAATAGAATTAATAGACAAAACAAACACGCCTGTTTTAGTTAAAGAAATATGCCATATATATATATATATATATATATATACACACACACACAAATAAATACACATTGTTCTTTGAGTAGATGAATAACTGGTTTCCTTGATTAAAAAATAAAGCCATGGTATTATGGTTTACTTGTGCTGTTAAACTAAAGGAAAACATTTTTGCATATGTTTGCGTGATATCAAAGAAGTAGAAAAACAATGCTACCTGAACTTCCTCGAGTTCCTTTCTGGCACCTTCCATTTCACAACTGAGAGATTTTATGAGATTTGCTTGATTTGACGAGAACTCTTTCTCCTGTTTTAAGGCATCTTCACTTGCTTTCAAACGTTCTTTCATTTCTTGTAGATTTTTTTCATATTCCAACAATTTTTGATGCTTACTATCTGGGCACGAGGGAGACTTTGCTCTCTTTTTCCGCTTTGATGTTTCCTTTGTTATGATACAGTTCGAATTTAAATCAGTTTTAGATGAAGAGCAACCCACAGAGGAAGGTGCAGAAGAGGATTGGTTGTCGGACAAAAGCACAATCTGTTGAGACGGTGACATTTTGAAAGAAGTGTCCTTGGAACTAACAGGAACTTTATCACAGGAAGACAAGTTCTTTTCGAGTTTTAATTTGCCATTCTTGTTCTTTATAATAATCCGACTTTGGAATGTATAAGAAAATGGTTGATCCTTGCAGTTTCCAATCTGAATAAGGTCATCTTCTTTAATCGGATAAGGTACCAATGGATCAAGTTGCTTTTCGTTAATAAAGACTCCATTCAGGCTCTGAAATGAATAAAAGAAACGTTTATTGTTATTGAAAGAAAATACAAAAATGGGCCCAGAGCATTATTTGCGACATTGTGTATCAAGTATTCATATATTTAGTCAAGCTAGAAAAAGTCTGTATTTGCTTTCCTCTCTCCAAAAGGTAAAGTTAGTCACAATGTCAGTTTTTAATGTGTAGAAAATCAACCTCCCTCCAAAAGTGGCACTCTGGATTGGGATGAAATTTAAAATTGCCTTAGTTTAAAAGGATTTCTTCTTCACTAACTAAGGATAGACCAGATTAAGTGTAATATCAGAACAGATACATTTTGATAATAGCAAAACAGCAAAGTTATTCAAATAGAAATTTCACTCCATCTTTAAATATCAAAACAGAACAGAAGCATATTTTAGGCCTGATATACATTTTTTATTTTAAAATTTGCTGAAATTCTTGCCTTAAATTTTCAAATGCAAATTTTAACGTTTCAAAAGAATAAATTTTCTTATATTTCCTGGCATGTCATGTGCTTGTTCTCTCAACAATCACTGGCAACCTCAACACATGTATTTTGTGTTTTTCTGTTTGTCTTCATTTCTTCTTGTTCTAGCCATGTCATCTTGACAATTACCGAGGGTGCAAGCACTGGTTTACAAGCATACAAAAACAAAAGCAACATAGACTCACAAAAAAGAACACAAACTTGGATACATAGTGTATAAATGAGCTTGTAAGTATGGATAAAGAATCCCCCAAACATTCTTTGTTGAGGTGTCATTGTCATTCGTTTGATCGTATCATTTGTTCTGGCGAATCTGCTCATCTCTTCGAATCACTAACAAACTGACATAAACTACTCAATATGTTTACTTTGACTGGAAATCCTAAATGCTTGGCCTTTGTCCCAGAGTAACTGAGTAGGGGAAAATGCCTCACCCTCTCAGTCAGTTCCAGCTGATTACTGGAAATTAATTATTAACGGTGAGGCATCCTCCTGTCTCTAAAGTTCAAAAGATTTCCCTACTATCAACCTTTTACTAATCGCACTTCTGATAAGTTTTCTTTTTTGTAGTTCACTTTCTTGCATTAATTGAGGTTCTCTATGGGAAGAGGGGTGAGTAGTGAGGCATTGACAGCCTTTAGTATCACATACGTTCTTATCTAAAGATTGTTTCAGATACTTTTATTTTATATGGAAATCATTCCAAACAAGGCATGAAGCCACTTGATGTAAGGTTCTAAAGAAAGAAAAAAATACTACTTCAAGGTCAAAAACTTGCTAACAAGATAGATAGAATAGATTCTGACACAGAAAACAGCAATTTTTCCCTCTTTGTCAGAAACATCGCTTATGGAATGTGAGGACTAAAGCACAAAATAAGGGAAGCAAGAGTTATGCGAAAGTAAACCCAAGATCCACTTTATATTCTCCCCCTAAAAAAAAAACAAAAAAAAAAAAAAAAACAGTTTGGTTCAAATTCTGTAGAAATGTGGTGTTCTTGGATTCTTCCATGCAGGTGTAACTGATAAAGTCCGAAAAAAACAAAAAAAAACGGATTTCATTGACCAGGTCTTATGGGATTTTTTAAATTAGCACTAGCTTATTACTTTCCACATAGACGTGTTACTTTGAAATTCGGAATAATTTTCATTAGTTGAAAATACTTCGAGTTCACATGTTCTTGTGAAACTTATTTGCATAAGGAAGTGAGGAGGAAAATGAATCCAAACGAAGCGGAGAAAAAGGGTAAGCAATTAAAGCCATTTGCGTCTTAGTATTCGCAGGACTCCCTTCATGATTCAGTTGCCACAGAAGTATCGAATTCCTTGCCAGCTATGTTACAGCTTATGAATTTTCAAATGAAATCAAGATGGAATATATAATGGTAGTGATCCAACCAGTCACGGGTAGGCTAGTTATTATAATCAAGCTTATGGTAAATGATCACTCTAACTTCTCAACTGTTAACTATTCTGGACTTTTATCAGAAAAATAAACCCTGAAATGTACACATTTGTCATTTTTATTGCATGAAAGACCAAAAAAGCGCACAGACAAGTGAAGAGTAAATTACTTATTGCACTGTATACAACCACTCCACAACAACTAGTTAAAAAGACTTTCGGAAAGAAAAAATAATATGAAATAGTTTCTATGGAACCTGATGAATGGAAAGGATTCCTGAAAATTAAAAAAAAACAAAAAAAAAAACAAAAACAAATATTTGCATGACTTAACAGCTCCAATGCTTTTTTTTTTTTTTTTTTATCTAATGTGTTATATATATATATATTCCAGGTTAAAGGTATTCAGGAGAATGAATTAAAACGAGGTAAGAGTGCTCAATAAAATATACCAATTTGCTCCGAAACATTAGCATGTTTACCGTAGCGAGTATGTAATACTTGTCATTATATAAATATATATATATATATTTATTAGTGATGGGACGATTCCAATACAATTACAGATTCTATTTAAATTTCTAAATATAGAGTTGTTTTTGTTGGAAGGGACATTGGATTACCACAAAAACCCATGTGAAATGTGCATATATTTTCGCAAATATAAAAATACACTTATGTGTGTGACCTATAAAGTTTTACTGGCATTTTAAAAGAAATAAATATTTATTGTTTTATCCTTAATGTGAGCCATAGAAAATTAAGTTCCAAACAAAAACAAAATAAAAATGATAAATAGAATCGTTTTGAGCATCAGAAAACAGGCACAACATTTTCTGATTCCAATACTCTCAAAAGTTATGATTTTTTCCGATTCCCCAATTCCAATTAATCATCTTAACAGTACATTATATATATATATATATATATATATATATATATATATATATATAATGTCTCTTGGTATAAATATTTTACTTCTGAAGTTTTAGCCATACATTAATACAGACACTGGTTTTCATAAATAGATGTTATAGATTAAAAAAAAAGAAAATATACTTACATTCTCATCAGTTATTGTCCACTTTTCATCAATTCTGTTGATTGTTGCATGGTGTTTAGATATCATTACAGACAACAAACATACTGACATGTCCTTTCTTCTTCCAATTTTTAGCTGGAAAATGGATGAAAAACATCAAGCATTTATGTAAATTGTAAAATTTGATCTTTTGTTTTTAATGATAAATACCTTTGTATTATTTAAGAATCCATTCATTTGAAAGATTCATTTACAGAATCATGGGTAAGATCTCATACTGATTTATTAATTTTTCTTATGGGAACTAAATTTTCTACACAAGTACAAACACAAATGGATGACTTTAAGACAAACACGATTATCGCTCTTAAACTGGCAATATCATTCTTTGCCACAAGAGGGCGATACAGCCATTTTCACTTCCGGTTTGTATCATTCAGTCTCTTTTCGCTGGATCCCGCAACAAATGCAGATGTGACGAAAACACTTCCTGGTTTTCACAAACAGCCAAACCAACGTTCAACCTCTCATTAAGAATTCACGCAAGTGGCATTGCTCATTAATCATCTTTCGCTGTTACAATCTTTAATTTGTAATTAGATGTAAATATTTTTTTTTTTTTCTTTTTTAATTACAATTAAAGCAAATTTACCTACACCTAATTGCGGGGTCTATTGCTGAAGATGACACTTCATAACAGCGTTTCTTTTGGTTGTCGTTCAATTCATGAGGCACCTATTTATCAAGGTCTTTTTGTCTTTCCAATCTCTCAAGTAGTTAGAAAGAGATGAGATCACCAACTACACATCAAAAGGCGACCCCATCCTCTACATTCTACATGAATTTGCGCATGCGTAAAAGAAATGAGCATTTTGCATTTCAACTTGCTGACATATTTCTGTACACATTATTCATCCATCCAAACAAAAATTTTACTCATTATAAACCATCCTTGTTGTATGATTACTATTTCCTGTTAATTTCAGTGTTATGGAGCCAGTAGTTTAAGAGTTTATTTGTTAAATATTTTCACACATATATATACATCCACTGTTTTATTTATATAGATTTAATTGTTTTACCTTTTTGTTTGTCTGTTGGTTTCACTATACAATCCTCAAAAAAATCCTTGCATTTTGAAAATAAATCAATTATTGACCAAGATATGACATTTTGTTTCTTTCCTTTCTCAACTTTTTCTTAAGTCCTCTGTAGATGTTTTTCAGGTGTTGAACCCATTTTAGGCACTTAAGAGTTGATATTTAGTCATCTTGGACTTGCAACCTCCATTTTATAATTTTGGTTAGATTTTTGCTCCTTCTTATAAACTTCTATGGAAAACGAAATTTAGTAATGTTAATTCTTGATTTGGATTTCTATACATATATGACAAGTCTTAAAAAGAAAATAATTTGTTTTTAAATAATTCAAATAATGATTTGATCATTATAAACTGATAAAATGTATTCCTTGCAATCCATTTGTATGTGGTTGGATTATTTTTTTTTTTTTTGGAGCTATCTAATGAATAACGGGTACAAAAATATCCACCAAATAATTGAACAGAATAGAAGGCAGAAAACACAAAGAAAATTTCAACAAAATCCACAAAGCAGAATGTATTTGAATAATCAAAATTAATTTGCTCGATGCAAGTTTGCCTCCAATATGGCAGAGGTCATTTTTAGAAAATATTAAACCACCTGGAGTAGTATTTATTATACATATTACTAGCAGGTCACTCAGCGTTGCCTGAACATAAAATTAATTTATGCAAATTATTTTTTTTATTACTATAGAGCCAAATTCTCTATTAATTATTATATTGTACCCAATATATATTTCCTTTATTAAACCATGCCCATAAAACCATTAGAAATAGCCAGAACTAAGCTAATTAGGGAATGCATAAAACTTAGGAACATCATGATAGCTAACACACAACTTTAAAAATGTGACAGCAATACATACAGTAATGATTTCAAAAGTTAAAAAAAAAAAAAAAAGAAGAAACAAAACATTTAGCTCTCCAACATTATTTGCTATCATCTGAGCTAAGATGACACGCATACTAAAGCTTTATAAATTAACAGATTTAAACATATAAATGCATATTTGCACATACATAAAGGATACATATTAGTTCAACTTATGCCTGCTATATTTCAATTTTTACCCCTTAGCAGCTATTTTTGCTGAATCAAAACCATATTGAATTTGTTTCACAGGTCCAAATCCCCTATACACCAAGTTTAAAGTCTATAAACTAAATACTGACAGAGTAGTTTGGCAGAGACCGTTCTGCACAAACATAAACAAAGTTACTATTATACATAAAGATGAAATATATAATGCTTTTAACATGGACTGATAATAAAGTATTTACTTGAAAATCTAATATATAAAACCTAAAAATGCAGAAGTGCCATCCAAACACCAATCTTTCGGTTGGCAATGTGGAGACTATTTTCTTAAAATACGAGTTAAATTGACTTTTAACGGTCCCTAAAAAAATTTACTGTAAAGTTAACATATCTAATTAAGATTTATTATAAGAAAAAAGGCCAAGTGCACAGTTCAACTTAAAAAAAAAAGAAAACAAATACAGAAAAATTTTTTATGATGTATATACTCATTACAGAACGAAAATGTGTCATATTCTACAATCGCATAAATTGATCAAGTAGTTTTTTTTGTAAAGAAAATAATTTTTAAACGATTAATGTGAAACTGTTAGCATTACAAGGCTGTTCTCACAAGTTTTAATTATTGTGGACTTATCTGTCCTTGATTTATTTTTTTAAGAAGGTGACTCAAGGCAGTCCCTTTTTGCTTACTCATAAAATGATTTTCTTCATTAAAAATAACACTATTTGATCAATTTACGTCATTTTTGGAATATGACAACATTGTTTCGTGAAGAGTGCATACATCATAAAGATTTACCATTGAACTGTGTACCTCGGGGGGAAAAAATGTCAATGTGGCAGACTAATGACTTAAAAATGTAACAATATTGTCGCAAATGATTCATGAACGTCGAAAAAAAAAAAATAAATAAATAAATAAAATAACTTGATAATAAAGAATTTCCAGTTTATATTTACCACCTTCATTTTAATCCTAACCTAAACAGGAATAAAATTTTGCGTCTTTGTAGATTAACACTTTTTTTTTTTTTTTTTTTAATTACATTTTCACCCCAAACAAGGCAAATTGCCACTTTGGTGTAGGGGGCTACTATCAGGGGCAACAGCTACTGGGGTACTATGTAGGGATTTGGGCAGCAAGGTGTCGGTTCACGTTACACTTGAACTTCTGCACGTCAGTACTGTTGGGGAAGCAGGGACCTGGAATGGAATTCCAGAGTCTAGCGGTTCTGGGGAAGAAACTATTGGAGTAAAAAGATCTTTTACATCTAGGGATCTCTACAGTGTGGGGGTGGGATTTAGCAGCCTGTCGGGTTTGTCGAGGGTGCACACGTCGTGGGGGCACAAGTGATTGCAGTTCGTCAGAGCATTCACCACTAAAATACTTGTAGAAAAGGCAGAGGGATGCAACATTTCGTCGATGGGACAGAGGCTGAAGCTTAGATGCCAGTTCAGGGCCTATCAGGTTGGCGCTAGATTCTCTCCCCCTTCATGAGATTTTACCTTTTTTTTTTTTTTTTTTTTTTTTGAAGACGATTATATGTAAGCAGTCTGAAAAAAAATTGATAGAAAATTTTTTTAAAAATGTACATTCAAATTGGAGGGAATATCAATTCTGCATCTGCATATAAATTCTTATGTAAATGTAAAATGGTCCCTATTTCCGGGCCACTTTAGTATTTTATAAAAGTTGTTGGAAAAAAAGTCATATAACTGAGAGTAGCTAACCTGAAGTGAGGTAGCGAAAAAAATACAATCTTCTTCGCGACCTTCTTCTCAAGTCTTGTAACCACAGTAACATAAAATAAAGGAATTCACAAAGAAGGAAGGTTTTTATAACAATTACCTTACTCTATTAGTATAAATAACCACAAGGCTATTGTTCTTCTTGATTGTTGGAAGAGCATCCTCACCTCCGGCAGCTACACTCAGGTAAGCTATGTATTATTCACCACACTCTCCCAATAAAAGAAAAAAAAAAAAGAAAAAGTGCATTTTATATATATATATATATATATATATATATCTTCATAAAAAAAACTAAGTTGGTGTGACCCTGCAGGGGGACTAACAGGTGCTAGGCCTCAGTCAAGGGCCACCTGGAGGTAACAGTGGTTCAGGGTACCCTCATTCTGTCCCTTAGCCTAGGCTCCGCTGTCGGTTGTAGTTTATAGTCCTACCCAAGACTACTTCTATTGAGCAGGTAACAGACTAGGTCTACCCCTTTGTCTCTTTCGAGGTGCACAATCACTGCAGTACCATTTCTGTCTAGCGGGTGGAGTCAAGTCAATTCTAACACACTCAAAATGATACCACTCATCACAGGAATCGCAGCATATCATATCTTGGTTCCCTGGAGGTCTATTGCAGGCAGGACACAACCAAATGGTGCCATCTCCTTCCAAAAATGAACTAGAGGATTTCTGGTTTTGACTGCTACCTGCAGCAACAGGCGAGGATGCACCCGCCTGACTCGGTTCACTTTCCCCAAGATCATCATCAGATTGCGAAATTTCTATTGGATATAAATTCTTTAGTGAATGGACGTTCACCAAACCATCGCCCTGTCTGACACGAGCTGTCCTCACCACTCCATCTTGTCCTGGGAGAACCTCAAGTATAGTACCCAACATCCAAAAGGGTTGTGGTTTTAAAGGGCTCTTGACCAAGACTACATCATTTCTTTTAATGCGATTCTGAAATGGTATCTGAGATCTTCCTGGCATCCTTCCTCTAAGATCAAGGAGGTACTCCTTGTATCACAGTTCTCTAAATCTTGACAACCATTCATTTCGTAATCCAATCGTCTCGATCAACCTTCTCCGGCTGGGAGGAACCATGGTGGAGAGATCATCTCTTCCCAACGGTACCAATAGACCAGGGCTTTTATTGGGTCTAATAAACATATTGGTTGTGATAATCATTGGTTGCCTGTCAGCGGACTCTTGATAAGTAAGGGGCCTGTTGTTTACAGCACGCTGAATATCTGAGACAATAGTTAGGAAGGTATAATAATCTACCTTACCCCTACCAATAACCTTGTATAGGCAAGATTTTAAAGTCTTGATGCTACGCTCACATACTCCTCCAACCCAGGGGGAAAATAGTGGAATTATCTCCCACTTAATGTTACATGACCCAAATTTGGCCTGGTAGTCCTGGAGAAGACAAAGGCGCTTAAACAGTCTTCCACTACCCAGAAAGGTTTTTGCGTTGTCGCTGAGAATTGACTCTGGAACACCATGTGCATTAGTAAATCTGACTAAAGCCTGAAAAAAGGACAATATACTCATGTCTGGCACCACCTCTATATGCACTGCTCTTACACTCAAACAAGTGAACAACAACAGATACATTTTTTTTTCACTGTTACCCTCCTTCACCCAAAAATGTCCTGTGAAGTCCACTCCAGTATTCCTATAAGGAACCTCAAATTCGACACGAGAAGTTGGTAGATTGGCCATGTTCTCAGGCAGCACCGGCCTAGAATTGTATCTTTTACACCTAGTGCAGGAATTCAGGGTATTTTTGACTGCCTGCCTCCCTTGAGGTACCCAGTATCCACGACATCTCAATTCCGTTAAGGTTGACTCTATACCCAGATGGGAACATTTAAGATGGCAGTCTAATATCACAAGTCGGGTCAGGTGATGATTCTTGCCCAGCAACAAGGGATTCTTAACTTCATAAGAAAACTGAGAAAACCTGTCCAGCCGTCCATGCAAGCGGATCAACCCTTCCTCATCAAGAAAAAGATCTAGTGCCTGAACACGATTAGGTGCAGGCTTTACCATAGGATTCTGCAGGTAATTCAATTCAGCCGTAAATTCCTGCTGTTGAGAACATTTTATTAAGTAAATTGCGGCTTTCTTGTTGTAATTGTCTTCCCTTTTCCTCATCAAGCCGATGAATCGGAAGACTAAAGAAGTTACCCTCAACAAACGGGTAAACGTAGAGAACCGCCGCATGGAGATCACCGAAGCACACTCCTCACCCACAATCGCAGCAAAATTTGTTGATGAACGAACAATCTGCTGGCACCTATCATCAAGACAGGGCAACTCCTGCTCCGGCCAAGTCAAGACCCCACCGCGCAACCAAGAAGGGCCATGGTATCAAAAGTCAAAGTTGTCTCGAAACTTCCTTACCGTTAATCCACGAGTGATTAAGTCAGCCGGGTTTTCGGTGGTAGAAACATACCTGAAGGTCGGCCTGATGCCGTAGTTTGCTTCCAAATCCAGGCTTATTAGCAGAACATCCTTTAACCTGTTTCTAGCAAAGATGCTTTTACTAGTCATCGTTTTTGATAAAATCCATGACAGTACTACTTGTGCATCTGTTACCACACACAACCTAGAAGGGCGGACACCCTTGCATCCCACCAAGATAGTGGGCAAACACTTCAGAGCAAGAAATACTGCCATTAGTTCTAAAGTTGGTAATGTCTTATCCTTCACTGGAGCCACTCGTGCTTTGGCAAAGATCAATGAACATAGTAGGCTGCAAATCCATATGCTTCTTTAGAAGCGTCACAAAACAGGTATAACTCTCCAGTTCGGTTCCCATCATGGGCCTGTCTGCAGAAATGCATGTCACTCAATTTAGATAAGTCTTCTGCCAGGTTCCTCCAAGAAGACTGAAACTCTGGAGGGACTTCCTCATCCAATTGCACACTTCGCTTCCATAATTCTCCCACCAAAATCCTACCCCTTATAGTCACGGGCAGGCAAAGAGATAAGGGATCAAATACCTTTGCCGATTCCGAAAGGATTTGCCTCTTAGATGCACTCGGATCACACTTAACAGGAGCAGTGCGGAGCTTTTCTGAAATAGGATCATACCGGTACCCGAGCACCATCTCCCATCCGGCCTCATGAGTACTCAATGTACCATCTTTCCTCATCTCCTCCCTAAGGCTGTCGCAGTTTGAGTTACAGGACTGCACCACAAATCCACCTTCCTGCAACTGCCTCCTAACCTGGGAATACAGCCTTACAAGCTTTGCTGGGTCAGACTCAGTAACCACAAGGTTGTCGACATAAAATTGGTTCTCCATCGCAACTCAACATTCATCAAAGGGGTATTGGACTGCATGAAACTTCAAGATACTCCCCAATATAAAGGGACTCGAGGTGAATCCGAAAATCAACGTGGCATAGCGGAAACATCGAAGGCGATCACCATCCTTCACAAAAAAACAGAACCTGTTCTTGTCTGCCACCAGTGCAAGGTGAACCATCAAGAAAGCTTTCCTGATGTCTGCAATCAAAACAAACTTATTCGATCTAAAAGACATCAACAGGTCTAACATATCTCCTGTCATATTCACACCAGAGTATGCAGCCTTGTTAAGAGAAGCAGAGCCACCGACCTTCAAGCTACAGTTAAATACAGGCCTGATTTTAGTAGTAGCTGCCGGATTCGTCTTGAAAACTGGCCGATGAGGCACCCATACATAGTTCACAAAATTTTGAGGATCCACCTGTATTTCCTCAATGATGCCCTCTTGTAGCTGCTGAAGGAATACATTTACATACTCCTGGTACAGCCCTCTCCTCTCCAGGCTCCTGACCACACGATCCAAAACGTGCAAAGCAATAGCATGATTAGAAGGAACCAGAGCCAGTTTATCTGCATGCCAGGGTAAATGCACATGATATTTGCCATCCCTGAATGTTATAGATTCCTGGAACTGCCTGATCATATCCTGAAATCTCTTCTCCATCCTGAATGCCCAATGACTCAATGCTGAATATTTTCTCCAATCCTCTTTCCACATCGCTAGAGGGAAAGACATCCACTCAGGGGTCCGCATAGGTAGGATCAGCTTCCAGGATGAAGCAAACATGCGATGATTTCACTTGGGGAGTATTCTCCATCACTGCACTGAACAAAGTAGAATCTCTTGAAATAGGGGCAGGATTTGTAGAGAAAAAAGTGTCTACCTCACCAAAGGGAATCAAACCAGCAGGAACAGAGAAAGCCTGACCCCCCAAACAAGGCACCAACTGTAAGGGACCCAAATGTTGCACCAGATCCAGACTCATAATTTCACTTATAGCCACCAAATCAGTGCCAGACTCATATTACCCAGCCAGAGAACATCCAGTTCATTTGAACTCTTCCAACAGCAAATGCCAATTTTTTAGATATAAAGATAGGTCCAATGAGTTGGCAACCAGTACCGGAAAGTTCCCCACATGACCAGACCTTAAGTCCACATCCAATTTCACCTCTCTGTATACTTGCTCACATTCTCCAAGAAGTGTAGTCAGCCTCAAATGACAATTCAAACAGTCAGAACTCAAGGAACCCAAGGAGTGCAAGACATCACCAGACAAATACGTTCTGCCACTGCCAGTATCCAATAGGCAGTTTACAGAGATAGTTCTTCCTCCTCGACCGAAGGTAACACAAATCAGAGGAGGTAGTTTACTCGAGTAACCAGAAGGAGATTGATAATCTGAATCTTTGCGGAAAGAAACATCTCAGGTTGTAGTGGCTCTAGATTTTGAAACGGTTACCCGAGAATTGTTTCGATGGATATCCGAAGAACCAGGCAACCCGCCGCTTTTAATTAGCAAGCGTTTAATAGCCTCACTGGTGTCTCGCATCAAAACTGACAGAGAAGGAATTCTAGAGCCACATAACTGAATAAGCTCTCCCTTCAATGCTCTCGGAAATTTCAAAAAAAGTATTTTGGTCATTAATCGGGCCCCTGCAGAACCATCCTCAGAGAAATCACGATCGAGAGAGCTGGCCAGTTCTTCCAGAATGGAAGCTGTTCTGCAGATGAAACTACCAAGATCCTCATAAGAACTCTCCCCCTTGGGGGAGAAACCGATAATATCTTGGAATATCTTATCAATAATGTCACTAACATCTAAATATTCTCGTTTTAATACTGCCAGTGCTTGCTGATAATTTGTATTGACTTAAGTGATTAATCAGCAGCAGAGGTCTCCCAGACAGAGCATTTTAAAAAGTTTAATTTTTCTGCGTCATTTGCCATGCCTGCTGCACAATTTTCAAATCGAGATAAGAAATTGTAAAAACTCATTCTATCGTTTTCCATTTCACGACCACTGAACGTTGATTCAGTGATTTGAACTTGAGGAAGTCTAACAGTGAATGATGAATGAGCTCTATCCGTAGAAGGTCCAGGCGTATAAGAAAGGGAAGGTCGCTCTGAATAGCCACTAGCCTCTGGAGGATGTAACAGGAGAGAGAGATCTAATTCCTTCCGTAAATTCAGCTGGTGACTTAGCCAATCTGACTCCATAAGCTCTCTTTCCTCTTCAGAGACACAGGAAAGTTGCAACTTGCAGATGGAGATTTCAACTTCATTGATATATTCCAAAATTTCCCTGTGGAATACAGAAAATATAGCAGGAGTAATCTCTGTGCCACGGGACAAATGAAGCCTACCCTTGATTTTCATCTTCAGAATGGAAATCTGGTTATGGTGTCACTCCCTGGAATCTGCCACAGCTGAAGTATCAGAGGTCTCCATGTCCTTGTATGGGTAATTGAACAATTTCCAGAACTGTCACTAATTGCTGTTACTAATGACTCAAAGTTCTGTTAGAAATTGTGTTGAACTGTTGTATTTTTTTCGCAAATTGTTGGAAAAAAAAAAGTCATATAACTGAAAGTAGCTAACCTGAAGTGAGGTTGCGAAAAAAATACAATCTTCTTCGCGACCTTCTTCTCAGGTCTTGTAACCACAGTAACATAAAATAAAGGAATAAGGAACTCACAAAGAAGGAAGGTTTTATAACAATTATCTTACTCTATTAGTATAAATAACCACAAGGCTATTGTTCTTCTTGATTGTTGGAAGAGCATCCTCACCTCCGGCAGCTACACTCAGGTAAGCTATGTATTATTCACCACAAAGTTTACAGCATTTTTTTATTTTTTTGCTTCGAAAGATAAATACTGTGCGTCTTTATATTTTTTTGGGGGGGGAGGGTCTACTTTTCTTTATATGTGGTTTTTGGACATTACCACTCAAACTTATGGTCAGTGGTAAAAAAAAAAGAAAAAAAAGTAAACTATCGTAAAATTAGGGATAATTATATGTTAAATTTATATATTAAACTTATCCCCAACTCCAAATTCTCAAATAATATTTTTTCCTACTCAGAATCAAACCTATTAAAAAAAAAATTAAAAAAAATAAAAATAATAATAATAATAATAAATGGTACTTGTACAGTTTAATCAAGACATTAAAAAAATGAAAATATCGAAAAAAGTTTAAATTGTATGTATCCGTTATGGAACGAAGTTTCCCGGGGGGAAAAAAAAAAAAAAAAAAATTCACTTAATTTCATCAAGTAGTTTTTTTTGGTTGTTTTTTTTTTTTTTTTTACAGCGGAAAAACACGTTTTTATGAGAGCGCGTTGAAGCGTGGCCTTCGTTATAAAGCCATCTGGGATTTAAAAAAAAAATTGTTTGACTTTTAGAAATGCCAAAGGGAGATAACTCCCATTAAAGAGCTGACATCCCTTCCCATCTTTAATACTAGCTTTTCTTCCTAAAAATTGAACATTTTGCTCGGTATCATAACAAATTGTTTTTTCGCTGTAAAAAAAAAACAAAACTACTTGATGAAATTAAGTGAAATTTTTTTCTCGGAGAACTTCGTTCCATAACGGATACATACAATTTAAACTTTTTTTTCGATATTTTCATTTTTTAATGTTTTAACTAAACTGTACAAGTACCTAATGAATTGCAGAAGATTTATGATGTACGTAACCGTCATGGACGAAGATGACAATAAAGTAATTTGGTACTTGTCCAGTGTCCACTTTTGCCACCGTACTGAAAAACATTATTTTGAAAGCCATTCTTAACATGGGGTGGACGTTTTGTAACAATTCCACCTAACAATAAATAAATAAAAGATATCGTGAAGCTTCCTGAAAAAAAAAAAAAAATAAAATAAATAAATAAATAAAATAGCGCGGTGGTAAAAGTATACAAGCACCAGTAATTTTTTATAGAGAAAATCATTTTTAATGATTTTTTAGCGATTTAAATCATAAATTGTATTCATTACAAGACTGATTTTAATTTCGATAGTTTGAATTGAGTTGTCTCCCTTTATAAAACATGGTGGATCAAAACATTTCCGTTAAGTTATAAAACTTGATTTTCTTAGTAAAAAAAAAAAAAAAAAAAAAAAAAAAAAAAACAATTATTTGATCAATTTACATGATTTGGGGGACATGGCATCTTCGTGTTGTGATACACCAAAAGTTTGATTTGTTTTTTTGTTTTTTTTTGTATGTTTGTTTTGAATATATATATCTTTTTTCCCCGCCAGATTTTTTACTGTGTTCACACGTAATCGCCTAAAATGTAGAATCTTATTTAGGGGGAGAGATTTAGCGGAGGGTGTTAATCTACAATATTACGAAAAGTTAAATTAACGGGAGCGTTAAAAGTAATTTTTTTTTTTACTGACATTTCGTTTTAATGTCGCATTACTACTGGTTTTGTTGTCGTTGTTGTTATCAATGCGTAACAATATTTTTTCGAGTTAAAAACATTATTATGCAGAAATTTTTAACTTTAAAAAATTCGAGACAAAATTTGAACCTGAAACACATTGAACTAAATGTTCAATGTTGTTTACATACAAACTATAACTTTTTAGCAAATTTAAAAATGAAAGTTTGAAAATAACGCCGGGAGTAAACTTTCTGGAAAGAAAGTCAGTACTAATGGTGTAATGATAAACACAATGTTTATCTATATGGGGGAGAAGGGGGGGTTGAAAATGTAAAAAATACCTTATCTTTGAGTAATATACTCTTTTTCGGATCTTTTATATTCTTGAGAAAAGACTGTTTCTGTTCAACCGCCATGATCCTGTAATGATGAAACTGAAACATATCATTGAAACACATAAACATCGACGTCACACGTTTTTGTGTACTTGACTCATCCAAAAATGAAACGTCACGATTTCCTGTGTACATTTTCAAACACCGGAAATAAATTGTACGCAAGCGCAATAAAAGTAGTTCTTTTCAGTGTCGGCCATTTGTGTGCTTTACATCACATGTAAGTTTTCTCTCATTTATATTTTAAAACAATAAGGATAATTTGTTCTTTACGTTCATATGAACCTGATATTTAAATTCTTCAAGTTTTATAGAGCCAATTTGTTATATTTTTAGTTTTTTTATTTGCTATATTTTTCGTATATTTTTAATTGCCAGTTTATACTGAACTGGCCAACGTGGTGTTCGGTCGGTGCTTAATTTTTTTATAAGTAAATAGTTGCCTTTTTTTTCTCTCTCTCGACAAGTTTGAAATTTAAAAGGATAAAACTTCCTTGATCATACCACTTGATCGTTTTTGAAAAATACACTCACCTATTTTCTGAATACGTCAAAGCCTTTTTTGTCTATTATATTTTCTTGTATATTTCTTTTAAGTGTAAAAAATAATGATGCAACTTTTCGTGTCAATATATAATAATGGACACCGTTGGAATATTTTCTTCCGTTTTCTCTGTTTTGTTCCCAAATTTTCAATATTGTGATTCTTCTTGGTTCCGTGAATTTTTTTTTTCTTTTTTTTGTACTCTTGCACTTATTGATCCGTGCTTAAATAATAACGTTATTTAAAAAGCCATTCATAACATGGGGAGGAGAGGGTGTTTTGGTACCTATTCTGTACTTTACAATTAAATAATAAAAAAAAACTTAAACTTGGAAATACGATTTAAAAAAGAGCGCGGATCAGTAAGTGCATTAGAACCCCCCCCCCCCTTTTTTTCTTCGCCCGATAACAGCTTTTTTTTTTTTTTTTTTTTTTTTTAAATCTGTTATCTTTACTCTTTCCCTTAAACATTAGTAAAAATGTTCGGTGCTAATACACTTACTGATCATTGTATTTCCAAGTTTAATTTTTTTTTTTTTTTTTAGTTTTTTAGTTTTTTTTGTTTGTTTTTTATTCAATTGTAAAGTTAAAGTACAGAATAGGTACAAAACACCCTCCCTTCCCATGTTAAGAATGGCTTTTTAAATGTTTCAGCACGGATCAATAAGTGCACTGCAATGCATGAGTACCAAATGTTCAATATATTAAAGGAAAATATTTCATTCGGTGGTAAAAGATTAGAAGCAGATAAACATTTTTCGAAAATGCGATTTAGATTATGACATGCTGAACATTGAGTTAAAATACTGCGCAATTAATAAAGGAGTACAATTGAATAGGTCGTCCTAGCAAAGATGGCGTAATATAAGAATATTTAACTTTTTAACTCGTGCAGAAGTTAAACCGTGCTTTTTTAAAAGTTAAATTCAGTTTTATAGTATCTTGAGCGAAAATATAGAATGCATTTCGGTTCACTTATACGAACGGTACCCCCTCCCATATTTTACTTGGTTATACACTTGTTATCGTGCTTTTTGTTTCATGATATCATTTTTTAAATTGTTAGTACAGTATAGTACAGAACAGTTACAAAAAACCATGTTAAGAATGGCTTTCAATGATTTCAGCACGGTAACATAAGTACCTTGTTTTTTCGTCTCTTCAATTTTTTGCACCGAATTATCGAATAGACACTAATCTACTAGATTATAAACAAAAATCAATATAAATATTGGTAAAATTTTACATTAAGGCCCGTCTCACGTTCGTATATAACGCAGCTAAAAACGAAACTGAACACCGTTTCCGTCGCAAAATAGTTTTCATATGAAGAAATTACTTTTTTTGAAAAGTGGGTGATCACTTTTCCATGTAAATTTAACTTAAAATGAACACCCACTTTCTGGCAACCTCAGAGAGGGGGGCATGTTTATTCGCTAAAAAGTTTCGATTTTTTTTATCTTTCAATAAAGACATGAAATTTAAAAAAAAAAAAAAAAAAAAACTATTTTACGAGCGTATACCCTGTGCGCGCGCTTGCGTGTTCAAAATGGCCACCCGTGATAACATAGAATTACATGGCTTCATATTTGGAGAACTACTTGTTTTTCGTCTAATTTTAAATTTTCGCCAATACTATATTGTAACAAAGCAGTTTGGTACGCGAATGCACATTTAACAGCTTTCGTTTATGCTCGCATGAAAATAAAGAAAAACGTTGATTTTTTTTTTTCCTCTTCCTCCTTTCCTACTAAGGCCGTAGTTTATACTGATTTCTCCCTCTAATTCTAATCGACAAGTGCTCGAAATAAAATGGCGTCTCCATTTTCGTAAGGGTCAATTTGCGTTAGAGTACCAACTATAGACTTTTAAAAAGTTGATTTTTAAGGGTATTTGAGTCTAGTTTGAAGAAATATTTAAAAAATAGTTTTCATGGTATTAAGACCTTATCTGGTAAATATTATTATTTACAACAAAACACTGACCGCTCTAATTTGTTTTTTTTTTTTTGTTGTTTTTTTTTAGGGGTAATCGAGGTCGCTGACAACGAATCTGATAATCAAACTCTGAGCAAATTTACCGTTTGCATGGTATTAACTCCTGAACCCACGAACTACTTTCGACCATTTACAGCTTTCGTTTACGCTATGCGCGAGCGCGGCAGCATAAACGACGGTTGTAGACTGTCTTCATGTAGAAAACTACCTTTTCAGATGGCGTACGAATCTTTTGTGGAACATTTAAACTTATACGGGGGGGGGGGAAAGAAAAGCACATCAAGTGTAGGAAAGACTTCTTGCTGCTTATGTTTTTGTAAACCGCATTAAAAACTACATGACAAAAAAAAAAAAAAAAAGTCTTTCCGACATCCCTCCCCCACTTGGTGTGCTTTTCTTTTTTGTATAAGTCTAAATATTCCACAAAAGATTTGTATGCCATGTGAAAAGGTAGTTCTTTACGTGAAGGCACATTCAACAACCGTTGTTTATGCTGCCGCGTGCGTGTGTAAACAGAAGCTGTAAAATGGCGGAAAGTAGTTTGTGGGTTCCGGGATTAATACCATGCAAACGGTAAATTTGCCCTGTGTTTGATTATCAGATTCGTTGTCAGCGACCTCGATTACCTCCTAAAAAAAAAAAAAAAAAAAAAAAAAAAATTCATTCCAGAAAGCAGATAACAAAGAGCTCGTGATGCTATAAGTTATCTTTCCCTAGAATTTTTAGTTTTCAATTTTCTTTTTGTTCATACCTAACATAGCTTGATTAAAAATTGGAATTTGATTTAGATTTGATCGGTTGTCAAATCAGCAACTTGCATTTTCTTTTTAGGAGTTTTACATTGCTTATGTTGATGCCATCGAGCCATAAAATTTAAAGAAAACCCGGTTATTTATTGCAATAAAAATAAATTTTAGAATACCCTAATTTTTAATTTTTTCTTTAATCTAATTTTAATCTTATTTCAGAAATTCAAAATGCAGCTGTTTGTTAAAGCTAACGAGACCCTGACATTTACCCTTTCGGGTAATGAAACCATACAAGAGATCAAGGTTTGTTGCAACTTCCCTTCTTTCTTTCTTTACATCTTTTGCTTCTTTACATCTTTTGCTTCTTTACATCTTTTGCTTCTTTACATCTTTTGCTTCTTTACATCTTTTGCTTCTTTACATCTTTTGCTTCTTTACATCTTTTGCTTCTTTACATCTTTTGCTTCTTTACATCTTTTGCTTCTTTACATCTTTTGCTTCTTTACATCTTTTGCTTCTTTACATCTTTTGCTTCTTTACATCTTTTGCTTCTTTACATCTTTTGCTTCTTTACATCTTTTGCTTCTTTACATCTTTTGCTTCTTTACATCTTTTGCTTCTTTACATCTTTTGCTTCTTTACATCTTTTGCTTCTTTACATCTTTTGCTTCTTTACATCTTTTGCTTCTTTACATCTTTTGCTTCTTTACATCTTTTGCTTCTTTACATCTTTTGCTTCTTTACATCTTTTGCTTCTTTACATCTTTTGCTTCTTTACATCTTTTGCTTTTATGAATATTCGTCTTTAATTTCTTTTAGAATTTGTTGCAAGCTCGTGGTGGTTTTGATGCTTCTCAACAAGTACTGACCTTCAATGGCTCTCCTCTTGGTGATGACTTCTGTGTCAACCAGTTGGATGACCAGAATACTCTTCACATGGAAATCAGAATGCTTGGAGGTAAGTGGTGCCATATTACCTTAACATACTTTGATATTGGATAAGGGTGGTCTAATATGGTAATCCTATGTCAATTTGTATTTTTTGCTTGATAAATGTGTAATATACGACCCCAAAGATAGTCGCCAACCTAATAGGTCCCGAACTGTCAGCCAGGTTTGCTTCAGCCTCTCTCCCATCTAAATGCTGCATCTCTCTGCATGTTTTACAAGTATTTTAATGATAGATGCTCTGTACTACAAGCCTTGGTACCTCCGAGACGTAAATACCCCCGGCAAATCAGACGAGCAGTTAAATCCTATCCCCTATACAGTGAAGATGTCAGAAAGCCTTCTACTCTAATAATTTCTTCCCCAGAACTGCTAGACTTTGAAATTTCCTGCCGGGTTCCTGCTTCCTCAACTGTACTGACATGCAGAAGTTCAAGTGTAATGTAAAGACAACTTGCTGCTCAACTCCCTATATAGTTGCCCCCTACATCAAAGTGGCACTGTGCCTTGTCTGTGGTGAAAATGCAATAAAAAAAAAAAAAAAAAAAAACTATAGCATTTTATGTTTACCATCCATGCTAAACGAGTATAAGTGTTTGTAAATACACTTGCCAGAATGGACTTTTTGCTCCAAATACAAGTACAGGAACTGTTCCTTGGTATCTGTATAAATTATGATAAACAATTTAGTCTCCAGTTCTAGTGAAGAGGAGCATGAAGTTTGTGACTGCTGGGGGTTAGGGTAAGTTGACTTTTAATCTAATGTTGCCACAGAAAGTTGCACACACACATAGGCATTAAAAAAAAAAACTAACATCAGCCGTTATATGATCCATTAGATTTTAAAAATCGTCTTTGATACACGGAATTAAGATTTATGTGAAATTTAGTATTTTGCAATTTCAGTCCTAACAAGGAGTGTTTATTTTTAATGAATTTAAATAGGATAACTGAAATGCTAAATATTCAAACTTATTCTCTCCCCTCCCGCCATAATTTCTGAAACACTGCATTTTTATTGTATTATAGCTGTAAAAAGAATGGAATTTTTTATTAATTAAAAAAAAAAAAAAAAAAAGTTTTAACATAAAATACTGCACATATTTACTATTAGTGAGTTCTCTGTTTCTGCAAAGTAGAAAATATAACTTTTTGCTCTGTCAAAATTCTGCTTATATGAACCCTTGGAAGCAAAAATAAAATGGCCTCATTTCACAGCATAAAACTTAGGCAAGTGTGTCTTGCTTCAAGTCTATAGACTGATTGGCAGGCTTCAGATGTTAATTTTACGGCCCTTTCCACACTTTGCAAATGTGCAGGCAAACCAGTAACTTTTGCTTTCTGCTATTCGTCAATAATTCTCAAAGTTCATCATCAGATAATCCTTCAGTAAATGGCTCTGAAACTCCATTTTGGAAAGGTCTATCAAATGTGTCCAATGTAAATCTTCAAATTTTATTCGTAGATTTTTTTTCACTGAAAAATAAAAGGCAAATCAATTTATTTAATTGACTTTAACAAATGAACACAACTTTTATTTTTCTTATGAAATTAAAATGCTAATTAATAATGGACATATAAATCGATGTATACAGTTTGATCAGTTTTGGGTAAATGTTTACTTACCTAATGGCTAAAATTTTATCGATAGCTTCTGTTCTCATTTCAAGTTTATCTGATTTTAACATTAAGAACAAAATATTCTCTGGCAAAAGGGCAAAAACCATTAAATTTAATATTAATACAGTTCCTTGAATTTCTAGAGGCTTTTTTTTTTTTATTATGTACTGAATCATTTTAAAACCCGAAACTACTAAAATTTTTGAACACCCTGTATATAATTGCTGTTTATGGAATTAACTATTTTAATTTCAAACCAGCTAACTGCATATCCCTCTATAATAAATATAATCAGGTTATGCATTTTATTGGTTAGTTCTAAGAAATTTTTCTGGTCCATAAACACAATCTGATGGCCAAAGTAAAGCCATCTTACCTGTTTTAAAGGTCTGATCTTCCATTCTGCATGTGTAAGGTCTACTTTACCTCTTGAAATCTCAGCAGCATACTCAAAAAGTAGTTTTTGATCCCCAGTGAGATCACCGTTTTGTTAGACTAGTGTAAATACTATCTAGAGGACTACTTACTGATAAAAAGTTAATTTGAGGCAAATTATGGCGATTGTTGCCACACAATTTTCTGTGAATGACGTTGGGCTTTTTGCAGTTGCATCAATGGATTTAAATAATGCCTAAAAAGAAAGCTCATTCTAGTGTAGGGAACAACCAATAGTATGTATTTTCCTATTTAGTTTATTCTCTAAAGATGTAACCAGTCCGGATTTGCATCCATTATTTGTGGTTTTATCTAAAAGAACGGCTTTTAGCGTATCTATACTGTTCTAAAACATAACTTCAACTGTTAGAACAGCACTGGTTGCTCGAGCAGTAGGTATCACTTTATATGCAAGATACTCTCCCTTACTACCACATCCCATCTATTTATGAATGTCAAAACGTGTTTTTGACCCTTAGCTTTTCTTTGACTTTTGAACTCATTTTCATCCACAATTGTTTTGTAAAATAGTCTGTTTTTCATCAACACCAATACATACAAGATTTTTAATCTTTTGATGGGAATTATTATTTTTTTTTTCCTTTTTTTCTCCATGTCAATTTCGGATTTATCCAAGAAATTCTTTCTCCTAACTCCATTAACTTTAGATTTTGCCACTGCAGCTTTATCGATAGGTCAAATCTGAAAATTGCCTTTTGGTCCTTCAAATACTCTCCCTCTTCCAGAGAAACCTGAAGTATAAAATTAGACAAATGTTTATTCTAATCCACTCTCATCTTATTTTACATAAAAATAAAAATTGCAAGGGTTTCTTTTCGCATTGGTTTACATAAAATGCAAATATAGAAATTCATCAAATTTTAACATGTGTATGATATTGAGATTTTTAATAAAATAATAAAAACAAAAAAATAAATCCTTTCATTTAATACAACAGGTACAGACTGTCCTTTGTCTGATAATTTCCTTTTCTGCATTTAACATTTTTGTCATTGCAATTGGCAATTCACACAAACAAAATGAAATGTTGAACAATTTATCAAGGTTTTTTTACCAGAACCTTTTCGGCAACTGAAAATAATTTTCTATTTATTTGCTTGACTTTTTTAAAAGCATGCGTTCTGCAATCCATGCACAATCCACAATTCAGTTACTATGGGCAAATTAAAGTTGGGTGAGAATTCTTCATATAGCTATATTGAATAACTTGACAAAGAGTAAGGGGTTCTGTTGTGTTTAATGGAGAAGGTGGATCTGCAAATTTTGTTGTATCGTTACTGCATGTAGAAATAATTTGTTTCTGACTCATTTTTAGAAAAGTACTCCAAAAAATATTTATATTGTAAGAAATTAAACAAAGGAAGTTGCATATTAAAAATGAAATAAGAAAAAATGGGCAAATATGATAGGTACTTATACATTTATTGTGTTTATGCAGGAATGTGATTTAGAAATCTATTAACCTGGTGTTTTATAACTATTCTGTACTTTTACCTAATAATTTAATAAAAAGATATATTAAATTTAATTTAAATTCTATTTTTAAAAAATAATGGTTTAAAATGATATCCTAAGTGCAGATAACTGAAAAAATACTGGTTTTATTTACCTAACAAAAGTTAAGTAATTTGCTCACAAATAGTCCGAAGAAAAATGTCTTTAAAAATAATTATTAAATATCAAATATATGAAGATATTCCTTGGGTTTCCTTAATTTAAGTTTGCTAAGACAAAATGCAAAAAAAAAAAAAAAAAAATTTATATTTGTAGTAAGCTCTTGTTAAAAAAAAAAAAATGTAAACTAAATTGATAAGGTGTCTGTAGATGAAAAAAATTACCTGGTAAAAAATTTTAGTTGTTCAATTTATTTTAAGTGAAATATTTTGCAGTGTTTACTTTATCAGTGCTCATTTAGTTATCTGAAAATAATATAGAACAAAAAATTTATTGATAATATTTTCTTCAAAAAGCAGCGTTAATGACTTATTTTTTTCATTTAACACTGGCATAAAGTCAGCATATTGAATTTCTTTTACAAGGTTTAAATTCATTTGCTAAAACCAAGTTTTGGAGGGGGGGATTATTTAACGTCTTTCTCTGCATAGACGTAGTCATAATTCCAAAATCGACATACCCTACTTGGGGTGTTTAAATATAAAGTATTATCAAGCACCACTGATTACTACAGTTCTTTCTGTTCTAAAGTATGTTTCTGTGCCTTGTTACATGGTTGCCTTTTACAATGTGTTTTATACTATCCCCATCATGGGAACGTTTTCTTTTTTACATAAAATAAATGCTTATATGTAAGCTTTATTTTTTTTCTTGGCTAAGGATTAACATGAATAAGGACAACATTTTTAATAACAAATAGATGGGGGGGGGGCTAATTTATTTAAGAGAAGTAGTGTTTGATCAACATTGTTGAAGAACAGATAAAATGCTGTTTTGTTTTAAAACAGTTTTTCATGATAGACAATTGAACCCGATAATAATAGATTGGCATAAATTCTTGAATAACTTAGGAGCAAATGGGTTTTTCCAGCAAAAAGTTTGGGATTTTTTTCATATTGTTTAAAGGTCAAAAACATTCAAAATGTAATTACATTAAAGCAATGGACCATTTTGTGCAATTAGGGTAGGGGCAACCTATCTGAGCAGCTCTAGTCTTTTTTTTTTTTTTTTGGACATTTCTCAATTTAAATTTAGAAATGCTTTTTTCTTTTATTTGAAGAAAAAGACATTTCCTGTCAATTGAACAAACTTTGTTTTTAAAATTAAGACCTGAAATAAAAACTATTTAAAATTTCATGTTTTATATAAAGACATGAAATCTTTTAATGCAAAAAAAAAAAAAAAAAAAAATGGTTGAAATGTAAAATTAAACAAAAAAATCCAGAAAACGATCCTTAATTTGGACATTCTTCTCACCAACAGGTAAAGTCCATGGTTCTTTGGCCCGTGCTGGTAAAGTAAAAGGACAAACTCCAAAGGTAAGTAAAATCCCTTGTAATATTGAGCTTCAAAATTATATATATAAAAAAAAAAAATTCTATTTACAATACCTCTCCATGGGACAGATACCATGGTCCTTTTTTTTTTAATGTGGATAAAAGGAACAAAAATAATTGTCTCAGTCATAAAGGATTTTTCCTCCACTGGCAGAACAAGAAATTGAAGTGCAGCATCTGAAGAACAGATACTACGCTTTGATCTTGACCCGAAGGCAATTTTTTTATTTTATTTATTTATTTTATTTAATTTTTTTTATTCACTGAATAAAATGAGTTTGTAAAAAAAACAAAACTTTTCTGATTTCAGGTCGAGAAACAAGAGAAGAAAAAACAGAAGACTGGCCGTGCCAAGAGACGCATGCAATACAACAGACGATTTGTCAATGTTGTTGCTGGATTTGGTCGAAGGCGAGGACCTAACGCCAATTCATAAGCTATTTGTGATGGAAAGAGTTTTTAAGTATCAATAAAGCAACCATGTAAATCTATTTTTCTCGTTTTTCTTTTTAATAACTTTGCATTGCTTCTAAATCCTTTAAACCTGCAGTTCATTTGATTTAAGGACATTGACTCTCAGGCAATTAATAGCATTATTTGGTTCACATTACTTGAGCTCAATTTCGGTTGTACATAAACTGTAAAAACATGCTTTAGTTTATGCAATTGTATGGCATTTAAACTTTTAAACTATTAATATAAACTGGGGTTGCGATCAGAAAGTATAGTGTCTACTTTCTTTCAAAATATCAGCCTCTGCCTCCTTATTAATTTTCTAATATCTTCTTGTGAGACTTAAAAAAAAAAAAAAAAAAAAAAAAAAAAAAAACCTGACACTTAATGCTCTTAAATTTATTGATATAAACGGTACTTGTACAGCTTAATCAAGACATTAAAATGAAAAATATCAAAGTTTGAATTGTATGTATCCGTTATGGAATGAAGTTCCCCAGAAAAAAAAATTTCACTTTTATTCATGTTTTTTTCTTTTTTTTCTTCAATATTTTCACTTTTTTTTTTTTTTTTTTTTTTTTTTTTAATGTCTTGATTAAACTGTACAAGTGCCAAATAAACCAGTGTTTTTAACATGTGAGGATTTTGTTCGCAAATATAAAAATTCAGTTAAAGTAATCTATAAATTTGTTTTACTGGTTCATTAATATAAGCCATGGAAAATTGAGTTCTAAAGAAGAAAAAAATAAAATTAGCAAGGGCGCATTTGTGATCCTTCTACATAAAGGTCTAATTCACAGGATTTCCAGTTACAGAATAGATGAAATGTCCTCAATTATTAAATCCTTTCTCTGTGTGTTTATAAGAGTAAATGCTGGTTTCCCTCAGTTCCATCCAGAGTCCAAGTCTTCCTGATTTTCATCTCCCAAATCACATTCGTAAACATGTTATGCAGATGATACTACCATCTACGCCAGCACTTCAAAGACTGGCAATGAATAGCAGTGTCAGAAAATCGCCATTAAAATGTGCGACTTACTATCTTTCAAAGCTTATAACTACTTGAAAGATGTAATTCAAACCCTAATTTAAAAAAAAAAAAATTTCAATAAAAGGAGCAAAGACCAAATTTTAAAATAATATCAGGTTTAATAGTAAAATATGCAATTTTTTTTTTTTTTTTTTTTTTTTTATCGGTTTAAAAAAGATTTCAGGAAAATCAACGAATTTTAACTTAGTTCGAATATATATATTCCCAAATTGCATCCTAAGGTCATTTGTAGACATTTATGCTGACGATACTACCATCTATGGCAACATATCAAAGGTTGTAAATGACCAAGTTCTCTCTGATCTTGAGCACGTGGTAGAATGAGGAAAGTGGTGGCTGGTTAATTTTAATGCATCTAAAACCAAGCTTCTATCATCAACGCTCTGATCCTCTGGAATCAATTAAAATGAATGGCTTTCGTCTTAAGGAAACTCCATATTTTGACAAGTTTCTGGGTCTGACCTTTACTCCTGATCTGAAATAGAACACCTACATCAAGGCTGCTGGAAAAATGGTGGGATCGATCTACCGTTCCAGGAGATATCTCCATGCTGATGCAATTCTCTACTTGTATAAGATCCAAGGATGGAGTACTGTTGTCACATCTGGGTAGAGACTTCGTAGCCTAGTGGGTGGATGCTATTTTCTCTTTCCCACAGGAGATGCTGCTAGCCTCTCTGCTTTATCGTTATCTGAGCTCAGATCTATGGTCCTTGCCCACCTCACAAATTTGAATTTCAATATGGCGCAATGGAAAAATAAAAAGGTATTTACAGTCTCTTTTCGGATTTTAATCATGTCAAATCACACTTCAATTCCTTTTGACAGATTGATTGCTGCTATTTCTTCTGAGTTAAGGGCATAAGATTCACTAATTGATATAATAATTAAGTGATTGATTTTGCGCTATGAAACAGATACTTTCAAGAATTGTATAAGTCAACTGAATTGAAGGAATAAATTATAAGATGGTCAACATCATGAATTTTGGAATATAACTTTGTCATTTATTATCTATATTGCTCTGTAATTACATTGAGCTTCTTCAATAAGGATTGATATATTATAAAATATTTCTACAGAAATATATATACACACACACACACACACACACACAGGGTATCCATATAACTTTATTTGTATTTGCAATAGAAATAATCTGTAAAATGGATTTGAAAGAAGTAAATCTATATTTTTTTAAACTTTTATTAAAATTTTATTTAACTTTCCACATGCCCTCCATCATTAGCAATACAAAGGGTAATACGATTTTGAAATTCACGAAAAACATTTGCCAAATGATTTATAGTAATGCCTGAAATCAGTTATTCTAGCTTTCAAATCTTCCAATGAACTAGGTTTGGTTGCATAAACAATAGTTTTCACATGTCCCCATAAAAAAAATCAAATGGAGTCAAATCAGGCGAACGTGGAGGCCAATGAAATGGTCCACCCCTTCCGATCCATCTGTTAGGAAATTCCTGATTTAGAAACTAACACGCCGAGCAAAGTGACAAGGAGCTCCATCTTGTTGAAACACTATCATCTTTCAAGTTTAATTGTTCAAGTTGCGGAATAAGGTAAATTTTTTAAAGTGCACACGAACTTTATGGACACCCTGTGTGTGTGTATATATATATATATGTCCCCTGTCATCCCTGACCTAAGGATGGTGCACACCATTTTTCAAGGTCATAGCCTCTGTATATATACACTAGCCTACAGTCCACACCACTGGACCAATCATGACCAAACCTGATATGATGATGACACTTAGGGATGGTGCACATTATTTTTCAAGGTTAAGGTCATATTTAGGATGACTTCATAAACTCTCTTCATTTAGAGATGGTGCACAATAAGTTAGGGTTCACCACCACCATATTTCTTTTTTAATTTGAATACGATCACCCTCCTCCACCCCCATCCCCTTAACCAATTAAACAAAGGTTAACCATTGTGATTCTAATTGTTTCAATTTTTATGTGTAACAATATAAGTGTCAACTTTAATCTTTTTGCTTTTAAAGTTCATAGTTGGATTTCAGGCAATTCAACAGGTAGTTAAAAAAAAAAAGTTTAAACACCTTAAATAGTTGCGAAGCATGGGTATCTTTGCTAGTTTGTATGTGTGTAATATATATATATATATATATATATATATAAGTACAAATTAGCCCAAAAGAATCTGTGTCCATACCCATAGGGATTCCAATTGACTGCAACAGTAATTTATTTCCTTTTTTAAAATAATCTTTGCAAATAAGATTTTCAACTATTTTTGCCTTAAAATTAGATTGTGTAAAACTGGACTTAACCTCCACCATGTCTAATAAGTAGAAAAACACTTTTTCTCCATAAATATGAGTTTAATATTTACCTCACTTAAATATTAATTGGGTTCTGATGTGAAATCTTAGTAAGCATTAGATAAACTAGATCAGACTTTTTTGATGCATTTATGTTGCATGTAAGGAATTATTATGCCCCCCCCCCCAGTTAAAATTGTTGCAACACTTGCTCTTCATGTGAAAATTATAGATACTTGATCGTAAATCATTTGAAAATTCTGAAAGCTACTTTAATTAGTTTAGAACTACAGACTTTCGGGGGCTTACTTTATAGCAGTATCTGTTTCTTGTGCATTTTAGGATCCGAATGCATAGTTGGTACTTTTTTCATCCACATTCAATCCTAAGTTTTAGATTAACTCAAATGTTATTCAAATATACACACACTTTGCATAATGTGAACAAAAACATGTTTAAAAAATATTTTTATTTCAGTTCAATTTTAATTTATTTCAATAATTGATGTGAGTTCTCAATAGGTTGTAGCAAGCATGCATGCAATATAACAAAATGGGCACTTGACTGTGCACAGTCTACTGCAGTTTTCATTTTCTCTTAATATATCTATTTGCACGAGTAGGAGCCACAACTCAAGAGAAATATAAAATGATTTAATAAAGAAAAACAGAAGTATCACTTAAAAGAAGAGAACCCATTTCTCTGTAGGTAATTTAGAGGATTAAAATAGGATTTAGCTATTTTTTTTTTTTTTATTTTTTTTTTTTTATATATATCTTCATAAAACAATGTTCTAAGAATCCATATTTATACGAGCACAAGTCTCATAACTTTTATCAAATAGTAATTGTGTGATCCTATTGTTTGCCATGAGGGTGTTTCTTATACTGTTGTTCCTATTTACTTGCCTCGCCACGAGGGCAGAGTTAGATGCAAGCTCCCTTAAAAAAAAAAAAAAAACTCTAAAGAGGAACAAAAATTTAAATTGCCTCAGTCTAGAAGGATTTTGTTTCCACTGATCGAGGTCAGAAAAGGTGTAGTATCAGAACAGATACTACACTATGATCTTAGTCAACCAGCTCCCTGGGTGTAAGACATGATCAAATGATAGGCGCATGGATGTTAGAAACATCAAAGATGAATTACTAGGATTGATGTCGGCTAACTCCACTAGTGAGTCTCGTCTCGTCTGATCTTTCTAGTTGTCATTACAGGCAGGATTTTATTGTCACTGTTGCAAGGACCACCTTGCTGGAATTGCATGCTTGTCTCTATCTCTTCTCTATATAAATAAAATGAACTCATTTTTTCCCGTCTGATTTTGACATTAATAGGATTAAAAATCAAGGTATTTCATGCAAATATAATATGCACAAACGGCAGAACAATATCTGAGGTGTGTTATAGGCTTATTATTTCTCAAATTCCTCGATAATCTTAGATTTCTATACTTTTTCTGCTGAGAAGTCACGGACAAAATCGGTTAAGATCAATGGAAGTGGTAAAATAGTTTCTCTCTAATAAATTCCTCCTCCCCCTGCCACCACTTAACACCGTTTGGGGATCGTTCACAAGGAACAGTTGAGAAGAGAACACCGGTTTGGCTTCGTAGTTCTTTCATGTGAAGTTATTTAAAATCACTAAACTAAGCTGCAGTGCTCTGTGGCGTAGTGGTTAGCGTGCTGGACAATTCACATTATATTTTCACGTTCGCGCCGACCTACCGTAGTCGTTTTTTTTTTGTTTTTTTTTTTTTTCCTAAACAACTGGAATGGACTTTTCTTGGTGGCCGAACTGTTAACGTTGCAGATGTTTTTTTTTTTTTTTTTTTTTTTTTTCACACTTTATTTTCCTACTTTTACTCATGACTCCGGGTTTGATCCTTCCTACTTACCTACCATAACATTTTTTAACCCCCCCCCCGTCCCGGAAACAAACACTCGGGCAACGCCAGGTACCCCCGCTAGTATAAAAATAAACAAACACGTTTTTTATAAAAAAAAAATAAAATTATTTATTAATTAGCAAGGCGACCTGGCATTGCTCGGGATCATATAAGACAATGAGAAAAATGAAGTTGATTTTAAACATACCTGTATCTTGAGCAAAAGAATATTTTACCTACCCTAGGACGTGTATTACACAACATGTATGAAATAATTGTACCTTCCCTAGGACAGGAAATTTACTGCACATATATGGAAAAAAATTTCATTACCTTGGGTGGGTAATGTACAACACATATTTTCAAATCGCCAAAACCAGCGCAACCAGGGGGAACAGCCTCAAAATCGTAAAAAAACATTGTAGGCTAGATGTCCTCAAAGGGGCCTTTTCACAGAGGGTTGTCCACATATGGAATGATTTCCCAGATGCAGTTGTACAAACACAAACGGTAAATGCATTCAAAAGCAGATTTGATGCCCATTGGAGATTGCTGCCGAGTTCATATTGTTCATCCTCCTAAATGAAAGTGCAAATTCCTGAGTTTCTGTGTCACGCATGCCACAAAGTTGTCTAGGAAATTCTTCCTTTGGAACGATGAACAGGTCCAAAACCTGGACCTCAAACATCTATATGTCAAAGTCAAAATTTTACATAATTTTCTGTTGTGCTAACTTTTCTGTATGTCACAGGTAGGAGTTTGTTTTTATATCACAGTGCTATCGTGAAGAAGCACCTTATTTCTTATATAAATGTCATACTACTCGAATATATTACATGATTTTCAGTTTTGATAACTTATGAATGTCACAGGTAAGATTTTCTTTGTTTTTCATATGAGTACTATACTGTACAAGTACCTTATTTCTTGAGTGGGATACTGTACAGGTACCTTTTTCTAATTTAGAAATGAAGGAACATATATTTTTAAGTAATTTTCTGTTATGCTAAATTTTCTGTATATGTAGAGTAAGAATTTGTTTTTTCATCTGAGTGCTGTAATGAAGAAGCATCTTATTTCTCATTCAAGTCATCCTACACAAATATATAACATGATTTTCGGTTTTAATAACTTTTATGCACATCACAGGTGGAATTTTCATACGAAGACTATACTGCACAAGTACCTTCTTTCTTGGGTAGGATAATGTACAAGTACCTTATTTCTAATATAAAGATGAAATTACTCAATTTTACATAATTTTCTGTTGTGCTAACTTTTCTGTATGCCACTGGTGAGAGTTTGTTTTTACATCAAAGTGCTATAGTAAAGAAGCACTTTATTTCTTATGTCATACTACCCAAATATATATATCATGATTTTTGGTTTTGATTACTTTTATATATGTCACAGGTAAGATTTCCTTTGTTTTCATATGGGTACTATACTGTACAAGTACCTTATTTCTTGGGTAGGACACTGTATAAATACATTTTTTGAATTCAAAAATGAAAGAACGATACTTTTATGAAATTTTCTGTTGTGCTAAATTTTCTGTACGTCATTTGTTTTTCATTTGGGTGCTATAGTGAAGAAGCATCTTATTTTTCATTTGCAAATCATACTACTCAGATTTTTAGTGTGATTTTCAGTTTTAATAACTTCGTATGTCACAGGTAAGATTTTCTTTGTTTTTTTTTTTTTTCGTATGAGTACTATACTGAACAAGTACCTTAATACTTTAGAATTTCTTGTATACATAAATACATTAAATAAGTCATTATTGTATGTGATTTTTGGAATATGGCATCTACATATACAATACATAAAATTCATAATGATCGGTTAATTAGTTTAGGAGTGAATCCAAAACAAAATCCATTACTTGATCTATTTGTGATTTTTGGAATGTAACAAAAAAGCCGATATATAATGATATATATTTGGAATATGACATTTTTGTTACGTACATCAAAAACATTCTTCTGTATTTTTTTAAATAAAAGTGTTCTTGTAAAATTATTACATAACATTTAAAAGTCAAGAATATCGGAATGTAAAAAAAAAAAAAAAAAAAAAAAACACGCAAACGAAATGCTGGCGATCACACTATGCATTACACCAAAGGGACAACCGCTTTAAAAGCGTTGTGGAATAACTAAATAAATAGATGCCTGTGTTACAGGACGTACGCATGCGCAGAACGATGCCATTGTGCTACGCTTGTCAAGTTGTCATTTCTTTCAAGTTTGAACCCCTTAGCAATTATTTTAGCCGAGTAAATACCATTAATAAAATTCTGCACCAAAAGTGCAATCTTGAGCTACTGCACACCATCCAGCGACCATCCGTCTGAGGAGATACAATTGAAAAAAATGGAGACACAGTGAGATTTATAAATTAGATTAAAAGAGGTATTTTTAATCCAACCTGATGTATGTCACCAATGGCGTTCTGCAGCCAGAAACTGCTATGTGTCCATATTGTTTGGAGTCCCAACTTCAACTGTTAAAACAATTCTCTCTTTGCAAGAGAGAAAGAGTGATAAGAAAAAGAGAAGAATGAAAGAAAAGGAGAGAGAGATAGACACGCATACAAGCTAAGAAAACAAAGCGACTGAAATATGGTTTTCAATTCTGAGGACAGTAGCCAAGTTTGACCTTTCACTATGCACCTGATTACATAAACAATCTTAAGTTGCACCCGTCAAACTGTTGAGTTGGCAGGCCCAACATTTTTGGATATTTGCGCTATCGCTATGCACCTCCCCAACATTTTTGTGACAAGTCTCTGAGAATCCCCCAGCTCTCCTAAAAAGGAGCCTCCTCATTGTGCCACAATTGTTTTAATGCAAATAGACTACAAAAGAATACATAAAGCAGGAACTGTTTGATTTTTTTAATAAATATAAACACAAAGGTAAAATATTGTTTTAGATTAATATTCCAATTATATTTTCTTTAAAAAAAAAAAAAAAAAAAAAAAAAAGTGGAATATATGAATATGTTGCACTCCTAAAAACAAAAAAAAAAAACTTTGTCCCTATGGTAAAGGTATAAAACTTTATTTTTGTTTCTAATCTTTTTTAAGCATTTGATTATCCAAGAACAGAAAATTAGATTCAGAAGGCAAACATAAGTTGGCAAATGTACACAACTGTATTATAAACAGAACACCAGGATGTTGACAGATTTTTGGAGCAAGAGGCTGCTGAAGAAGTTTTCTGAAATATGTCATGTGGTAAGAATTGCTTGTCAAAAACTGAAAAGGACCACACACCTCACTGTAGATAGTTAATAATTAAATTACCTACCAATAAACCCTTTCCGTGGTTGAAATAAATTAAACAAAGAAGGATTTTGGTTAATGCTAATTAAGCAAATACATTTGTGATTTCAGGGAACGGCCAAAAGAGGAGGAGGCATTTCCCTGTCATGGTAGCAGAGAAAGATGAAAAATAAAAGAAAAAGAAAGGCATGTTGTAAACTAGTTGACCATTCCAATGTCAGAAAGGCGGATCCTTGCATATTACAACCAGTAAATCAAACAAGAAATGAAACCGACAAACTATATTTGAGAATTATGAATTAAATTCTACTGGTAGGAAGAAAGGAGTCATCTTCAGCTCTCAATATAAGTTAATGCAGAAGTGAGATTCAGTGACTCTGCTCACCCACTGACTCTGGCATTAAGAGACTGACCCTTGGGCTTAGAATGAATATTAAGAGCTTAAGTCAGAGACTTTTGAAGGATCAGAGTGTATAATCTTTCAACGAATGATTATTGTTACTTTATCTAAAAGGACCAGTCGAAGTGTTATTTTTTTTTTAAAGCTTGTCAGTGATACATACTTTAGTGATCAGTGCTAGACGATTTGCCTTCTCAATCTCTTCACATGGGGAGAGAAGAAATGGGGATTCATTGGACAGGACCTTTCCCCATCCAGAGTCTATGCCAAAGTGACTGAGTACCAACCAATCTGGACTCAAAACAGCTGAATTTAGTAACATCACTGAAGGAATAAGGGATACACTGTGCCATGGTCTTTTCCTTAATTTTCTCTTCTTTCACACTGACAGCTGTTGAAGGGCACACATTGATTCACAAGTATAAAAAATAAACCCAAACTCTTAACACAATCTGTTAATATCAGTTGTACTCTGGGTGTGTAACACCATCAACCCATTACACTACTGTCAAGACTGTTCATCAGTCAGTTGATCAATTCCTTTCCCCATCTTCTCTTAGCCACCATCTGGCTTTCACCGACTTCAATGTACAACTCTCCATCATTGCAAACTTAAGAAACTCAGACACTCCTAAAACTAACTCTAAAATGTATTGACTTTCGTTGTCCTAATCATTGTCAGAATTTGACCAACAATCCCACTTCAGTTTCCCTTTGTATTCCTTGAACAATTTCTATCCATTGTCTTTCCACCAACCCCATTACCTTTGTTCTCTTGATAAACTTATTTCCGCTTATTATTTTGGTTATACTTTTTCCTCTTTTTCTTCCTAACACTTGGTAGGTGAGGGTGCATACACTATCACACCTTTAAAAATACTATTTTCATAAATAAATGTTGAGACGGTTCATACTCTTTAAATTTATTTATTTCAATACTTTTATAAGTTGTTAACCTTGAAAATCAAAACAAAACAAAAATGGACCTTTTATAGTTTTTATTATAAAAAAAAAAAAAAAAATACAAAATATACAAAGAGGAAATGGACGATTAGTATGTATAAATGAGATAATGAGTTTTGACGAGAAGAGAAGTTTGTATTTTTCAAGGGATATCATCCATTGACTATCATTTTTTAATTGCATTTCTTAGCCAGCCAATCTGGAAATAGAGTTTTAAAAAAGTAACATTTGTAAACATAACAAAAAAGGTGGATATCCTAAAAAAAAAAAAAAAAAAAATAGGAGATAAAGCCTACAAAAAAGAAATTCTGATTTTATCATATTTAAATGATTTCAATCATCATTAAGAAAGGTTTTTTAAGCGTTAATTTTTGGTACAAAAATCTGACTTTAGAAACTATTTCGTATATGAAATTGGAAAAATTTTTTTGTTTGTATTGAAAGAGCATAAAAAAATCTTAAACCAAATAAAAATAAAATTGTCTTTACATTTGAAAAGAGTTACATTTTTTTTAGACATGGTGTCATGCTAAATCCAAGTAGGCTTTTAATTCATTGAATACTCTGAACTATTCATGCATCTTTGATCTAACAATCATCTGATAAGCTATATTATAATACCAACATTAATTCAGATTGTTATATTCATTACGTTTAGTCCGTTGCACTTGACGACCATCTTTAGATGCAGTTCAAGTGCTTGTATAGATTGGTAACACATTTCCAATGAAAACATTATGTACTTATGTCGAAATTAGTATAAACTCCAAAAATTGCAAAAAATAATCCAGTAGGAAAATAATTACAAATTAAAATAGAATTTATCAAATTATCGAGTGGAACAGTAGTGTGAACAATTCAGTATGACAAACTGACTTATCTTCCTTGACTTAAGAGTCCACCATTTTTAAATATAATCTCAGAACGTAATTGTAGATGATATTTGTTAAAAATACATCTAGCACATCTCTTGGAACATTTTTTGTAATTTATACTAATTTTGATACGTAATAAAGATTTCACCTGAAATGGATTGGTTTAAAACATCACCAATCACTGCCTTTTGTTGTTAATATTCTGGGGATTTCTAACAAAATCCTTTATTTTAATCCACTGATCTCATTCTCCACGGTAGTTCTTATTTACTTACCTCCCCACGACAGCAGAGTTAGATAGAAGGTCAGTTTTTTAATTTGGGGAAATCCAACTCCCTAAAAATGGGGTACTTTGGATTAGGATAAAAATTGCTTCAGTCTAGAAAGATCTCATTTACAGAACAGAAATGATGTGTAGTATCAGAACAGATACTACGCTTTGCTCCTAGTCAAAAGGAGCAAGAATTCCATATAGTAGTTAATTTGTTCTTGTTTCTTCAGCATCATCTAAAATATGGAACGTAGAATGAAAGCAAATTAAAATAAAAAGTTTAATTCAAAATTTCCCGAAAGTTACTGATAAAAACCTAAAGAAAGATGGAGTACAATAAACAAAACAATAAAAAATAAAGACAAATATCTAAGTAACAATTTACCTCAGACATACCAAAAATATTTTTATTGAATCGCTCTTATCTCCAAACCATTTTTTTCCTCTATTTATTTTAAGTTGTTAAAAAAAAAAAAACGAATATATTATTTAAATCCATTGTTTCAGACTTAAGATTTAGTGTTGGGATTAATGAAGAACATGTTCCCGACATCTAAATCACTCAAGATACTCGAAAAATTCATAAAAATATTCAATTGGAGAGGGTGGATGGGTGATTCTATAAAATTGGCAATCAAATTTACAGTTATTTTTTGCATCTTTCTAAATTAATGTGCAATACTTATTTTATTAAAGAATAACTAAATGTTATTTTATTAAATAACTATTAAAGAATAACGAAAAGAAAATTATTTCTGCATGTAAAAAAAAGTTTTGTTTACAAATAAGGAACAAAAATTTGAAGTTAAAACGTTCATAAAACGTTTATATTTCAAAATGTTTGAATATTTTTCACTCTGCCTATTTCTTCTCAGCCAGAAAGAAATATGATTATTAGGGCTAGGACAACAGATTATTCTTTTCATTGTTGTGACTCGAGTGTGTATCTATTGCTATCTTATATGCTTTTATATAGAGTAATGTGGTTCTTGGTTGATTAACTGTGTCGGATATATAATTGAAAGTCAAAACAATAAGAATATTCTGCTGTCATAGCCCTACTCATGATATATATATATATATATATATATATATATATATATATATATAAATTGATGGAAGCTTCTTTCTACACTAGAAATTCTAGTGATAAGTATCAAGTTGTCCACATTGAATGGATTTAAACCTTAAAAACAGATCTGTCTTCTCCATGGTGCTGATATCATACGGCAGCCACTAACTGCTGAAACATTTCTTGATTCTCGTAATCTTTCAGGTTCCAAAGTGACCTAAAAAATGAATAAAAAAAAAAAAAAAAAAAGCTTTAAAATACCTTTTACATCACTATTATCTCAAAAAATAGAAGAAAAATCAAAGAACCAAATGCTTTGTTTAATTCTAGTTTTATATTTAAGAAATACAGAACAAAAAAAAACGTGGCAAAACATTTGATCTCTCATATCTATATACAAAAGTGATCTCGTGTGTGTGTGTGTGTGTGTGTGGAACAGTCTCGGCTATACTACTTAGTCAACTTTTGGTCTACAGATTTGAAAATTGATATAAAGGGATTCAGACCTATGGGATAAACTTGATTTGGTTTTTAGCCAGTAAAAATAGCTGCTAAGGGGTCAAAATTGAAAAAAAAAAAAAAAAAAGGAACGTGGCAGATTTATGTAGAACTAATGTGTAGCCTTTACATATGCACAAATATACATTTACATGTTTAAGTTTGTTAATTTATAAAGTAAAGTTTTGACATGTATGTGAACTTAGGTCAGATAATAGAGGATACTGCTAGAGAGCTAAATGTTTTGGGTTTGATTCTAGCTGATGGCATCCAAGTCATATTTTGTTTTTCTTTTTTAATCACTACTCTATATTAGGTACAATATAATAATCAATAGAGAATTGGCTCTATAATAATACATCATCTGCTAAAATTTAAATATCATATTTAAGCCTATTTCATGACTGGGCAATGCCAAACGGCCTGCTAGTATATACATATATATATATGGATTCTCCGATCGATTCTGACCTATGAAGTTCACGCAACAATTAAGTTGTTCGAAATCCACACAGATGAATTGTTTATAATCTTAGTCAGTGCAAAAGAATGCCATGGACAGAGTAGACAATAGACTTCAGGTTTTATATCAGAGATTTCCTTCTAAATGCAAGTCTTAAAGAAGACCAAGGGTGCATCTCTCCTAGTGGTTTTAATGCACCTGCAGATACAAGCCTGGAAATTTTTATGTTCCGACATAGTATATACAGTCCCTACCATTCCCAAATGGTCATCCATCTTGTACTGGCTAGGCTAATCGTTGTTTAACTTTGGTGATCTAACGAGAATCGGTGTGTCAACGTGATTATATATTTAGAATATTTTTGAAAGGCAAAACAATGGAATTTTTTTTTTAAATAAACATTTATTTTAAAGTTCAAATCTTCCAGCATGTAAAAACGTCCTCATCATTTAAAGACTTAAAAAAAAAAAAAAAAAAAAAAAAAAATCAATGCTTATAAAAAAAGAAATAAAATGTTTTGAATGTAAAAATATTCTTCCAACTTGATTTTCAGGTACTTGTACAATTTAATCAAGACATTAAAAAATGAAAATATCGAAGGAAAAAAAAAAAGTTATATTGTACATATTCGTTATGGAATGAAGTTCTCAAAAAAAAAAAAAAAATTCACTTAATTTCATCAAGTAGTTTTTTTTTAAAAGCGAAAAAACAATTTGTTATGATACTAAACAAAAGGTTTGATTTTTAGGAAGAAAAGCTAGTATTAAAGATGAGGAGGGAGTGCCTGCGCTTTACATGGAGTTATCTCCCTGTGGTGTGTTAAAAATTTCAATAATGGCTGACTTCAACGCGCTCTCATAAAAACATGTTTTTTCGCTGTAAAAAAAAAAACCTCAATCAAATTGAATGAAATTTTTTAATTTTTTTCCGGAGATCTTCAGTCTAAACCGAATACGTACAATCTAACGTCCCCCCCCCCCCCGATATTTTCATTTTTTAATGCCTCGATTAAGCTGTACAAGTACCGATTTTCAATATCAAAGTTTTCAAGTGCGATTCTCTTCATGTAGTCACATAATACATATTGTCATTCTAAGCTCAATCATAAAAACATGATTCCTATCTTAGCAATGACAGCATGCCTCGATTAAGGAGGATTAAATAGAAAAAAAGGAATTGAATTGACAAGGACGTTTTTACATTCCGAAAGATCTAAAGACTTAAAAATAAATGTATATTAAAAATATACATATGAAGGGTGCTCCAAAAAGTAATGCCTATGTTTTTGTTTTTTTTTTTATTCTGGGCAAATGGATCAGAGCAAATGGATCAATGGACAAATTGCAATTGTTATGACTAAACCTATGCATTCATGACCTGAAAGTTTCATCTCTGTTGCAGATATTGATGATTTGAGATTCTAAGAAAGCAAACCCTGTCATGGATGTGCGTCAGAAACAGATGCATCATTGAATTCCTGGCAAAAGTGCATTGAGAATGATGGTGGACTATGTAGAAAAATAGATTCCGGAGCACAAAAGTTTGCTCATTTTAATGGCCTTACTCTTGATTTCCTAGCTCTTCATCTTTTTGAGTTTAAAAAAAAAAAAAAGAAAAAAAAAAGAGGCTTTACTTTTGGAACGTGTCATATATAACATTGTTTTGGCCTTATGTAACAATTTAAAAAAAAAAGTTATGTACCAATTTGACAAAAACTGCCAAGATATTCTTCAAAATCTGCTAGAAATGACAATTTCTCTTCATATTATGGTGGGGTGGGGAAGGAAAAAACTCATTAAGGTTGGATTTAAAAGTACTCTGGAGACCGCCTTATAGTTGAGTGGTTTCAGTAGTAGTAACTACTATTACTATTTCGTAAGTGGTATATGTTAGTCAGTTCAAATGCTCAATATCCTGGATAGAGTAGGTTTGTTTAAATGAAGTGTTGCTTGAGAGAAAGAACTTCTTTCCCATACTTATTATGTTGTATACTAGACAAAGTATATAGCGTCGCCTGGGAGTCATATAGTTGTAATACAATATCATATCTAGTAGACGGCATAATTAGTTAATCAAAAGTGCTCGACCTCCTGGATAGAGAAGGTATGTTTAAAGGCCGCATTACTCGTGAAAAATAACATTGCTGTGCATTATTATACTATTTTATACAAGAAAATATTATGCAGTGTTGTCCGGGATTCATAATATTAATATTACAGATTTGGTAGTTGGTATATAGAAACCCAAAAGTGCTCAATATACTGTATTTTATTATGCTATTTTAATAAGTAAAAGGTCTTGACGTAGCTCGGGAGTCATAATATTAATATTACTGTATTAAATCTGTTAAGTGTAAATCTGTATGTGTTTGCATCTAAAAATCAGAAATTACACAAAATATATACTTATAATTTTTAATTTATTTTCTTTTGTGAATTTTTTTTTTAATTCATCTTTTTTCATTTAGCTTCTTCCATTTATTTATTTTTTCAAGTATTTTTCTATCAGAATTTTCCTTCATTTTATTTTCCGCATTAATTTTGTAATGGTTAAAAATAATTTTTCTTTACTATATCAAAATACAAAATTACGTATTTATTTTAGTTTATTTAACTTACTTTAAATTTTATCTTATTTGACTTACTTTAATGCAGAAAATCCTAATCCTGAAGTTTTGATTTGTGTAAAGAATGTGTTTTTTGATATTATGTAATTGCTTAGCAATTAATATGGTAGCAATTTTTATTGTAATAATAAATATAAAGAATCGATATTTGTGAGACAAACTTCAAATAAAATCTTACCTCAGAGCAAATAACCGCTGAGCACAACTTTCCATTTCTTTAGCCTTTTTGACACCACAACGGATAATCTGGAAAGATAATTGAATTTTTGCACTCAACAAAACAATTCCTACAAGGATTTTTTTTCTTTCCTAAGAATAAAAAAAAAAGAAAAGTTTGCTGCTGGTTCAAAACATAGCTTAATTAAAAAAAAACCCAAAAATTTCCATAATTCCATATAATTAAAAATAAATAATAAAAATACAGAAAAATCTTCATGATGTACATACCCACCACAGAACGAAAATATCATATTCCAAAAATCATGTAAATTGATCAAGTAGTTTGTTTTTTTAGCTAAGAAAATCAAATTTTATGAGAAGCGAGACAGATCCACCATGGTTTTAGAAATCAAGGGAGACAATTCAACTACTGAAATTTTTTTGTGTTTTAATCAACCTTATATAATAGCTGCAAAATATTATGAATTGCTAAATATCATAGTATTTGAATTTCTTAGTTAAAAAATACTTAATTTACATAATTTTTAGAATATGACATTTTCGTTCTGTAATAGATACTACATCATAAAGTATTTTTTTTTTTTTTTTTTTTTTGTAATTAGGTTGAATTCAGCATAGGAACAAAAAGTTTTATAGTTATGGATAGGCTAAACAATTTACATTGTCTCTCCATCTCTCCTAAAAACTAACCCAGTTTAATAAGAGACAATGGAGTAGAATATAAAATAAGTGGTAAGCGATTGTAAATGCAGTAAATATGAAGAATATGGTTTATATATATATATATACACACACACACACACACTAGCAGGCCGCCTGGCATTACCAGGCCGTAAGATACGCTTAAATATGAAATTTTAATTCATGCAGATTATGTATTATTATAGAGACAATTCTCTATTGATTATTAAATTGAACCTAATATATAGTAGTGATCTTGCTATTATATATATATATATATATATATATATAAAAAAGAGGTATATTTGGCAAAAAAACAAAAAAAAAAAAAAGGAAAAAATACTCAATATGTTAGAGCTAAAGACGCGTTTTTATTATTTCAACCTCGGGCATATTAACTTAATCCATTATCAATTGTTTCAATAACCAGGATAAAGATTACCCGTCCATATCTTCAGATGGTTTAAGTTAAAATAAATTATAAAGAAAAAAATGTTTTTTTGATTACAAATGGATATTAAAAACCGTAGGAGTAGAAGTAATGGATAGAGAGGGGAGGAGGGAAAATAGGGAAAGGGAGGAATATTAGAGACAATATATATATATATATATATATATATATATATATATATATATATATAAAATTAGAAACAAAGAAAAAAAGGGAATTGATAAATGCACGTGTCAGAAAGGGACTCGTCATTTAGAAAATGACTTGTGTGTTTCGAAGTTAAAACTATCAGAAATCCCCAGCGATGGTGGCTGCGGTGGGGCAGGCAAAGGGAGCCAAGATGCTTCCAGTTTAAATGGCAAACAGATGCGTCCAACAGCCCATATAAAATCTTTTTGAGTAGGAAATCAATTATAGATTCTATTTGGTATATTTCATAATTTGAGTCGGGTTTAGGGAAGAAAGGGGGCGATAAAAACCAAAATGGAGTTTTTAAGTAAATCAAAATAAAAAGCAAGAAAGAGAGAAAGGGAATTTAAAGATTGTGTATGTTAAGAAAGACAGTTTTGGCGGCCTACATTGCGTGAAGTCCAAGCTGGGCTAAGAAATCGGCAATCTACTGCAACAATGGCAGTGTTGGGGTTAGCAGGGAAAGCCAAGATGTTTTGTAGGCATTACAAATCCCACCTTCTTAGCAACTTCACACCCTACTGAAATTCATCTGATACAACCCCACAACCTAATAACTGCACACTCCAAAACTATTACATTAAAAACTATTGTAATCTATTATTCTTTAAGCAGATTACCTTTACTCTAAATCTTAATTATATACCTTACTCAGCGGAGATTATTTAATACTTCTCCTTATACCTTTAATTACCACTTTTAACAATTCTCCACCAATAATATCAAAGTGAATATCGTTAAATGCTCATGCCCCAAAAAATAAAAAATAAATAAAATAAAATTTCTTCAGGTTGCAATGTTCTCAGCTCAGCATATGCAAAAGCCATAATCTTTTTTCTTTCCGTTTTGATGTATAGAGAAAATCCGTACTCATTTATTCCCACTGACATGCGAATTAACCATATGTTCCCATGACTCCGAGTAAAAAAAAAAAAAGTTTTCTTCAATTGTTATTTTTATACGCTCAAATTCGACTGCATCCTAATTTTCATATGTCACCTTTTCGTTTCCTATCAGTCAGGTTTTGAGTTCAAGCGTCTGTGACTTTTTACAATACACATATGCCATCTTTGGAGACTTAGTTTCCATAACCATTGTCTCAATAACTTTTCTTCATAAATGCCATTTACATGCTTATTTTGTTTGTGATACTTTAGATTTATACAAATGAGCATTTTACCTCGATGCTTGTTGGGAATATCGCAAACAAAAACAGATTGAGCACTGTTGATTGTGCATTTTTTTCTTACAGTAGACTTCTTTGCCATAATCTCCACAAAAATTTTGTTTGTGGATTTTTAGATGAGATATTCCTTGTTTAAAAGGGGTTACCTGTTGGATGAAGTGCAAGTCTTCATCTCTGTTGAGGGACTTTGGTAATTCTCTTTGTCAGCTTACCTGCACCATTCAGTGTCATATTTGCTTAACAGTGCTCCTGCTAAGATTCTGTCTGAGGAGTTTTTTTGCCAGTGTAAGTAAGTCCTATATCAAATACATTGATTCTGTGTTCTTTTGTTGAACTTAATGCTCATTTTTTTAATAGATATTTTTTTTTTATGCAGAATTCATCCTAATTAAAAAAAAATATAGAAAAATCTTTATGATGTACATACCAGTCACAGGACAAAATGTCATATTCCAAAAGTCACGTAAATTGATCAAGCAGTTTTTTTTTTTATATATGTATAGAAATCATTTTTTTAATGAGTTTTAGCAATTCATAATACATTGTATACATTACAAAGCTAATTTTAAAATCTCCATAGTTCCAATTAGGTTGTCTCCCTTTATTAAACATGGTGAATCAAAATCAAAAAACAGACCATCTTGTTTTCTTATAAAATTTGATTTTCATAAAAAAAAAATAAAAAAATAATCGATCAATTTATTTGACTTTTGGAATATGACATTTTCGCTCTGTGACAAGTACATACATCATAAAGGTTTTTTTGTATTTATTTTTTAATTAAATTGAATTCTGTACTTGAACTGTCTTGATTTTTATTTTTGTTAATGTAAAGGTTAAACATCTTCATATGCTTATTAGGATTTATTGTCTTTTTCTTTTTTTTTTGTAGCCATTATGTCATCAGGTACACCCACCACCATAGCATATTGGAATATACTATCTGTTCCGTTTAGAATCTGTTCACTAAATCAGATCCAGGTCTGTATAGGAGAAACTAGCATTTCTATTTCAGCAGATTTACTGCAATCTAGTTGAACAATGCAATGTGCGAGTTACTCCCAGTCTTCATTCATGTATTGTTAATTAAAACCGTCAGAGTAGGAGTTAACAGTCCAGTGATTTTTACCAGGTCTCTTCCAGTTCTGGTCAAGAGAGCTGATTATGGATTATAGAGGTTTTCTCTTAAATGGCAGCTATGTTATAGTAGAGCAATTTTCATGTAAATATTTATAACAACTGGCAATTTATTACAAAGGTTTTCAAGGTTTGTGTCAGCGTTTATTCCCCAATGGCTGATAATTTATTACAATGTAGTTTATGGTATGATCTATTGGATCGATTTATGATAATTCTTTTTCAATAATAGAGCTATAGAGTTGAAACTGTAAACATTTGTTGGAGTTTTTAATTTGACTGATTATTATTGAATAGTGTAAGACTTTAAAATAAGGAATCTGAGTCCGAGTTAACATTTTTTTGGAAGCCCAGGAGTTGAAATTTTTTTTGTAAGCTTAGGAATCAAAACTGTTTGGAAGTCTAGAAGTCAACTCTGCAAGCTTGGTTAATAAGAAAAAAAAACAAAAAACGTAATAGTCTAGTAAAATGACTCACCTCATCAGGAATACTGGCCAAACGAGCAGCATTGAATCCATAACTTTTTGGACAGGCCCCTTTCACAAATTTGTACAAAAAGGTTATCGTTTCTTGGGTTGGATCTTCATTCTCATTCTCGACCATACAAGCCTAAAAATAGAGAAAACTTCAAATTTAAACATTTCATTTAAAACTACAAAATATCATATTTTTACAATTGCGATTTCCTTTTATGATTCCGTCCTAAACTCATTTTCTGTAATGTTTGATTAGTAGACGAGTTTAAAGCTATCTTAATTTAAATACAAGCAAACAGTTTTAGAACATCTCATGTTTTGTAGTTGTAACTCAAGTTTAACATTTTTATAATCTTATTTTACTTGAATTAAAGCAGATCCCAATCTAATTAAACTAAAATATAACAGGCAAAATCACATTGACACACTGGTTCTCATCATATCACTAAAGTTAAGCAACATTGAGTATGGCTAATACCAAATGGGTGACTATTTCAGAAAATGAGGCGCTCTTTGTATTCAAGTAAGCAGTATGTATAATACCTCAGGAAAATGAATGCCCTTGTTATCTAGTTCCAGGTTACTTTTGGGCTAGAAGTAGCATCTGTTTGTCATCCTATGATATTCAACAAAAAACCGTCCTCTCATGACGAGATCGGTTCTACGCATGCGTCAGATGATGTCAGGACCTGATTTAGTTTAAATAGTTGAAGAACTGACACAATTTCATGTACGTCATGCTAGCTCAGTTGGTTAGAGCGTTGGGTCATTATCTAAACGTTTTGGGTTCGAATCGTGGTGTGAGATGTCTTTTTTTTTTTTTCTCAATTTTTTAAATTTAAATATTGAACCAGTGTTATTTAAGCCATTTTTAACGTAACGTTCGTTTTTCTGTTTTTTTTTTTTTTTTTTTTTACTTCGCTTATTCTTAGGGTTTCATTAACACCCCCCCACCCCCCACCGTACAAACACACACCCAAAAACATTCGGGTACCCACCGAGTTTTTAAATGTTAATATCGAAACAGGCTTATTTAAGCCATTTTTCATGTGTTTGTTTTTTTTTTTTTTTGGTTTTTATTTTTCAGAAGTTTTAACGTTCGTTTTTCTGTTTTCTTTTTCAGATTTTTACATTTAACATCGTTCCTTTGCCTTACGTTAGTTTTTTTGTGTTTTTTGTTTTGATTCCCCCACCCCCAAGTTTTAACGTTCGTTTTTCTGTTTTCTTTTTTTATTTCGCTTATTCTTAGGTTTTCATTAACAATCACACACACCTACAAACACTCGGGCAACGCCGGCTACCCCCCTCGCTAGTTTATATATATAAAAGCGAAAATGTGTGTATGTATGTTCACTTTTTGTGTATGTCCAAGAAAGGCTTTTTTCAGAGAAGCGCTCGGTCGGCTCACAACTTCTTAAATCTTTTTATATCACATAGAAATTATAATATCTCAGAGTTAACAGAGCTCGCCTGTCTATTTAATTTGCTCGACTTCGGCAAGATAAATATTCCACAGTTCTCGCTCGCCGCATGTGGATTAGGCTTTTTCCTATAATAAAAACGACACTAATTCTAGCGGTATTTTTCCGGTTGTGATCGCCGGAAATGTCCGAAAGCAATCAGATTTGATCAATGTGAAAATATTTTCCTTATATCAGACAATTGCTATTCAATTTGGACAAGTGGAGCTCCCCCCCCCCCAACATCTTGGGGAAATAAAAATAAAAAAGCGTTTCGCATTAAATAAAATACTACTCCGCAGTCAAAGTTGACCTCATTAAGTCATTAAAACGTGCACCTGCCAAATCTAAGTAATTAAATAAATTCAAACATGTTTCCGTTAGAATGTCGTGGTGACGTCGCACATTTTTTTTTTTCACACTTTAATTTCCAACTTCGCCTCAAGGGTTCGGGTTGGATCCTCATACTCACCTACCAAAACATTTTTAACCCCCCCCCCCCGTTTTGATTTACCTCCAAACATCCAGGCAACGCCGGGTACAGTCACATGATAACCACCCAAAGAAAGGAAAAATCAATCTGGAAACAAGATTGATTACTAGACTTTGAGACTGAAAAGACAACTGATAAATTTCAATAACTTTCAAGTTATATACTTTTATTTTCCAAATTGATATTTTGAGGAAGAATATTAACTTTGGGGGATTGTTTTACAATAGACAAAAGGTATGAAAAAAAATAATCAAAATCAAAAAATAAATTTATAACAAATAAATGTTATCAAAAGCAAGATGAGTTAATCTTCTACCTAGCTGGATAAGTCCTTTTGTGTTTTTATGTATTCAGTTTTTAGTGTTTAAACTTGTTTTAAGTGTGAAACGCAAGTAGTGCAGAGCACTTATGTTAAAAACAAATATGATGCCATGATTCGTTCTTTGAAGGCTCAAAAATCCATCAAAAACTTTAAAATAAATAAAAATAATGATAGAAATCCAAATAAATGCCATGGTAACATATGGTAACAGTATTTTAATTTTCTATTTTAAGCCATTATTGAGACTTCAAAAATAGCCATATTTTTCTTGTTCTCGCATAGCGTTTGACACTACTTTTTAGAACTGAATAGAGGTTTTAAACTAAGTAAAAACACTAAAAATTTATTCAGCTAGGCTTTTGATAACATTTGTTATATATTTAATAAATTTTTTTTTTTTTTTAAATATTTAAAATAAATTTAAATATTAAAAAAAATTAAATTTATTCAGCTAGCTTTTGCTAATATTTACGTCATTTTTTTTATTACTTTTTCATACTTCTGTCTAGTGTAAAAAACAAAAAAAATTTTGTTTTTCACTAACTGAATTCAAAATATTGTCCTTTTTATCACTATTGAATAAAAATAATATGTATATATACTACTTTTACATGGACATCTTTTTATATTAAAAAATATTTAATTAATTGTTACACGTTAACATTTCTACATACATTCAATTGCACACCTTTCACAATTAAAATACAATAACCGACCTTTGAAAACAAAGTATATTGCTGTTAGTTAAGTACCACATTTACCCCTGTTCTTATACACACTTTCTAGACACAAACATATATTTGGTTTCTGCATTTTTACTGCATTCTTTTCTTATCTACATGTTCCTAAATTAAACTTTAATACATTCTTATTCTGTTTAAAATCTTCACTACTAGTTGCTCATTCCTAACAGCATATATATATATATATATATATATATGACTAACCAGAGTGCTTGGCGTTGCCCGTGTGTTTGGAGGTGTGTGTTGAGCAAAAGAAAAAAAAAAAGTGGTAGTAGGCAGGCAGGCTTGAGCCCGTGACGCGAAGCAGGAAAAGAAAGTGAACGAAAATCTGATGTCTTACCCCCTACTCCATGATGCGACCGCAAGTTTGGAACGTTAAAATTAAGCAAAGTCAATCCAACCGATATGATGACTTGCAAAAATGGCTTGCAAAAAAAAAAATTGACCCCTCTTGTAGAAAACTGCCCAGTTGAAGGTGTTATGCAATAGGTCGAACACAAGAAAGTGTTGATCTATCTATTTAGCTATCTATTTCTATCCATCTCGGTCTAGCTTTCTATCTAACTGGAGAGATGGACATGAGATGAATATTTATAAGATCTGTAAAAATATGGTAAATCATATTGTAGACGTTTACCGGAAGAGATGGTCAGCTGATCGGATCTACGTGCGAGTCACATGATCAGGTTAGCTGGAGACCTTAGATAGTTGGAATTTGGATGTAAAGAAGAGTGGACAGGTCATCCTCCCTTCACTGTGGGAGCTGACGTGTGTGAAGAGACCTAGAAGTAAACCACGCAAGCAAAGATATTCACTTTCCATTCTTCTGCGAGCGACACCTGGAAAGTGAATAAAATATAAAACCAATCATTGTCTTGGAATCAATGTGTTTCGTCCAAACAGGTCCTAGACTTCCTCCAAGAACAAGATAAATTCCAGGTGGACAAGATCAACCACGCATGAAGTTAAGGTATGTCAAAAATACATGTATCACACACACACTCACACACCTGCATATAAACAATTAGATACGAATATATCATAAATAGACAGCAACAATATAATGGTAGGGTTCAAATAATGAAGAAGCAACGACAGACATTTAGTGACACGTATACACATCAGGATGAACCCTTCATCTCAAGCATGCATATACACATTTAGATGATTATACAAGATACACCGTTTTGGTGATATTTATGATACCAATTATACAACAATTAATGTTTTTGGTCAATTTTTCGATATTTGTCGTCCGAGACGTCAAGCTTAAAAATTATACCGATCTCGTGAAAATCTGCCACCTTTGTCAAAAGTTTTAGGTAGATATACAAACATATTTAAACAGACAGGTGAGATTTATATTATAGACTAGCGGAGGTGCCTGGCGTTGCCCGGGTGTTTTGGAAGTGTAAAAGAAAAAAAATGTTTTGGTAGGAAGGTAAGCTCGAACCCGAAGCCTTGACGCAAAGGTGGAAAAGAAAGGGAAAAAAACCTGATATCTTACCCACTCGGCCACGATGGGAGAAGAAGTGAAAACCATTTTAATTTATCGATTAAAAACTTAAATGACAGGTGCGTGAATTTAATGAGGTCAAACATCATGCGATACGGGAATGAAATTAACTTTGGCTGCAAACCAGTTTCTGCGTTTCCCTCCAAGATGTTGGGGGAAAACCAGCTCCCCATTTAAAGGGGAGTGTCCAAATGAATAGCAATTGTCCTAACAACAGCAATTAGCAGGGAAAAAATTTTTATGTGGAAAAAAAAAAAAAAAAGAAAAAAAAAAGGAATTTGCCAAGTGAAAGTCAAACAATAAATATTACAAATATGCATGCATAACGTGATAGCTATTAATTCGGGTTTTAATTTTTAGCCTTGCAGCTAACGTCAAAGGGAAAACCCTTATCCTCGAGTGGCTTCTTGGCCTTGATAAATGGCGATGCTTATGTAAAAAAAAAAAAAAAAAAAACGTTTGGTCTCGATTCTCGGCGATGGCGCACATCATTTTTTAAAAAAACTTTAAATCATTGCTATACATTGGGTCCAATATAATATAATATAATAAATACAAAATCTACATTCATCAAAATATATTTTATAACCAGGCAATGCCGAGCGGCCTGCTAGTTTCTAACAAAATTTGAATTGTCATAATTTTGTGGTTTATTGAGCTACCAAAATAAATTTGGTGTCATCCATTATGCACTCACATAAAAAAGTTTTTAGATATAATGCAAAGAACATTTTGGTTTGAGATACACACTAAGTGGCATTCAAATGATACATGTAAACTATATAAGTAAATATTAGCTGAAATGATCTGGATTTAAATCAAATTCTGTTTTTGATTGTGTGAAAGACACCTCGAAGACACACCAAATCTCTATATCCCTTCAAAGTAATTGAGTTAATTGTTTAGGTTTTCTCTGTTATACTCCAAAAATCCTAAGCAGGAAGATGTAGGATGAAAAAGAAAGAGAAAAAAGATTTTTTTTTTTTTTTTTTATAGGTAACATACCATATGACCCAATCGAATATTGGGGTCATCAGCAAATGTATCTGTTAATGTATGATAATGGGTGGAAAATAGGGTCCTGCATTTAATAGACTCGGACAATTCTTGGACAACAGCAGCAGCAATTGCAGTCCCATCATAAGTGGCAGTTCCTCGTCCTGAAATTAGGTTAACAATAAAATAAAAATGTATGAAAAGATAGAATTTATTTTTACACAATAAAATTAATAATTTCTATTTATATAAACTTAGATGTGTGTGCGTGTATATATATATATACATATATAGGAAAATAAATGAATTTAAAACTGTAAATCAAAATTTACAATTAAATTTATTATTCGACAGAATACTCCAAAAGCAATTTTCAAAGTCCTGTCAAAGTTGTGTCTGTATTGAGCTTTTTTATTTGGTTGGGATTAATTCACTATTATATAAATATTAATATATATATTAAATTTAAGTTTACCTATGATTATATCAGGTAAACATTTCTTTTCTGCTGAATTGATAGTATATATCTATAGCCCCTCTCTTTGGGTTGAGCACTGTTGCAAATGTACTTTCACTCGATGCTTCGTTTGGCTATTAAGCGAAGCTCACTGTCTGTCCGTTTGTTTGTAAACAAATGGACAGTTTGAACAATGTAAAGCGATGGGAAACTTCTTCCTTAATAGACACTTGATGAGGTACATTTGTAGGCACTGATTCGTAGACTTGTGGGTAGAATTGCCAACTGTCAACTTGATGGTTGGAGGTTCGATCCACAGCTGGAGAAAAGAGATTGTCTAGCCACACTGATGAGTTGTGAAACAACAAAACAGTACTGTATGTGGATGACTATATATATTTTTATGTATAGGATTCACTCCTAAACTAATTAGAAAGAAAAAAAATCAAGTGAAATCTTGATCCAACAGAGAGGTCTATATTTTTTTCAGTGTTACTTAGAACATTTTATTTTTCTGGAATTTCTAAAGTTATATTGGTTTGAATTTTTTTTTTTAACCCAAACAAACCAGCATTCTTTATATTTTTCCTCAAAAAAAGTGTTGACCAATATTGTTAACGCAAAAATTTCATAAATGAACTGAAGTTCTTATAAAAGAAATAAATAAAAAATGTCTTACCAAGCTCATCCATGAGAACTAAAGAATGTTTACTGGCATGCTGTAAAATGGAAGCTGTTTCACTTAATTCCACAAAAAATGTGCTTTCACCTGGGAAAAGAAATGATAAAAAAGATATAGATATTGCATTCCTTTAAAAATGGAAGAAAAAGAAAAATGAGGGCAAGAATTTGCAATATTTCTGGTATACAGCCATCATAAATTTGGTAGATTCTATTTATAACCAGGTGTGATAAGAACAAACAAATCAAATGCCAGAACAGCCTTATAAAGCCAATGTTTTTTTTTTTTTTAATTACTTGGGAGTTACTACTCATCTAGGCCTGGAGGCCACTTGAGGATAAGGGTTCATGAATGTAAGGTGGTAGTGTAATAATCGTTAATGGCATAAATTGGGTAGAATTTGATTCATGGGGACGGCTCAAAAAGAACTTGTTTACATTGGATTTGAAGGCTACCATGTTGTATTCAACTGGGAAGCACACCAGCGGAAGAATGTTCCACAGGCAGGCATTTCTGGGAAAGAAGCTTTATTCATGGAATCTGCATTTAGATTTAGGCACAGAAAGAAAGTGGGGGAAATCGTATATAGTGCTTATAGCTAGTCTTCAGTGCTATCTTTTCCATGTCAAAATGTGGAGATCACTACGTGTCTGCTGATGACAAATGAACTAAATCTTTGCCTGGGAAAAGTTCCTCTAGACAGATTTATTCTGCCATTCTTTTCTGCTTGGAACTACATTTTTCTATTTCAAGAATGACTTTACACTCAATAGATATAAGTCAAAATTTCAAATTCACCTGATAATCACATCTACCAAATTTACACCAATTAGCATGTGCTCACCTCCCACACTATTAGGATAATTTTACGAGCCTAGGAGGATCGTATTATTACGAACACACAACATATCTCCCTTAAAAGGTCTCATGACTACAAAACAGATACTAGGGAAAAGATAATGCCTGGAAAGATAGTACCATGATAACATACTACCTACTTCAAAAAGGAGGAAGTAATGCCTGGGATGATCTTATGGCAACAGTATAGACTTCTACCCCACCAAATAAGACAGAATAAAAGACAGTTACAGTCAGTTAACATACTTCTAATTTCTGATGCAGCGCTACCGGAAGCAGTGAGAAGGCAAATCAGGTCCTTCACTTTTATTGTTCTTCAGTATTTCTATAGTGAAGCAATTTAGGGGGGGGGGGGTTAGAAAAGTACATGCACAGTGGAGATATACGCATGAGAGACAAAAAGCGAAGGAACTGATTTGCTTTGTCACTGCTTTCAGTAGCGCTATGCTGTAAATTAGGCTGACATTAACCTAATAGACATACCTGCCATTATTCGATCATTTGCTCCAAGTCTCGTAAAAACCCTGTCTACTGGCGTCAAGCAACACTTCTCTGCTGGGACGTAACAGCCCTGTTAAAACACAAAAGATTAAAAAAGATTAGAATAATAAAATAATTGGTTGCTTTGAGAAAAAGAGGAAAGAAAGAAAGTCATTGTTGATTAGCAACTTTACAACAATAACAACTGGATATTAATAAATATTTTGTTTGTTTGTTTGTTTAACCAGCATATCAACCTTCTTTGGGTCATTTAATGCTGTATACAAGATTTAAATTTTTGATATTTTCAGAATCGATTTTCGCTGGGTATATTCGGCCAATGTTTTGGTGTAGTTTGTTATTTGATGGTTTTTATATTTTATGATAAAGATTTGCTTGTTTTAAGAAATTTAGAATGGTTTTAGGATTTTCTTTATCAAAGAGTTCTTTTAAACTTGTAGCCTTGTAGTAGTGTTGACGAATTCGTGTGAGATCATGACAGTCAAGTAAAAAGTTTCACTGTGTAAGGTTCGTGACATGGTATACATTTGGGGGATTCTTCACTTTTTAGTAGATGGGAGTGAGTTATGTATGTGTGTCCTATCCGGATACCTGATAAGACTACTTCTTCTTTACGTGATTTTCTGGTATCTAGAGGGTTCTTTTTAAGTATAGGAGTAATTTGGAAGAGTTTGTTATTTTGGCAATTGTTCCAATTTTGTTGCCATTTCTTTGTGATAAAACTGTTTATTGAATGTTTGTAATCCGTATATGGGACCTTTATGTCGTTTATTTGTAGCTTTAAGGAATTTTTGGCCACCATGTCAGCGTTATCATTTCCACGGAAACCGTAGTGACTGGGAATCCAACAAAAGAAGAAAGTTTTGTGTTGCATGATAGAATGGATCTTTTGTAACAGTTTGATGAGTAGGGGATTGTTTCATTTTTTATTGCTTCTAATACTGATAATGAGTCTACAAATATTATAAATTTTTTTGAGTTTTGGTTGATGATAATATCTAGAGCCAGGTTTATGGCTGTAATTTCTGCACTATAGATAGAGGAGTTATTTGGTAACCTTTTCTGCTGAATAGTGTTTTCTGAAATAGCGGCACATCCCACTTTGTTTTGATCTTTGGAACCATCAGTGTAAATGTGTGTCCAATTTGGGTAAGTATCCAGAATGTTGCTTAGTTTTTCTCTATAGTCTGCAGGGTGAGTATTGGATTTAGGATATATTGTCAAGTCTAGTATGACTTTAGGTTGATTTAACAGCCAGGGTGGGAGTTCTGGGAGATTTTCCTCGTGGATGCTGGTTTGATCTATTGAGTTGTCTGTAAATGGTTTTATTGTTTCTTCCATGTAGAGACCAAAGGGTTTAATTGCATTTTCTTTTTGTTTGAATAGATGTGTGTAGTTGGGATTGAAAGTGCATTGATAGGCAGAATTTTTGGGGTTTGATTTTAGTTTTAGATAATATTGTAAGTCTAATTTTTCACGTCTCAATTTTAGTGGAGGTTCATAGGCTTCAGCATATAAGCTTTCTGTCGGAGAGGTTTTGAATGCGCCCAGGGCAAGTCTTAATCCTGTGTGATGGATAGAATCTAGAGTTTTAATGTAACTTTTTCTGCTTAAACCATATATGAAGCTTCCATAATCTAGTTTGGTTCTTATCAGAGTTCTATATAATTTTAAGAGTGATGAGCAATCTGATCCCCACTCAGTATTTGCTATAACCCTTAATAGTTGTAGAGTCTTGAAACATTTTTGTTTTAATATTTTAAGTGAGGGATGAAGGAGAGTTTTTTTATCAAAAATAAGTCCCAAAAATTTATGTTGATCAGCTATTTCAATTTTTGATCCTTTTAGATCGAGAACAGGGGCATTGTGCATTTTTCTATGATTACAGAAATGGACACATTTAGTTTTAGTTGTTGAAAATTTAAAGCCATTTTCTGTCATCCATTGTGTTAGTTTGTTTATGCACATTTGTAGTTGGCGTTCTGAAGTATGAATATTTTTGGATCTATGGCAGATTACAAGGTCATCCACATATAAGGAGCCATTTATCTCATTGTTTAGACAATTTACGACATTAATTTTTATATTAAATAGCGTAACTGATAAAATGCATCCTTGTGGGACTCCTTCTTCCTGTATTTTTGTGTCTGATAGGGTGGGTCCGATTCTTACTTTAAAACTTCTATCAGATAGAAAATCTTTTATCAGTATGGGTAGTCTGCCCTTTAATCCAAGGTTGTAAAGGTCTTTAATTATACCCTGTTGCCATGTTGTATCATATGCCTTTTCTAAATCAAAAAAGACAGCTTTTGCATGTTATTTTTTAATGAATGCTTCTTTGATAAAGGTCTCCAATTGGACTATGTTGTCCATTGTTCCTCTTGTTTCTAAAACCACTTTGTAGATTGGCAATTGAGTCGTTCGTTTCCAGATACCAATTCAGTCGTTTATTTATCATTCTTTCAAATGTTTTGCAGAGACAACTTGTCAATGCAATTGGTCTGAAATTTTGTGGATCTGAATTGTCTTTCTCTGGTTTAGGGATGGGGATCACGATAGCATGTTTCCAGCTATTGGGTAGTTTTCCCTTGAACCATATTTTGTTGAGCATGTTTAAAAGATGTGTTATAGATTTGGAAGGAAGTTGTTTCAGAAACTCATAATGTATCTCATCTGCCCCAGTAGCTGTATTATGTGCTTCGTTTGTGGCTTTTAAGAGTTCATTTTTAGTAAAAGGATAGTTGTATTCTTCTTTGTTGTTGGAGTTGAAATTTAATTTATTTATCTTTTTTTCTGTATCTTGTTTTATCTTTTGGAAGGATTGACTGTAATTTTTGCTGGAAGAATTGTTTTGAAAGGTTTCAGCAGGAAGATTCGCAATATTTTTTGTCTCCGTTATTTTGATGTTGTTTTGTAGGAGATGATTTAGAGGGGAGGGTGAATTTTTACCCGAAATTATTAATGAAAATAGTTTTCGAAAACAATTAGTGAAAATTGAGTTTTGAAAAAAAAAAAAAAAAAAAAAAAAAAAAAAAAATTTCTGAAAACTGAAAAATCTTCGGCTAATTTAGTAAAAATTAATTTCTGCTAATTATCTTTAAATACTTTTCATTAATTTTCTACCTTATCATTTTTCGCAATTTGTTTTTTTTTTTTATTATTATTATTGCGACATGACAATTAAATAGATACAATTAATTTTACTTGAAATTCAATATTTCAATTTTCGCTACATTAACGAAGAACCTACAAATTAATTACTTTTTTTCTCACAATCCTTTTTAATATAGTGTTAAAATTGATTGTTTAATAATCATAAGAAAAAAAAAGTAACTGAATTCATTTACAAATAAAATAAAATGTCATTTTTTTTATTATTATTTCAATTTGAAAGCATCAACAGATATCATGAAGTGCAGGTCTTAGTTTTTAAATGTATTCTCGGAAAGTTTCACCATATCAAGAGCCCCCCCCCCCCAAAAAAAACACTGAAAGTTTTTCTTACCATTTGCGCCATTATAACAATAAGTCCCACTTGTCGCATTAATGTTGATTTTCCACCCATGTTTGGACCAGTAACTAAAACCACAAGACCATCAGAGGCACTATCATCTGTCTCCATGTCAGATTCCTGCAATAACCAGTTTTACGTAGAAAAACGAAAAACAAGAATGTAAATGCCAAAATTATTATTTTTTTCAGACAATAAAACGCGCACATTTTTCTTCAGAAAAAAAAAATCATATTCAATTTAACATCAGTTTTACATGTGTTGGATGACTTCTAGAAATTGTCTTTCAAACTAGCTTACTTCTAGTTTATCCCTCTTTCTCTCAAGTCCATCCTTACCACTTCTTCCTATGACTTTACCATGCACACTGACCCTGCTTTTTGAATTGTTCTACATCTTTGTAGAATGTTATAATCAAAGAAACTAGTGCCCATGTGTGTGTGCCTTGTGTGGCTATACTACCTACCTTCAGGTAGGATCTGAGGGAGAGAGAGGAGAGAGAGATATTAAAGATGCTGCCATGGCTTTATAAGACGTGGTCTTATGGAATCGCACGAGATCACACCGCCCACCACACACATATGCAAATGAAATGCAGTCAGTTTTTTTTTTTTTAATAAAACGCCTATTGACAGAGGTAAGGGGAGACAGACACGTGCTGGAAGTTGAGAGAGAAAGTTGTGAGGAGGAAATACAATGACAAATTCTATCCGTGAACTTGTGTTATTTTTAGGTTTCCCTTTTTTTTTCTCCCAAAATATCAGCCCATTTAACTGCAAGCTATTTTGGTGTAATGGGGGACAAGTTCGACCTTAAATTAATACCAGAATTCGATGGCTCGACCCCAGTACTTAATAGGTGGAGAAGATGGAACTGCATTGTCTGTTGTGTAGCACGAAAAGCATTGAACACGTGAATCCTCTACAACTGTCCTGTTGGGCTTTTGCGGTATATCAACAGCTTAGTCCTGAAGAAAAACAGAATTATGAAAGGATCAAGGCATCAACCAGGCACTCCAGTGGAAAGTCAGGAAATTACGCATACACACTGATTCGCTATGCGTGTACCACTGGATATGGGACACACTGACAGGCGAGACCAGGGTGCTCACTAAGGCAGACACTGAGACGTTGATCAGATGGTGTTTGGAGACCGTAAAAAGGCTAGTAACAGAGTACAACCTGTCTGTGGATGCGGTACCGGTCACTTCAAATTGCAACCTTGCTGATAGGCTCACTTGGGTGCCAAAGAGATGGTATGACGCCATGAAGAAGGAAGCTGAGCCAGTACCATTATTATGTGCTGCCTCTATCGAGATGGCAGACGAAATCAGGAAGATACACCACATCAGTAGGCACCCCAGAGTGAGACGGATATGTTATTTTGTGCAGTTGATATGCCAGTCAATCGACTTCGCCCTGGCTAGATGGCGGAAAGGTTGACTGGGAGTAGATAACTTGGAGACAAATAGGTATGGACATAACCCACTATGGCAGCCAGCACTTCCTCACCCCGATTGATTGTGGACCGACGAGGTTTGCGATCTGCCGCCCATTAATAAGACAGGATTTCTCCAGTTTCATCCGTGAATTAGAGTCCCATATTTTACTTATGACTTCCTGCAGTGAGGAGTTCAGGTGTTTTGTAGGTGAGTCGAGGATCTGGCTCAGACACCAATGTGCATATGTGCCAACTGGCAATGGCATAGCAGAGTGGTGCCACTGAAGTGTGTAGAGGATCGTGGCAAAAAAAACAAAAAAAACAATGCACGATGGCAGAAGCAGTCTATAGATATGATGCAACACCAAAGGATGCCATGACTGCTACAAGTGCACCTACCAATGCTAAAACATCATTGTATGCATACAATTGAAATAGGTCAGTAGGTTAGTTTTGCAACACCAGACATCTAAAAAGTGGTCACTGGGAAATTTGAGGGTATAAATTTTATTGTTTGATTTTTATTGCATCTGTCTTATTCACTTCTTTGATTTTGATTCCCACATTATGGATTGAGGCAGCAGAAAACAACTTTGAAACTTTCAAAGGCGGGTGATTAGCTTTTTCAAAAGTGATTTGACAACTGAGAAAATATCTGTGTTACCAAACCTTTTTTTCAATGATTACAAACATCTGTTTGATAATATTGTTGCAATTTTGAAATGAGGTCCTGGTAGCTGCTATTTTGCCTCCAAAGGAAATGGGAGGTAAGAAAAATGAAACAAATAAAAATTTCCCGCTTTTGTAAAAATTACCATTTGACAAATTTCCTGTTTTTTTTTAGTGCCCGTCCTGTAATACAAAGAGTAACAATTTAGATTTGAATAAGTGATTCTAGAATAGGTGATAGAAAAACAGAATCTCCCCTACAATGTAAAGAATGAACTACCAAAAAGAATGACTGAAGGGAAAAGCAAGTGGAAAAAGATTATGACAGGATACTGTATCAGCATTTTGGCGTCAAACTCGTAAAAATGCTCAGAGTCAGATTTTTTAATCTATGAATAAAGGAAAACTTTGAGGAATCTGAATTTTTGGAATCCTAGGAGTCAGACTTATGGGCACATGCCTTTTGATTTAATATGCGTTTACCCACGCATACACTTTCAAATACACACCAGTTACCTACCCTTGTTGTAATTCCTGTTTGTCTAACAGGTGGCGTTCTCCACTTCCTGTGTATCTACTTCCATCTACTTTCGCCTCTCTCTCTCTCTTCTGTCGCTTGCTGTTGAGGTAACGTTTCTTCTTGTCCATGTGAAAGACATGCTTTTAACATGCCTCGACAGCTGTGTAATCCTTTCAAGGTAAGGATGAACTCACGTATACACCCACATACACAATGAACATTCAAGGAATCCAGACACACGTATGCACACGCAATGAACATTCTGCTTCATACACACGTACGTACAATGAACTCGTTATGGAATAAAGTTTATAACGGACAAATAACTTCATCCATGAAATATACATAACGTGCATACACCCACATATCTTGTATTCTTCTATACTTCTATATAAATAAATGTCTCCTGTATATATGTAAATACGCAACTGTTTTAGCATGCTTTATTCTAAATCTTAATGGTACTCGTAAATCATGCTCTTTACTGTTGTTTTATTACGCTGTCTGAATCACGACAACCTTCAACCTTCTAGTAAATGAACACGCAGCCTAAGATTGGCGATAACCGTCAATCTCCAATAACGGTAACTACACCTCTACAGACTTTATGCCTTCCAACTCTACAACACTGCATTGTAGATGCTATTGCCAGTGAGGATATATTGTTATTAGATTGGACTAGTGTTTGGAAGAACTAGAGAAACATTAAAGATTAATGGCTACCATATATATATAAAAAAATATGTTCAAATTATTTTTTTATATTTTTATAAGTATTAGAATGATTAATTGAAATCAGGAATATCAGAAATTTTGGGGCTATCAGAATCGAAAACATTTGTGTCTATTTTCTGATTCCAATTGATTTTAATTGCTGTTTTTTTTTGTTTAACTTATTTTTCAGTTTTTGGACTAATGATAAAATGATAAATATTATTTAAATATTTACTTTAGTAAAACTAAAATATATAAATAACCCACTAAAGGTGTATTTTTATGTTTGCAAAACTATATGCATACATTACAAGAGATTTTATGTTAATCCAAAAATGAAAAAGAAAAAATAACTCTTTCACTAATTATTTAGAGGTGTTAAAAGAATTGGAATCAGTATCATGAATTTAGAACAAAATCGGCACTTGTATCCGAATCAGGAAAATATTGGAATCATCCCATGGAAGTGGAAACATCAGAACTTTTGGGGTATCAGAATCGGAAACATTTGTGCCCATTTTCTGATTCCAAAAACGATTCTTTTAATTGCGTTTTTTTTTGTAACTTAATTTTCCATTTCTAGTACTAATGATAAAATGATAAATATTTATTCTTTAAATAATGATTACTGCGCTATTGTCCCAATGACTATGGTGCACTCATTCATTAACCCTTACCCTCTAGTGGCCTTCAGACTTTATGTAGTGACTCATAAAAATAAATAAATAAATAAATAAATAAAAAATATATATATATATTTTTTTTTTTATTAGACTACAAGTGTAATTTTATGTTTGTGAAAATATATGAACACATTACATGGGTTTTTACGGTAATCCAAAAATAAAAAATCTAACTAAATATTTAGTTTTAAAAGAATCAATATCAGGAATTTAGAACAGAATCAGTAATTATATTGGAATCAGGAAAAATAGTGCAGTCGTCCTATCACTAATTGTCATTGCAAAAAGAGCAAAAGTTTCTGTACTTACATCTTTAATTCCAATTAAGGTGTCGTTTGGAATAAAGTCGTCCCCTGCTGACGTACGAGTAATACACGGATGACGACCTTCTCTGATCTCAAGATGAGGCTGTTGGGTTAGATTTGCAAACAAAATCTTAAAATAATAATTAACAAGTTCACAGGCTTCCAAACAACATGAAAAAAATGTCACCTTCAGCATCTTTTCCTATGTTTTCTGGATGCCTGTAAAAAATATTCAAATAAAATTGTTATTCTTTAGCAAAAAAATCATTCTTTAATTTGATTTTTACTTTTTTTTTCTCTATAAATAAATTTTGAACAAAATTAAAAGAGGAAAAAACATTGGCTCAATTCCTTAAGAGCTTAGTTATGCGCATAAAGTCAATCGAAAGAAACTCTTTTTAGAAGATAATTTACAAAAAATGAAGCCTTGTCAATATTTATTCAAATTATTTTTTTACTTAAATATTACCTATAAAATTTGTTGCTTTAAAAATCCAAATGCTTAATTTATCATCATTGAACTACAAAACTTCAACTTTTATTCAACTCTAATCTGGAAAAAAAAAAAAAAAAAAAAAAGTTCACTTTTTACTAACCTTCTCCCCAGGTTTTGGCATTTGGAATTCTGGTCTGCAGATGGTACCATCGCCACAGCGACTGTATTCTGCCATGCACAATAGCACATCTAATACGGCAAGGCATTGAGTAGCTTGGTCCCATAATTTGTAACTGAGGAAAAAATTCAAAGTGTAACTTTCTATTATGACAAGTCAATCACTGCAAGCACAAAAATATATTGGAAAATAGACTTTTCTAACCTACATGTTTACTATCTTATTAATTTATTAAAACCAATATCTATCTTACTCCCACAATGGAATGATGTGACATAAGAGTCGGAAAGTGGAATTTGAAGAGCCAACGACCAAGAGGAAGAGCACCCTGGCTTGTAAAACAAATGCCTGGACAGCCTCTGGTAGGGGGCGGCTCAAATAATTAGCAAAAAAACTAACCTTTCTCAAAGGCAGGAGGTAAACCTCCTAGTACTGCACAGGGAACAAACCATCTCAACAATAGCCAATATCTTGTTTTTTTTTTTTTTTTTTGTTTTTTTCAAGTGACCATGTTTAACAGATTTTTTGATATTTTTTTATCCTGGCCATCTTCCTCTTATTAGTTGTCTAATATTTTCCTGCTGATTTGTAAGCTACTGCACCATTTTTTTGTAGTTGGTTTATCATGTTACAGTTATTTACTGCCAGAGTTTTGCTTTTAAATTTGCTTTCCTTTTTTTTACATGTTGACTTTACTTTTAAACTTTTTTTTTTTTATTATTATATTAATTCAAGCCAACAGCTCTGTTTTTAAGCATTTATTTATGAAAACTAACAGCCTATTATTCATACTATAAATTTACTTTTAATTTTTTTTTTTTTTTAAATTTCAAGCTTAATAGGTTTACTTGTAAGCTTTTTAAGTTCAATTGAACAATTTTGTTTCTAAGTTTGTTTTAAAAATTCCAACGAATAGCAGTCAATTTGACCTAGAGGACCCACCATTAAAAAGTTGATTCTAGGGGTATTCAGGTCTGGTATGAATGAATATTACACTTAAATTTGTCACAGGCAAGTAGTTCTTAAACTATTAAGACCTTTATTATCCAACGTATTCCCTATTGTTTTCACTGGTTGCCATATTTAACATGAGGAGGAAGGGGTTTTATTACTTGGAACATGCATGAAGTGTCTTATGAAGAAAAAAAAAGGCAGCCACTTACAATTGGGAATATGAAGGTCTTAATATCATAAAAAGTACTTGCCGGCAACAAATTTAACTGCAATATTTGTTCATACCGTACTCAAATATTCCTGAAAAATCAACTTTTTAAAGGTAAATCTTCATTTGGACCCCTAGGTCATGATAACCCTAATAATTTGCTTTTAAGCTACACATACTATCACAGTTCATGACACTACCACCGTACACACATTAACCCTTATCCTCGAGTGGCCTTCGAGCCTTGGTAAGTGGTGATTTCCTTGTAAAAAAAAAGAAGTCTAATATCTAGAGATTGATATCTGCAGCCAAGATACAAGAGCTTAAAAGCAAAAAAATATTAGCTTGATTATATAATAGCTATGACCAATCAAAGATGAACATAATTTTATTGGTGAAAATAACCAATTCAATTTGTAAGTGGCTGAATATAACAGTTGACAAATCATCAAGAGTAGTCCTTTCCAAAATCTATAAAGAAAATTATTGATAACAATAATCAAGATAGATCTCCAAAAATATAGTTTTGCTTTATCGGATAACTTTTTGATTTGTTGGTTCTGAATTTTCGTATTAACAAGGCTTACTCGGTATCAAATTTATGGAAAACTCGACGCATGGTGTCTTTTAGGGCTGCAGCTTTTCTGTCTTCAGCGTCGGTCATTTTGGCAAAAAGCTGTTCAATTTCTCTCGTTCGGTACCGTTTCCAGCCTTTCTTGGATGACATCACTTCATATTCGTCAGGAACACGTTTAGATGCACTTTCTGGAACTTCCATTTGGTAACGGTTTTTGCCTGTGCCCCAATACACAATGGACTAGAGAAAAGAAATAAAGAAAAAGACACAGCAGTCAATTAAAATACATTTTAAATAATAAATTCCAAGACCCCTAGCAGATACAGTAAACACTGCTGAACATCCATTTTTTTATCACTTCACTCCAGGCAACTACTACTATATATTGGGTACAATATAATAATCAATAGAGAATTGCCTTTATAATGATAAATACGAAATCTGCAAAAATTAAAATATATTTTCCGACCAGGTAATGCCGGGTGGCCTGCTAGTAGAATATGCATAGATTTATTATCTATAAATATAAAAGCGAAAATGTATGTATGTATGTATGTGTGTTCGCTTTTTCTGTGTGTCTACAAAAGGCTTCTTTCAGAAGTGGTCGGTCGGTCGGTTCACAACTTTTTAAAACTTTTTATATCACATACAAATCGTAATATCTCACAGTTAACAACGAAGCTCGCCTGTCTATTTAATTTGGTCGATTTCGGGAAGATAAATATTCAATATTTGTCGCTCGCCGCATGTGGGTTAGTCTTTTTCCTATAACATCTTGGGGGCGAGGAAAAAAGCGTTCAGCAGTAAATGAAATCCTGCAGTCAAACTGACCTCATTAACTCATTAAAACGAGCACCTGCTAAATCCAACTAATTAAATAAATTCAAACGTGTTTCCGTAAGCATGTCGCGGTGGGGGGCAATGGTTAACGTCGCACGTTTTTTTTTTTTCACAACTTTGCCTCAACGGTTCGGGTTCGATCCTCATACTTACTTTTTTTTTTAAACCTCCCCCAAACACCCGGGCAACGCCGGGTACCCCTCGCTAGTTACTATACAAGATAAATATATACGGCATAATCACACCGACACACCGGTTCCCGTTAGAGCAACAAAGGTAAGCAACATTGAGCCGGGTCAGTATTAAAATTGGGTGACCATTTGTGAATTCCAGGTGCTGTATGTACTCTCCACTTATCTCAGCTTTGCTTCTAGTCAGTCTTGTGCCTCTCCTTGCCACTGGACCAAAGCAGTGCCGATTCAGGCGAGGTGTGGGTGAAGATTGCGCAACTTGCCTCACAATTACATGTGCAGCTACCTTTGCAGGGGGTGTCTATTATCTCTTAAGACTAAACAGAGGCACCGATAAGGTAAATATATAGAGATAGCACCAGCATCTCTGTTGTCTTCTATTTTCACCCTATTTTTCTATTTAGAGTCTGATACATATTGTCTTAGTTTTCAATAACAATATTTCATTATATACTAGCATGGCGACTCAGAATTACCTGGGGGAGATGGGGGCTTGCCTAGTAGACAGACAACAACGAAAGAGATAACAAAGTAGAGAGTTAAAAAGTGAGATTATTTTTAAGACCTCTTTCGATTTCTAGTTCCCTAGTCTTTCGAGTTCTCTCAATTTCTCCCTACCTCTTCTTCCTCTCCAGTCAAGAAGGAAATACAACACTTTGATCCTAATCCAAAGACAAAGTGCATTTTAGTTAGCTCACACCAAAGATGAACATAAAAAACTCAAAGAATAAAACAAAACATTTTTATTGATCACAATAGTTAAATAAAATAAGTGACAGCATTTCATTGAAAAATTTATTTTGTATTCAGATACATTCATGAAAAGGAAAAACAAAGACAAAGACTGAAGATATCCATGTTGTTTATGTTTACTAGCAGAGCTACCTGGCATTGCCAGAGGCAATAGTGTAACATATCTTTATTAAAACTCATCTGTTTCCTCTGCCTCCTTTCTCGTTTTACCCTCTCTCTCTCCCCAATCTGCTCTAACTGGACATACACACACATACCAGATGCCTTCAATAAGTTTCCAGACTTTTTTTTATACAGGCATTTAAAATTGTTGTAGACTCTTGAAAATTCAGTATGTTATTGCTATACATACTATGAGATGACTAATTTTTATGATTTCAGGTTCAGCTACAGGGGGGGGGGGGAAATACACCCTACTAAAGCCTTTTTGTCAGCTGGTGAATTTCAAAAAACGCAATCTGGACGTAAGAGCACTTTAGAAGAATGATATGCAATAAAATTCTGTTTTAAACTTGGAAAAAATGCCACAGAAATGTATGAAATGCTTCAGACAATTTTTGGGCCATGAATCGAGCATCAGTTTTTGAGTGGTTTAAGAGATTCAAGGAAGGCAACAAGTCTGTAAGGGATGATGAGAGGTGTAGGAAGAGAAAGGAAGTTAGACCAGACCAGAGTTGATTGACCAAATAAACAACTTCATGGATAAGGACTGTTGTGCGTCTATAGAGACAATAAGTGCACAGTTTGATACCAGTGTGGGAACTGTACACACAATTATTCAAAGAACTGAAGATGGGAAAAATTTACTTAAAGTTTGTTCCAGGGTGCACCATCATTGTCACAGACTATTTGTCTAAGATGGGCATCAAGACGGTTCCTCACCTTCCTTATGGTCCAGACCTTGCTCCCTGTGACTTTTGGTTATTCCCTAAGCTTAAGGAAAACCTTTGATGCTATTGTTATGAGACAATTGAGAAGAGGCTATGACAAGGGTCATTGACACGCTCACACAAGAGTACTTCCTTCCATGGAGCCTTCCAGAAGTTGTTTGAACAATAAAATAAGTGCATTGCAGCTGGGCGAGATTACTTTGAAGGAGACTAGAGTTTCATGTGCGTATTATCAATAAAAGTGCCCCATATGAAAAAAAGTCTAGAAATTTATTGAAGGCACCTCATACAACTCTTATTAAAACAATTTCTTTCCGAAATTAATTCACATTTCCTTTCCAAATTAGTACATAATAACACTGAAAAAAGAAAAGACCCTCTCTGTCGAAAACTGGCTCAATTTATCTCTAAAGATTCTAATCTTTCTTTTAAATCTTAGATTAAAAAAAAATTTTTTTCTTCACCACAAACAAAGCATAGCGCGACTTGAACGCAAGTGGCTACTATTTGGGACAAAATTTGCAGAGGTACTATGTAAGAAGTTAAGCAGCAAGATATCTGTTCACATTACACTTGAACTTCTGCATCTCAGTAGAGTCGGAGAAGCAGGGACCCGGGAGGGAATTCCAAAGTCTAGCAGTTTGAGGAAAGAAATTATTAGTGTAGAAGACTTTCCAGCATCTACAGTAAAGGTGGGATTTTGCTGCCTGTTTGGTTAGTTGGGATATTTACATCGAGAGGAGAGAGAGGTTGGAGTTTGTAAGGAGCACCTTCCATTAAAATATTTATGAAATAGGCATAGGAATGCAACAATTTTGGTAATGGGACAGAGATTGGAGTTTGGTTGACAGTGTGGGAACTATTAGGTTGGCCACTCTTATTTAAATCCTATCTAAGAGTAAGAGACTAGTAGCAGATGCATCAGCCCAAATGTGGCAACAATACTTGATGCATGGGTGAATGGTGGCCTTAATAGGTACAAGATACTCTCAGACATAACTTTAAAGCTGGTAGAGAGAGCCCAACTTCTTCAAAGCAGTTTTGGCAATCCCCTCGATATATTTATTCCATTTCACGTTCCTTGTGAATGTTAAACTGAGAAGTTTGAATGAAGAGCTTTCAGGTAATGAATCATTAGCCATGGCTATCAGTGGTTGAGAAGGTTTCTTGTAATTATTAAAGGAAAGAAGCTTAATCTTGGCACAAATTATTTATGTGCCCATTTCACAACAGACTGGAGGTCTTTCTCTAAGGTTTCGGTGATTTTCTTAGTTTTCGTTCGTTTTCCCTCTGTGTTTATTATAGAGCATGGTGTCATCAGCAAATATATCCATCTCAGAGACAATTTTAACAGGGAGGTCATTTATGAATATCAGGAATAATAAAAGGTCCAAGGATTGACCTCAAAGGCACACCCACATTTATATCATATTGTTTTGACATACGACCATTGAGGACAACCCAGATTCTTTTCTCATTTAAGAAAGATTTGATTATTTTAAGTATTTGTCCAGTAATACCATATGATTTAATTTTCATGAGACGACCATAGTGCCATACCCTGTCAAAGGCCTTGAATATATCTAGTGGATGGTATATATGTTCAGAGATTACAATTAGGATATCTGTAGTAGAACAGACTTGCCTAAATTCAAACTGTTGGCCAGAGAAGTTTAATATTTGTGAGGTGGTGGACAATTGCTTGATTAATTAATGACTATTATCATTGTAACCCAACCTGTGTTACCACGAACTAAAACTGAACTTTTGTGAACACCTTAAGCAGAAGACCATTTACTGACAGTTATTAGGAAATAAATAATTAAATATTACAATCAGTTAAAAGTCCATCCTGTGTTTTTCTCGTCATCATACACCTATTAGTAATATAACATCAAAGAATAAATAAAAAACAAACAAAACAAAACAAAAGTTCTTATTTATAATTAAATCTATTTTCAAAACAAAAATACTGAAAAATCTTAAAACAAAAATCTTAATTTACATACCTGGTATAGAAACAAAGATCTCATATTCCAAAAATAACGTAAATTCATAAAGTAGATTTTTTGCTTAACTAAAAAAAAAATCAAATTTTATAAAAAAAAAAGTGAGATATAAGATTTTGATCCGCCAGGTTTTATAAAGAAGGGCAAGACAACTCAATTCGAACTAGAGAGATCAAAATCAGCCTTGTTATAATGATACAATTTACTATTAAAATTGCTAAAATTCGTAAGAAAATTAAAAAAAAAAAAAAAAAAAAAAAAAATTTTCTATAAAATCTAGTCAGATTATTTCATAGTTCTTGCCCCTACACAATGTTTAAATATCGCCCTGTGCTGCGGCAGAACAGACCAAACTTATGATAATATACTTTCACATTAGACCCTCTGCATAATCACACTGGTGTTTGCTCAGAGATGTATCGGCAATCTCCTTTCGCATTGTGTGCTGCCTCAGAATTGTGAGAATGAACATGTATCACCATCACATTTCTGGCATTTTTTATTGACTAACTATCGTGATATTTCTAGGTTTTATGCATTCCCTAATTAGCCTTTGTCTATTGCTTATGGTTTTATGACCATGGCTTAATAACAAAAAAAAAAAAAAAAAAAGTAATTTTTAGAATATGAAATCATGGTTCCATACACCATAAAGATTTTTCTGCAATTTACTTTTTAAAAATATTACTTCTAAACAAGCACCGAAACAAACATGATAGTGTTTGAAGCGTTTTTAAATAGCATATAGCAATATTATTTTGCTTTTAATAAAAAAAAACCCTGACTTACCCTGCAACCAAGACGTTGCCTTTGTCTTTCTAAATAACTGTCCAACTCACGTTCTGTGTTCTTTATGTCTTGCATAGCCTCATCATATTCAGAATCCATACCTTGAAAACAAAGGTAAATAATCATAGTATGAAGAGTGGAGTTTATAATGAAGCAAGGATCATGCAATTCCCAACCACACTTCTCAGCATTGATTATGCCCAGCTCCAAACGATCCAGAAATTATGGATTGCTTTGATGCAGTTGCAAAGAGGTTGACTATGTCCAAGACAACTGGAATAAGCCAAGAAGAACTGGTGTTATTCCGGAACTTTCTTTTTTATAGAGCAATTGCCCTACCAAGGCTTGAACTATTTATTAGAAATTTGTCAATGTTAGTCGGGTTTTTAATACAGTGAAGACTACAACTGCGATGTGAAGAGTTGCCTCTTCTCATTTGATTTTAGTTGAAATGTAAGTTAAGCTGTTGAGTAACTCAGAGTTATTTCCCCTTTGATTGCTTATCTATAAACGAGTGTTTATGTGTAATTGCTCTCTGTGTCTGATCATGTAAATAAAAACAGATGTGTTTCTTCTGCGTGTCTATGTGTGGAACACTAAAAAACATGTTACATGTTAATTGATTTATTTCTTCTATTTTTTAATCATTGATAAAACTTCCAATATGAATTTTATTTGAAACAAGCAAGGTATGCTTTTTTAATATTTAATTCATAATTAACTATCAAAGGTTATTGATTAATTTTTTTAATTTTTTATTATTACATTTTCACCCGAAACAAGGCACATTGCCACTCTAGTGTAGGGGGCTACTATCAGGGGTAACATCTACTAGGGTACTATGTGGGGATTTGGGCAGCAAGATGCCTTTTCACGTTATACTTGAACTTCTGCACGTCAGTACAGTTGGGGAAGCAGGGACCTGGAATGGAATTCCAAAGTCTAGCGGTTCTGGGGAAGAAACTATTGGAGTAGAGGCTCTCTTACATCTAGGGATTTCTATTGTGTAAGGGTGAGATTTAGCTGCCTGTCAGGTTTGTCGAAGGTGTTTACGTCGTGGGGGCACAAGTGCTTGAAGTTCATCAGAGCATTCGCCATTAAAGTACTTGTAGAACAGGCAGAGGGATGCAACATTTCGTCGATGGGACAGAGGCTGCCAGTTCAGGGCCTATCAGATAGGCGACTGTTTTGAACCTTGTCTAGGAGCGAGAGACTAGTAGCAGATGCACCAGCATGACAGCAATACTCCATACATGGGCAAATGGTGGCCTTATAGAGGTACAGGATACTTTCGGGTGTTAGTAATTTTCTAGCACGGTAGAGAGAGCTTACCTTCTTTGCAGCAGCCCTGGCAATGCTTTCAATGTAATTTTTCCAACTCATGTTTCCTGTGAACGTTAGGCCAAGCAGTTTGAAAGATGGACTCTCAGACAGGGAGTCACTGGCCATTGCTATTGGTGGTAGAGAAGGTTTCTTGTAATTATTGAAGGAAACTAGTTTAGTCTTGGCGGCATTGAACGTGACCATCCATTTTTGTCCCCATTCCACTACAGATTGGAGGTCTTCCTCTAGTGTTTCTGCCATTTCTTTAGATATGTGTTCATTTGTTTTCCTGTCGTGCCTGTTATAGAGTGTGATGTCATCAGCATATATACCCATCTCAGAGGCAATTTTGTTGGGGAGGTCATTTATGAATATTAGGAACAACAGAGGTCCAAGGATAGACTCTTGGAGCACTCCCGCATTTATATAATATTGTTTAGATGTACGACCGTCGAGGACAACCTGGATTTTTCTCTTATCTATGAAGGATTTAATTATGTTTAGTATTCTACCAGTGATACCGTATGATCTAATTTTTCTGAGGAGACCCTCATGCCATACCTTGTCAAAAGCCTTAGATATATTGAAAGCTACTGCTGTACCCTCCTGATTTGTCCAGTGAATGGTATATACGTTCAGAGATTACAGTTAGGATGTCTGCTGTGGAACGGGCTTGTCTAAATCCATATTCTTGGCCAGTCAGAAGTTTAGCATCTGTAAGGTGATGGACTAGAGCATGGTTAATTAAGGTCCCAAATATTTTGGCAAAAAGTGGGAGGAGGCTAATGGGGCGATAATTTAATGGGTCCATTCTTTCGCCAGAATTCTTGAATACTGGTACCACAGAAGCAGTTTTCCAATAGCTCGGAAAGCAAGATTCATTAAGGCATTTGTTGTAGAGTTTGGAGAGAACTTGAGCTACTTCAGCTGAGGACTTTCTTAATAGCACAGCTGGGATGAGATCGGTCCGCATGCTTTTGAAGTGTAAAGGTTTTTTATGATAGCATATACCTGAGCAGGGGTGATTTTCAGATCATTTAGCATGGCGTCTGTCCGCTTAGGAAAGTCAGGTAGGGGGTAATTGGGAGGGTCCAGTGTGGAGTTTGAGGCAAACCGACTGGCAAGCATGTTGGCCTTCTCGGTTGCTGAGCAAACAACCTCGTGATTGTTGGTTAGTGGGGGAATTGTTGATTGACCATTATTTACTACACTGTTGTAGATTTCCCAGAAGTCACGATTTCCTAATTTTTGTGCTTCGATGCGTTTTTAGTGGTTTCAGTAAATTCTCTTTTAGCTGTCACTATTTCTTTCTTAACGTTACTTCTAGCTTCTATATACTTATGTCTGTTTGAACTGGATTTATGTCAGTTAAATCTGCAGTATGCATGCTGCCTTTGAGCAATGGCAGTTGCGCAAGTCGAAGTAAACCATTGAGGAGAATGGGGCTTGCTATAAAATTCTCGCATGGAGACATGTGCTTCAATTGCAGTTTTGAACCATTCAGTGGTCTCATTTGCGCACTGTTTAGCAGGAAGAGAAAAAATATTTTCCCATGGGGCGTCTCTGATAAGATCTCTGATGGCTTCCCAGTCAGCCTTTTTATAATATCTCGTTGTTTTGAGCACTGGCTCTTCAGTTTTGGCTCTAGAGTTTAGGGTGATTTCAACCATTATCACTGCATGATCAGCATTCCCAAGTGGACTGTCGGCATTCGTTATACAATCATCGGTAACTGTGATCAAAAACAGATCTAAAAGTGATGCGTGTTCTTGCTGGTCAGGGAAACGGGTTGGGAACGTAACCATTTGTGATAAGGAGTGAGATATAGAGAAGTTATGTGTTGTGCTGCCTGCTGCATCTGTGTAAGTAGAAAATCCAAGCCAGTTTTTGTGGTGGACATTAAAGTCACCAAATACATGTACTTGTGCACTAGTGTCGAGGAAGAGTGCTGTGTCTATGCTGCCAGAGACTTTGTTTATTATGGTGCAGTCCTGGGTAGAGAGAGAGCGGTAGAGAAAGTAAAAGTAGCTAATGTTGTATTGCATGTTAAGTCTAAAGCACATAAAGGCTTGATCATCCGATTCTAGGTTTGTTTCTCTAGTCAAGGGAAGGGTATTACGAATGTAAACTCCAAGTTTGTGCATATGTCTGTCAGAATCCTTACGGCAGAGTGGGAAATATCCAGGTATGTTAAAGTAGTTAGAGGGGATGGAGGAGTGTAGATTAGTCTCACTTAGTGCTAAGATATCCAGGGTATTTATTAGGAGAAATGCTTCAACATCAGCTAAATTAGTTTTAAGCCCACGGATGTTCGTGAATGCAAGCCTCAAGGGAGGAGGCAAGTTGGATTTGTTTGACCCTAAGCCTGGTTTAAGGTTATTTTTAGATTACTGTCATCATATTTTTTAAAGAGTTTCAGTTTAGGTAAGGAGCTGAACAGGAGGTTATGCAGAGTATCACACATGCAACACAAGTAGACCATCGGCTGACCTTTCTTTAACTAGGATTGTGGCCTCAGGAAAGCCCACCAATTAACCTATACTGTTTACTTGTATAGGGTGTTGGAGATATAAAGATGGCTTCATACCTTTCTCAAAAGAACTAGTGAAAATGACAGCTTCTGATAGTCAAGGTTAAGTGGTGTTCAGCCAAGAATCAGTATGTTTGCAAATAACAATGATAAACATATCTTATCAATTGAGTTGATCATTTGTAAGCAAGGTCTTTGTCTTACAAACAGATTTTAAATTTGTAACAAACATGATGATCCTGATCACGGATTGAGTGGTGGAAGTAGACCCAACATGCCTCATTTACACCATAAAAGGGTCTATCTTTGCCTGGTATGCAAGTTGAAAATTAAATGCTTAAATCATAGATTGCAATTGAGGATTCAAAGGTTGCCTCATAGATGACAAATATCAGTGTTAGCAGAGATGACTTGTGACGTCTTTATTTTAACATCTGGGACAGCGAATCCAGAAATGTAGTTATGCAGATCAATTTGGTTTGCATATCTTGGATTTAGTCAATAAAAGAAGGAACATAATTTGCATTTGGTATGAGGAATTTCAGCTATTGAACTTGATGTTATGAAGAGCAGAAGAAAGAGAGAAAAGAAAAGAAAAAACGTCAAGCGAGTTGTAAGCCAGATTATTTTGGATCAAGGCAAGAAATGGATTTATTTCAATAAATTCAGTGAAATTTATCTGTAATGGTTTCATTGAAATAAGTTAAGATTGTCTGTGCTTTTTGACTCACGGTTTTTGCTCTGCCAATGAAACAAAAATGAAATACAAGATATGATTTGTTCCAATTAATGATTTTCTTCCTCTCATCATATAAAAACACTTCCTTCTTTCCTCATGTTAAAAATGGCTTTCTTGTCCACTTGACCATGACTAGTTATCAAGCAAGATGGACAATAGAAACCAGAAGTCAAAAAGTACAATCTTGACTACTGCTGAAGTAAGAGTGACCTCCTCCCCAACTTCAAAATTTAAAGTTTATTTTTGATATTGATTGGACATTAAAATCTATCCAATCCTGAAATAATTTACTTTGTTCTGGTATTAATTCTTTGTAGTAACAAAAAAAAAAAAAAAAACAGCAATTTAAAGCTAGAGAAGTAGATGCTGATATTTTTGCATGCCTTTTAATAGGTGTAAATTTTCTGAGATCATCTTTGATCAAGACATTGCTTTTGTTTTTTTTTTTGGCTAACATGATAATTTTTAATGTTTGTTTATATTGGCATCTTTTAAACCAAAGCATTTTGGGGAAAATATGTCATTCAGAAATTAATATAAATTCCAAAAAATGATCCAGTAGAAAAATAATTACAAGTAAAAATGAAAATTTTTGAGTTTAGTGATTTATTGAGTTTTATGTTTTAATGGTAGAGAGTTTGCAAGATCCAAGGGAAGGTAACAGCAATCAATAATTTTGACTAAATCATCTGTACCACTATGTTTAATCCAGATATCTAGGGCCCTATTGTACCTATTTACTATGCCTCCCCACGGGACACAGTTAGACACCAGGGTCGTTTTTTAACGTGGAGAAAAGGTACAAAAATAAAAATTGTCTCAGTCGTGAAGGATTTCTCCTCCACCGAAAGAGAACAAGAAATAGAAGTGCAGCATCTGAAGAACAGATACTACACTTTGATCTTGTCCCGATTGTAGTTGATTTTTTTTCTTTGCAATACTTCTAACACATCATCTACTAGATCATTTTTCATAAGTTTTAGAATTTATATTACTTTCAACATGACACAAGAGTTATCACCTAAAATGCATTGGTTTAAAAGATCATTAATATAAACAAGCACCTATTTTTTATGCAATCTCAATCAAATTTGCTTGGTTGTATTTCATTTTCAACTGGTTGGAGGAAAAAAAAAACCCTACCTAATTTGTATTTAATGAGACTTGATTAGTTATAGAATTTAAAGAGAATTAATAAAGATTGGGCACTTTGATTTAAAAGAAAAATAGTAAAATTAAGTGAAACTAAAAATCATCATATTTTGCATTTTTGGCTGTTAGAAACAAAATAGTTTTAACTATAAAAAATAAAATTATATATAATTGAATGGCATACAAATAGAAAATTCAAGAAATGTTTTAAATCATAGGTTGCGAGTTAGGATTAGAACATTGCCCCATTGATGACGAATATCAGCAGAGAAGACTTATGGTGTCTTGATTTTAACATCCAGGATAGTGCGTCCAGAAATTTATTATGCAAATGAAATTAATTATTCAGAAAGATTATTTTGTATTGCTTTCAACTTAAATATTTGTTTAACATTTGTACCAGAAAATATGTGAGAAATTGCAAGTTGAACAGATTAAGGTGAAAGTCTCTCAATGTCATATCATAACAGTCAATTGATTGAGAATTAATGATGTGACAATTCCAATATTTTTTCCAATGGCGATACAATTACCAATTCCGATTTTTTTTTTTTATAAATCTCTAAATATTTAACCATGAAGTTTTTTCTTCCACCAATTACAGTAAAAACATGTTAAATGTGCATATATTTCTTCAAACGTAAAAACACATTTGTGGGAAGAGGGGGGAGGGGTGATCTATAGATTTTGGCTTTACTGGTGGTTTAAATTCAATAAATATTTATTATTTTCTTATTACTACCAGTGGAAGATTTTGTTTTAAACAAAATCAAATAGAAAAAAGATAATTAAAGGAATCGTTTTTGGCATCACAAAATGTACAGAAATGTTCTAATTCCGATACCCCAAAACATTCTGCTCAGATTCCAATTAATCATCCCAACTTTACTGAGAATGCCAAGTTTATGCTTTCTTACATTTTAGATGGTAAAAATTTTTTTTTTTTTTTTTTAAATTCTCTTACCTTTGTTTGGCACAATCACACCATCTTTCTTTGCTTTGTCGTGGTCAAAACCATTCTGCATAACAAAATTTTTTTAAATGACATAAAAAACTATTCAAATAGAAATCATTTTAAATAAAATTTTAGATATTTGTCTAAAGGTAGTCATAATTCAGTTTGAAATACAATTTTCATCATTAAATATGTCATCATAAAAACACTCATTTTTCATTTTGTTTTTTTATTTTAATTTTTGGATTATATTTTATCAAGCAAATAAATAAGTGATTTAATGTTAACAAAAATAAGGAAATCTTCATGAAAAGTGTAGACATGTAAATATAAATTGTATGCAAACAATTCTTACAGCAAAATATTCCAGCTTTTCTGAAAGATCAGGAAAATGGCCAACATTGTCTGCACTATTTAATGTTACTGTTCGCCTTAGAATTTTTGATCTGAAATTAGAAAGGGAAACTCTTATAAATTGACATCATAAAATAAGTGTACTATTTTTTTCTCATAATTAGTTGGGTTTTTTTTTCTTCTTTTAAATGTAAATGCATAGTTATAGTACCAGCATGACTTCTCAGTGTTGTGGAGGTATGGATAATAAAGCAGAAGACTTAAAGTGTGTATAACATCTTTCTATAAAAAAAAACAACTTTTTCATTCTATCCTACATCCCAGTCAAGGACAGATACCATACTTTATTCTTAGTCAAAACGATAAGTTTAGTTTTAGTTAGTTTCATATGAAAGGTCAAAGGAGGGACCCTGCCCAATGCCCTAACCTCATCTCCTCTTGGAACAAATTTTGTTCCTGTTTCTTTAAAAAGAATATAAAAGAAAAAAAAAAAAAAAAATGTATTTACATTTTGTTCGAGACAATACTGGAAAAGAATACATCAGCTGTGTGTATCGTGTAGTTTCTAATTGTTAGGTGCACACACACACAGAGCATTTATAAACAGTATAACTATTAACAGATAAAATAGTTCACATTATTTGAATTGTTTGGACTACTGCTTTCATCTTCAGTGTCATTTTCACAACTTTTCAATCAATGTAACCTTTGAACTTCTTCAGATGTATCTTGCAAACTCGAGGCAATTTTTTTTGCTGAACTCATGAATTTGCACAGAATTTTAAATGCAATCCTTTTTTGATTTCGTGAGGGTAGCATGCTCTCATTCCATCAGCCATAACTAAAGGTTGAAGGTTTACTCAAAACCTCTATCCAGTCATGGCTGACGAAATGAGAGCTTGCTACCCCCATGAAGTAAATAAAGGGTTCTGTTCAAAATTCCACGCAGATTCCAGATAAAATAGTTCACATTATTTGGATTGTTCGGACTACTGCTCTCATCTTGAATGTCATTTTTCACAACTTTTTGGTCGCTGTAACCTCTGACCTTCTCCAGATCTTGTCAAATCTGGGGGAACCTTTTGGTTGAACCTGGGATGTTTTCTGTTGAACTCCGGGAATCTGCACTGAATTTCTAAAGGATCCCTTCATTTACTTCACAGGGGATAGCATGCTCTCAGTCTGTCAGCCATGACTGAAGGTTGGAGGTTCAATAATTGCAAAATTATACAATTGCAAATTATTTAGGACCTCTATCCAGTCATGGCTGACAGAATGTGAGCATGTTAGGGGTTAGCCCCGTGAAATAAAGGGCTCTGTTAAAAATTCTGTGTAGATTCCCAAATTTGACAGAAACATTCCAGAGTTTGACAAGGTACACTTAAAGAAGAAGGTTGGAGGTTACATCGACCGAAGTGTCATGAAAATGACACTCAAAATGAGAACGGTAGTCCAAAAATTCAGAAACAAATTAGTTCACATTTTGAATTAAAAAAATAGAAAAACTGCTGACTCTTTTTACAATTATTAGCACAATACAATGTCTAATTGTATTGCTGGATTTGGAGTAAAAATTAGCCTGCAAATCTTTTTTTTTCAGAGAAGAAAAAAAATAAAAAAGTCGAAAAATCATTGTATAAAAAATTATAAACTTACTTAAAATTTTCAGTTTTGTTCTCAAACTTCCTTATAATCTTCATCGCCAGCTTAAATCCAGTCAGTCCAGAAAGAAGGTCTTCAATTTTTCGTTTGCTTTAAAAGAAAATGTTCGGATTTTAATCATTGAGAAATACTTTATATAATTAAGTATATGAAAAGTACATTGCAGAATAACTAGTTTCAGCAAAATTACTTGCATTAAAAATGTCAAAAGACGAACAATGTGAGGAGACATTTCCAGCTATACTGTAACTGCTCTAGAAAGGAAGCCTCCATCAAGAGATTCGCTAATCCTATGAGATCTAACTGTTAGCAGATCTGCTGTAAATCTAGCAGAACGGAAACCATATTGCATATCACTAAGAAGGTTATTTCTGCTGAGGTGGTTGACTACTTCTCTATTTAACAGATTCCAGCAACTTACTCATGACGTACAGGAGACTTATTGGTCTGTACTGAGAGGGAGATAACCAATCACCTGAATTCTTAAATACAGGGCATACTGATGAGGTTTTCCATGGTGTTGGGAAGCACTTCTCGTTAAGACAACGCTTAAACAGCTTTGTAAGTATGGGAGCTAGTTCTGGTTGAAGCTTTTTCAGCACTATAATTGGAATGCTGTCAGGGCCAGTTGCTTTACTGGAATTAAGGTTTTTGATTAGCTTGGCAACATCACATACAGGTATTTGTATGCCATATAGCATGTTTTCTGATACAGAAGGAAATATGGGGGAGGGGGGAGTTGACAGCTTTGGTCGCATAGGGTAGAATTAGCTGCAAAGTTCTTGGCAAAGAGTTTGAGTTTGTCTGATGCTGACAAGATTACCTCACGTCCATTGATGATGGTTGGGATAGAGTACACGCTTTTGTTCAGGACCCTGATTGCTATTTGTCAAAACTGGTGGGAACCAAGCCACTGCTCAGCTACTTTGGACTTAACAGACTGAGCATGCAACTCTTTCGCATTCTTTATTACTCTTTTACAGTGGTTGCTGGCAGTCCTGAAAGTGGTTTTAGTCTCAGTACATCTATTACGTTGAAAGCAATGGAGAAAGTGATTTCTGTGCGTAACGGCAGCAGCACATTCTGAAGAACCATGGCTGGCTGTTAGGTTTTTGCTGGAATTTTTTGGAGGGTATGAAGTGGTCTATACCTATAATTAACCATTCTGTCAGGTCTGATACTATAGAGGACACATTCTTTTCAAACATGGAATGTAGAAGTAGATCTGATATAAATGTTTGGAAGCTATCCCAGTCAGCCATAGAGTATTAATATACTGTATGATGAAGATACATTTGAGGACTTATTACATTTTTTTTTCATCTTAACCGATATAACCGAGTGGTCGGAAGATCCCAGTGGAAACAGAACGGAAGATGAACTTGCATACTGACCGTCAGTGTCGAGCACAGGGGTGGGTTTGGGAACAATCTGAGTGAGGTCGTAAGCAATGGGGAAATTATGACCCCCCCCCCCTCATCATTTGTTTTGTTTGAGTGGGTTAACCATTCCACATCATAAACATTGAAGTCTCAATAGATGTGAATGTTAGCTGAAAGATGGGCAGACAGGATGTGGTCAATCTTTTTCAGACATACTGTTAAAGATAGTAACTTCGTTGTTGTGAGGGCAAATATAAATACAGTGGTGCGAGCAAGAGCAACCCAGAAGCACATATAGGGTAAATTAGGGTCTTCTTTGGAGATGTCCCTACCATATGGAAAGCCATTTTTAATGTAGGCACATATTCCATGCCCATGGTGATCTTAGGGGTCAGATTTGGATGTTAAGTTAGAGTATCCTTTAATTATGAACTCATCTAGAGAAATAGTTGCTCCAATACCAGTTTCACTTAGGAATAATAGATCTGGTATAGTCTCCTGTAATTAGGTGTCAGCTAGAAAACAATCAAATAATAAAAAAAAAATATATAAATTAAAAGCTGAAATAGATATAATTAATATTAGCATTTACATATAATAAAGAAGAAAATACCGCAAATTCACAACTTATCTGCTAAGTGTATTAAAGAATTATAGTACAAGGGAGGTAATTAGGGAAATCTTTGATATATCTTGAAAATTATCAGCTTCATCTGAATGTTGTCAGCTTACCAACAAAATAGAGTGGATGGCAATCTTGCATATTTATTGATTCGGTTTTTAAACTTGTTGATAGTAAACAGTGTTACTTAATCTGAAGACCCAGGCAAAAAATATAAGTCAAAACCTAATATCCAGAAACTGATTATTTTCATTGAAATATGTTTATTTACAGAAATAATTAAGTAAAATATGGTTCTTATTGAAAGTCATTCTAATATTTTTCAAATTTTGTTTTTAATTTGAAAATTTTATTTCCTAACATAAAAAAAAAGAAAGAAAAAAGTATGTTAAATTATTGTTTGGTTTTAAATCTTATATTTCGGCTGTCTTTCCGACATTATCAAGAAAAAAAGGGGTACTAGTGCAGAGAGTGATCCGGACGTAAATAATAAAGTTATTATTTAAAAAGCCATTCTTAACATGGGGAGGGGAGGGTGTTTTGTACCTATTCTATACTTCAACCTTACAATTGAATAAAAAAACAAAAACATATCATAAACTTTAATTAAACTTGGAAATATGATTTTAAAAATAGCGCGGATCACTCTCTGCACTAGCACCGAAAAAAATAAAAATAAAATGAAAATCGGTTGTCATCTCTTGATTTTACCATCGTTGTTCCTCCCTATCAACACTGAGTAAAATTTTTCTTGAATAAAAAAAAAAAAAAAAAAAAAAAAAAAAAAAAACTTGATCAAATTAAATGATTTTTGGAATATATCTTCATTCCATGACATAAAGGCCAATTTGTATAAGCACCTAAATCATATTTTAAATATAATAAATAAAATGGGAAAAAACAATGAACGAATGTTTTTTTATCAATTAAGCAAAGTTAAATTTTTCACATATAAAACACCATGTAAACAAACATAATGAAAAGAAAATGTGCATTTGTCTAAATATAATCAAACTACATAACTATGTATTGTAATAAAGTATTGGAATGTAATACAGCAAGGTCTTCAGATTAAATAACACTGTTTATTTCTGCTGCGTTTCAATAGCGAATGTCGCTCGGATCGTAAAATATGCAAAAATCACAAAGTGGATTCATTTATTGGGGGGGGGGGGATTATATTTACCTGTAAACAACATCTTCATAGAGAATAGCTCGACTGTCAGGATGATTCTCACTTTTGGTGGAAGATCCAAGACTGTGCATTCTAAAATTACAAAAAAAATCTTAACGTTATTATAATAATAATGAAGGTTTGTACTAATTGAATTATTCGGACTACTGCTCCCATCTTTTATGTTATTTCCATAAGGTTTCGGCCAAGATAAACTTCTTCGGGCAGGTCTTGTTGAAATCAGGAATCTTTGCAGAAATTATGAATTCATATAAAATTTCAAACTGAACTCTTTTTACCATGAAAGTAGATTTGACCAGGTAAACGTTTTAAGTAATTCTTAATTATATTCACGATGAGAACAATAGTCCAAATAATTTGAATAGCTTTTCAAAAATTCTGAAACACTGATGGCATGTGTAAGTTTAAAGTGATTAAATGATTTATAGCAATGCATGATGGCATGTGTAAGTTTAAAGTGATTAAATGATTTATAGAAATGCGTGATGGCATGTGTAAGTTTAAATGGAGTAAATGATGTATAATGTGTGGCAATTGAACTGCAGTAGTGAATTAGGGCTACGGTGTTCATTTTTTTGTATGTTTGTGTATATTCCAGATTAATAGAATGTCATTGTTGCAGCCAATGACAATAGGCAGACTATTATGGGAGAGAAATCAGTATTTTTGAATAGCGAAGTGTACTGGTAGTTGTAAGTGTATGAGTGCGCAATTCTGTTAATGATGGTATCCGGTCAATATAGGTATAATTCTTATAGAAGTGCCCAATCCTGTTTAGGAGAGTGGGAAGACTTTTCAGTTATAGGAGGAAATATGAGCTACTTCGTCTTTAGGTCTTGGCAATCGTGATGATGTCACTCCTAGGACATAAGATAAGATTTTATTATATCTAATAAATGTGCCTGTAATAGCGTTCATAAGTTACATAGGTTATCTTTCAGATGCAAGGTTCATTGTTTACTTGCGGTTTTAACGATGTAAGATTCCGTTGTACGGAAGACCAAATCGGCCAAAATGTCTGATGTTTTTATTGGCGCTTTTCTTCGTATTTTTAATAACATTTTTTTGCACCATTTACAAGTTCTTTTTACAAATAATTTTTTTAATACTGTAATAGTAAAATAAAGATACATACGGAAAAAGTATCTCGTAATGTTTTCACACGAGATTTTTTTCCTGTTGATTTCTCTTTTTTTTTAAATATTAAAATTGATTTACTATTTAAAGTGATTTTAAAGCCTTTAACATGACGGAGTTTATAATGAAAACCAAATTACCGTTAAAATTAAAATAATCTTTATTAGAAATTTGTAACAAAATAACAAAATTATAAAACTATTAGATTAAAATTGAGAACTTTTAATTAAACAACGTGAACATTTTATAATGAGTGTTTTCATGAAATGTATTTTTAATAATAAAAAAAGTGAACTTTTTTTACTTAAACTTCATAAAAAAAAACGTATCCAATATAAAATGTTACTAAAATAATTTTACTATTACAGTATTAAAAAAAATATGTGTAAAAAAAAACTTGTAAATGGTGCAAAAAAATGTTATTAAAAAATACGAAGAAAAGCGCCAATAAAAACACCGTAGACGTATATTATCATTTAAACAGTATATCAATTTAAATATTTAAATTCAGTAAATAAATTTAAATATTTAAATTATGGCCGATTTGGTCTTCTGTACAACGGAATCTTACATCGTTACAACCGCAAGTAAACAAGGAACCTTGCATCTGAAAGATAACCGTTACATAAGATGGTGTGTAAAAGTTTAGACGAAATAAATTCGGATGTGGCATCCGTCATTGCAAACCTATCATTTGGTCCAGAAGAAAATCTCTGCAATCAAATTATTATATAGAAGAATTATATGAATGCCATATAGTATATGGAAAGCTTAAAACTGAATGTTTTAAAAATAAGAGAAGCAACTATCACCTGCTTAGTATTCTTTCAAGATCTGGAAGTTTCTTTAGCTGTTCTCTAACCTCTGCACTAACATCTGCAAGAGCCATTAGATCCTCCAGGGCATCAAGTCGATCATCGATTGATTTTGGATTGCATAATGGAGAGCACAACCAATTTCGGAAAAGGCGCTTACCTGAAATAAAAAACAAATATGTCTATATATGATGAAAATTAGGGAAATAATATTCCAATGTGACTGAGAAATCTAGAAATAAAAAAAGAAAAAAAAAAATTATTTATATGTTCAACATTTCGTTTTTATTTCAAGACTTCCTCGGTATGATTCATTTGAAGAAATAAAATACAATTACAATATTTGAAAATATATTTATGTTTGTAATGTGAAATGGATGCTTTTGTTCCTTTTTTGGATAAAAAAATAAATAAATAAATAAAAAATAGTCGTTAGCACTCAAAATATGACACGTTTATGACACGGAATGAGTGAATTTTTTTTTTTTTAAATGACAAAACCATTGGAATTCAAAAGATACAATGCTTTTTCTGTTTTTTTTTTTTTTTCAAATGAGTATAGTCGTTAGAATTCAAAATGTTGGATGTGTATATGAAATGAAATGAGTGTTTGTTTTTATTTATTTATGGATCTTATTTTAGTATCAAAGTTATTTACTGTGGTGGAAGTTAGTTAACCTGTTTTTAGATTCAAGATCTGTTCTTTTAATAGAAGTGTACTGATTAAAGGAGATAAATTGTAGAAGCCATCACATTATTTGAGTTTGTAATGAGCGCTGATTTAATAAGTCTTTACCGAGATTTATTTAAAATGAATTTAATGAGTTTAGCTATAAGTTACAAGAATGATGATGTTTGTAATAAACGAAAGAATAACGCATTCATGGAAGAATTGCTATTTCTTATATCTCTAAGCCTTTTCTGTAATTCCTGTTATCATCAGATATACGTTGGTGAAACTCAACAGGGTATTAAAGAAAAGTATATTTAAAGAAGCAGAGCTACCAACATTTATTGATTAGATGTATATACCCGGCGTTGAAACATATTGGTCAGCAGAGGGTTTAGTCACATACTAATAAAGACACACTAAACATTCTAATTACTTACAATTTTCCTGAAAGTGAACTATATTGGATTTATGGAAGCAAAAAAAAAAAAAAAAAAAAACTAAAAGAAAACACATCTACGAAAATTAAATGGGGGAAATAACACTCATAACTTAAATAAATAAATGAGTAAATGTTGGTAGTTCTCTCTGTGTGTGTATGTATGTATATATATATATATATATATATATAAATAAAGTGACATCCATCTGTTTCAGGAATGGTCTCTACAAAACTCCTCTTATTTTTAGTTTACAGACTTGAGACTTGATATATAAGGGATTTGGACCTGTGGAACAAATTCGATTTGATTTTTAGCTGATAAAAATAGCCACTTAGGAGTAAAAATTGTAAAAAATTTGAACTTGGCAGGCGTAAGTCGACTAAACGTTATTTCTATGCATATGCAAACATACATTTATTTCTTTAACAATGTTATTTTTTGTATGCATATGAATTTATGTCAACTTCGCTAATTTGTGAGAGACCCCTGAGCAAGATTGAGAACCCACTTCAGCCCCCGATCAGATAAGGCTGGAGAGCTATGTTTTGGTTTCGATTCTAGCTGATGACCCCAAAGTCATTTTTTTTTTTTTTTTTTACTTCTGTATGTCTGCCTAAAACTTTTCACAGAGGCGATGGATTTTCATGAGATCGGTATCAATTTGAAGCTCGACATCTTGGATGACAAATATCGAAAAATTGGTCAAAAACATAAATTCTGTCACTCAACCGGGCTGTTTTCTACAAGGAGGGATTGATTTTTTGTATCAGTTGGATTGACTTGGCCTAATTTTAATATTCCAAACTTCCGGTCGCGTCATGGAGTAGCGGCAAGACATAAGATTTTCTTTCACTTTCTTTTCCGTGTTCGCGTCATGGGTTCGAGCCTGTCTGCCTACTGCCACTTTTTTTTTTTTTTTTTTTTTTTGCTCAACACATACTTCCAAAAACCTGGCACCCAGGCTAGTTTATATATAAAAGGCACTTTATACATGTATGTGTGTGTGAGTTCGTTTCCTATGGACTCCAAAATAGCTGGGTCAATTTTTTTTTAATTTCACACAAATGCACTTGATGTGCCTGGGAGTGTTCTTAGAAAGGTTTTGTATTGGAATGCTTCCAATAATTATCAAAAATCGATACTTGAAAAAATCCGATAAAGAAGGAGAGCAGATTTTAACCAAGGTTAACACCTTATACAGCCTAACATCACAAGTGAATTTGAGAAGTTTTATCATCACACAAGCAGAAAGGTCTAGTGTATAAAATCAACAGTAAGTTCTTTGATATGACAGGGATGGAAGTTTCTGTTTAGAGCACAAATGAAACATATTTAGCTTTTACACTTTAAACCTTAATTTAAGCCATTATATAAAATTATTTTATAAAATCAAAAGTAAATTTTCTACAGTTCAATGTAGACTACAATATATTGTGGATTAAGTCACTGTAGGGAGGCATGTGGAGTTTTCTCCCAGTACACTGCAGAGGGTCCCAGATTGGAGCAGGTAATCAATCAATTTGATGAGGGATTACATCAATTTCAATGACAAGTATGGGAGGGTGGAACATTTGTTAATCCTCATTCAATCCCGGACAACTTCGGGTCTCCCTAAAAGTAGTATATAACAATCAATAGAGAATTGACCTTATAATAATAAATACGAAATCTGCATAAATTAAATTATCATATTTAAGCATATTTTATGATCAGGCAATGCTGGGTAGCCTACTAGTGTATGTATAAAAAATATCTATGGCAATTTAGCTACACAGAGGATATAATATTTCATCCCTGCAGGGAGTCATTATATTAAGCCCACAGATTATTATTATTATTATTATTATTATTGAATGTTTTCATATACCGAAGTAGTAGTTAGTCTTACCTCTGTGCAGCTTAGCCATATATTGTAGATCTTAGTATATAAGATCTACTCGCATATTGTGTACTGTTGGAATAAATTCATTCAAGTGAGGTCCTGCTTAGTTCAGTCATTGACAGTCATGATTTTCCATCTATCTTTCTCCCTCGAGGTATTCGTGAATTCATTATTGCACACCATTCACAACCTCATTCATGTTGTTTTCTCGGAAGTGTTTTTTGATGTATGGCCACAGCTTTCTTTGTAGTTGTACAGACTAGGTTGCAGTTTCTTTCTATCCAAGCAGTACCCATACTGGGTGATTGTCCTGACCATTGTATCCAAAAGGAATTTTCTGATTAGCACAACGAGATACGAAACCATGAACAGAATTATTCCTGATTGTTTCCGTATTGCATCAGTCAACTGCTTTCCATAATCTCACGTTATCCTGATTGGGGGGACTGAAGTGGGTTCTTAACCTTGCTCAGGGGCCGGCCACAAACTAGCGAAGTTGATGTAAATACTGAAAATATATATTGAGTGTGTGTGTGTGTGTGTATATACATACACACACTGCGAAGATATTTCTGACTGTTCTTTCTAGTATATATCATACACCATCCATTATGACTATGCAATTCCTACAGCTACTAAGAAACCTGAGTGATATGGGCAAGGAGAAAGAAGCAACCTTAGTAGAAGTTAGTGTCCCCAATGATGCTGGGTTAAACAGAGTTGGAAGGGAAAAGATAATAAAATGCCAAGGTCTTATGTATGACATGAAAAGAAACTGCAATCTTGAGATCTCTATCATTCCACTTATTATAGGACCAACCATACTCATGAAAAAGAATTTAAAAAATAACTGGCCAGTATACCCAGTGAACCAAGTGCAAAAGAGATTCAAACAATTGCACTTAAAGGGATGGTCAGAATCTTAAAAAGATCTCTTGGTAGGAATATCTGAGTTAGCGGGTGAATGTTTGGCATCTGATTGGATGCTCCATCCCCAATTTGAAGAAACTGATAAGAAAAAAAAAAAAAGACATGTATGCATTATGTTACGTATAAAGCTGCTTTTTTATTAATGCTACTGTTTGTGAAGATAATATTACTAAACAGGTGATTATTTAGTTTGAAGGTTAGAAATAATAGATTTCAGATTGCGTATTGCTTCTATATTTCTTTTCAGCCTAATTACCCAGTTTTTTAATTTAATTCTTGCCTGGCCAAGTAACTGTTGTAAAATCTAAATGTGACGACGTTCAGAATCTATTCAAAATATATAAGCAGAATATTAGTTTCTTTCCTTTCCTTCTCCTTAAAGAAGAGAAAGCTACCCTAAACGACCCCAAATGTACAGTGTGCCCTCCCTCCCCTACTCCAATGACCTGGGATAGAAAGGGTAGAATTCCTTAGCGTCATTTGCACGGTGGTCGAAGAGAGCCACACAGCTCGAAGATGTAATTTTAGCTAAGTACATTTTTTTTTTTTATTTTTGCACACTTTATTTTATTTTATTTTTATATTTTATTTTATTATTTTTAAAACCAAACAAATCTAACCCTCTTTTTTTTTTTTTTTCGTTTGTGCTCATATCATTCTATGTAATTTTATCTTATTTCTCACACATCTTGACCATTCTTGATTCACTTATTTTAAAACAATTTCCTGACAAATTTTTCTTTTTTACCATGTCACATCGACGTAGTAATGGAGAGGGGGAATCCCTATTTAGCTTAATTAAGATGACAGAAGAACTTTATTTAAGTACAATACTTAATATTAACAGCCATGGTAAGGTGCAAAAAAAAAAAAAAAGTGCCGCCCAATTTAACTTTCACTATTCGTAACCTTAATATGCAGTATCTTAGCTGTGATACTAGAGCTATTCTTCCTGAGTGGATGCTATGCTCTGTGCGTGACCTTAATGTCTGCCTATAAATACAAAATACGAATTTCCGATCTGCCATGAACTAGTTCTTGTAACTGGAACAAACACCTAACTGCTAGCTACGAAATCCCAATATACATTTTACCTCCAAGACGATTACCTCTGTCTAACCTGCATGCGCAAAAAAAAAAAAACCTTACCTTCCACTCTAAATCCTAATGTAGACCTGTTTCTTGTAAATTAAATTAATAACCCCTGTCCCTTGAAGGCTAACAATCTGCTCCTTCCCACCAAACCGCCACTTAACTCCTACATTTCACACCGTTTTGTACTGGAATCTTTAACTTCCAGCCCCTAACCCTCACATGCTAACTGCTTAGTCATCAGTAAACATCTATACAATTCTACCCTTTAGACATGCATTGGAGTTCATTCCTATTCCAGTTCGTATTTAACAGCCAAAGTATGTACTCGGAAGCAAAGCACACCGCACTGCATTACACAACTATGTCTCCTCTTAGATAGCTTTGCAACGCTAATACGAAACTGAACCAATGCTCCTTGCTATGCTAAATGTCCATAACTCATACTTGAAAGCTGAAAACAACTTCTCTCAATAATAGAAACTCACTTTGTACCTTCAACTTTATTCGCACCTACTAAAACCAGCCCATATATCTATTTACCAAATTACACATGACTCAAAACTTACTGTTTTATCCGTACTATATTGCACTCGCATCTCATGCCCTGCTGTCATCTAAAATATAGTTTGGGCATAACTCGTAGTTCAATTCTCAACACCTACTCACACTTTAATGTTATACTAGACCCAAGCTCACATAAATAAAAAAAAAATAAATAAAAATAACAATAAATGTATATATATAAAAGAGAAAGCCTCAAACCACATTATCTCCTCCTAACAAGCCTCCTTACAATCATAGTTGCTTACACTGCATGAGCTCTACTCAACCCCTTTATCCAGTAACAATGAAATAACAATGTCCCTAATTCACTTTGAGGAGTGTAACTATTTAGCAGATATATAACCTCTACAAACTAACCCAATAACATCATGCGGGGTCGCAGAAATACCTGGATTAGAACCCAGGCGCGGAGCAAACCCTCTCAGTGGTGACGGACCCAGTAGATCTTTCCAGATCATCCGTCTAGGAGAAGGAAAACTCTGAAACTAAACCAAAGAGGAGGGAGGCCTCTTCAGTCTTGGATGACAACCTTCCTAGAGCTGGTGACTCAAACAAATTACCAGTTTGCAAACCTAAATTGCTTAAGGAGTAGATAGGTCCTGCCTATCGCCTGGCTTCCATACTCCTTCTTTGCCTATTAGTCAGGCGCAGAGATACTATCACAATGATTCGACAGAAACACCCATTGGTAGATCTTGTTTCTTGTCTAGGGCAATGAACGCCGTTTCCCCACTCCCGACACACCCCACCCCTAAAGCTGGGCACTTGAGAATGCTTGAGTACCATATATGCCTGAGCAATTAGATTGGGTTGACCTTCCTCTGATGGGTTGAGGGTACCGGATTGACAGTTACTGGCTGCTGTTTCCGACTGGTAGTACAGGTGCCCTAACTCTTTGGTAGCGCTTAGAGCGGCTGCTCCATCAACAGTTGTATAATATCGGGATGTTTGCAGTGCCATGGCACGCATGGAAAGGGACCCTGCACTCATCCCCGGTGGGCTTTCCTGAGGCCACAGTCCTAGTTGATGGAGGGTCAGCTGATGGTCTACTTGTGATGCATGTGTGATATTCTGCATAACCTCCTGTTCGGCTTCCCCTAACCTAACTGAAACTCGTTAAAAAATATGATGACAGTACAATCTAAAAATAACCTTAAACCAGGCTTAGGGTCAAACAAATCCAACTTGCCTCCTCCCTTGAGGCTTGCATTCACGAACATCCGTGGGTTTGAAACTAATTTAGCTGATGTTGAAGCATTTCTCCTAACAAATACCCCGGATATCTTAGCACAAAGTGAGACTAATCTACACTCTTCCATCCCCTCTAACTACTTTAACATGCCTGGATATCTCCCACTCTGCCGTAAGGACTCTGACAGACATATGCACAGACTTGGAGTTTACATTCGTAATACCCTTCCCTTGACTAGAGAAACAAACCTAGAATCGGATGATCAAGCCTTTATGTGCTTTAGACTAATCATGCAACACAACATTAGCTATTTTTACTTTCTCTACCGCTCTCCCTCGACCCAAGACTGCACCATAATAAAGTATCTGACAGCATAGACACAGCACTCTCCTTCGACACTAGCGCCCAAGTACATGTATTTGGTGACTTTAATGTCCATCACAAAAACTGGCTTGGATTCTCTACTTGCACAGATGCAGCAGGCAGCGCAACTCATAGCTTCTCTGTATCTCACTCGCTATCGCAAATTGTTACATTTCCAACCCGTTTCCCTGATCAGGAAGAACAACACGCATCACTATTAGATCTGTTTTTGACCACAGTTCCTGATGATTGTGTAACGAAAGCCGACAGCCCACTTGGGAACGCTGATCATGCGGTGATAATGGTTGAAATCGCCCTAAACTCTAGAGCCAAAACTGAAGAGCCAGTGCTCAAAACAACGAGATATTATAAAAAGGCTGACTGGGAAGCCATCAGAGATCTTATCAGAGACGCCCCATGGGGAAATATTTTTTCTCTTCCTGCTGAACAGTGTGCAACAGGGACCACTGAATGGTTCAAAACTGCAATCGAAGTGCATGTTCCCATGCGGAAATTCTATAGCAAGCCCCACTCTCCCCAATGGTTTACTTCGACTTGCGCAACTGCCATTGCTCAAAGGCAGCATGCATTCCGCAGGTTTAACCGACATAAGTCCAGTTCAAACAGACAGAAGTACATAGAAGCTAGAAGTAACGTTAAGAAAGAAATAGTGACAGCTAAGAGGGAATTTATGGAAACCACTAAAAAATGCATCGAAGCACAAAAACTAGGAACTCGTGACTTATAGAAAATCTACAACAGTGTAGTAAATAATGGGCAATCAACAATTCCCCCACTAACCAACAATCATGAGGTTCTTTGCTCAGCAACTGAGAAAGCTAACATGCTTGCCAGTCGGTTTGCCTCAAACTCCACACTGTACCCTCTAAACCACCCCCTACCTCAATTTCCTATGCGGACAGACGCCACGCTAGACGATCTAATAATCACCCCTGCTCAGGTGCATGCAAACATAAAAAACCTTGACACTTCAAAAGCATGTGGACCCGACCTCATCCCAGCTGTGCTATTAAAAAAGTGCTCAGCCGAAGTAGCTCCAGTTCTCTCCAAACTCTACAACAAATGCCTTAATGAAGCTTGCTTTCCGGGCTGTTGGAAAACTGCTTCTGTGGTACCAGTATTCAAGAATTCTGGCGAAAGAACTGACCCATTACATTATTGCCCTATTAGCCTCCTCCCACTTTATGCCATAATATTTGAGACCTTAATTAACCATGCTCCTTACAGATGCTAAACTTCTGACTGACCAACAATATGGATTTAGACAAGCCCGTTCCACAGCAGACATCCTCACTGTAATCTCTGAACGTATATACCATTCACTGGACAAAGCGGGAGAGGGCAGAGCGGTAGCTCTAGATATATCTAAGGCTTTTGACAGGGTATGGCATGAGGGTCTCCTCAGGAAGATTAGATCATACGGTATCACTGGTAGAATACTTAACATAATTAAATCCTTCTTAGATAAGAGAAAAATCCAGGTTGTCCTCGACGGTCGTACATCTAAACAACATGATATAAATGCGGGAGTGCCCCAGTGATCTATCCTTGGACCTCTGCTGTTCCTGATATTCATAAATGACCTCCCCGACAAAATTGCCTCTGAGATGGGTATATATGCTGATGACACCACACTCTATAGCAGGCACGACAGGAAAACAAATGAACATATATCTAAAGTAATGGCAGAAACACTAGAGGATGACCTCCAATCAGTAGTGGAATAGGGACAAAAATGGATGGTCACGTTCAATGCCGCCAACACAAAACTGGTTTCATTCAATAATTACAAGAAACCTTCTCTACCACCTATAGCAATGGCCAACGACTCTTTATCTGAGAGTACGTCTCTCAAGCTCCTTGGCCTAACGTTCACAGGAAACATGAGTTGGAACAATTACATCGAGAGCATTGCCAGGGCCGCTGCGAGGAAGGTGGGCTCTCTCTACCGTGCTAGAAAACTTCTAACACCCGAAAGTATCCTGTACCTCTACAAGGCCACTATTCACCCATGTATGGAGTATTGCTGTCATATTTGGGCTGGTGCATCGGCTACTAGTCTCTCGCTCCTTGACAGGGTTCAAAAGAGAGTATCAATATGATAGGCCCTAAACTGGCATCTAAGCTTCAGCCTCTGTCCCATCGTCGAAACGTTGCATCCCTCTGCCTGTTTCCCCTGATAGTAGCCCCCTACACTAAAGTGGCAATGTGCCTTGTTTGGGGTGAAAATGTAATAAAAAAAAAACAACAAATAAGCAAAGAATACCATAAAGTGAAAAATGAGACTCATTTTATGGTATTCTTGTATTATTTTCAGACCCGTGAACTAAATAACCACTTACTTGGTAATATTATATGGGAGGTGACAGTGGTTAACGACACAGACTGACGACCTGGGTATTCCAAGTTCGAATTCAGTTCATTCCACAAAAATCACTTTCATCTAGAATGTTGGCAATCGCTACATAATCCCTCCGGTAAGTACCTGATGTCTTTTTAGAAAGAATTCTGACTAGAAAAATATTGGGGAAATCAATGTCAACAATAGAATTTTCTAATTCATATGATATGATGATAATCTGCTCAAACAATAGCAATAAAAAAAATGAAGCTTAATACATAGCATACCGTTGGAAATTTATTTTCAACATTTAAAACGTATATATATTAAGCATACTTTTCATCAACTGAACGTTATGAGAAATACTCTTTCTGCTTAAACAAAGAAAGTTCCCGCCTATTAATAACTATGGCGTTTAACATTTTCAGGTGATGTTAAACTATACTATGTGCATTACAGAAAACGTCTTGCTACTCTAAGTTCTGGTACAGACTCATTCTCCTATGGCAAAATCATTAACCGGGAATGGTTTCTAATTTGAAACTATCAATATTTACATAGGAGTGTTTAGAAATTCTCACTTCTAATCAATGAGTGGTACACACACAATATTATCAGCTTCACATAGACAATAAAAATTGTAAGTAACCCAATTTTTATGAATGGTGGAGATACCATTCTTACAAAAAGGAGGGAAAGGCAGTCCTTGACATTAAAATAATTTGAAATTTTGTTAGAAAAAGACTTTTAGAGACAACAGAAACAAAAGTCTGTTACTGACAAGGCTAAGTATATCCATCCATAAGTTTTCCTCTTATTTTATTCTGAACTGCCATGTTTTTTACCATGAATCTCAATATGAATAAGCAAAATTTTTTTTCTTTCCAATTTTTACATGATGTTGTAAATAACCTCTTGTGAATTATGTAAGTTTTCAAAATATACATGGCAATTAAGCTACAAAGAATTTTCTGTGTTTTATCCTTGTGAGAATTTGTCAGGCTATAGCGTGGAATTGATGGCTTCATATTTTTATATATTCCCAATTGTACTGGGTTTGCTGGTTGATATTTTGTACTAAGTAAGTTTATACAAAAGTTTTCCTATTATTTTGAACTGTTAGATTTGCATTTATCTCAATAAAAATAAACACACACAAAAAAAAATTTATACAAACCAAAAGGTGTTGAGCATTGGTCAAGTCGATCAAGAAGTGTTCCTTCATTAGTTCCAGTATTAGAATTTTCAATGATGTCTAAATTGATCAAAGTAACACCATCAAGAACCTTAAAGAAAAAAAAAGAAATTTAGAAAAGTTGCGTTTTTCTCTTAGGAATTATCATCTCAAGCTATACATTCTTTAGCTTTCCTTAAGTGTTTTTTATATACATACACATATATATATATATATATATATATATATATATATATATATATATATATGAGAAGAAAAAAAGAGAGAGTTCTGAATTTAGATTCTTGCAAACATATATACTTGTATGTATGGAAAGGGTTGGTAAAAAGAAACAGTTGGGTTCCTTATGAGTAAAGCTAAAGTATCTATGAAAGATCGTGCTAGGGTTATACAGGAATTTCTCCTTTTTCATTCGATTGGTCCTAAATTTAATTTTCAGCCGATCTGTACTTTTTCCTTAGCAATATTTTTGTTTAATTTTCAATGTTCGAGTTGTTCCATTACCTTGAGGTTTTACATTTAACAACATTTTGAATATGGTGGATTTACAAAACTCAGAAAGCATCGATAAAAATGTAAAATATGTAAATAAGCACTTTAAAATATTTTAAAAGAGAAAAATTAGGCAAGTAAGTAGAAAAGTAACTTTTCTTGCCTTTGGTTACAGCCGTTTTTTTTTGTTTGTTTTTTTCTCTCCAGCTTTGTTTTTCTTTGTTGGAAATTGTTAATGATTGCCAGAAAAAATAAAAAAACAGCGGAAAACTAGCATCCCTGTAGACTTGTACAAGTCGTAATTAACTTGCACTTCAGGTCACTACACCCAACAAAAATCATGACTTTTATGGGAAAAAGGCAGAAAGTAATGAAAAAGAGAAAAAACAAAGACTGGAGGTAAAAAAAAAAAAAAAAAAAAAAAAAAAAAAAAAAGAAGAAAAAACTCCAATATTGATAACTAGCAGGAATTTACCTGTATTAGTGAGGCGTGAACGTATGAGACCAGAAGGAAAAGGAGATGTAGAAAAAACAAGAAACATGTTAATCGAGTGGGCCATGGTGAAAGTATGAAGTTTGGAACCTTGAAATTACGAGACGCATGAATGAAATGAGGTAAAAGCTCTGTCTCTCTGTATCTATGTGTGTGTGTGTGTGCGCGCTTGATTCCTGAATTACGTTTGGGCTTTCGAAAATAACAACAAAAAATTGTAATGGAAGCCATGGGAGAATATTTGTAATAGAGGGGAAAATACAAACTACTTTCTCTGTAGGTCTTGATGATAGCGTTGATGGCACTCCTTTATATATCCTTATAGGATTTTATTATAACGAATAAATATGTATGTGGATAATAGTTTAGACATATTAAATTTGTATGTGACATCTCTTATTGCAAACCTACGGTAACTTGGTCCAGAAGGGAATTTCTGCAACCAAAATATATATAGGATATGAAAAAAGTAAAAAAAAAAGAAAAGGGGGGGAAAAAAAAAAAAAAAAAAAAAAGAATAAAGAAAAACAGGGTAGAGGGATAAATAAAAAATATGCTACTTTACCAGACGCTTTTTACCAGAGAATTCTTCACAAATTTTCTCTTCACTCAAAGCAGCTGCTCGGTCAGATGGAATATATTCCTGGAAGTTTTTCATCGTCAATAATTCATCATCAACCAAAGTGTGCTTCAGATACCTGCCGAAAATTAAATATGAAACAACAATTATCTATAATAATAATATCTATATAACAATACACTAAGGCACTATCATATGCGTACATATGTTGCCACACTCCACCCGCCTTTTTAAAAAAAAAAAAAAAATTGTATCATTTAATGACTAAAGATGCAACACAAAAAATATAATTTAAAAAAAAAAATACATTATATATATATATATATATATATATATATATATATATTTGAGCTTGTAAAAAACGTAATCTTGATTTTATTTGAATATAGTGCAATAATATTTGTGCCGGTCATGCATAGAACAAAAATATTAAAGGTTTTGGAGATTTTGGATACCTAGAACCAGGTAGATTTTGAAACTACATTTTTTATCATGTACTCTTGTGACAATTTATCAAGACCAAAGGCTACTTGAGGCAAAAGTTTAATGAATTTATTGCATAGACAGTGAGAGGATTGGTAATGATGGTTGAAATGGGGGAAAAATTTGCTTATTTAAAAGGACAGCTCAACAAGGATTTGTTAACATTGGACTACTGCGGAATTGATATTTGACCTAATTCACTTTTTAGTTAATTCATCACATTTTTTTTTTTTTTTGCGCTTCCGTCTCGATGATTCGAGTAAAACTTACTTGTATTTAATTTGCCCTTGGAGAAGTAAGTAAATAACAAGTTTTTTTTTTTTTAATAAAAATAAAAGCTATAAAAAGATTTGTACCTTGTGATACTACACTTTATCTTTATAAAAATAAAAGTTATAAAAAGATATATGAATAAAATATATTTTTTAAATCTCGATTGTTTATACTTGCTTTATTATGCATAAAAATTGCCTCAGTTTAGAAGGTTCTCCTTCACTGACCAACGACATATATCGCACTTTAATTATTGAATTGTATTAAAAACACACACACACACTGTATATAAAAATCAATCTTGATTACAAAAAAAATAGCAAAACATTGGCAAAAATCCGAACAAGTCAGTTATTTTATATTTATTTCTGCCATTAAAAAGTTTGATTTAAATAATTTATTTAAAAGTTTTGAAAATTATATTTTTTAATATTACTATAAAATTATTAAATATATAATATTATATAAAATTATTAGATCTTTTAATACACTGATCTCTTTATCAGTGTCTGAAATTCTCAGTTATAACATCGGTTGTTAATGTTTTGTAATTAATATAGCTCATTCTTTTTATTTATTTATATTACAATTATTAGTTTTGTTAAAAAGTTCTGTAAATATATTTTTTTTTAAATTTTGCACCCGAACATTCACCCATGTCTGCTATTTGAAGTGTTTACAAACAAACAATGCCAAAGTCAAGGTTGAACAACCAGTATCACTTGAAACGTGCGTCGGCCCTTGTTTTTTGCTGCAGGGTATCTATTCTTTACTTGACCCCTCCCCCCCCAAATATGTTTTGCTGACATTTGGTGAAAACTGAGTCAAACACGTTTGTGAAAAATTTTAAACTTAAAATTCTATTAAAAATTATAGAAAAGTATTATTCTGCTTTTAACATAAACTTCGGGGTTTTATCTTTCTGGTAAAACTAAACATTGTTTAGAAATAACGGATTTTAATAAGCTTTAGAAAAAGAAGTTTTTGATCGATTGCCGGTCACTAATAATCTATTTTAGATTAGTGATAAAGAAAAGATTATTTCCGCTTCCCTAAAAATAGAAATACATTTACAGCAGATACAATACATTTCCACACAAGGTTACCAACAGACATTTATTATAATAGCTATAACTATTTTAGGAAAAAAAATACAGAAAAAGGAGAGAAAAAAACCTTGTTCTTTTATATTTATTCAGCTCAATTTTATGTTAATTATGATATGTGAGATAGAGATTGTTGTGGTGGCACCCACTCATTTACATATGTGGATAATATTACACATAAATAGCAAGACTCAGTTAGTCTGAGTGTGTGTTAACCAGAAGCCACCGAAGGCCGAGCTGAGAGCAGATATGTTCTCTAGCCAAGACTCTCTTACTTGACAACCATTATGTAAATATACTTTTCCTAATACACTTCTTATTGATCTATCTTGTTTGTTGAGTCTTCATTGTATTGCCTTATATGTTATTTGGTTCAACCTGCAAACATAACAATAATAAATAGATGAACGTCAAACATAACAGATATAAAAACATCTAGATTTGCAATGTTAGAAATGAACAAAGTTTACCATAGCATGGCACCTAAAGATGTTACAGCTAAACTGTATCCATCAGCTGCACTTAGATTAACAGTTTCTGCTGCAAAAAAGAAAGAAAAAAAAATCAATACAAGTTTAAGAATGATCAACATTCATTTGTTTTAATTATTTATTCTTAGTAAAAAACATGGCAAAAAATAAAAATCACATTCCAACATAATCAAAAAAAAAAAAAAATTCATTTCTTTTTCATATTCCTTCAAGTTCAAATTATTTTAAAAATCTTATCTGAAATCACTCAATCTCTCTCTCTCTCTCTATATATATATAAAGTAGCGTGCGTGCGTGCGTGTGTGTGTGTGTAGAGAGAGAACTCCTACAGCCACACCACTTGACCAATCATAACCAAACTTGGCAACTAGGGATGGTGTACACCATTTTTCAAGGTTAAGGTCATAGCCTATGTATATACACTCCTACAATCCACACTACTGGACCAATCATGGTCAAACCTGATATGCTGTGTCATTGGCACATTTACAACATCTTGAAGCCCATTCCAAAACTCAAGAATTTTAATTGAACCACAGGTGGACTGCTTTCTCAAGTGAATTTGGTCGTGAAATAGTTAACTCAGGGTTCATATAGATTTTTAATATTCATTTTCAAAGCCTTCTCCAGACAAAATTAAAGTTTTAAAAACAAAATTTGATATATAAAGAATAATATAATAAACTTAAAGACTAATAATATTTTAATTAATATTTAAAAAATGTTTTATTTTGATTTGGAATTTCACTTTGGCTACATCTGTGAAGTATATAGATAACATTGGGTAGCTTCACAATAAAGGGGTGTAACTCTTGTATCGAAAATACTGGAAATAATATGATGCAATTGCAGAAGAATGCATTTATTTCGATTTTATTTTTAATATTAAAAAATATTTTAATAGTATGTTAATATTTTAATAGTATTTGTTTTATTTTTAATATTCCAACACAAATTTTTTACTGAATATAAAAGATACTATTTTCAAGCCCTTTTCAAGATTGATTGAGATTGTCAGACTGACTTCCTCATCTTGGTTGTTATCGTCACAACGTTTCGGCCGCTTTTCTAGGTGTCGCCATTCAATCCTAATGACAATTATTACCCTTTTCAAGATATTTCCCATATTCCAAGACCTTTTCAAGGTAATAATAGAAATAAGGCCTTTTCAAGACAAAGCTCAAAATTCCAGGCCTTTTCAAGCCTGTGCGAACTTTGTAATTGAATTTCACATAGGCCTGCCTCAATAGATGAGTGAAAGTTTTAGTTTTAATTGACCATAAACAAGGCACATTGACCAGCGAGACGCAAGGGACTATCAAGAATTAGGGGCTAGATTTTTAAGGAGCATCCTAAGTTAGTCTGCAACAAGATATTTGTTCACATTATCTTTAAATAAATTTTTGTAGCTTTCTATGTTAGTAATAAATGGAGAAAATACAATTTTTTTTTAAATAGAAACAAAAAAACAAAAACAAAAAACGATTTCAAATACCATCACTAATCATTTTCTTCAAAACTGGTGGCCATATCAGTTCTCCCGACTCATCTCTGAAATAATTTTCCTCAGCAAGGACCTTCAATGTTTTGCTGCTATCCCAGAATTCCGTGCCTGAGGTAAGACCCTCCTTGATTACAGAACCCGGAAGGTTGTTAATCATCTGCAGGAGTTTTGCGGAAGTCTTACCACGTTCAAACAAAACCTAATTAGAAAGAGAGAAATTAAAATTTTTCAAAAACAAGCAAATCTTTATATACATAAAGAAAAAAAACCTTGTTTGTCTATTATAAAAATCAATATACTAGCAGGTAAAAGATTCATAAAATGTGAGAAATTTTAAAACAAAGTTAAAGATGTCATTTCGCTCTTAGTCATTCAAGGACATTAATTGTAATAGAAATGAAGAGAAATCCAAGATAAAATAACATTAATTTCTTTAGGAATAAAAGAAATATATATATAAATATTAAAATGAATTAAATAGCATCATATGGACCTTTTTTTACATTCAATTAATTCATCCATATTTTTTTGAGTAAGATAAATATTTAAATGGAGTTTATGACGTACTGTTTTGAGATTAATGGAAAAATTTTATTTAAAATTAGCCATCAAAGAAAACATCCAGTTGATGTTGCCAACAGTGAGTTGAAGTTCTTCCCTCTTCCTTTCTTATATTCCTTGTGACAGAGGCTACAACGTGTTGGATCCCTACATGTTAACTTGTGTAAACGTGTATGTTACAGAATTCTGAGTGTCTCAACGATATAACATGGTCGTATATTGTGAACCAGAGAGTGTGGTAGACAGAGAAATCCTGGCCTGCATGTGTAAGAAGTGATTTGACTACATGCAACATTCTTCGGATTGGACCACATAAGAGAGCAGATGCGAGGCATTGCCAAGTATTACCCATCTCAGTTTACCCAAAACTTGATGACCATCATATAATCATTAGTATTAGATTATGAAAAGTTATGTTAAAATACATTTTAATTTTAAACTTCTGCAAAATTTTAACTTTAGTATGAAGCACCTTTGACATAAAACATTAATACCAATATATACTACTAAAAATTACCTATAGTTTAAAAAATGTTGGGTAAAATGTAAAATAAATCACACCAGAGCTAAATTAAAATCTTCCAAAATAGAAGTCTCCAATATAATTTTTTTTTGTATCGCTACTTATACATAAAAGGCACTTTGTATGTGTGAGCCTTTTCAAAATCTTAGGAGTCATGGTCAGAATCGAACATTATACCTTACGACTCTACAACCGTACACGTACAGTTTTTTTTTTTTTCATTAAAAATCAAGGAAACCAGTGTTCTATTCACTTTGAAAATAATCTAGAACTTTCTAAGTTTTCATTAATGATGATGTTTTGTTTTACAGCAGGTTATTTAACGCCATTTTAGTAAAAGTTTTTTTGCTTCAAGTTTCTTATATCTTTAAATATTTATTCATGGTGTTACATTTGATGGTTTTATAGATGAAAATTGTTTTGTTTTTCCAGAACCTGATTTGCAAAGGGGAAAAAACATCAATGTTTGGTGCATTTTAATTAATGATTGATTATTTTGGTTAGTTGTTTTATTTTATGGCATATTAACCCATTTCATATTATTTAATGCTAAATCCAGTAATTTTGGAAAAAGTTTTTGTTTGGTTTGGTTTGGTTTTACGGCATATCAACCTTTTTTTTTTTATTGGTTATTTAATGCCGAATTCAGTTTTTTTTTTTGTTTTTTTTGGAATAGATATTTTAATTTAATCAGTGAGTCAAATCAGACTTTTTGTATCATTAGGTGATGTGCTTCCTTCCTTTTTTGGGGGTGGGGTGTAAAGTTGGATTGAATTAAAGTTATATTCTTTTATATAGATTTACTTTTTTCAGAAATGTTAGTATTTTGTTGGAGTTTATTTTTTAAAATAGTTCTTTCATATTGTTGACATGGTAATAATTTTGCCGGATATGCGCGAGATCACCACAATCCAAAAGAAAGTGTTTTACTGTAAAAGGTTCTTGGCATGCAAAACATTCTGGAGGGTCTTCTTTTTTTAGCAGGAAGGAGTGGGTTATGTGCGTATGTCCTATGCGAATACGGGACAAAATCACTTCCTCTCTACGTGGTCTTCTGGCATCTGGTAATCGTTCTTCTATTGTGGGCTTGATTTTGAAAAGTTTATTATTTGGACAGTTATTCCATCTTTCTTACCATTTCTTCATAATCAGATTATTTATTTGTTGTTTGTAGTCAGAATGTGGAATTTTTATATTGCTTTTAAGGAGTTTGAAAGCATTTTTGGCAGCTATGTCAGCTTTTTCATTGCCCTGAATTCCAGAATGACTGGGGATCCAGCAGAATTTGATACTTTTGTTTTGTGAGAGAGGTTGTATTTTTTGTAGCAGTTTGATGAGTAGTGGGTTATTTAAATTTTTATTCTTTAAGGATTCGAGTACCGATAGGGAGTCTGAAAAAATTATAAATTTGTTGTGGGTAAGGTCAGTGATGAGATCTAGTGCCATATCTAAGGCTGTGGCTTCGGCACTAAAAATTGAGGCATGGTCTGGTAGTCGCTTCTGTAAGGTAATGTTAGTGGATACGACTCCGCATCCGGTTTTGTTGCTGTCTTTGGACCCATCTGTGTATATGTGCTGATGGTTTGGGTATTTTTCCTGAATGATAAGGAGTTTTTCTTGATAGGTTAGTGGATGGGTTTGATTTTTTGGGAGGTTATTTAATTCAAGGATGATTTCAGGGTATTTTAGTAACCAGGGTGGAAGGCTTAGTTGGTTGACATTATGGATATTGGTGATTGTGATACCTGCATCTTCTACTAGTGGTTTTGTACGGAGCCCAAAAGGTTTTATAGCTTTTACTTTTTGGTAATATAGATTTTGGTAATTTGGATTGAAGGTACAGTTAGAGGTTGCATTTGTTGGCTGTGATTTTTCTCTATCATAGAGCGAGTTACAATGCAGTTGTAAGCAGGATTTTCTGGGCAAGAGAGAATTTTGGTCAGGTATTGTAAGGCTAGTTTGTCGCGTTGAATTGATAATGGGGGTTCATTGGCTTCTGCATAGAGACTATCGATGGGGGAAGTTCTGAAGGCTCCCAGCGCAAGTCTGAGGCCCTGATGTTGAACGGTGTCCAATATCTTTATATACGACTTTCTGGTGGCACCGTAAATGAAGCTACCATAGTCTAGTTTCGATCGCACTAGTGACCTATATAACTTTAATAGGGTTTGTCTGTCCGCTCCTCAATCTGTGTGGGCAATGACCCGCATTAGCTGTAGGGTTTTATTACATTTATTTTTAAGATGTTTTATATGAGAGATGAATGTAAGTTTTTTGTCTAGTATTAACCCTAAGAATTTATGTTCATTTACAACAGGAATCGGAATATCATTTAGTTTTAAAAGAGGATCTGGGTGCAGTTTTCTTAGTTGACAAAAGTGCATACATTTTGTTTTGTTAATGGAAAATTTGAAGCCATTCTTAGTTGTCCATTTTTTTATTTTGTCAATGCATTGTTGAAGTTGACGCTCAATTATATGGATATGTCTTGAGCTATATGCAATTAAAAAATCATCAACATATAGAGAGCAATCCACGCCTTGGTTTATGCATCCAACAATACTGTTAATTTTTAGGCTGAATAATGTTACCGACAAAATACTTCCCTGTGGAACTCCCGTTTCCTGTTCTTTGATGTCCGATAGGCATGTTCCTACACGGACATTGAATAGTCTATTATTTATGAAGTTGTTGATGAAGATGGGTAGTCTTCCTTTCACTCCAGCTTCTTTGAGATCTTTCATGATGCCATACCTCCATGTGGTATCGTACGCCTTTTCAAGATCAAAGAAAATAGCAGTCATATGCTTTTTTTGTATAAATGAATTTCTGATGAAAGTTTCTAAACGAATTAAATGGTCTGTTGTGCTACGATGTTTTCAGAAGCCACACTGAAAATTAGTTATTATTTTATTTGTTTCCAGAAACCAAATTAACCTGGTGTTGACCATTCTCTCCATGATCTTACACACACACAGCTTGTTAGAGCTATGGGGCGATAATTGGAGGGGTCAGATGCATCCTTTCCTGGTTTTGGTATAGGAATGACTGTGGCTTGTTTCCATAAGGCTGGAAGATTGCCATTGAGCCAGATGTCATTATAAATAGAAAGTAAATACTTTAATGGTTCATCTGGTAGTTGTTTTAGAAATTCATACGTTATTTTATCAGGTCCCTCAGCCGTGTTGTTGGCTTTTTTTAATGAATCCTTTAGTTCATGGATGGTAAAAGGTTTGTTGTATTCTTCCTCATTATTACTTTTAAAGTTCAGTTTGGTTTTTTCTGATTCCTGTTTAAAGATCTGGAATTTTTTATCGTAATTTTTAGAAGATGAATTATTTGCAATAGTATCTGCAAGCAGGTTTGCCATGTCCTCTTTTTTAGTTATTTTACTATTGTTTACACAGAGGTGGTTGAGAGGGGAACTGGTGTTTTTTCCTGATATTTTCTGAATCATATTCCATACAGTTTTGTCTTTGGTGGTGTTATTGATTTTAGACACAAAATTCTTCCATGATTCCCTTTTAGCTTCGTTTATTGTTCGGCGTGCTTTAGCCCTGCATATTTTAAAGTTGTTTAAATTCTGAGTAGTTGGTTGATTGTTGAATTTTCTTAATGCAGCACATCGTAGCCTGATAGCCTTTTTACAGTCATTATTAAACCAGGGACGATTATACTTGGTTGATGATTTTGTTTTAGGAATACATTCTTCTGCTATTGAGATAATGGTATCTGTAAAGTGAGTGATTGGGTCTTTCTCACATTTTTCAGGTAGGAGTTTGTGTTTGCATAGTAATTTGAATTCATTCCAGTTAGCTTTTTTAAGGTTCCAACAAGGAATTTTTGAGATTATTTCAGGACCAAAATGTTCTAAAGTTATTGGGAAGTGGTCACTTCCACAGGTATCTATATGCACTGTCCAATTGTAATCTATAAAGATACTAGAATCACTTATAGAGAGGTCAATTGCTGAGGACGAATTTGTAGCGGAGTGAATAAAGGTTGGTTTTTTGTTGTTATATATGCATAGATTGTTGTTGTTGATAATATTTTCTATAATGATTCCTTTTCTATCTGTGTTTGAGCATCCCCAACTAACATTATGACTATTAAAATCGCCTAATAATAAGAAGGGGCGAGGGAGTTGGTTGATGAGTTTTTCTATTTCGGTTTCATTTATGGGGTCGTTTGGAGGCAGATAAATGGAGCAAATTGTGACCGTTCTATGTAGGGTGGCTGTGACAGCAATTGCCTGTAAGTTAGTTTGTAGATTTATTTGGCTTTGTGCCGTGTTTTTGTTAATGAGAATGGATGTTCCTCCTGAAGCTCTATTTGGGTTATTTGTTGTATAGTTGTATTCAGTAAAACTTTGAAGATTGATATTTTCAGATGGTTTTAAAAAGGTTTCTTGTAGGCATATTATTGTGGGACATAGATCGGATATCAGTAGAAGTAATTCATTCCGGTTGGCTTTTATACCTCTGCAATTCCATTGGATTATTTTGTTGGCCATAGTTTAGATTTTATGTATTTGATTTCCCTTTTGTCTTGGGAATAGGGGTGTTTTCTTTTTTATGGGAGTTTAGAAGTTTTGTCTTCTATTTCCATTGTTTCCAAGGAGGTTTTAAATTTATTTTGGTCTGTAGTTCTTGTATTTGAATCATTGGACTGTTTCATGTGCGTTTGAGCACTTGTGAGCTTTTTATCATTGGTAGATTCGGTTTCTATTTCCATGGCTTCTGGTTCTTTGTGTTCAATTGGTTTGTTAGCTTTTATGCTTGATTTATCTCTGCTTTTAGATGTTGAGCGAGATCGTGGTTTGGTTTTTGTGGGGCTGGTTTTCTTTGAGGAATTTTTCCCATTTATTGTTCTTGTCTGTTCGGATGTTTTTGGAGAATCTTTATTTTTTTGCTTGTTGTTATCTGTTTTTATATTAGAACTCTTGTGGGGGATTAAGGGACTCTCCTCATTGTTGGTATTCTGCTCTTCAGAGTTCTCGATCTCCAATATCTTAAAGCTATTTGAGAGGGGAATTTGTGGGTTTATTTGTAGTTTTTGTTTAGTTAAGTTTGGTTCTGGTTTGTTTTTTTGGATTTGTTTCTGGTCTACTGGGTGTGGCGTTTGGATTTTTGGTTCCAGTGAGTTTTTTTTCATTTCTTCAATTGTATTTATCAATATTTTGATTTGGTTGGTGAGGTCTTGGATTTTTATATCGAGGTTTGTTGTGGATTATTGTCATTGTGTTTATTTGTGTTGGGAATATTCTTTTTGGTTATTTTGGAATATTTAGCTGTTATTGCCTTTTTCCTTGCTTCTGGGTAGGTGATGTTTAATGAGTATTTAATTTTAACAATTTCTTTTTCTTTTTTCCAGATTTCACAGTCTTTGGAGTAGGCACTGTGATTTTCTGTACAATTGGCACATTTATAAGTTTTTTGACAGTTGATATGATTGTCGTTTTCTCCACACCTTCCACAAACTGGCTGGCGTGTACATCGGTCCTGATGATGACCAAACTTTTGACATTTAAAGCAACGCAGTGGGTTGGGGATGTATGGTTCGACTCTTAGTTTCTCATAGGTTATTTTTATTTCTTGTGGAATTTTTTGTTGGTAAAAGGTTAATATATATGAGTGTGTGTTTATCATTTCTCCATTTTTTTTAATTTGAATTTTTCTGACATTCGTTACATTTTGTTCTTTTAGATTTGAACGGATTTCGTCGATGGAGCAAAGTGAAAGTTCAGGGCTTTTCACAACTCCTTTGCATATGTTTAGTGTTTTGTGAGGGTACGTTTTTATTTTTATATTGTCAAAATGTTTCCATTTTAAAAGTTCATCTGCCTGTGTTTTGGTAAGAATTTCTATCAAAAGATTACCATTTCTTAATTTTTTCACTAGTTTAGGTTTGACCCTTTCTGATAGTATTTTTTCTATCTTGAAGGGGGAGAGTTTGGTTAAAAGCACTTCTCCAATTGACTCCATTACTATGAAGTTTGGATAGTTATCCGATTCCTCATTCGTGTCACTGTCCGAACTGTCTAAAAATCTTTTTTTACTTGGATTTTTATAACTCCTATTGGGTTCGTTTTTTTTAATTCATCATCCCTGCTCCCCACCCACCTTGGAGCCCTACTTGGGATGCGCACAGGGGGGAAGCCCATTCGCCCTGGCTACAACAGGGTTACAGGTATGATATACTTGTACATAATGTAGGCTTCAAGCACTCGTGTATCTTAATTTCTCCCATCCAAGTAAAATATGGGAAAGATCAGAGAAAAACATCCATGTCTAGTCCTTGTTCACTATATACAATTGACCCTCAGCCACCGCTTTCACCACTTGTTTGGGGATCAGTATTGATGGGGAAGTGTTGTGTATTATTTAGATTTGGTGTAGATTGTATGCGTATAAGTGGTGAGCTAGACGTGACCAGCCGATTGATCGGATCGGGCCTCTCCGATCGCCAGTCTGGCCCAGTACGAGGCCAAAGTGGAGTGTTGCAACTGATACCTTTATTTCCCTAGGTATCAGTTGCTCAGCCACCAGGATCCTTTTCGTAGACATTACGGGATGCCACCTATGACCAACAGGTGGCCCCATTGAGGGACTTTTACTCTCTGCAAGGGGGCAGTCAGTGTATTCTAATGCCCCACTGACGGGGTTGGGAAGTAGAAAAAAAAAGGGAAGGGGGCTGTTGTTTTTGTTTTTGCAGAACATAATTAAGTTTTACAAAAGAGAATAGGAAACAAAAACGAAAAATCGATGTAGGTGCATTTCGTCTCAGGAAGCCAATAGACAGCCTGATCTGGTAGCACCAGAAAAGTTTTTGTTTGAAATATTTTATATCTTTAAATATTTATGGTGTTTGGTTTATTGATTTTGTAGATGAAAATTGTTTTTGCTTTTGCAGAACATGACTGAGTTTTGGAAAGGGAAAGGAAAAAAACAAAAAAAAAACAAATCATAAGATTAATGTTTAGTGCACTTTAATGAGATGTTATAGGTAAAATATAAAGTAAGATGTATGCCAAAATATAATCTGCAAATTTTACAATTTAAATAAGTTGAAATAATGTAGAAGAAAAACTTACTTGAACTGGACTAAAATGTGCAAAAATTGTACGTAACCGGGAACAATGGCGATCGTCTTCAAATTGCCCAATCTGACAAGTGAAAGAAAAAGTAAAAAAATATTTTAAAAAAACATTTAAACTTTGAAAAATAAGTGCATAATTTTAAAAAATATAACATTTAATTTGAATGTTATTAAATCTATTGTTTACATTACATATGAAAATTTATATATATAAAAAAAAATTTGTTTTGAATTTTTCTCTTTGCATAGCATTAATACTGAATAATTATCACTGAAAATTGTGTGCAAATCTATAAATTGAAGAGTAATGTATTATTCTGTTAAGAAAAATAAGTTTTCAATGCCTAACCACACTCAAATTGCTTAATCTTAAAAATAATATAATGTAGATTATTTTGAAGTATTTAGATTAAATTTTTATAGTGATATATTGTATTAATGCGTAAAAAAAGACACGTAAAAAAAAAAAAAAAAAAAAAAAAAAAAAAATCAGTCATCCATAAAAAATATATACTTATAAAAAGGTCTCTTAAAAAAATAGATAAAAAAGGTTTATTAAATTAACATCTGTACAAGGAAGTGGATATAAAAGGGTGAATGAGCAGAAAATATGTGCTTTGATAAATCTTATATGCTCACTTCAAAATTTGTTTTAATAGATTTAAAAATTTATTCTTTAGAATACTATTAATTAAAATACTGAAAGTATCATCCACTCCACCCCCATCTAAAATTGTAATTTTATTTATTAATTCCACAAAATACTTTTGTTAATGTTATTAAAAAAAGAAATTGGGGAGGAGGAATACTATTAATTTTTTAATAGGCAATTCAGTTTGCTATGGAATTTTTTTTAACATTATAACCTCCTCTACAATTTTTGATATTTCTCTAAGATTTTTTTTTTAACTATTCTATAAATTGTTTGCTATTCAAATTGTGGAAAAATTTTTTTTCAAGTTTATGAAAAAAAAAAAAAGAAAGGCATTTGTAAAACAGATTGAAAACTCTGGTTTCTTGTAGCAAAAGTTATGTAATGTTTATCTAATTAGTTCTTATTTTTTATGTTTGCAATATTTTATTTAGGTGTAAAGTTGAATTTATCTAAAAACAATATTTGGCAGACACTGATGATACAAATGTCTTTAATCAAAATTTATATAAAAAACAAATGGATCAGTTTATGTTAAACTTGCACACCTTCCTCCTATAATTAAGTAATAAAGAAAAGTTTTATAATCTGAAAATTTTGATTATCAATAGTATTCCAAAGAATGAAAAGAAAAATTCAGTGATCGTCTGTTGAATATTCTACCATTAGGTATGAGAAGGAGGGGAAGGGGGACATCAATTTGTGCAGACCCATTCATCTATAACTATGGAGGATGACACACACAAGTGGGGTAAGAGCTAAGAAAAAAAAAAAGTCTTGACTGCCATTACTGAAGAAATACTCACATGAAATTTTCCAATGGAAGTGTCCACAAAACAAATACCATAAGAGAAACATCCATCTTTCTTTTCTTCCTAAAAAAATATGAAAATTATTATTAATCCGGCACAAATAATTTAAAATTATGTTTTTTATGGTATTCTATAAATAAAATGAAATTACATACTAAAAAGAAAAAGAAAAAAAAAAAAAAAAAAAAAAAATTTTTTGATTTTCTCAAAGGCTTCTAGGGAATTGAATAAAAGATGGGGATTGAAAAAACAGATTTAGGCTATATTGTTATACTGTAAACATCCTAACAATCACTTCTGAACGTATATACCACATATTGGATAAATTAGTTGAAACTAAGACAATAGCACTAGATATCTTAAGACTTTCTAAGATTTTTTTCAGATCCCAAGATGTTCCCAAGTTTGCCCACAAAGAAGGTAAGCTTCTTCTACTGAACTAGAAAAGTTTGCCACTTATAAAAATTCATCTTCTTAAAAGGTAACTGGTTTCATAATAAATTTCAATTTACACTTATCTAAGCCTTATCCTTGAATAGCCTTTGGGCTTTGATAAGTGGTTACTCTCTTGTAAAACAAGTGAAGCATGAATGGTCCCCTGTGAGTGCACAGTGAACGAGGCATAAAAAAAGGTTCAACATTATCCCCTCCCTCCTTAGCCCAAAAAGTCCCCAGGGGACGACAAATCCTAGTGAAAAATGAACAAACAGGTACAGTTTTAGACCATAACATATTTAAATTTCAATTCAGCATCATGCAAAACTGCTAAATAGACATGCACAGAAAATTTTGGCCAAATATGGTAAAATAATTCCAAATATGTAATGTTTTTATTAGCCCTAAAAGAGGCCCTGGTTAGAGTTATCACGAAGTATAGACAAACAAAATTATATAGAAATCAGTTGGTTACAACTTTTTAGAAAGTTTTATAAAAATCCAAGGCATCAATTTTTTTTTAATAAGCACAAAAGTGTCAATTTTAACCATTTTAACCCAAAAGGCACTCCTAGGGGGGCAACTGGAGTTTTCCTGGAAAATCCGTTCTGTTATCTTTTTTTTTTTTTTTTTTTACTCAGATCATGTTTAATGTTTGTGCAAAATTTCAAAAAATTCCAAGGCGTAGTTATTGAGAAAAGTGCAGACAGACGAACGGACAAGAGTGAATTTACAGGTCCACCCTCTTTTTGTGTGGGGGAGACTAAAAAAAAAAAAAATTACACTCACCTTTTCTGTAATGGCCAATAAGTAAGAGTTTGAAACATCACAACAATCTCCTTCCATATAACTGTAGGTTTTTGTTCCCTTTGTTGTAATACGGCAAATCTCTCGTTTCATCACCTTGTCAAATTTTGAGGGAGCAGATACCACTGCAAGAGAAAAGATCAGTTGTAATCTAATGTAAGAAAAAATACATCTGTATTTATAAGTATTTATGCATGCCAATACTATAACTTCAAAATTATTGGACTCATTCTTATGTCTACTGTATTTCCTTGGCATATCCTGGAAATTTTTACTTTTTTTTTTAATGCCTTTAATAAAATTTCCTTTCATTTACAAATTACAATTTAAGAGAGAAATAATTTTAACTATACTTCATTGCATAGTATGTCCATGTTAGGTGCATTTTTTACTTGTATTAAGTAAACTGTGTTTTATAAATAAGATACATTTTAATAAGGGACAAATTTAAAATTGATACCTGTTGGAAAACTCTAGTGCTAGTTAAAGAACAAGATCTTTTATGAGAAAAACTTGGAAGCAAGTGATTAGACAAGATGATTCTTGTCCAAAATTCTTTCTATATTAACAAAAATAAAGAAAAAAATCTGTATGATGCAAGTACCTATGGCAAAACGAAAATATCATATTCCAAAAATCATGTAAATTGATGAAGTAGTTTTATTTTTAAATTAAAAAAAAAAATCAAATTTTATAAATAACTAAAGAGTGGCTGTCTCGCACACTATTTTGAAAACAAAAAACACAAAAGGAAATAATTTAACAATAATTCAAACTTGTAAAATTTATGTTGTAATGCCCATAAATTCCATTAATTGCTTAAAAATTATTTATTTTCATCATAAAAATAAAACTACTCGATCAATTTACATAATTTTGGGAATATGAGATTTTCATTTCGTCATCAGTATATATCTTATACCTTTTTCTTTATTTTTGCTTTTTGGGAATTCTGGACAAGAACCAATAAGACTGGAATTTGGAGAACTATATGAGCTTGTGAAGTATTAAAATAAAAACAGAAAAGTGACATAAAAGACAGGCTTTTTTTTTTTTTTTTTTTTCAAAGCTGATGTTAATAAGAAAATTAAAAAATTAACTTTATTTATTTTTTTTTTTTTCAAAGCTGATGTTAATAAGAAAATTAAAAAATTAACTTTATTTTTTTTTTTTCTCACACTTACTCTTTTTAACTCTCTCATTCATCATGTCTGGAGTTTCAGTCTGTTCTACTCTGGCCACTTTATAGCCCTTCTGCACCAACGTATCAGCATAACGACCATAAGCAATTTCTGGGAAACCTGAATGTGCATAATCACCCTGAGAGAAAAGAAAATTAAAAAAAATAAATAAATAATGAATCTGGGAGAAATAAGGAATTTAAGAAAATAAATAAAAAATAATTCATTTTGTCATTGTTGTTCTCACAAACAACGACAAATTCTGAATAATGATAAGAAGCTTTGACAGCTTCCCACTACATGACTGAACTTCACTAGTTACGATCCAGAGTACCTAAATTTTTTTATGGACTTGAAATTTTGTGTAATGACTAAAAATGTGTTAGGATACACAATTGAAAGGAAAGTTATTTAGAGAGTGAAATATTGACTCTCCTATAAATAAAACACTGGGTACATGTGATGTATTTTAGAAACCAAGAGGCTATACACCCAAGATAAAATTTACACGTTATCGTAAGGATAAAGTAGTTCATACAAAGAGTTACATTGCACTTTTGGCAATAATTTAGTGGCTTACTATTATAAGACTACCACCAATAGCAATGGCCAAAGACTCCTTATCTGAAAGTACATCTTTTAAACTCTTTGGCCTAACGTTCACAGGAAATAGGAGTTGGAAAAATTACATTGAGAGTATTGCCAAGACCGCTGCGAAAAAGGTAGGTTCTCTCTACCATGCTAGAAAGCTACTAACGCCTGAAAGTAACCTGTACCTCTGTAAGGCCACCATTCGCTCATGTATGGAGTATTGTTGTCATTTGGGCTGGTGCATCTGCTACTAGTCTCTCACTCCTAGACAAGGTTCAAAAGAGAGTCGCCAACCTGATAGGTCCTGAACTGTCATCTAAGCTTCAGCCTCTGTCCCATCGATGAAATGTAGCATCCCTCTGCCTGTTCTACAAGTACTTGCTCCGACGAACTGCAAGCACTTGTACCTCCTCGACGTAAATACCTCCGACAAACTCGACAAGCAGCAAAATCCCACCCCTTCACAGTTGAGATTGTTAGATGTAAGAGAGCCTTCTACTCCAGTAGTTTCTTCCGCAGAATTGCTAGACTTCCGGGTTCCTGCTTCCCCAACTGTACTGACATGCAGAAGTTCAAGTGTAACATGAACTGACATCTTGCTGTCCAACTCCCCACATAGTACCCCTGTAGCTTATGTCCCTGATAGTAGCCCCCTACATCAAAGTGGCAATGTGCCTTGTTTGAGGTGAAAATGTAATAAAAAAAATTTTTTTTTAAAATGACTCATTCATATAAGTTCATACATCAGACAAAAATTTTAGCAAATTTCACAAGAATTTATAAGAGGGTTCTAACAATTCTTGAAGAAAAGTTAATGAAATGAATTTTATCCTTTCTTCAGAGTAGTTATACAGTAAACAGTACTATTATACATTATCTTATAGATTATTCGTTTTTCATCTATGTTTTTGTATTTGCCTGAATGAACTCTAAGATAATAGGACGCTATTTAAATTAAGATAATAGTACTTGCCTATGTTGCTCGTGTTTGCAAACAAAACAGACACTTCCCTTTTTTTGCTTAAAACTTTGATAGTTTATTCTGTGTTCTGTGTTGCTTAGTGCAAGAGGTGAATACTTCAAGAAAGGTATTTGAATAGTGAGAAGATGAGTTGTGGTAAGTGAGACCTAATGGGTTAATTCATATTGGAATCAATGAAAACTTAAGTTTGCATGCAATAAACCAATACATGCAAAAACATCCAATTTCAAAATCAAGAAACCTCGACTTGACTGAGTAAACCTAACTATATTTAAATTCAGTGGATTGAAGTTACTAGAATCATTTACTTTAAAAAAAAAAAAAAAATTGTTGACTAGCATTTACTTTTGTCTCATTGGGAAACTGTCAATAAGCTAAACGTTATTGTATCCAACTGTTCCACAATTTTCTTTGATACAAAAAAAAAAAAAAAAAAAAAAAAGATAGAAATTAAGTTTATAGAAATTATATGTGCAAATCTTTATATCTTCAATAAGATGTGTTGGAAAAGCACACAACTTAACTGCCTACCTTACACATAGTTGAAGTTGGATGAAGACACTCTCAGAGTGGTGGGCTCCATTTGTTATCTTCATATCAAGTGCCAGAGGTGATTGTGAGTTTAGCTCTATTAGAATAAGATCCACCTAGGGTAAGTTCCACAAACTATTGCCAGTTCTGACTTAATGAGCTATCACTCTCATTGTAACATGTATCTGTCTGCGATTACATTGCATGTAGAGACAGTTGCAATCAAACAAAAAAAGAAAAAATTTGACTCCGCCTTTTTGGTCAAAATAAAAGGCATTTATTAACGGCACTTTCCAAACAACGCATTGCATCTTGCTTTAAAAGTCTCTTAGTTCGCAAAACTCTACCGTGGTATGCGTTTTCTTCTCCCGTGTCAACATGTCTGCTTGTCCTGTCCCCACGTGAGTTTCAAATCTCACATGCTGGCCCATCTTTGCCTTGTTGGCCTGCCATATGGGTTTTTTAAATCTTCCTTTTCTTTCTGCTATCTATGCCTGCAGCTTGTCGTCCGACCATGTTTTTGTTCAAAGTTCAGATTTCATCTTTTTAAAAGTTCCTATCGCACAGACACATGCTTTTAACTAGCTCGACCACATGCTTTTCTACGACTTGCCGCCCACATGTCCATTTTTCTCTTCTCATCCTCCTCTGTGATGTCAGCTTGCGTACTAGCAAGGTCATTTGCATAAGCGTTATATGGTTGCAGCTGCTAAATATGCATTAACAGCTCTGTTACATCACACCCCAGGAAAAGGTATATAGCAGCTGTGCAATGCTGTATAAAGATGAGTGCTGAGCCTACATCTTCAGCATAATGACAGAACAATGTAATCGCAGAAAGATCAGATATACCAGCAGATACCCCATCGGTAATGCTGATAACAACAAAGATTGATGAACTGACAATCAGTCGGCTATGTTAGTTTGGCCATGTTGAGAAGAATGACTCTTGAAAACGATGCAGAGAGGGCTGAAAAAAGTTAGATGATCCAAGAAAATTTGAATGTAAACCAGCAACAAGATTCTTAGTGGAATTTGAACAGAATCACTTTTAAGCTTGTGTGTTGGACTTTTCCGTTTTATCATCTATTTCTTCCTTCTCTACACCAAAACAAACGACACACTGTGATCTGCCCTACTCAGAAACCAAAACTCCTAAACTCACAAAGTCACTGTTTTCTATGCCTTTAAGGTCCATGCTTTTGCAGAGTACAGGCTTCTCTTTCAGTCCAGTTATGCTTGCACCGTGCAAGTTTTGTGCCTACCATCATGACGCTCACCTCACCACGCATAGTCTATAGCTTAGAGACAGAAAGTAGGCCATCAAAAAACATCAGACATCTGACCAAAGAAAAATAATACTATAAAATGAATGATGAAAATAGAGTAAGAATTGATAGACCACAACCAAATCTGAGATATTTGGACATTGTTGTATTTTTTTTGTTTATTTTAATACCATGTGATATGTAACACTTTTCTAAGCATTACATCCATAATCATTTGAAATCAATTTTTTTTTTTTTTCAAACTAAATGAGACTATAAAATCATTCTCATGATGGTGATTCATGTTCTTATAGTCAAAGTAAGCATTTATAAGTAGGGCTATGACAAGAGCATATTCTTTTCCTTGTTTTGATTCTCAGGTATATATCTATTGATATCTTATATATTTTTATGTAGAGTGATGTGGTTCTTGGTTGATTGTGTCGGATATATACTCGAGAGTCAAAGCAATGAAAAGAATATGGATGTTGTTGTCATAGCTCTATTTATAGGCCACAAGCAAATTTAAGCAATTTGCAAACTTTTTTTTTTACATGCAATATTATATACAATGCCCGAATTAGTGATACATTTTATTATATATATATATATATATATATATATATATATATATATATAAATAAAATATGGCACGATCACGTTGCTGCACCGGTTCTTGCCAGATCACCGAACTTAAGCAACTTTGAACCTGGCCAGTACCAGATGGATGACCATTTGGGAAGGTTAGGCACTGTATGTATCGTGCAGTCGTAGAAATTTCCAGGTTAGTATCTAGAGATGCATTAATTCACTGGGAGAGCTGCACCCCCAGTCTTCATCAAGACATACATCTAGAAGGAAACTGATATAAAAAAACCTGCGGTCCACTGTACACTATCCTGTGGCAGTTATCTGCACCGACAGATGTTAGCAGTAATACCAAAAAGTGTGGATGGTTCTACACAAAGCCTTCACCACTATAAAACAAATCATCTGTATGGATTTCCAAGCAACTTAGTTGTTGTGGCGGAACCTTATACGTCTAAATCGATGAGAGAATTCATTTATATATATATATATATATATATATATATATATAAAAATGATTTTTAAAAGCAATTTCTAAGTATCAAATCCATGATCATTTGAAATGAATATTTTTCTCCAAGTTAAATGAGACATAAAAATCATAAGTCATATTGTTTTAGTAGTAGTAGTAGTAGTAAGCATTCAGAGGCCAAAGGCAAATTTGGGATATTTGATGTTTTGGTTTGGTGGCTTTGTTTTATATCATATCAATCCTTTTCAGGTCATTTAATGTCGAATCCAGTAATTTTTTAAAAAGGTTTTTTGCTTCAAGTTGTTTATATCTTATACTGCACAATCACGTTGACATACCGGTTCTTGCCAGATCACCGAAGTTAAACAATGTTAAGTCTGGCCAGTACCAGATGGGTGACCATTTGAGAAGGCTAGGCGCTGTATGTACCTTCTGAGAAGGTTTCCTGCCCCCCAAAAAAAAACAACTCCTCGCTATAAAAATATCTACAAAGTTGTAGATGGCCCCCGCCTCTTCAGGGGCTCAAGGCTATGGATGGATAGTTGTTCATATCGTGAAATATTTATTCATGGTATTTAATTTGGTGTTGTTTTGTAAAAAGAGAAAGCAAAAAGGAAAGGGAGGAGGGAAGGTAGGCTGCTTTTGTTTTGCAAAACTTAATTAAATTTTGCAAAAGGGAATAGAAAAACAAAAAGCATCAATGTTAGGTGAATTTCAGGAAGCCAATATCTTCAGACATCCTATCTGATAGCACCAGGGGATATTTGACCCCCCCCCCGTTTTTTTTACATGCCACATTATATACAATTCACTAATTAGTTATATATTTTATTTTTAAGCAATTTTCTAAGCATTAAATCCATATTCATTCAAAATAAAAAAAAAATTTTTTTAATGTAAATTATTCAATTCAATGCACAACTTTTATAATAAATCACAAAAAAAATTGTCATATGTGAATATGTTATCATAAATGATCTTATCTCAAGAACAGAATAACATTGTCAGAATTTATATTCTAAAAAAAGAAAAAAAAAAAGAAAAAAGAAAAAAGAAAAAAGAAAAGAAAAAAGAAAAGAAAAGAAAAAAGAAAAGAAAAGAAAAGAAAAGAAAAGAAAAAAAGGAAAGAAAAGAAAAAAAGGAAAGAAAAAAAGGAAAAGAAAAGAAAAAAAGGAAAAGAAAAGAAAAAGGAAAAGAAAAGAAAAAAGAAAAAAAAAGGAAAAAGAAAAAAAAAGGAAAAAAGAAAAAAAAGAAAAAAAAAGGAAAAAAGAAAAAAAGGACAAAGAAAAAAAGGACAAAGAAAAAAAGGACAAAGAAAAAAAGGACAAAGAAAAAAAGGAAAAAGAAAAAAAGGAAAAAGAAAAAAAGGAAAAAGAAAGGAAAAAGAAAAAAAAGGAAAAAGAAAGGAAAAAGAAAAAAAAGGAAAAAGAAAAAAAGAAAAGAAAAAAGAAAAGGAAAAGAAAAGAAAAAAGGAAAAGAAAAGAAAAAAAGAAAAGAAAAAAAGGAAAAGAAAAGAAAAAAAGGAAAAGAAAAAAGGAAAAGAAAAGAAAAAAAGGAAAAAAAAGGAAAAAATGAAAAAAAAAGGAAAAAAGAAAAAAGGACAAAGAAAAAAAAGGACAAAGAAAAAAAGGACAAAGAAAAAAAGGAAAAAGAAAAAAAGGAAAAAGAAAAAAGGAAAAAGAAAAAAGGAAAAAGGAAAAAGAAAAAAAAGGAAAAAGAAAAAAAAGGAAAAAGAAAATAAAAGAAAAAAGAAAAGAAAAAGAAAAGAAAAAAAAGAAAAGAAAAAAAAAAGAAAAAGAAAAGAAAAAAGAAAAAAGAAAGAAAAGAAAAGAAAAAAGAAAGAAAAGAAAAGAAAAAAAGAAAAGAAAAAAAGAAAAGAAAAAAAAGAAAAAAAAGAAAAGAAAAGAGAAAGAAAAGAAAAAGAAAAGATAAAGAAAAGAAAAAAAGAAAAGAGAAAGAAAAGAAAAGAGAAAAAAGAAAAGAGAAAGAAAAGGAAAGAGAAAGAAAAGGAAAGAGAAAGAAAAGGAAAGAGAAAGAAAAGGAAAGAGAAAGAAAAGAAAAGAGAAAGAAAAGAAAAGAGAAAAGAGAAAGAAAAGAGAAAAGAGAAAGAAAAGAGAAAAGAGAAAGAAAAGAGAAAAGAGAAAGAAAAAAAGAAAAGGGAAAGAAAAGAGAAAGAAAAGAAGAGAAAGGAAAGAAAAGAGAAAGGAAAGAAAAGAGAAAGAAAAGAAAAGAGAAAGAAAAGAGAAAGAAAAGAAAAGAGAAAGAGAAAAGAAAAGAGAAAAGAAAAGAAAAGAGAAAAGAAAAGAAAAGAGAAAAGAAAAAGAAAGGGAAAAGAAAGAAACGAAAAAAATCTCAACTTCTAAAACTCAAACAAAACTTAATAGTTCAACGAAATCAATGTTTAAGCTTGTCTCCTGTTGTATACCAGTACAAAAAAGATAAGAGAAACAAGCAGTACCTAGAAATCTGGAACAGAAAAAAAATCATAAAAAAAAAAATTAAAATGCTTATGACTTTAGGGCACAGATCACCAAACTAGGGCTAGTCATCAGCTTTTGTTTGTCTCCATTAAAAGAAAAGAAAAAAAAAAAAAAAAAGCCATTATTTACTTACATTCTGTTGCAATATTTTTGATACAGAATGTGAGGCTATGATCACTAAATGTTGGAAGATTCTACTTAAAAATGCTGCCGATAGGAATTGATGAATCAAATTAATACACGTTCTGCTAGCAACCAATCAGATACCAGAATTGCTTCATAAAAATATTGAATCTTTGAGCATTCCGGCACATAATTTTTTTCATGTCGACATGAATTATAAAGTCCAGGACCTGTACAGAATAGTTACCCACTGAAAATTGTTCATCTCCAGGACCTGTACATAACAGATACCCATCGGAAACGCTTCTGAAATTAAACATGGCTTTCAATAATCATTAAATCCTTTGGCATGAAATTTTATAGAATTTTTTAGATTTACATTTTCAAATACTGGGTTGGTTAATCTGTACCGACCAAAGGTCTATTTCACAAAACGTTCTCAAATAATGAAGTGACATCTGTAGACATTTTAGAAAGTACATTTAACAGGATAAAATATGAATAAACATGAAGTACAAACAGTTAATAGATGTTTTGATTGTGAAAAGATAACATTCACATTGAATGGAAAGAAATAAAAATTAAAAAAAAAAAATTAAAAAAAAACTGCTAACCTTCATATATATCAAGCCTAATTCGCTCACACCAACGAATGCATCCATATGAAAAAGTTCATAAAATTTTCCAACCTGTTGAAAAAAAAATAGTAAAAATTTAAGTTTTTTTTTTCTTTTTAATACATCATTATTATTGTTAAGTTGAAGATACAAAAATACAATAAAGTAACAATATTGTTAAAATGTAGGAAAAAAAAAATCAGCTAATAAAGTTACAACAATAATAATAATCTTTTTCCCTAATGTAGATTTAGTATTTGTCTCTCTCTGAAGTCAAACCTACCCTATATTTCATTAATTATACTCTTGCACTAGTTTTTAATGTTCAGTTCGGTTTACTATACCATTTCAGATTAATATACTATTTTTTAATGTATTCATTCTCTCAGGCATTACTTCCTTCTTTTTGTAGGAAGGGGTTGATAGTGTAGTTTCGTTTCTGTTATAGGATCATCCTCCCAAGCATTACCATTAATGTACTATCTTTTAATGCCCACAACTCCCACTTCCTTTATTTTTTCCTTTTATCCTCACATTCCATAAATGATATTTCTGACATAGGGAGAGGAATTGCTGTTTTCTGGGTCAGAATCTATCTACCTATCCAACACTTATCATTAGCTAATTTTTGACCTTGAACTGGTCATTTTTCATGCTCTGTCTGGAGTGATTTCCATAAAAAGAAAAAAAAAAACAATTCTGGAATGTGGTGATGTAACTGTTCTATGATTATACCATTCTCCCAGACATTATTTTCTTTTTGTAGAGGAAGGGGGTAGTGATATACTAGTAAAAAAAAAAAATTAATAAATAGATGATAGCAGTGCAAATGATATTTAAACAAATATACAACAACTTTTATCATATACTAACTTGAATACCAATCCCAATATTGACTCTTCCACAAATGCAATATAGACCATAAGATATTTCAAACCAATATAAAAAAATTCAGTTGTAAGTAAAAAAACAAAACAAAAAAAAAACTACATTAGAATTTTTAACTTAAAAACATGGCATTTCTATTATACAAGCGAAAAAAATATTAAATTTCAAGTGGAAAAAAAAAATAATACTTTTGTAATTGTCAAGTTTCAAATAGTAACATATCCAAAAATTATGAAAAACAAAGAAAAATAATTATTAATGAAAAACTGTTCTCGGTAAACTTTAGATGGGGAATAAATTTTATGACATTTTTGAATTACGTTCGTCACGTGATGTAAGCAACAGAACTTTATTATCTCCCCTGTAAACTTGCCTCTTTTTAGTAAACGTAAATATAGTAATTTCACTTCCTTTCACAAATTTCTTTATCATTAATAATTATTTTTCTACCTGATTGTTTTTCATAAGTTTTGGATATGTTACTATGTGAAACCTGACAATTACGTAGGTACCATTTGTCTCACTTGAAATTCAATATTTTTTTTTCTTCATTTATATAATATAGAAGTGCCAAAAATGTTTTAAATATATCAGAGGGGGGGGTTAGAATTAGTGTCATTAATTACTATTATTTGTATTATTCAGACCGTTGGTAAAATTCACTTCTAAGTTACACTCTTCTGGAGGTCAAAGGTCCAATCCTCAGTACAGGTGACACTCACAAATTGCAAATGATTTAGAACTTTCATCTGGTCATAGCTGATGGAACAAGAGCATGCTATCTCCGTAGATTAAATAAAGACTTCCATTCACCTGAAGGAGGTCAGAGTTTACATTGGCCAAAACGTTGTGAAAATGAGATGAGAACAGTAGTCCGAATAATCCAAACAATACAAATTATCTCCAAAATTCAGAAACATAATTAAGATTTACTTAATTGATTTTGGACAGGTAAATTAGATTACAAAAAAAGAGAAAAAGAAAAAAAAGTTACCTTAAAAAATAGAATCGTGTCGTAATGTTTGGATTTGAGATCCCACCACTGACGCATGGCCTAAAGGAAATAATAAAAATTCAATAAATAAATAAAAGTTCACTAAGAGTTAAAAGTTTATATTGGTTTTAAAATGAACAAAAATAAAGGGTGATAAAATAAAAAAAAAGATCATTCGTCAAGCAAGAAAAATTTAATAAAAAAACATTAAAATCTGGTTAATTGAATCAGCAAAAACTGTAAATAGTAATCTGAATTCTTATCAAATTCTTAGTGAATAGATGTAAATATCATAAAGTTTGGCAACATTTACAGTTGTGATTAAATTCTTTAATGTTGATGTGATGAATATAAGTATATCACCTGTTTATTTTACAGCAATTCAATCCTTTTCAGATTATTTAATGCCAAATCAAACTATTTTGATAAAAGCTTTTATGCTTCAAGTTCTTAATATCTTAAGCTACTTATTCACCGGCTTTACTCCAACTAGTTATTTGTGATAGAAATTCATATGCTGTATGTCTATATATACAGCATAATCATGTTGACACACTGGTTCCTGTTAGATCACCAAAGTTAAGCGGTTTTGAACCTGCTCAGTACTAAATGGGTGCCCATTTGAGAATACCAGGTGCTGTATGTGTTCTCCGCTTATTGCTGCATTGTTTCCAGTCATCTTGCACTTCTCCTTGCCACTAGAACCAGGCATTGCTGACTCAGGAGAGGTGAGGTTTGAGATTGTGCAACCCTTGCTTCATGATTACATACGAAGGCACTCTTACAAAAAATAAGACGAGCACTTGCCATGAAAATAACGATACTTACTGGTGTGACTTTATTTTTGAAGGACTCTGGGATATACAAGGTTCGCTGATCGTATTCTGGATGATCTGGAGTTCGACCCTTAATATCTCTGCAAAGAAAATATTCAAATAATTAATAATTAAACGTATCATGTATTATCTGGATTACAGTTTTCATTCTGAATGTTATTTTCACAATGTTTTGACCGATGAACACTGTTGCTGGTGTGATTGCAAGAATTAGGAGTGAATGGGAACTTCTGCAATTACTAACCAGCAGAGTATTATCACTGTCAATAAAGAGAAAAGTCTACCAGGCATGTGTATGCAATATAATGATGTATTAAACCTGGCCAGTGATGGTTGAGGATATGTGCTGCATGGATAGAAATGATATGAAAATTATATGATGGATGTGTAATGTGAGTCTTAAAGACAAGCTTAGTTCTGATAACCTCAAAAGAATTTTATATCTGGACAATATAGGGAAATGTGTGCAAAACAGGAGACTTTATTGGTATGGTCACATTAAAAGAATGGATGAGAGTTCTTGGGTTAGCAGACGTAAAACAGTTGAAGTAACAGCGTCACTTTGCAGGGAAAAGCTACGGAAAACATAAGATGTGTAAAATCTGGATTTGAGGAAAAAAAAAGGATAAACACTTAGTCCTATTTTAAAACAAACTTTAAACAGAGGGTACAGGCATAACCACTGCTCAGTACTTACATAAATATTAAGCCGCACATGAGCATAAGATACAAAAGTATAATTACTTTATTTTTTCTGGTTTCAAAAAGTCCAAAGTTTGATGCAAGTAAACGGTTGCGCCTCCTTCACCTGCATCTCCATTTCCAGTGGATGAATTCTAAAGGAGAAAAAAATAAATGAAAATAAAAATCAGGGTTCTTCTTCAGAATTTGACTTAAAAAAAGAATAAATAAACCAATAAAAATATAGAAAAATCTTTATGATGTCACAGAACAAAGACATCATATTCTAAAACTTATGCAAATTGATCAAGTAGATTTTTTGGGTTTTTTTTTTTTAAACTAAGAAAATCAAAATTTATGATTTTCAGTGATTAATTATTAAACAAAATTGTGGTAGTCAAATGGAGTTGAATGTTAACAAATTCTAAAGCAATAATATGACTCGTCAATAAGATCAAATTCTCTCCACAAATGGCCTACCCTTCGCAATTAATACCATCAGTCGAATGAAGAGAAAAAAAAGTTTTCTTTGAAAAAAAAAAAAATAAATAAATAAATAAAAAATAAAATAAAAAGTGCATACTACTTCAAGTCTCAGAAAAATAATTTAAACAATTTCATGAATATATATATATATATATATATATATATATATATATATATATATATATATAAGATTATTTGGTGTTCTAAACTTTTCAAATAATATCAACCTCTACTCAAGAACATTTACATTGTTGGTATATTACAATATACTTACTGATTCAGGAGCTGAGAACAAAGACAGCTTTGATTTTGTTGCTGATCCAAGAGTTGCAACAAATGAACTGCTTTTTGGCGTGGAATTATTTGTCGTGGATTTCCTTTTAGATGCACTGACTGGAGTTGACTCACCTAGCTTCCTCTTCTTGGCACTTTTCTGAGAAAAACAATTTTTTTTAAATCTCGAGTCAGAATAAAGACTTCAGAATAAATAAAAAAAAGATATAAAGAGTAAAAAATGCCAACTATTTTTAGGTTTTTAAACTTACGAAAGTGTGATTTCTTAGGAAAAATTACCCTAATAAAGTGTGTGTGTGGTCATATTTATTTTTTTTTTACCCTTAACCATTTAAGCACTGAATTTTTTTTTGTCGAAAAATTATTTTTTTTACATGACTCCATAAGCTTAAACATTCATTGTATGCCCAAACAACATACATGACATGTGTAACATAAATAAGACCATCAAAATAAATTGCAAAATCTGACTAATTTGTATATTGTGATGGCAGCCATCTTATATTTATAATGTGGTTGCCCATCTGTTCATGGAAAATTATCATTTTTTCATGCACATATCAGTCAATTGCTGAATATATTATGGTGTATTTTTGCCATTATGTCTTACATTACACCTAAAACCAGTTTTACATGTAGTATCGTCTGCTATTAAAGATGATAAACTTGTTGCAATTTTGTGACAGTTGCTCTACGAGGGTTAAAGAGGTTCCTAGGAGAACATAAAGCTTTGCATTTCAAAATTTTTCATATCTCTGATTTTGATGGGATCTAAAATTATACTTATATTATACATAACTAAATCAGACTATTTTAAAACTTACTAATGGTCAGGATAAACTCAAACCTTTCTAATGGTATAACTATTTTCATCCACACTTGAGTAATTTTAACTGTTGAACAATTAAGTTCCTGTTATCTTTTTTTTTCTTTAACAATTACAAGAAACCTTCTCAATCAGCAAGACTAATAACACTACTCGAGAACTCATGATTCAAACTCCTCAACTTAACATTCACAGGCAACATGAATACATTGTTAAGACTACTGCAGAGAAGGCGAGATCCCATTACTGGGCTAGAAAACTACTCTTATCTGTGAGTATCCTGTATGTCTACAAAATCACCATTTGTAAAAGCATTGGAGTATTTTTGACACATCTGAACTGATGTATATACCACTAGTCTCTCCCTCTTAGAAAGGATCCCAAAAAGAGTCTTAAATCTAATAGGTCCTGCATCGTTAACCAAACTGAAATCCCTACCCCATCGCTGCAATGTTGCATCCTGGTGGCTGCTTTACAAATACTTTAATGCAATGTGCATTTGTGCCTCCTCAACATGAATACCTCAGATTAATCCGACAAGCAGCAAAATCCTTCCCTTCACTGCATAAATACCTAGATATCAAAAAGCTTTCTATTCTAATCGTTTTTTTCTCTTAAATTGCTAGACTTTGGAATTCCCCGTTTCCTACTTCCCTGACTGTACTAACATGTAGAAATTTAAATGTAATGCAAACGTATATCTCGTTTTTCAACTCCCTTCATCCCTACCCTACATCCCTACATAGTTACTCTTGTGTCCAGGTGGCAATATGCCTTATCTAGAATTTAAAAAAATCTTGAATGTTCTTTTTCATAAAATTCTAGGATCAAGATAACAAAGATTCCCAATCGACCGAGAAAAAAACAAAAAAACAAAAAAAAAAAAAACAACAGATTTTAATCGACACTGGTTTGACTTGGACCTTTGCACATGCACATAATCCCTGTAAACAAATATAAAATGGTCCCCGTAAACAAATATAAAATAACCAAAATCAAGATTAATTTTTTTATGTAGAGTGCATTCTTTTCTAGTGACACAAAGAAGGTAACAGAAAAAAAACCCAAAGAAAACTGCTTCCATACTTGATAAAGACATCAAAACTACTTTTATTTTAAATTTTTAAATAAATAAATGTTTATTAAAATAAACATCTGCGTTGTATTGGCTTCTTAAAAATTCAAATTTACACACCAAGGAAAAAAACAATTTCTAATTTAGAAGCTTTTTCTTTAAAATATTGGTATTTTTTGTAGAATCAACAGAAGTCTTAAAATTTTTAATCGGATAAGTATTTATTAGATTCCATTTAATTAAAAATTTAATGACAAATAATATATTGATTAGATGTAAGACAATCAAATAATAATCTCATTTCTTTCAGGTTTCTTTTTTCTTTTTGGGTTTCTTCCAGTAATAGATTTAAAACCGAATTGCTTTTTCTGTTGGTAGATATCACCAAAATAAATATGTCAATATCATATTTGAGCATGTTTTATCTACCTTTAAGTACCAATGCTACTTTATAAAATTCTACTACTACTGATGATAATTGAAAAATACAGCGATAAGAGAAACCATTCTAAGCAAATACAAACCAATAACCTGCCTACCAATCATGTGAATAATTTTAACAGCACAACTGTGTAAACAGATGCAAAATTGCCTTAATAGTTGTACACTTAATTTTATGACAATTAAAATAAAACATCTAAAAAATTAAGATTACAAATTTCAAATTCATAATTAAAAATAAGCACATAACATTTTTAGGGAAAAAATAAAATCACTGAAATGACAAACTGTATTAGATTAAAATTGCTTTTCGCAATCTAACCCATTTTTCTTTTATTACATCTAATATCGCGTTGATTATTTTTCAACTACGTAATCACGACAAACTAATTTTTCTATATATTATAATGTAAAATTAGTTTGTCGATTATGGTTATCAATAGCTTTCATCTTGCAAATTCAATGTTTGATTCTGATTCATCATATTTTCTTATGCAATGTTGATTTAAAGCAAAAAAAAATTTTATTTGAGAAATTGTTTTATCCAACTAAAATATTTTATTACTGAAAACCAAATGTTCATGATTCATCTTGTATTTAAGGACAGATTTTAATGGAGTTGACTGATGCATATTGATCAATACCAGCTTTATTTTCTAATGTTCGAATGGAAAAGAATCTCTATATAAAAATGACCAGATTCCTGGTCTTGAGAATGGTGCATCAGATAGATTATCAGAGATTTTTTCATTTAATACTGAAATAAATAAGCTTTCCAATTGAGCATGATAGATAAATTTTATATGCATGAGAAAATGTTACCTTAACAGGTGATGGTTCTGGCTCAGATACCGAATCAAGTTCTGAAATTTCGTTTTCATCAACTCCACTGCTTATGCTGCTGGCATCATCTTCGCTGCCTGAATTTTTGGGCAATTTGTATTCATCGCCTACAAAAAATAAATTCATAGACAAAAGTTGATTCTCCTTAACTATCTTTAATTTTTATTGTTTTTTTACATTTTAAAATTTGATCCATACCTTTCTTTCAAGTCGGATCTCTTGAAACTATTCCAAACCATTATCTTCTATATAAGAGTGAACGTATGTGTTCAGCTTGCTTTAATAATCATGTATCCAAATTTATTTTTATGAACAAACGAAATGGCAGTTTAATCTTAAGAATAATGAAAGAATAATCATGTATGCAAATTGAAACTAGTCTTTCCTTTGAAATGCTTCCTTTTTGGAATGAAAATGTTATAATCAAAACTTTTTTTCACAATTGTTTTGTATATTTTTAAACATTAGTCTTCACTTTGAAATGTTTTCTTTAAATATCTTGTAATGAAAAAATATTTTTTAGCCTTTATATTAAATTTTTTTTTTTTTTAAGTTTACATAAAAATATAAGAAAAATGTAACATTTTATTACAAAATATAAAAATAAAAACATTTAAACCTAAAGACTTATTTTTTATGTAAACTTTTAAAATATGTTTAAAAAAGTAGATTATTTTTTATGTAGAGTTTTAAAATTAAACTGGAATCATGTAAGTATTAATCAGAAGGGACGTCAAAAAGAATTTTATTTTACATAACCAAACTTTCAAAAGAGTATGTATTTTTTATTTTAGTTGCTTACACAGGAGTGATTTGGTTTTCTGCTTTTGTAGTTGGCATATGCAGAAACAATGTTGGAGTGACACACTATGAACATTACGGACACAATCTGTACAGAAATGTAAACTATTTTTATTTACAATAAATTAGATATTATTTATTATGTTTTTTATTGGAATCCTTTGAGATAAGTAATTTGTGCATCTTATTTATTTGTGGACTGTTATCCTCATCTTCATAATTGTTGTTTAGCATGTTTCGGCCAAGTCACCCTCTGGGATTCTTTAGGTGGTTAACTACAACAGGATAGGAACGCGGAGTCTTGTAACTGTATCCCTAGTAATTACTGCTTCCCATAGTTGTTGTTGTTGTCTCACCATGTTGTAGTAAATTAATCCTCTGGCCTGCTTTGGATAGGATTGAAGCCGCTATCTTCAGACAATGCTCACCTGGAACTGTCGCAGTTAATCACCTGAAGAAGGCTAGAGGATGAGTTGGCCGAAACGTGATGAAACAACAACTATGAAGACGAGGATAACAGTCCGTAAATAAATATAATAAATAAATTAGATATTATAACATAATCCTGAAAACAGTTAAGTGGAGAACAGAGCATTCAAACATTTAAGTAACGATTTCAAACGTAGTTAGTGCACGGTAATGTGGCAAATGCAAGTGTTCATTTTTTTTTTTCCAATTTTAAATTAAGAATTTATTTTTTTTAAATCACTAGATCATAATTTACATCGTTTAAAAATGTTTCATTTTGTATATTTGGACTTACAAAAAAAAAAAAAAAAAAAGGCCACACAAAAAATTACATTTATTAGCAATCAATGATATTTCCTATATGGCCATAAGCAAATTCAGTTGCAGACATTTTTTTAATTACACAAATTACATTGACAATATTAATTATGTAAGTTTTATTTTTCTGTATACTTATTATTATAAACCTACCTATCTCCTGTATTTCTAAAAAGACATCAATGTCAGATGCAAAAAACAAAAAAACCCAACAATTTTTAAACTTTTAGAATACTTCATGTCTGTTCATACCAGAATCTCCATCAGAATCACTGTCTGATGCCACAATAATCCTTCTCCTTTTTGATGCATTCCTCTCAGGCCTTTTACTAGATTTTGAAGGAGTTTTCTTTGGACTTTCTTTAGATTTGGCTTCCTGAAAAAAAAAAAAAAAAAAAAAAAAATGCATTAAAATACATTACAAGAAAATGTCCAAGAAAAAACAAGACAGTTAAAAAGTAAAATTTAATTTAATTTATATAAATAAAACAGTAGATGTATGCGTGTCTGCCTCTGTGAAAATATTTCACCGATAATGTCTTAAACTACTGGTCACATTTTTTTTATTACATTTTCACCCCAAACAAGGCACATTGCCTTCTTTGATGTAGGGGGCTACTATCAGGGACATAAGCAACAGGGGTACTATGTAGGGAGTTGGGCAGCAAGATGTCGGTTCACGTTGAACATGTCAGTGCAGTTGGGGAAGCAGGGACCCGGAAGGGAATTCCAAAGTCTAGTGATTCTGGGCAAGAAACTACTGGCGTAGAAGGCTCTTTTACATCTAGGGATCTCTACTGTGAAGGGGGGGGGGGATTTAGTTGCTTGTCGGGTTTGTTGGGAGTATTTACGTCAAGGGAGTACAAGTGCTTGCAGTTCATCAGAGCAAGCACCGTTAAAGTACCTGTAGAACAGGCAGAGGGATGCTACATTTCATCGATGGGACAGAGGCTGAAGCCGAGATGACAGTTCAGGACCTATCAGGTAGGCAACTCTCTTTTGAACCTTGTCTAGGAGTGAGAGACTAGTAGCAGATGCACCAGCCCAAATATGACAACAATACTCCATACATGGGCAAATAGTGGCTTTATAGAGGTACAGGATACTTTCGGGCGTTAGTAGCTTTCTAACATGGTAGAGATAAACCACCTTCTTCGCACCGGTCCTGGCAATACTCTCAATGTAATTGTTCCAACTCACGTTTCCTGTGAATGTTAAGCCGAAGAGTTTAAAAGATGTACTTTCAGATAAAGAGTCATTGGCCATTGCTATTGGTGGTAGAGAAGGCTTCTTGTAATGTTTTTTCTCTTTTTTTACATAGGCATCACCAATTATCAAGGCCAAGAGACCACTCGAGGATAAGGGTTAAAGAGTGTACAGTAGAAATTGGACAATATAGTAATCATTAGTAATGGAAATTCGGTAAATTTGTTAACTTACATGGAACGGCTCATCAAAAACTTGTTTACGTTAAACTTGAAGACAACCATATTGTAGTCAGCTGGAAAGCAGGAAAATGGAAGACAATTCCATAGGCGTGCAGTTCTAAGAAAGAAGCTTTGCTCATGGAATCTATGTTTAGGTTTAGGCACAGATAAAGAGTGAGGGAAATTAGTGATAGTGTTTTCTGAAGGAAACAAGTTTAGTCAGTCTTGGCAGCATTGAATGTGACCATCCATTTCTGTCCCCAGGACATCCTCTAGGGTTTCTGCCATTTCTTTAGATATGAGTTCATTTGTTTTCCTGTCGTGTCTGTTATAGAGCGGGGTCATCAGCATCTGTACCCATCTCACATACAATTTTGTCAGGGAGGTCATTTATGAATATTAGGAATAATAGAGGTCCCTTGAGGCACTCCCGCATTTATATAATATTGTTTAGATGTACAACCGTCGAGGACAACCTGGAATTTTCTCTTATCTACGAAGGATTTAATTATGTTAAGTATTCTTCCAGTGATACCGTATAATCTGATTTTCCTGAGAAGACCATCATGGCATACCCTGTCAAAAGCCTTAGATATATCTAGAGCTACCGCTCTACTCTCCCCTGCTTTGTCCAGTGAATGGTATATAGGTTCAGAGATTACAGTTAGGATGTCTGCTTGCTTAAATCCATATTGTTGGTCAGTCAGAAGTTTAACATCTCTAAGGTGATAAACTTAATTATGGTCTCAAATATTTTGGCAAAAAGTGAGAGGAGGCTAATGGGGCGATAATTTACTGAGTCAGTTCTTTCGCCAGAATTCTTGAAAACTGGTACCACAGAAGCAGTTTTCCAGCAGGCAGGAAAGCATAACACTGAAATTAACAGGAAATAGTAATCATACACCAAGGATGGTTTATAACGAGTAAAATCTTTGTTTAGATGGATGAATAACATGTTGGCAAGTTGAAAGGCAAAATGTTTATTTCAACTTGCCAACATATATTACTTTTGCACATGCACAAATTCATTCCTGGCTTGATCTGTCGATAGCTCAAATGACAGGAAACATGGCTAAAGTGCTAAATGTTTTGATTCTAGCTGATGGCACCAAAGTCATTTTTTTTCTATCTTTTGAAATCAGTACTATATATTAAATACAATATAATATTCAAAAGAGAATTGGCTCTGTAATCTTCTATATTTATATATATATATATATATATATATATATAAAGGGCAAAATGTGTGTGTGCGTTTGTACGTCTTCCAAAAACTTTCGACACGCACGTGTCTGAACCTGCCAAGATCGCTATAGTTTTGAAGCTCAACGTCCCAGATGACAAATATCGAAAAATTGGCCAAAAACATTAATTTCTTCACCCCCAACTCACCAGTTTTCTACAAGGAGGGGTCGGTTTTTCTACCAACATTTTTGCAAGTCATCGTCTCCTTTCGATTGACTAGTTTTAATTTCAACGTTTGCGACTTCCGGTTTTGTCATGGATGCATCAGCAAAGAAATATTTTTTCGTCTTCTTTTCCCCCTCCGTGTTACGGATTTGAGCCTGCCTGTCTGCCTACTACCACTGTTTTTTAACACCTCTCTCCACCCAAACTGCCTACTGTTCTGATGCTACTGTTGTTTTGTTCAGGCGTCCTTACTGGACACACCCATGCAATGCTGGGTACCCCTACTAGTAATAAATACAACATCTGCATGAATTAAAATATATCTAAATGTATTTTTCGACGGGGCAAGGCAAGGTGTCTCTTGCTCGCATCTAATACAAATTTACTTTTTTTTTTTTTAAAATATTATTTAAGTATTAAAAGTTCTGGAAGCTATTTAGATCCAACTAGTGGGGGTGCCTGGCGTTGCCTAAGTGTTTGGAGGTGTGTGTTAAGAAAAAAAAAAAGTTGTAGTAGGCAGGCAGGCAGGCGCAAACCCGAAGCCTTGACATGAAGGTGGAAAAGAAAGCGAAAGAAAACGTGATATCTTACCGCAAGGCAAGGACAGGAAGTGAAAAATGTTCTAATTTAGCAATCAAAAAGTTGACATGCAGAAAGTGAAAGTTAAGTGAATGAGTTCACGGAGGCGAAGAAATGAAATTAGTTTGGCTGTAAACCAATTAAGCTTTCAGCTTTCTGCCATACTTGTTTCCCACACCAGCTCCCCCAAAAAGGGGGGGGGGGCTCTGGCAGTGTGTTAATGAATAGCAATTGTCTGATATGAAGGGTATTCCCCACAAGCTGATTGCCTTTCAACACGTGCTGGCCACGAAGGCCAGTGAATCACTGTTATTGATTTTCAGTTTCACTTTTATATGAAAAACACCAACAAACACGTGACAGAACAGAATAGCGCAAATTTTATAAAAGTTGATCAAAATAAATCTAGAGATGATATCCCTTCACAAATCGTAGATATTATAATCTAGGGGGTTTATAAAAAGTTCTAAAACATAGTAACCGCTCAGAGAACTATCGGGTGCAAAAATAGAGAAATGTAGACTACAATAAGCGTGCAAACTTCGAAAGGGGATCCAGATGAAATAAAAGGCTCAAATTCGCGGCTGGGTGTTTTCTTTCGGAGAAAGAAATTCATGTGCAGCATTCACAGAACCAAAAAGGGAGAACAAGATATGTGTCCATTTTATTGGTGTCCTAACAATGTTATTCATCTGTAAAAAAACTGACTGCATATATTATTGTCCACACCTTAATTGACTGTTATTAATACATGCTAACACACACACACACACATAACGAACATTATATAGACACGAACAATGCTCAGCCATACATATAGACATTGTTATATATGCACAAGTATGTAACATTTCCCTGTGTTGAAATTATTTTTAAAATAAGCAATATTATTCTATCAACAGTTTTCTAAATTACATTAAAAACATTTTTATTTTTTGGAATAATTTAGAGCTCAGATTTATATTATGAGAGAGGGATTAATATAAAATTACACTTTACCTTTCTCCCAAGATGGTAGTAATGTCTGGAAAGATTTTTTTATTTTTTTTATTACAATTTCACCCCAAACAAGGCACAGTGCCACTTTGATGTAGGGGGCTACTATCGGGGTCATAAGTTGCAGGGATGTTATGTAGGGAATTGAGAGGGTGAGAGGTGCTGGACAAAATGGATTGTGCAGAATACCAAACATGCAAAACAAATAGACCATCAGCCGACTCCTCATCTACAGGATTGTGGCCCCAGGAAAGGCACTACAACCATCCCGATATTATACAACTGATGATGGCACAGCTGCTTTAAGTGCCAATAAAGAATTAGGGCTCCTGTACTATCAGTCGGAAACAGCAGCCAGAAACTGTTAATCCGGTACCATCAACCCATCAGACAAAAATCAACCCAATCTAATTGCATTGGCATAAATGGTACTCAAACACCCCCCAAAGTGCTTAGTTTTAGGGAATGGGATGTGGCGGGAGCAGGGAACAGCTTTAATTGCCCTAGTCAGGAAACAAGGTCGACCATTAGGTGTTTCTGTCTAGTTCCTGTGATCACACCTCTGCACCTGACTAATGGGCAAAGAAGGAGCATGAAAGCCAGGCGCTCACAACAGAACAGATCTTACACTAACACCCTCCACCTGAAGGGAGCATTAATTACTATAACTTTGGCAATTATGGTTATTGATTTGATAAAAGAAAATTTTTCTTTTTTAAATTAATTTTAAGATATTTCATACATGTTCGACTCACATAAATTAATACATTTGTACACATTAGAATTCTTAAAAGAAAAACAAAAGTTAGTTAAAAATAAAAAGACTATTTCACTTACTTTTAGGGATTTATCGCCAACATTTTCCTTGCTTTTGTCAGAGTCATCATCTTCACTCATCGATTCGTCAAACATTCCTTTTAAGAAAGTAAAAATAAACTAAAATCTTCAGAAATTGCAAACAGCCAGAAAAAGTGCAAAATTATTTTTCATAAGCAATTAACTCATTTTACAAAATGGCACGTAAATTAATCTGAGGTTGCAGTATGAAGGTAACAATTTATGAGGAAGTTAATGTCATAGTCTGAGAAGACTGTGGTCCAATTATCAATGACAAAAAAACTGAAATCGAGACAAATTTCCAAACTTGAACCACCCCTTTTTTGTTCAAAGAAATGTCATTTAAATCCCCCACCCCCAATTATAAATTGTTTGAAATCTTAACTATCATAAGAAAAGTAACATTTTCAGCAAGAAAAAAAAAGAGGGAAATAAGGCAGACATGACAGAAGCATAGAGAACAAGAGAAAAAAAGGAAAGAGAGAAAGAATGAGATAAAATCCAGTCAATTAAAAGATTAAAAAATAAAAATAAATAAAATCAGCCTTTTTTTATTTAAAAAGAAAAAAAAATGTAGAACTTGCATCACTACATAGTGAGAATGAGTGTAAAAAAGATTAATTTCAACAGCTAACACATTGAATCATCTTAATATGATTTAAAGCACATTAGAGATCAAGCTTTTTTTTAAATAATAGTAATCTTGTGAGAGAAGCATACTAATGAAGCTGATAGTTGGTAAGAAATTTTTCCCAGTTATGTGTTAGTTGAATAAAAAACATGCTAAATGTGAGACATTTTTCAGTACTACTTGAGAGAGAGATTAATTTTTGGATTTTGTTTTTAATTTAAAAAAATTTAACAAGCTTTGCAAACTTTTTTTTTTTTTTTAATATTAGCCACAAGAGGAAACGTCTTAGCATAGTTCTAACAATGCCTGTCTTGTCTTAGCAGACCTTTCTTTAAGGCCATCTGTTCAAGTATTACCTCCTTTTTCAAGAATGGGAGCAGAATTTATTGCTGACACCTGAGGCACCCCTACCAGGGAATGTAGATGGGAGGGTAGTTGGAAGAAGGGATACTGGTTTTCCTCACATTACACTGACATTGTGTCACATATTGCTACTCTTCTGTTAAAACTTGCCAAAAAATCCTTGGCACATTATGATTCTAGAGTTTCATTTACAAGAGGCCCAACCCTTAGGTATGGTTTGTTTCAGTCCTACGAGATCATACTCCCATGCATCATTTCCTCTTTCAGAAAGGAAGGGAGTCTCTACAATTATATAAATGCAAATTTGTGTGTGTGAGTTCGTTCCTTATAGACTCTGAAACAGCTACAGATTTTCTTTAAAATTTACAGAACTTTAGTGTACAAGCCTGAGAGTGATCTTAGTTAAGTTTTGTCTCAGAATATCCCCGATAATTACCAATAATCAAAATTTATCTATCATCAGTAAAGCCATTTTTTTCCATGTCATCACTTAGCAACAATGATAGAACAATGTCCTGTGAAAATTCTACTGTGGGTAAGTTAATAGCGTTTTTTTTGTTTTCAAACCGTGCACGCAAATTTCTTAATTTGTTTTTTCGTTAACTTGAAAGAAGTTTATATACATAAATTTTATAGAAGAAACAGTAGGTTCTCCAGAGTGCAATGTAAAATAACATATTTTGAACCAAGTTATTACATTCCTCCCAGATTTCAATGATAATAAAAATATAAGTGTGAAATATTCATTGATTATCATTCAATCCTAGGCAATGTTGGGTCTCCCTGCTAATATATACTAAAGCCAAGTTTAATGTTTGATTCCTTAAGGTTTTCCTATACACCTCCTACACCCTCACTTCACACATATGAAATTTAATGATGAAATTTAATGTAAAATGATCTTCAGCTTTGGCGCCATTTTAGCTTTTTAGAGCAAATCCGCTAATTTTTTAAGTTATGGGGGTGATAAATTCTGTGCAGCTATTTGGGGTGGGGGTAGGGGTATAATGAAGTTAGTAAAAAAAAAAGAAAAAAAAAATCTTACTCTACCACTAACCTTAGGCCCAAGTAACAAGATCCCTAATCCCACTTATCACAAAGAAAAAAACTTGTAAAACCACATGCAATCACTTAAAGGAAAAAAAAATAAGAAAAGCCCCCCCCCCCTCATGATTAATTGCCCTAAAACATTAGTATGACTCATAAATGTGGCCATTTTACATTAAATTCATATATGAAACCGATTCTAAAATAATTGTTCCATTTAATTCTCCTTTGTGTGTTCACTAATAGCCACTTAAACAAAGTAGAATAGCATCGGGTGAAGGAAGAGAAGTGAGTGTCAATCTACAATATCATTTCTTTTTTTCATATTGAAAGTATCAACTGATGTTTTTAAGAGACAGGAAGTTATACATTGATGAAACAAAAGTCTTCTACCTCCCTTCTCCATGACTCGTTTGAAGTTTGACAAAATTAAAATTTTCCAAACAGAGGGGGGGGGGGGGGTCAAAGTAAAGCAAAACAATGTGACAAAAAAGGAAAAAAGAAGAAAAGATTAAACACGAGAGGGGGGGGAATAAGAGAAAGAAAAATAAAATTGAGCATAATGCTCTAGTGGTTTAGCATTTTCTTATATATATATATATATATATATATAAAAAATATATATAAAAAATATATATAAAAAAAAAAAAGAAAATTACAAAAAGTGGAGAAATTACATTTCATAAAAAAAATTGTACAAATTTGTAAAAAAAATTTTTTTGTTAATGAATGTAAGGTGGTTATCGTTAATAGTGTAGACTGAGTAGAATTTGGATTATTTAAGAGGACGGCTTAACAAGAACTTGTTTACATTGGACTTGAAGGCTATCATATTGTAATTGGCCGAGAAGCAGACCAGTGGAACAGTGTTTGATGAGTTTTAAATTTTATCAAATGCATGTGTGATATGCTATGAACAGAAATAGATATGCATTTTTTATAGGATTATGTTTTTTTTATACAAAAAACCTATTTATATTGTAAAGAACTGATATTCACCATCCAAGTCTTTCATATCATCATCTTCGTCCTCATCTTCAGAAGGTTGTAATTCTACAAGAAGTCCAAGACGTTCTTCTTTAGACATTTTCATTGCTTTGTCAGCATTGGTAACCGCTTTTCTTTGAGAAAGATCCGGGCAGAAATAGATTCCTCCAACTCTATTTTCCTTGGAATCTGCGCCAGTAAATGACCGAACATACCTTAAAAATAATTTTAAAAATAAATAAAAATCCAAACAATTTAAATGGTTGAAGTGCAGTGTCAAAGGCTAGCCATAAACGGCTGCAGAGACAAAAACAAATCCTATAGGCATTATCACATACACATAGTACTTGAACTTCCCCCAGATGTATATACTCCCGACTAACATGACAAGCAGCTAAATTCAACCCCTTCACCATAGAAGTCTCTAGATGTCAGAAAGCCTCCTACTTTAAATTTTGGAATTCCTCTGTTTCCCTAGCTGTAATAACCTGCAGAAGTTTTAAATGTAAGGTGAATATATATTTTGTTGCCCAACTCCCCACAGTCGTCTCTTAGACATGATCCCAAATAGTAGCCCTTACTTCCAAATGGCAATATGCTGTGTTTGGGGTGAAATAAATAAATAAATAAAAAAGAAAGAAAAGAAAGAAAGAAAGAAAAGAAAAAAAAAGAAAAAAAAGAAAAAAAAGAAAAAGAAAGAAAAGAAAAGAAAAAGAAAAAAAGAAAAGAAAAAAAAGAAAAGAAAAAGAAGAAAAGAAAAAAAGAAGAAAAGAAAAAAGAAAGAAAAGAAAAAGAAGAAAGAAAAAAGAAGAAAAGAAAGAAAAGAAAAAAGAAAAAAAAGAAAGAAAAGAAAAAAGAAAAAAAGAAAGAAAAGAAAAAAGAAAAAAAGAAAGAAAAGAAAAAAGAAAAAAAGAAAGAAAAGAAAAAAGAAAGAAAAGAAGAAAAAAAAAGAAAAAAAAGAAAAGAAAAAGAAAAAGAAAAGAAAGAAAAGAAAGAAAAAAAAGAAAAGAAAAGAAAAAAAAGAAAGAAAAGAAAAAAAGAAAGAAAAGAAAGAAAAGAAAAAAAAGAAAGAAAAGAAAGAAAAGAAAAAAAAGAAAGAAAGAAAAAAAAGAAAGAAAAGAAAAAAGAAAAAAAAGAAAAGAAATAAGAAAGAAAAGAAAGAAAAGAAAAATGAAAAAAAAGAAAAAAGAAAAGAAAAAAGAAAGAAAAGAAAACAAAGAAAGAAAAGAAAAAAAGAAAGAAAGAAAGAAAAAAGAAAGAAAAGAAGAAAGAAAGAAAAGAAAAAAGAAAAAAAGAAAGAAAAGAAAAAAGAAAAAAAAGAAAGAAAAGAAAAAAGAAAAAAAAGAAAGAAAAGAAAAAAGAAAAAGAAAAGAAAGAAAAGAAAAAAGAAAAAAAAAAGAAAGAAAAGAAAAAAGAAAAGAAAAAGAAAAGAAAAAAGAAAAAAAAAGAAAGAAAAGAAAAAAGAAAAAAGAAAGAAAAGAAAAAAGAAAAAAGAAAGAAAAGAAAAAAGAAAGAAAAAAAAGAAAGAAAAGAAAAAAGAAAAAAAAGAAAGAAAAGAAAAAAAGAAAGAAGAAAAGAAAAAAAAGAAAGAAAAGAAAAAAGAAAAAAAAGAAAAGAAAAAAAAGAAAAGAAAAAAGAAAGAAAAGAAAAAGAAAGAAAGAAAAAAAAAGAAAGAAAAGAAAAAAGAAAGAAAAAACAGAAAGAAAAGAAAAAAGAAAAAAGAAAAAGAAAAAAAAAAAGAAAGAAAAGAAAAAAGAAAAAAAGAAAAGAAAAAGAAAAAAAAGAAAAAAAAAAGAAAAAAAAAAAGAAAAGAAAAAAGAAGAAAAAAGAAAAAAGAAAAAAGAAAAAAAAGAAAGAAAAGAAAAAAGAAAAAAAAGAAAGAAAAGAAAAAAGAAAAAAAGAAAGAAAAGAAAAAAGAAAAAAAGAAAGAAAAGAAAGAAAAGAAAAAAAGAAAAAAGAAGAAAGAAAAAAAGAAGAAAAAAAAGAAAAGAAAAAAGAAAAAAAAGAAAAGAAAAAAGAAAAAAAAGAAAAGAAAAAAGAAAAAAAAAGAAAAGAAAAAGAAAGAAAAAGAAAAGAAAAGAAAGAAAAAGAAAAGAAAAAGAAAAAAGAAAAGAAAAAAAGAAAAAGAAAAGAAAAAAAGAAAAAGAAAAGAAAAAAAGAAAAAGAAAAGAAAAAAAGGAAAGAAAAAAAGAAAAGAAAAGAAAAAAAGAAAAGAAACTCATGCTATGATTATGAATTATATGTTTTTGTTCTGCTTCTAGCTCATGGTACACAAGTCTTTTTTTTTTTTTTTTTACTTTTCAAAATCACTACTATTGTTGTGTAACAGGAGGCTCATATTGGGAACATAACGAGACATGTATAACGGGGGTACATATTACATGAATAACGATGATAAATATGGAGGGAGACATATTAGACTGCAGATATGATACAACAATTCTGATACACATATAGAGAGGAGGAGATACTTCACTTATGATGGTGGGGAAGACAATACTTGAAAGAGTTACACAAAGTTCGTTATAAGATGATGATGAAACACATTTACCTTCAGGAATTCAAACTTGGATCTACATGGTCTAATCTTCTACCCTTCGCTTCTAAGACGCTCTCCTCTTCAATTGACTATCTCTCTCATCAACTCTTGACTGTCTTCCGACTAACTCCGAACCCACAGAATCCTATATTGAGAAATCTTTGTTTATGACGTCAGAAGTGTGGTTTTCAAGCGCGACTAATTTTCACATGTTTGTCAAAACACACTTTTGGCAAACAAAAGAATCCTCAATTCTAATATCTAACCTATTTTTAAACAATATATCTTTAATTTGCATTGTCCATTCTTTTAACTGGCATATTTAATGTTCAGATTTCTAAAAGAATGGACAATCGACTCTTTTTCCGACATAAGCAATATTTAACTATTTCTAATAGAATTAACAATAGACTTAATTTCTAACATTCCATTTCTTTAACACTTGCTTACAGGGTTCGATTCTAGCCTTATCCTAATCTCATTTTCACTTATCTAGTATGCCTTCTTACTTATATAAGAGGGGGGCAGCCCTTCCATGTAACACTATATATTAAGTATAATATAATAATTAAGAGAATCTGCAGGAATTAAAATATAATATTTAAGCATATTTAACGACTGGGTAACATTATAAAAATAGGAGATAAAAAAAATAGTTTCTATTAAATTCAAAATCCAGAAAATTTTTTGGGAAGCTGTATTTTCCCCAAATTAAAAAAAATTAAATAAATAAAAATAAGACCTTGTCTGCTTCTGCAAATAAAAACTTCATGACCTTGATTGTAATAGTTATAGTCAGAAGAAGCACAAACGAATGCTTTATATGAAAAGCAAATTTAACGTTTATACTCACTTTGCCTTGACCCAAGCTCGAGAAACTGGATCATCAAAAAACTGGACATGCACTTCGGCTACTTTTCCGGTCTTCAGATGAGTATTGGTGGTTGGGTGGTTACACACCAAACTTGGCCACCAAGGGTAACCTTCTAATTTTGACCACACAACATCTCCAACAGCAAAATCTGAAAAATTAATAAAGTTATTCATGATGTGTTAAATATTGAGCCAGTAATCCCACTATTACATAAAATGGTTAGTTGAAAATAACAGGGAACGAAAGTTCAGCTGGAGCAGACTTGTTGAACTCAAAGTTAGAATTACTGATCTGTGGAGATTGATGGACATGTCAGAGAGAGAGAGAGAGAGAGAGAGAGAGAGAGAGAGAAGTCTTCAGTTTCTTGGATGCACTACATATTTGAACATGTTAAGATAGAAATGCGCTGACAAGATATGATTAAACAATGATTATTGATCTCTACCTCCTTCTCCAATTGGTTGCGAAATGTCGGTTATTTCACTAAGAAAAAAGTGAGTTGAGTTTCTTTTCTCTTCCTTTATTGGTTTCCTTGCGACAGTGTCTACATGTTAAAAGGTGTGCAACGGTACATTAAGAGCCGACATTACTTTTATTTCAAAGTAAATGAACGCTTTAAAAATAAAAAATAAAAAAACTCATTCAAGTAGGTTAAACAGTAATATATTTTTGCCTTTGGTAACATCCGTTATATGAGGGGCGTGCAATAAGTAATGCCCCTGACCCACTTCCAGTTGTCTGATCTAGCTGAAATGTTGCATGTGCAATAATTTATATCTCTACGGGTTATGTGGCAAATTACAGCTTTGAACTAATTGTGGTTTCTGTTTTATAGGTGTTTGAACTGAGTCAGGTGTGAAATGGAGCCTGTTGAATGTCGAGCAGTGATCCGGTTTTTGTATTTGAAAGGACGCACACCACAGGAGACTTTTGATGAAATGAAAGAAACTTATGGTGATAATGCCCCAATATATGACCTTGTAAAACACTGGCATTGTGAATTCAAATATGGCCGAAAGTCTATGGAAACAGCTCCCAGACCTGGTCCCCTCCCTGCAATTAAAGAGGCACCTGTCTGTCAAGTTGAGGCTGCTATTTTGGAAGATCGGCGCATTACTATTCGCCAAATAGCCCAAGATGTCAAGATTAGTACAGGGTCTGTGGAAACTATCATTCATGACCATTTGCATATGCATAAGGTGTCTGCCAGATGGATTCCCAGGTTGCTCACACCATTCCAGAAGCGAGAACGCATTGAGTGCTCGAGGATGAATTTGGAGATGTGCCAAGAAGATGAGTCAAAGTTTTTCAAAAGACTGATTACACACGATGAAACTTGGGTCCATCACTAGAGACCAAAGCCCAGTCAATGCAGTGGAAGCACTTGGACTCACCACCTCCAAAGAAGGCAAGGTTGCAGCCCTCCACTGGCAAGGTCATGCTCGCAGTCTTCTGGGACCAGGACGGAGTAGTGATGACAGATTTCCTGGTAAAGGGTACAACAATTACAGGAGCCTATTATGCTTCACTTTTGAGGAAATCAAGGGAAGCTATCAAAATCAAGAGGCGGGGCAAGATCAGCAAAGATACCCTCCTCCTGCAGGACAATGCTCCGGTCCACAACTCATATGTCGCCAGATCAGAAGCATGGCCATGTGGTTATGAAATACTCCCCCATCCTCCCTTCTCTCCTGACCTTGCACCCTCTGACTTTCACCTCTTCCCAGCCATGAAGTTGTTTTTGAAAGGAAAGCATTTCCCAGATGATGCAACCTTGATTTCTGAAGTCATGTCGTGGTTGGAGGACCAACCTGGGGTGTTCTACAAAAACGGTCTCCAGAGCTGCATCAAACGATGGGAGAAATGCATAACTCTGGGTGGTTCCTATGTAGAGAAAGACGAATAACTGTGCCAAGTTTCGTTGCTCTACTGCTATGGGAAGTGGGTCAGGGGCATAACTTATTGCATGCCCCTCATAGATTTATTGCGTTTTTTACATTTTTTTTCTCTTTTGATTTTCAAACCATAAAAACTACTTCGCCCATTTACAGGACTAGCTCAAGAATATCTGCTGATATTTGGAAACAAGTCCTGCATTTTCATATGTTGTAAATTTTTTTTTTTTTTTTTTTTTTTTTTTTAAATTAGCAGTTTATTTGAAACTTCAGATATGTTTTATTCTACCAAGTCCTTTGAAAAAGTGTTAAAAAAATCAAATATATAATAAAAAATAATGTTACCAAAGGCAAGATAGGTTACTCTTCTACCTAACTGGGTAGGTTTTTAACATTTTTACTTAATGTAAAAAGCGTTTTCAAAGGGTACATGACCACAAGAAAAACATGGCTGTGTAACAAATACAGTGTAATCACTTTTTCTTGTGCTCGCATACCCTTTGAACTTGCTTGTGTTTCGAGCCGATTAAACATTTTTACATTTTAGTAAAAATACTAAAAACCTATCCAGTTAGGTAAAAGACTAGCTTATCTTGCCTTTGGTAATATTTATTTGTTATATATTTGATTTTTTTACCACATTTTCGAAGGACTGTAGACAGTAAAACATACCCGAAGCTTCTTTTAAATACTACAAAAGTTAGGATGATAATATTAAATTACAGTTGCATTGTGTTAATATAGGGGGTGGGGGTTAAATCTGCGGCGCATGTTGGAGGTACCTAGAGAACAGTAGCCCAAATAATACAAAATTATCAGTCCTCATCTAAAAATATTTCCCAAACATAAGCAAAGTCAGGGCGGACGTTGTCGACAGTCCCCCCCCCCTTCCTAAATTCAGCAATTTTTCATTCAGTCTGTAATCGATGATATTAATAGGAAAAAAGTTTGTTTTTTTTAAAAAAAGTGAAAATTGTGGAATTTAGGAGGAGGTAGGTGTGTCAGAAACTGTGAAAAATATTGAATAATTCGACCCCCTGTCTTTCCAAGCTACTCGAAAAATGTAATTGAAACCCTGATTCTTTTTTTTTTTTTTTTTTTTTTTCAATTAAAAGGAGCAAGGACCAAGGTTTCATTTAAAAAACAACGTGATTAAAAAAACAAAAAAAAGGTTTTAAACTTCGGACTTTAAAGGTAAATTTCTAAAAAAAAACAAAAAAAAACAAAAATAAACACTTTTTGTTCTAAATTTGAATATATTATTTATTGATTTTTTTATCTTCAATTTGTGATATATAAAACTTTTGTGAGTAAATTAATTATTTACTTTTTAATAGACATTTCAAAATGGGGGGGGGCGTGAATTAAAAAAAAAAAAAAACGTTTGTCTAAAATATTATATTCGGTTTATTGGAAAGAGCATAAAATTTCACATTGACCCTGAAAATATCGTAAAAATAGAATCAATAGAAAAATTGATAGATTTTTAAAGTTTAAAAATTGCATACTACTGAACTCTTAAAATTCAATTACTGTTTAAAAAAAAATATCTATTACTTTTTATACAACTTTAGTTGGTAATCTCCAAAAATACCGTTAGGGCTTACAACATGGCCGCCAGAAGAGTCAACAAAACACTGCGAATAAAATATATAAAACTCGTAATTTCTGTTTTTAAAGTGGGTTGTCAATTTTCTTTATGAAATATACTTCCAAAATAAACTGTTACAGTCGTTTAAAACATAATAGAAGTAATATTTTTTTATTTTTTAAAAACAATGTTTACAAAATGTCTACGAACGTGCGTAGACATTTTGTAAACATTGTTTTTTTAAAATAAAAAATAATACTTCTATTATGTTTTAAACGACTGTAATAGTTTATTTTGGAAGTATATTTCATAAAGAAAATTGACAACCCACTTTAAAAACAGAAATTACGAGTTTTATATATTTTATTCGCAGTTTTTTGTTGACTCTTCTGGCGGCCATGTTGTAAGCCCTAACGGTATTTTTGGAGATTACCCTTTAGTTTATTTTGGAAGTATAATTCTTAAAGAAAATAAACAACCACCTTTTAAAAGAGAAATTACGAGTTTTTTATATTTTATTCGCAGTTTCGTGTTAGGGGTGTCAAAAATTCCTATCAAAATTCTGATACACCTAAGGAGGGGGCACTCGACAACGTCTGTCAAAGTCAGTTTTAGTTAGCATCGGTTGTACATTTCAGCTATAAAAACCATGTTACTACTGAACTGTCATTATGGCGTGTTTACGTTTTGTTTCTCTAAGATTTACAAAAATGTAAGACGCTCCAGAAGAATAGACGACCATAAATGCGACCGTACCGCACCGCACCGGTGTCAGATAAAAACCTAGCCTCGATATGAAAATGTTCCGATTACCAAACCGGACGGCGGACGGACCGCCTGTTTTAGTTTAAAATAAACAAATTGACAAGAAAATATGTGAAACTTTTGAATACGTTTTTATCATTATTTTATTTATTTTATTTTATTTTTATTTTTTTGTCAATGTGCACGAGGTTGTCCAATCTCCAAAGAGTGTTTATTCCGAAAGCCGTTCTTAACATGGGGAGGTTGGCGGGTGTTTATTCCGAAAGGTATTTTATTTTCAACCTCCCGTAATCAACTTTTAAAGGTAAGTCTTCGGGTGGTCACCCAGTACACTTTCACCTTTTTTAAGATATATTTTACAGATTTATTTTAAACTATAACGGGTTTGTATTACTGTACACAAAAATCCGAAAAAGTTGTCAAAAAAACAAATAAAATATATAACAAATAAATGTTATCGAAGGCAAGATAAGTTACTTTTCTACCTAACTGGATAATTTTTTTTAGTGTTTGTATTTAATGTAACATGTTTATCAGCTCGAAAAACATACAATGTTTAACTGATGTATTTGAAAATTGCAAATGGCGGGGCAGGGGCACTCTCTGGTAAACACGGTAAGCTTGGGAAAACGAGTTAAAACTAAAAAAATACACAAAACACTGTTAAAAACTCACCGAATATAGGTCAGCCTATGTCATGGTAACATATATTGAGCGAGTTTCTAACAATATTTTTGTTAGTTTTAACTCATTTTCCCAAGCTTACCGTGTTTACCAGAGAGTGCCCCGCCATTTGCAATTTTCGAATACATCGGTAAACACTGTATGTTTTTCGAACCCAATAAACATGTTAGATTTAATAAAAACACTAAAAACATATCCAGTTAGGTAGAAAAGTAACATTTTGCCTTTGATAACATTTGTTATATATTTGTTTTTTGACAACTTTTTCGAATCTATGCGTACAGTAATACAAACTCATTTTAAATTTATACCATTCAATTAAAAATTACAATGTTGAAATCTATTTTCATTTGTTGCAACGAAAAACAACATTGACACCCACTTTAAAAAAATAACCTCGTGTTCATATGTTTTCACAAATAAAAGTTTAAATGAAAATTTCGTATCTAAAAATTTTAAAGTAAAGCATTAGAAACGATACTAAAACTGAAACATGATAAATAAATTACCAACATAAAAAAGAAAAGAATTTTGACATTATTTCAGCACGGTCCATTCATTTCGTTTAAGCATCAAAATATAAATAAACTTTTTTTTTTTTAATTTTATTTTTAACTTACATGAACAAAATAAAAAATATCTTTCCTTGGAAAAGATATTTAAAATTTAATTTAAATTACGATTATTTATTTATTTTTATTCAACAACCAGTGAAAAAACTTGAAATTAGTACTTTTTCGTTATGTCTTACCCGGTGTTGCGTCGCCATTTTTTAAATTTTCTTTGCTGACGGGAGTTCGATTCGGAGTAGTACTGTTGGATTTCGTAGTTTTCGGCGTATTATTGTTACTCTTCGGAGACAGTACATGATTATCTTCCGATTTCTTCGGAGTTTTCGAAAAATAGGCAAACAATGTGTTGACCTTTGACATGCTTAATACCTTGCAATAACGGAATTTCTTCTCGTCTAAGACGGTAGACGAATAAAAACAAACAAAAAAACCCCACTCTCCTGAATTCTCCCGCGTTAATCCATACGTGTTAATGTCACGTGTCGAATTTCCCGCGGTTTTAATTTACTTTTTTTATTCTTTCCTCCCATGGAAAAAAAAAAACAAAAAAATCGTTTGAATTTACTATAGTACTCAATTCATTTGAACCAGAAAAATGAATTTAGGTTAAAATGACACGATAAACATGGCCCGAGGGGATAAATTAAATACAATACAATACAATATAAAGAGGAAAAAATTAAGAAATTTGTCAAGTTAGTTTTTTTATCGCTCTAAAATTGATATTAAAACACTACTTATTCTATTGCTATTTGTTTGCTTCCCCCCACGAGAGCAAAATATGACACAAGATTGTTTTTAATGAGGGAAAACTAGCTCCTCAAAAAAAGGTATTTCGGAAGTAGGTAAAAATAAAAGTTGCCTTCGTATATAGAAGCGTTACCTTTACATTGACTAAGGACAAATTAACTTAAGTGTGGCATCAGAACAGATGTTACACTGCAAAAAGTTATTTATTTCTGAAAAAATACAAAATAAATTAAAGCACTAGGTCATTCAAAAGTGTTTGAGGAGGGCTGCCTCTGGTCATCCTTGTCACTTTACCTTATATATGGCTATCATTTCACTTGCTAGAATCTTCACACACCATAATGTATTTGAGGTTGTCGCACATCTTTGTCCCTTTGCTGATGGTTTTATTTAACTCATGGTTTATGAACAGCTCAATCCCCAAGTACTTTACCATGGATGTGATAAAACTTGTTCGTAAAAGCAAAGATGGTGGGGATGGGTTAGGTAATTTCCGGCCCTTAACGATGCTTTACGCTGAGTTAAAGATTTTGGCCAAAATTCTCACAAATCATCTGCTGCTTGTCCTGGCTCGTCTTATTAGTCCCGAGCAAGCGTGTGCTATGAAGGGCAGGACAATCCAGGATAACTTGCACACGATACGCCTGATAATAGAAAAAGTCGACACTGAGGCCACGCTGATCAATTTAGATCAGTCCAAAGCCTTCGATAGAGTTGACCATTGGTACTTGGGGGCTGTTTTGTCAGCAGCCGATTTTTGCCCGCAATTTCGCTTGTGGGTTCATCTTCTCTATGCTAACCCCGCGGTGATGGTAGAAGTGAATGGGAAGAGGTCGAGACCCTTCAGTTTGTCACGTTCAATTCATCAAAGGTGCCCATTATCACCCATGCTATATGTGCTTGCGATCGAGCCATTTTTACGCAGGCTAAGGGTGAATCCGGTCCTATGCGGAATCACTTTGCCAGGACACCAAGAAAGCCTTCCCAACTTTGAGAGGGGTGCACGACTCCGAGGGGGAGGCACACAGTTTGCCCCAAGGTGAATGCCCCTTCTACCGCGAGTGCCGGCGCGTGCTAAAGTTCCTCTTAAGAGTTAAGGAAAGCCTCTCCAACGCTCTGCTGTTGTGCCGAAAGGCATTATATCGGGTTTTAGTGAGGGGATCCGTAAGGGATGTTATCAGTGAGGGGCTCCCTTTGACGAAGGGGCAGCTCTGCTCAATCTGGCCTTGGGCGCCTGAGTCAGGATGCCTCAATAACGATGAGGCATCCTTGACCTGGCTGGTAATTCAGGATGCCGTCTGGGTCGGTAAGAGACTTCACTCAGCAGTCTTGGCGGATTCACCTATTTGTAAATGATGCGGCGATAAAGTTGAGACTTTATGTCACACCTTCGTATATTGTCGCATCGTGGTGCCACTGATTGAGTTTGTTACAGGTCTCATGGTTCGCATACTGAACATATCGTCATTAACTTTGGTTCCTATCAATGTATGTAGCAATTGGGCTCTGACAATGGATAGACTTAGAAAAGAATTGTGTTTGACCTTGCTAGCAGTAATGAGAGGTGTTATCTGGAACACACGCATGAGAGTGGACTACGGATCTGAGGACTTTGCTCTCCTCGACCTTATACGACTTTTCCGTTATCATTTGAAGGATCATATCAAGTCTGAGAGAGTTAGACTCTCTTCGTCAGACTTTGTTGAAAGGTGGGTGTCAGTTGCGCATGTGTGTCGGGTGAGAGAAGCAAGTCTTGGATGTTCCTTAGGAAAAAGAATTTTGGGAAGCAGAAACGAACATCAGCTCTGACTTGTTTTTAGTCCAGAGTAGGTCATGATTTAGGCAAGAGTAGGACCATTTTTTAGGCTTCTGTGTTCATAACCTAGCTAGTATGTGATAGCGATCATTAGGCCCTGTTTCAAGTTTGCCCCCGTTTTTTCTTTTTTTTTCCCCCCTCCCCAATTAGGTGACAGATCGCTTAATTCGCCAGAGATGCGGGTTTCCTTTCGAAGTTTTCGGAAGAGGTGTTTAAAATAAAGTGTTCAGACCCACATCACCCTTTCGACTGGCGAATCGGTGCATCTGCCACAGTTTAGCAACGGGGAGAGGGGTCTTTTGTTACTAACATTGTAAATATTTCATCCTTATTTTGTACATAGAATTTTTACTTTCCCATACCCCGCTTTTCTTATGGGTTTTAATTAGGTTATCATGGTATGATGTTCTTATGGTGACTGACGAAGGATTTATACGCTGATGGATGTATAGTATGAATGTGGTATTGTGGTGGAAGTAGAGTGAAAGTAGGAACTAGTTAGGTTAGATTAGTTAGCATTAGACAGCAAAGACCGTCCTTCTCCCTCCCCCATGTTCGGCCTCTTGCCAAATTTTTCTATTTCTTACCGTTGTAAAATTTCGAAAATAAATTACTTCACTCACCATAAGGTTCATCCTACTTAAGATTCCCAAATAATTTTTTTTTTTAATAAATATGGACATACATAAATAAACCGTTTTTATTAAAATAATTTCATTGGCGTGGGGTGGGGGAAAAAACAAAGAATATAAATAGATGTTGGTTAGACCCTCCTAACCCTTTCTAAATTGGTAAACCGCCCATTGTTTTCCAGCTTGATGGGAAGCCAAAACTAGCAGGTTCATCTCTAAGTGGGGCTGAAATCTAGATGGGAAAAGAAAAAATTGGGTAGGGGAGTTGGGGAGTATGTCATGTGCTTCTAAGATGAATGCAATTTAGGGAAGGCCAGAGGCAAAAAGAAAAAATGGGGAGCGGGCATCTTGGAGGTTTCTTATTAGGGAGGAGGGCATTCACTTGACTAGCTAAGAAACTACAAAGGCTTACCTTAAAGTGTCTGGGGTCTTACAAAACCAGGAACTGCATGTATCATGCTGAAGCAGAGAACACATACTCAAACTTAGCTCTTCTGTGTACACACAAGCTCACTGCTTTAATCCACCTTCTTTCAAAAGCTGTGGGATGTAATCTTTTCCTATCACATCTTGACTTTCAATTGGTGTTTTGAAGAACATGATCAGATCCTGATCAGCAAAAGATTCAACCATTCAGTTCTCGTTGAGACATGATGTCCACACCACCATTCTCACTATGGCTAGGATAACAAGAAACACCATCCATTTCTCCCTGTCCCATAGCAGCCCAATGTTGTGAATGACGTAGGATACATTCAGCGGGTGAGGATGTTTGGGATCGATACGAGCTGTTACCTTGTTGACATACTCCCAGTACTTCCAGAATTTGCTGCATTTGAAGAAAACATGTTCCAGCATTTCTTCTGCTGGATTCCTGCAATGGAGATACCCAGGTAAATCCAGTAATCTGGAATGGCATTCCAGGTCAACTCCAGCATTTTATCCAAAGAAGTTTTTGGGTAGGAAAGAACACTATTGGTCCATGTCTACATCTCTCACTCCAGGTGCTCGACATGAAACCTGTTGAGCAGATTGCATCTAATCATCAGGTCAGTCAAGCCAGTCTCACACCCCTCTGTACCTTTAGCTCCCCTTCTTACCTTGTCTATCATGGGATCAATGATGGCATTCCAATCCCCCATACACATGACGAATATGAGGTCCTGAAAAAAGAAAATCCTCTTTTGAGCAGTGTTGGGCACATGAATTGCAACAACCTGAAACACATACTGTTTGATGATAATTTCAGTCATGACCAGCCTGTTCACCTCATCCCTGTGGACAACGTTGACCGTCACAGACGGTGTGTTTCACAAGCAGGGAGATGCCCTTCCTGGGAATGCATAGAAATGTTTGAATTGTATTTCTATGCAAGTTGTGATTTGTTATTTTTGCCAACCAACCTATAAGTAAACATTATGCAACAGATTTACATGCATGCACTATACATATCAGGTTGACAAGAAAATTCTTGCTGTTTTTAGCTTTTAAATTCAGATGAACATATCTTGGATCAAAAAAAAAAATTATTGATTGAAATAAACATCATCAGAATGAACGCACTTTTACTAATGCAAATCAAGTGCCAGTAACATAAAAATCTTGCATTCTGGTAGCAATGAAGTCGCTCAAGGCGTTTTTGATATCGCTTAGGTTTTTGAAGCGTTTCTCGCGCAAAAAGTTGTCGAGATGCTTGAAAAAGTGGTAATCAGTAGGTGGGAGGTTTGGCGGATGAGACGGATTTTTGTAGCCTAATTCGTTCAACTTCTGCAGGGTCGGTTTAGTAATGTGTAGTTGGGCATTGTCGTGAAAGATAATTGAGCTTTTCTATTGACTAATGCTGGATGGTGTTATCACAGTTTCTGATGCATTTCATCCATTTGTTGACAGAACTTCACTGCCATAATGGTTTCACTTGCATTCAAAAAACTGTAATCGATAACCCAGACCAATTGCAGACCACCAAACAGTCAGCGTAACCTTCTTTTGGTGCAACTCTGGTTTCGGGAAATATTATGGAGCTTCATCAGCATCTAACCACTGAGCTGAGTGTCACCAGTTGTAAAGAACCCACTTTTCATCACAAGTCACAACCTAGTCGAGAAAAAGGTCATTTTTGTTGCATAAAAGAAGGAAGATGACACTTCATAACAGCGTTTCTTTTGGTTGTCATTCAATTCGTGATGCACTTATTTATCAAGTTTTTTGTCTTTCCAAGAGCTCTCTCAAGTGGTTGGAAATCATTGTATATGTTACATCTAATTCAGAAACAAGTTCTCAAACAGTTTTGCATGGATTGGCTGTATCATTAAGTGGAAGATTCTTATGGAATATTGAGATAACCTGCCCCATTAGAAGATGACCTAACAAAAATATTATCTGTTTGATGGAACAGCAGGACTGAGTGATAATGATGATGATTATTGGGGGACACTATTTAGCAATTGCTAAAGTGACCTTATTACTTATTTACATAAATATTGGTTTGGATGAGATATAGATGATTGGTATGTCTTTGAATGTAGCAAGACCAACACAATTAAGACGTAATTAGCACAAACTGTGGAAATTCTACAGAATTGGAAATATATTAATTAATGGAAACGTTTTGATAAAAGTAATATTTTTCTGGATAGTGCAAGAAATTAGTTTTTTGGACATAAAAACCAATAACACATAGTAAATATGAGTTTATTAACATTCCTATGAAAATAATGCCCATTGTATTTTAAATATAACACTGACCCTAATAAGATAAATTAATTAGTACTAATAAATACCTAAAAAGTAATATTGTGCTGCATAGTTGTTGAGGACGAGATTACCTTTTATCGTAGTTGGCAAAATCATCCTCTATTGTTAAGTAAAAGTATGAAAGATTATTAGTGGCTTGCTCCTCTAGCCAAGAAATGAGTACAGGAAATATGCCGATAGTAATATTTCAACAAAAGTAAATTTATTTACAACATAGATACAAGTTAAAGATTGTAAATGCTCATAGTGAAAGATGTATGAGTAACGTTGCTTGTTTGTAGGTCTCAAGAGTCTTTAATGAGAATTGGAATGGCAGTTTGGCCATTGCCAAAACTGGGAAGTGTTTTTGTCACATCTGTTGTATTATGTGGCCTATATTAGTAAAGGGTTTGCAATAACATGGAGAGAAGAGAAAGACACGTGTGAACGGAAGAGAAGCTTTATTAACACTGAAGAAGGAGTAATAGTTTTTGCTACTACGATATACCATGTGATTGTGTGGTGGAAGGTTGCAGGCAATGGTGATGGTGGGAGTAATCTCAGTCAAGGGGAGATAACTTGTGTTACTTGATGTATATAACATCTTCGGTTATTTACTAAAAATAAAAAAAGGTTTTATTTTTATTTTATATGTATTTAATTAGTGTCTGTATCTGGCTGGAAGCCTAATTGTTCTTCCTCTCGTTGTGAAGTTTGTCTTTAATAAGAGTTGGAATGGTGGTTTGGCTGTTGCCAAAATCGGGAAGTGTTTTCGTCATGTCTACATTGTTGCGACGTCCAGCGAAAAGAGAAAGAATTACACAAACCAGATGTGGAAGTAGGTTGTATCGCAGTCTTGTGGTAAGGAATGATATTACCAGAGTTAAAGGGCAACAATTGTGGTTGCCCATCCATTTGTGTTTGTGTGTTCGCTTGCGTGTGGAACTCAATTCCCACAATAGTTCAATACAGATAATAAAATCACATTGTAAGAGACCATCTTTAATCTACTCCTTTAGTCCAGCACTTTTTGGCAGACACTGTTCTTCGTTTCTTTGCTCTGTTTCTTTTGAATGTTCCCTTTTTTTTACATGATGTTTCGCTAACTTCTTTCTTCCGTAAAGAACCGCTGCACATCAAAATTATTATGAGTTTCTTTCTCACACCATTACAACAACGATCATGTATATTATTATGATATTTGAAAACTAGGCTACATTAAAGGTAAGTCACTCTTATATTCTTCTTCAAGGTTACCAGATTGGCCCTTTTTAAAGCCAAATTTCATGAATTTGGTCTTTTTTGAAGCAGTTTGACCTTGAAAAATTGTATTTGGCTTTTTTTCAAAGCATAACATACATACTAACTAAGGAAGGAAGGAAGAAGCAGAATATTATATAGTTAACTAATGTAATGGGCAAAAATGCACGTTATGGATGGAAGAAAAAAACTGTTGATGAATGAAACATATTTATAATTTACAGATGATTGAAAAATATTTTGTGTGAGAAAAGTGGGTGCTTCTATATTATTATAACAAAATAATATTGAATTTCAAGGAAAACAAATGATACCTGCGTAATTGTCAAGTCTCAAATAGTAACACGTCCAAAAATGACAAAAAATCGATATGGTAGACAATTGATTATTCATGAAAAATACATTTGTAAACTCTAGCGATTTGGTTTCAAAATCTACAGATTTGAATTGGAGAGTTAACAGGGGAAGTAATTAAATTTTCAATTTTCTCAGAAATGTTAAGCCAATTTTGGAAAAGTAATTTCAAATAGTTTCACAAATTCACAAATTGTTATGTTTATTTTTGTTTTCTGAATAAATTCTGACTGCTACAAAATGTTTAAATTGAGTTCTTTCCCCTTTTGCTTACATCACGTGACCAATATATCCGACCCAGCATGTAATTTTATTAAACTATTTTTAACCTTATAGGAACTGTTTATCATGAATAATTAATTGTCTATCTTATCGTTTTTTGTAATTTTTGGATATGTTTCTACTTGAGACCTGACATACATAGGTAGCCATGGTGTCCAGCATTGCCCGAGTGTTTGGAGGTATGTGTTGAGCAAAAAAAAAAAATGGCAGTATGCAGGCATGCTTGAACCCATACCGCGAAGGAGGAAATGAATGTGAAAAAAAAAACGTGACGTCTTTGCTGTTGCATCCATCACCAAACCAGAAGTGACGAAGGTTTAAATTAAGGCTAGTCAATTGAAAAGAGGGGATGAGTTTCAAAAATATCAGCAAAAAAAGCGACTTCCTCCTTGTAGAAAAGTGCCCAGTTGAGGGTGAAAGAATTAATGCTTTTAGCCAATTTTTTTATATTTGTCGTCTGAAGGTTTGAGTTTCAAAACGATACCAATCCCATGATAATCCATCGCCTCTGTCAAAAGTTTTAGGCAGACATACATACATACATACATGATGATGATTGCAACGTCTTGTCAGACGAGTGCCACTCCCTCAAACACTTAAAGTCCATGACCTCAAAAATGACTTTTTTTTTGGTTCTACCGATGAATTCACACGCTCAAGCAGGCATGACACTGAAGGCGGTCATTGAGATCAATTATTACATGCTTCCAGCATTTCAAGCCTCCATGCATCACAACTTTTCCATCACCACAGGACCACTTTTATAGACAAATGCCTGAGGGAGTATCTATACACAGATGATGTTACTTTGTATGACAGCTAAGTCTCTCTCGGTTCAAAATGTTGAGATCCAGCAACAAGCAAGAGCAAGATAGCCAGCAACAAGTTAAACTGCAGGCCAGTTTAATGCGGGTACTGGTCTCCCGCTTTATGGTTTTTTAAATCAGAGATTTGCTTCTCCTAGAAAGGTTACCTTCACCACGGCTTATGGGAGCCCTCTCCACCCCAACACACACATACATACACACAAACACACATGGTGCTAGTTGGCCGTTGACCCAGAAAAAGGGTTCATTCGCCCTTTGGAACGTCTTGTTTTTAATCCTTCAGGGAAACTAGCCACCCTCCTCACCAAACAAGTCTGGTGGGGGAACCAGTTTAGTTGCCGGTGACCTGACCATGAGGCAGGTAATACTGGGTTACATGGTACCAGTAGCATATGACATGACCTGACATACATACATACATACATACATACATATACATACATACATACATACATACATACATACATATATATTTAAACAGACAGGTGAGATTTATATTATAGACTAGCCTGGGTGCTGGCGTTGCCCGGGTGTTTGTAGGTGTGTGTGTTGAGCAATAAAAAAAGTTGCAGTAGGCAGGCTCGGACCCATGACATGAAGGCGGAAAAGAAAGTGGAGGTGTGTGTAAGAGTGTTGGTTGAGCAAAAATAGGTATCATTTGTTTTACTTGAAATTCAATATGCTTTCGTTATTATAATGTAAAAGTACCGAAAATTGTTTTCGTTATTATAATATAAAAGTACTGAAAATTGTTTGAAAAGTCAAATGCTCTCACTTTGTAAATAGAAGCAAAGGTAGCAAGAAACAAAAAGGGAGAAAAAAAAAAAATGAAAACTAGACCTGAAAAGTATATTGATTTAGTCCAAGTTTATTGAAAAAAAATAAAATGCTGGTGCTTTTATTTCCCAGAGCAAAGATAAAAAAATTACCTTGAAGCAACAATTACAAAAAATGAAAAATAGAAGCATGCATAAAAAAGGGTCTCTAATTGAGAGACTATCCTAGATTTAACTCTATCAACTGGAACAACAAAGTTGAATTTATCGTTCGAACAATAGCAACAAATTATATGAAAAATGGGAAATATTCTCGCTTCCCTATTTAAAAAAAAAAAAGAACAATCTTACTTGGCATAAAAATTGTGAAAGGCAAGAAATATGCAAACATTTAGCAGGTCTTTCAAATGTTCTCTTTCAGTTTTTTCTCTGAGAGACATTCTCTCCATCTTCTTAAACCTTCTTGGCCAACTGTTTTTTCTTTTAAAATAAAAATGTCCTTCTACGAAGGGGAGTTCTTTCTCTAACCACTTTGGGTTAAATTATCTTCCAAGACTGTCTCTTCTTTTACGTTTCTTGAACAAATAGGGAAGTTCTTTTCATTGAGACCATTATAATCCGCTTATCTTCATCTTATCTGACATGTTGGCAAATTTAAAATGTTCTGTAAATATATTTTTTAAAAAAGCACTCAGAAAGACACCCATTTATTTAAATATACTTTGTTTAAATACATTCGTTTTGTTACTTACATTAAAAAGTTTTGTGTAAATAGAAAAAAAGTTTTTTTAATCCTTAAAAGTTTTGTAAATATTTAATATTAAAAAAAATGTTTTGTAAATATCTATTTTTTCTTTTAAATCTTAATAAGTTTTGTAAATATATTTAAAAAAATCTTGCTCGCGAACATTTGACCATGCCTGCCATTTAACGTGTTTACAAACAACCACCGGCAATGTCAAGGTCGAACAACCGGTGTCACTTGAAATGTTCGTCAATCTTTGCCTTCTGCTACAGAGTATCTAATCTTTACTTGATCCATTCTCTCTTAGCTGTCGCTATTTCTTTCTTACAATTACTTCTAGTTTCTATAAACTTTTGTCTATTTATACTGGACTTGTTTCAGTTAAATCTGTGGTATGCATGTTGTCTTTGAGCAATGGCAGCTGCACAAATAGAGTAAACCATTGGGAAGAGTGGCATTTGCTATAGAATTTCCACATGGGAACATATGCTTCAATTGCAGTTTTGAACCATTCAATAGTCTCATTTGTGCACTGTTCAGTGGGAAGAGAAAAGATATTTCCCCATGGGGCATATCTAATAAGACCCCTGATTGCTTCCCAATCAGCCTTCTTATAATGCCTTGTTGTTTTCAGCAATGGCTCTTCAGAATTTAGGGCAATATCTACCATTATCACAGCTTGATCAGCATTCTCAGGTAGGCTATCGCCATTCATTACACAATCATTGGGAACTGTAGTCAGAAATAGATCTAGAAGTGAGACTTGTTGATCTTGCTTATCTGGGAAACGTGTTGGAAACGTAACCATCTGTGATAGGGAATGAGATATAGAGAAGCTATGTGTTATGCTATCAGCTGTGCCTGTGTAAGTAGAGAATCCAAGCCAATTACTGTGGTGGAGATTGAAGTCGCCAAAGGCATGTACTTGTGTGCTAGTATTGAGGGAAAGAGCTGTATCTATGCTGTCAAAGATTTGGTTCATTAGGGTACAGTTCTGGGTCGAGGGAAAGCGATAGAGAAAATATAAGTAGCTAATGTTATGTTGGATGTTAAGTTTAAAGCACATAAAGACCTGGTCATCTGATTCTAGTTTTGTTCTCTAGTCAAGGAGGACGGTGTTTCGAATATAGACTCCAAGTTTGTGCCTATGCCCGTCTGAGTCCTCACGGCAAAGTGGGAGATAACCAGGCATGTTAAAGTGGTTAGAGGGGATGGATGAGTGTAGGTTAGTTTCACTTAGTACTAAGATATCTGGCGTGTTTGCTAGGAGAAATGATTCAGCATCATCTAAGTTAGTCCTAAGCCTGTGTATACTCGTGAATGCAAGCCTCAAGGGAGGAGGCAAATTGGTTTTATTGGTTTAATCGTAATTTGTAAAGATGTTATTTTATTTAAAAGTTTCATTTTTAGGGTGAGAGGTGCTTGTATTTAAAAGTTTCATTTTTAGGGTGAGAGGGGAAACTAGTTGTGCAGAATACCAAACCTGTAACACAAGTAGACTATCAACCGACTCCTCATCTACAGGATTGTGACCTTGGGAGAGCTCACCAGAGATGTGTGCAGGGTTCGTTTCCATATGCGACATGGCTCTATAATGAAGCAGCCGCTCTAAATGCTAACAAAGAGTTAGGGCTTCTGTACTATCAGTCGGAAACAGTAGCCAGAAACTGTCAATCCGGTATCCTCAACCCATCAGACAAAAATCAACCCAATCCAATTGCACTGGCATAAATGGTACTCAAGCACCCGCAAGAGAAAGTGATAAGCAGCAATGGTTCATAGTTCAACTCCGTCCATTTCAAGCAATTTGAAAAAAAATATGGCCCTGAACCCAAGTTTCCACAGTCAAATGGCTTAGCAGAATATTGTATCTAGACAGTGAAATCTACATTCAAGAAAGTTGCCTCAAGCGGTTGTGACTAGGACATGATATTATTATGCCTATGGACAATTCTCCTTGATCATACCATTCCATCAATTTCTTCTGACAAAGGGAGAAGAAAAAGCTGTATTCTAGGGTGGCAGTATTTTGCATGAACAGTTGCCACAGATGTTGGAAATTTTCTATTTCTATGTCTATCCTTGTGGCCATGTCACTAATAAGGGTGCTGGAGGTAAACGTTTTATCTGGGCTGACATTATCTGATAGTCAGGGACCCGAATCTTCATTTAATCACTAAAGAGCCTGTCCTATCAGCAAGTGCAAAGTACTGGGGCTGTTGTATTGCGATTTGGTGAAGGATTCTGGACCATGCAGTAGCTTCTGGTGGGGTTTCTTGATGCCATGTTAGTAGGTAATTGTTACGGCTTTACCTTATCATGTGTTACAAAAAATATATTTCTTTGTTTCTTTTTCTCTCTTACTTTCCCTCTCTATCCTGCTTTAAGCAAGTCTGCCGACCTATTCCACAAATCCCAAAACTTCATCATGAAAAGTTTCCAGAAAAAACACATGATTAAACCCAGATCTTCAACTTCCAATGTAGACTCCGACTACCATGTTTCCTTCTCCAACATCAGGGGTCTATGTTCAACCTTCCAGAGATTGAAATTCAATTACAGGAGACTAAACCAGACCTATTATTCCTAAGCAAAACTGGCATTAGACCAACTATTTCCCTAGAAGAGTTTGAAATTAAAGGATACTCTAACTTAACATCCAAATCTGACCCCCAAAATCGCAATGGGCATGGAATATGTGTCTACATTAAAGATGGCTTTCCATGTGGTAGGGACATCTCCAGAGAAGATTGTAAATTACCTTATATGTGCTTTTGGGTTGCACTTGCTCACACGACTGTGTTTATATTTGCCCTCTATCACACCCACAACTGCAGAGTCACTATCTTTAAGAGCATATCTGAGAAAATTGACTACATCCTATCTGCTCATCCTACGACTAACATTTACATCTGTGGAGACTTCAATGTTCACAATGTGGAACCCACTCAAACAAGACAGATGATGAGTGGAGGTTCTGTCATGATTTCTCCATTGCTTATGACCTCACTCAGATTGTTCGCGAACTCATCCGTGTACTTAATACTGACGGTCAGTATGCAAGTCTCTTAGATCTTTTCCTCACAACTTGCTCTGAGCTATGTTCATCTTCTGTTCTATCTCCACTGGGATCTTCCAATCACTCTGTTGTATCAGTTAAAATAAAAATGAAATTTAATAAATCGTCAGACGTACCTCTCCATCGTACAGTATATCAATACTCTATGGCTGACTGAGATAGCTTCCATACATTTATATCAGATCTACCTCTGTGTTCCATGTTTAAAAAGGATGTGTCCACTATAGCATCAGACCTGATGGAATGGCTAATTGTAGGTATAGACCATTTCATACCCTCGAAAAAATTTCAGCAAAAACCTAACAGCCAGCCGTGGTTCTCTCTGGAATGTGCTGCTGCCATTGTGCACAGAAATCACTTTTTCCATTAATTCCAACGTAATAGATGTACTGAGACTAAAGCCGCTTTCAGGACTACCAGCAACCACTGTAAAAAAGTAATAAAGAACGCAAGAGAGTTGTATGCTCAGTCCGTCAAGTCCAAAATGGCTGAGCAGTAGGGCAGGTCGATTTTGGAACCCTGGTGAGGCAATGGTGATGATAGTTGGGATTTGACATAGAAAAGACCTACACGAAATATTTTTCTCAAAATCGTTATCTTTGCTTGAGGAAATAACTTTAAAAGTTGAAAAATTGAAGTGATTAAAAGTTTTTTGGTGAATTGTCAAGAACGCTCCATCGTCAAAACAATCCATACTGTTAGAATCATTATTTAGAATAATTTGTAAACTACATTTTTAAATAAAATGAGTGAGGATAATGAATTAATAAAATAAATATTAAGTGTAAAAGCAAAATTATGTTTTTTAAATAATAACAACCAAAGTTCGCTTTTTTATTTCAGGAACTTATTTTGGATGGAAACATTTTAGATTTCACCGTCGCAAAACACGTTCGATCATCGATAATGAAAATTAACGTTTGTTTATTATTTAATTTGAAAACATTACGTAGTTTTAATTATTTAGAAAGGAAAAAGCAAAAAGACTTGTTTAAAATATATATTATTATATTTCAAGTGTCTGCAGTGAATTTAAACATATGTGTTTTATCTTTTTTAATTTGTTTTTCTATTAGGTTGACACAAAAACTATGTCATTTTTTTACGTTCAAATGAACGTCAAAAGCATTATTTTTTCACCAACCTAATATTTCACATCAAATTCTATTTGAAATTTTTATTAAAATATGGTAATACTCCAGTTTTATATTAAAACAACAACACAAATATAGTCCATACAATTTTATTCTACACATTCTTTAGGAAACATAACCACGTAAATTTTCACGTTTTTCTACTTAATAAAAATACTTTGCAGAAAATTAGTGTCAAATTTTAATTTCTTTTATTTTTACGGAGTAATTGTTTTGAAGCAGTGTTTTTCTTCTAAAATTATAGTTTTAAAATCAGATAACCCACAAAGATTAATACAAGTAAATAAGGAAACTCCTTTAAAGGTTTTCGTTATGTGTGCATATTGTGCTAAAATAACTTTATTTAGAAAGCCATTATTAATATGGGAAGGAGGTTGTAATTGTAACTATTCTGTACTTTCACCTAAAAATTTAATAAACAAAAATTTCATAAAAATTAAATTTAACTTGAAAATACTATTAAAAATAGCATAGTAACATAGATGCACAAGCACTGGTTTTTCAAACTCTAAACACTAAACACTCGTTTAAAATGGCACAGCTACAGCAAGAATGAATCTCTATGTTATCGAAGGCGTAGCTAAAATCTGCTAAAAAACGCTAAACTAAACACTATTATACCTCTGAGTTTGGTTGATCCTCTCTTCAATACATCTAATTCAACTTTACAAAGTTTTTCATTATTTCTTATAACTAGCACTTATTTTTTACGTATGAAACTGGAAGATAGCCTAATACAGTTTCCTTCGGTTATAATCCATTTATTTATTTTACTTTTCAGATTAGAATGTCAGTAAAAGCACGACGTTCAGTTTTAACCCGTGGTCCACAAAATTTGCTGGTCCACCTTGTCATTTGGATGAAACAGCACCCTCAACTTCACGACAAGTCACTCAGTTTAGCTATTTCCTCGAAAACAGTTATCCCCACTTAAAAAATAGTGAGATTTCCAAGTTAATTGCCAAGGAAATAATTAGTATTCGGCAAGCAGTCAATCCACAATTGCCCTTGCTAAGTTAACATTATATAGGAGAGAAGGTCAATATATTTTGCTATAAGAGGGCCAAACAGATTGACAGGAAATCTCTTGCAGCAATCAAAGTGAAAAGAATGAAGGAACAGCTAGACAGACTGTTTGATATATCTTCTTGTAGCTGTAAACTTTTTGTCTTGAAATGTGATGACTTTGCAGTAAAGTGCAAGACAGAAAATTGTCAAACAAGGCACATAATCTGCACTTGTCCTTCTAATAAGGAGGTAAAATTAATTCTATAGATTCACCTGCAATTATGTTCCTTTTTTGTGGAAAATAAAATAATATATTGGTATTTATTATGTAATGTGGCTCTATTATTAAACATGCAAATTTTCCAATTTTCAGGTTCCACAAGAAGAACTGCCATTTACAGCAATTTTTAAATTAATTGATGGAACGACAAAAAGCCTAACAACATTTACTGGTCCTTTGGGGAAACTTTGTATCAATAATTATCAAGATTTGCCTCAAGTAGAATTCTAAAAAATTAGTGTCTCTCCCGATCATCATTATCTGACAGCAGAAGAAACAAATAATTTAAGTATGAAGACCAGAGGCTACTTTTTGAGTTTGCTGTTGGCATTTCTTGTGGTGAAGTTAACTTAGAAAATTGGGCCCTTGAATCAAGGAAGATGGCTAACATAAGTCACAAAATTAATGTGTTTATGGACTAGAGTTGTCTATCCTCAAACACTATGATAAATTAAACATTTTGGTCAAATTTATCATCCAAGTGTATGTATGCAGTTAGTTGGTTTGAGATCAAAACCGACAATATTTTTTTTTAACCAACAACAGTATATTTTAATATGATTGAGAGAACGAAACAGTTAACTGAAATCCAAATTACTGTTTTAAACAGTTAAAAATATAGTGCTTTTGCACTACTTCCGGAAAATATATCGATGATAAACTCAGACGAACTAGATGTGAGAGGTGGGCATTCAAACGATTTTGTCCATTAGGTAAATAAATATTTATCCATTAAATTTTATTAGTTTTCTTAATTTACACAAACAATAGTTAGTTTTATTCATATTATATTGCAAAAATATTTTAAAAATAAGTGTTTTCAAATAATTTTGTTTTTTTTTTGTGTTGTTTTTTCCAGAAATAGTGAACAACTCAAAAAAAAAAAAAAACGAATGAAAAGATTACTGCTATCAATTTTGCAGCCACACACTGGTCAAATTTGATTGGTTTTTCTCAAAAAGTTGTATATGGGCAGAAAGCAACACAGACACATTATTACAAAGTCATAGTGCCAGCAAATTAGACCTTCATTTTACTTGAAAGGAAAGTATACAAAAAAATTTAGTTCTATTATAACAGTTTATATTGTTGCGTTTAATAAAAAAATTAAAATACATGATTCTATAACTTGTATCAAGTTGTTATACTGTGTAATACATCTCCACAGATCTTTTTGAGTTGTGAAATTTAAAAGACTTAGTTGCTAATTAGCTTTTTTTACAATTTTTGTTTAATCAATGCAGTAAAAGTTGAGATATTTTGTTAGGTGTGATTCATAATTAAAATTATAATTCATGTATATACTTTTCTTTCAATGTATTTCATATAAATATATCAATTTTAATTGAATATTTGATAAAAATAGTGAAATTTCAAAGTCAGTGTTGTGAAAAATGCTATGAAAATGAAGAATTTTTCAGCATTTTTCTACACGATTTTTAAAATTAAATGCTCAATTTTCTGTTCAAGATAGGAATCTAATTTTTGGTATATGTTCTTATCACATCAAATCCCAACTATCATCACCAGTGCCATGTTGATTTTCTGAAAAAAGTTGCAAATCGACCTGCCCTACTGAGCAGTGACTTGGTGCCTACCAGTTTTGGTAAATAGCAAACGGGATCCTGAACAGAAGCATGTGCTCTATCCCAACCATCATCAATGGACCTGAAGTAATTTCATCAGTATCAGACAAAGTCAAACTTTTTGCCAAGAACTTTGTAGCTAATTCTACCCTATGCGACTAAGGCTGCACCCCACCCCCAATATTTCCTCCTATATCAGAAAATATGCTATGCGACATACAAATATCTGTACGTGATGTTGCCAAGCTAATCAAAAACCTTGATTCCAGTAAAGCAACTGACGCTGACAGCATTCCAATTAAAAAGCTTCAACCAGAACTAGCTCCTATACTTACAAAGCTGTTTAAGTGTTGTTTTAAGGAGAATTGCTTCCCAACACCCTGGAAAATCTTATCAGTATGCCCTGTATTTAAGAATTCAGGTGATTTGTCATCTCCCTCTCAGTACAGACCAATAATTCTCCTGTACGTCATGAGTAAGTTAGTAGAATCTGTGTTAAATAGAGAAGTTGTCAATCATCTCAGCAAAAATAACCTTCTTAGTGACATGCACTATGGTTTCCGTTCTGCTAGATTTACAGCAGATGTGCTTACACCTATATCTCATAGGATTAACGAATCTCTCAACGTTCTGATCCCCATCTGGCAATAATTGAAATAAATGGCTCTTGTCTTGGGCAGCTCCATGTTTTGACAAGCTTCTAGGCTTGACCTTTACTTCTGATCTGAAATAATAATAATTAAATCTGTTGCCAAGGTCGCTGGAAAAATGGTGGGATCCTTCTATCGATCCAGTAGATATCTACTTGCTAATGCAATTCTCTACCTATATAAGAGCCAGGTACATTCAAGAATGGAGTATTGTTGCCACATCTGGGCAGGAGCTGCTAGAAAGCCTTATCCTGCCTTGACAGAGTTCAAAATAGACTTCGTAGCCTAGTGGGGGATGACCTTTTCTCTTCCCTGTAACCTCTTTCTCACAGAAGAGACGTTGCGAGCTTGTCTTTGCTTTATCATTATTTTCCTGGCAAGTGCTCGTCTGAGCTCCAATCTATGGTCCCCCCCCTTGCGAAACTTTCATGAGAAACACTCGTCTAGCTGAAAATACTATCAATAATTTTCTCCACTCTTTATCTGTGCCTAAACCGAAACATAGATTTCATGAAAAAAGTTTCTTTCTTAGAACTGCACACCTGTGGAACTCTCTTCCGTTTGCCTGCTTTCCAGCTGACTGCAATATGGTCGTCTTCAAGTCCAACGTAAACAAGTTCTTGATGAGCCGCTCCCCTTAAGTAATCCAATTTACCAAAATTACACTTCTAACAATTACTATATTGTCACTCACTACTGTACACTCTTTAACTCTTATCCTCGAGTGGCCACTGGGCCTTGATAAGTGGTGATTCCTTTGTAAAAACTAAAAGAAAAAGAAAGCACTTTGATCAAATTTTCAGTAATATAACTGCATTTCACCCTCCCGAATAATCTTTTTTATAAGATATTTCTTCTCCAATAAATGGTTTTTCAAAACATTATTCACTATTTTATAACTTAATCCTAAAACTACCTTAGCCCTAACTGGTAGCCACTTGGACATGGTTAATCGTAGAAAATTTTTATAAGTCTCCTAAGATGCTAGAATGCCCTGAAATAGATTATCATTTGATGTTAAATTTATATATGAAACTGATCTCCAACTCTAAATTCAACATATTTTTTTCTACTTACTGAATCTTATTTGGTGGGGGTGGGCAGTGGAAAGTGTTAATATTTTAGAAAACATCTTTCTTGTTGCAATCTTATTTTTATAAGGTAAAGAAAATAATGTAACATTGTAGTAATAAACAATACAACAAAATATATTAACGAAAACCAAATTGCTTCAGTCCAGAAGTTCTAAAATCTAATAGAATTCAGGAAGTTCATTATTTCAATATTGGTCTTCCATAGTTTTTAATCAGCGCATGCGCGCAAGTTTAGCATAGAGCTTCCTTTTACGACGAACCTACGAAGACGTACACTTGGTGCACGAATCCGTTAAACTTTTATTAAAAGTTTCTATTCTAATCTTCGCAAGGGAGACCGACTCCGTTTGCCACAGATATTTTAAAATGACGCTGAAAAAGAACAGGAACTTATACAAGCCGTAAGTTGCTACAAATTGGTAATATTTTTGTTTCCTCGTGTCTTGCCTTTAACACGTTTGTCTCCGCTGACTGCAATGGATTCCACTCCACATGTTAACAAAATGGAAAGTTTTATCTTTTTTTCCTTGGTTACTTTTTCTTTAGTTTTGTAATAAAATAAAACGTCGGTTTTACATTAAATTCCGTTCAAAGTTTTCTGCTGCTGTATGTTAAAAAAATTGATTCAAGTTTCTTTGTTTTAACAGCTTTAGTTCTTTTTTCTTTCTTTTTTTTTTTTGTGAGAAGGGTATCGAAGAAACTAAATTTTACTTTTTAAAACCATCAATTTTTGATGATAAATTATCAAATCCCCTGAAAGGAACCCATTATGATTATTATTTTAAGAATAATTATTTGTGTAAAAAATATTTACGTTTTGTTTTAATTCACGAATTTTTATTCTTACAGAAATAAATTTGTACATTTTAGACGATAGAATAGACATCCATTTAAATAGGATCAGATTTAAAGAATATAATTTTAGTGATTAATAATTATAAATGCGAATACAAAATTCTGAGAATACAGTGAATTTCTTCGATTTTAAAGGAAAGTGTTTGTGTGTGAGGGGGGGGGCGGTAAATTTGTACATTAACACCTTCCGCTTAGATCCCCCCCCCCAATCAGATTTTTTAGCCGATTTACTGTGAACACTGAAAAATGTATAGTACTTCTGCAGTTTACAAATTATACTATTTTTTTAGGTAGTATTTTAAAGTTGAATGTGTATTTTACAATATCTGTTAAATTGTTAGAAATACAGAAGTTTAGGTGCTTATGCACTTATGTTACCGTGCTGAAATGTTATTTAGAAAGCCATTCTTAACTTGGGGAGCGAGGATGTAATGTAATTATTTCTGTACTTTCACCTAATAATTTAATAAAAGATACCATAAAACTTTAATTTAACTTAAATACTATTTTTTTAAAAATAGCACGGTAACATAAGTGCATAAGCATGGAAATGTTACCGAAGGAAAGATAACTTACTCTTTCTACCTACCCGGATAAGTTTATTTTTGTGTGTATTTTAACACATTTTAAAGCGTTTTTCTGTTCCATGAGAACGGAAAATAATCATGGCTGCTCTAAACCTCGCAGGGGGAATACCTGATCGCTCAAAAATTAAAATGCTTTATGCACTTATGTTACCGTGCTAGTTTTTAAATCATATTTTCAAGTTAAATTCGAGTCTTCTCTTAAATTGTTGAAAGTACATAATTGTATTAATAGTTACAAAACTCCCTCATCTTCCCATCTTAATATTTTCCTAAATAATAACGTAATTTTAACACGGTAACATAACTGCTTACTAATCAAAGTATGAGCAAAACCCACCCAAATAAATGTCACTGACATTTATTGGGTGGGTTTCTACCAATATTTTGTTCGATTTTAAGCGATTATCAAGACTTCCTGACTATTAAGACATTTTTTTTCTTCAAATTTTAAGACTGTACTACTTGTTTCAAACTAAATAAACGCTTTAAAATGTTAGAACACAAACTTATCCAAGTAGGTAGAAGAGTAACTTGGTAACATGTGTTTTATCATTCGCAGGCCGCCGGGCATAAAATACGTTTAAATATATTTTGATTAATGCAGATTTCGTATTATATTGGACCCAATATATAGTAATGACTTGAAAGGTTAAAAAAGACTCGTGCGTCGTGCGCCACCACCGAGAATCGAAACCAAAACGATTTTACTTTTTCTTTTGACGTTAATACCTGAGCTATGAAGACAACCCCCCCCCCCAGGTGTATCAGAATTTTTGTAGGAATTTTTGACACCCCTAACACGAAACTGCGAATAAAATATGAAAAACTCGTAATTTCTCTTTTAAAAGTAGGTTTATTTTCTTTATGGATTATACGGGTTTGTATTACTGTACACATAGATCCGAAAAAGTTGTCAAAAAATAAATATATAACAAATAAATGTTATCAAAGGCAATATAAGTTACTTTTCTGCCAAACTGGATATATTTTTTTGTTTTTATTCAATGTAACATATTTATTCAGCTCGAAAAACAGTGTTTACCGATGTATTCGAAAATTCAAGATGGCGTCTCACACCCTCTTTAACACCCTAAGTATGGAAAAAGGTGTTATAAATAAAAACTATACAAAATACTATTAAAAACCCGCCGAATATATGTCAACCTATGTCACGGTAACATATATTGAGCGAGTTTTTAACAGTATTTTATCCGGTTTTTATTTATAACATCTTTTCCCACACTTACCGTGTTAAAGAGAGAATAATACGCCATCTTGAATGTTCCAATACATCGGTAAACACTATGGTTTTCGAGCTGAATAAACATGTTACGTTGAATAAAAACGCGAAAAATATATCCAGTTTGGTAGAAAAGTAACTTATCTTGCCTTTGATAACATTTATTTGTTATATATTTGTTTTTTGACAATTTTTTCGAATCTGTGTACAGTAATACAAACCCGATTATACTTCCAAAATAAACTATTAAAGTTGTATAAAAAGTAATAGAAATATTATTTTTTTATTAAAAAAAAAAAAACAGTAATAAAATTAATTGAATTTTACAAGTTCTATTTCTAGGATATTTTCAGGGTCAATGTGAAATTTTAAGTTCTTTCCAATAAACCGGATCTAATATTTTAGACGAACGTTTAAATTCACCCCCCCCCTATTTTGAAATGTTTATTAAAAAGTAAATAATTAATTTATATACCAAAGTTTTATATATCACAAATTGAAGATAAACGATCAATAAATATATTCTAATTTAAAAGAAAAACAAAAAAGATAGTTTTTTGGAAAGTCCAAAGTTTAAAACCTTTTTTCTTTTCTTTTTTATGAAACCTTGATCCTTGCTCCTTTTAATTGAAAAAAAAAAAAAAAAAAAAATAGGGTTTGAATTACATTTTTCGAATAGTTATAAGCTTGGAAAGACAGGGGGTCGAATTATTCAATATTTTTCATGAAGTTTTGGCACACATACCCCTTCCCATGTTAACAATGGCTTTTTAAACGTTATTTCAGCACAGATCACTCTCTGCATGAGTACCCTATTTTTAATTTTCACTCTTGCACCGATTTTCCCCAGACTAGAAACAAATTTATCCAATTTTAAAACTTGGTGCTAGTGCACTTACTGATCCGCGCTATTTTTTTTAATTGTATTTGCAAGTTTAATTAAAGTTTTGTATTTTTTATTCAATTGTAAGGTTAAAGTATAGAATAGGTTCAAAACACCCTCCTCACCCCATGTTAAGAATGGCTTTTTAAATATATTTCAGCACGGATCAATAAGTGCACTAGTATCAAAAACTTTCCTGTGACAAAATGTGTATGTGTGCACACAAATACACCTTGTTTTTAAACTGTAGAGCAGGCTGACCGTCTATTTACATCAGTCATATGAAATATGAAAGTAATTTTTAAGTCTTTAAACTGTAAAATTTGGCGTGAATTAGTTTGAAGCAAAGTAAAACCTACCTTGCCCTATCAAAGAACCGAAATGTTGAAACCAATCTGTTGTTTGTTCGATTCAAAATAAAATGTTTGTATATTTTCTTTTTCTAGCACAAAAGGTGCAACAAATGTGAAAGCTGCACAACTAAACAAAGCAAAAGTACCTTTGGATTCAGTAAGTTTTTTTGTTTTCAAATATTTCTACCCCCCCCCCCCCTCTATATATTAGTGTCCAATCAATCTACTGAAAAAATTGTAAAAAAATCGAAAGTTGTTCTTCAAATGGGAAGGTTCTCTCCTCGTTTGATGCAGCTCTGGAGACCGTTTTTGTAGAACACCCCAGGTTGATCCTCCAACCACGACGTGACTTCAGAAATCAAGGCTGCATCAACTGAGAAACGCTTTCCTTTCATAAATAACTTCATGGCTGGCAAGAGGTGAAGGTCAGGAGGATGGGGGAGGATTTCATAACCACATGCCCGCGACATGCGAGTTGTGGACTGGAGCATTGTCCTGCAGGAGGAAGGTACCTTTGCTGATCTTGCCCCGCCTCTTGATTTTGATAGCTTCCCATAATTTCCTTAAAAGTGAAGCATAATAGGTTCCTGTAATTGTGGTATCCTTTGCCAGGAAATCTGTCATCACTACTCCGTCCTGGTCCCAGAAGATTGAGCATGACCTTGCCAGCGGAGGGCTGCACCTTGCCTTCTTTGGAGGTGGTGAGTCCAAGTGCTTCCACTGCATTGACTGGGCTTTGGGTCTCTGGATCATAGTGATGGACCCAGGTTTCATCGTGTGTAATCAGTCTTTTGAAAAACTTTGACTCCTCTTCTTGGCACATCTCCAAATTCATCCTTGAGCACTCGACGCATTCTTGCTTCTGGAATGGTGTGAGCAACCTGGGAATCCATCTGGCAGACACCTTATGCAAATGGTCATGAATGATAGTTTCCACAGACCCTGTACTAATCTTGACATCTTGGGCTATTTGGCAAATAGTAATGTGCCGATCTTCCAAAATGGCAGCTTCAAATTGATGGACAGATACCTTATCAATGGCAGAAGGGGTGGGGGGGGCAACCAAGTCTCGGAGCTGTTTCCATAGACTTCCAGCCATGTTTGAATTCATGATGCCAGCATTTTACAAGGTCATGTGATGGGGCATTATCACCATAAGTTTCTTTCATTTCATCAAAAGTCTCCTGTGGTGTGCATCCTTTCAAATACAAAAACCGGATCACTGCTCGGCATTCAACAGGCTTCATTTCACACCTGACTCAGTTCAAACACCTGTAAAACAGAAACCGCAATTAGTTCAGAGCTGTAATTTGCCACATAACCTGTAGAGATATAAATCATTGCACATGCAAAATTTCAGCTAGATCAGACAACTGGAAGTGAGTCAGAGGCATTACTTATTGCACACCCCTCGTAGGTTGATTCTTGTTCAGGTGTGACCCCCTTTTTTTTTTCTTTTTCTCGAATAACCTACCAAGAAAACAAGGTGTGAAAAAATAAATATAAATGTTACCAAAGGTTAACTAAGTTACTCTTCTCCCTACTTGGATAATTTTTTTGCGTTTTTATCCCTTTTTTCTCAGATCAAACCTTCAATCTAAAGATAGCGATGTCACTTGAACCATTGTGCTATGAATGCGTGATCAAAACAACCTTGTTTTAAAAAAAAAAAAAAAGTTGGTTGGGTGTTTGGAGGTGTAAAAGAAAAAAAGGTTTTAGGAGGAAGGTAGGCTCGAACTCTAAGCCTTGATTCGAAGGTGGAAACGAAAGGGGAGAAAAAAACCCAGACACCTAACCATTTTGACTACGAGGGGAGAAGTGATTAGCGTCTCAAGTTAACGATTATAAATGAAATTGCGCTGCAAGCCAGTTTCTGTTTCCCTCGCTCCACCATTCGCTTTTTTTATACTGAAAAGCGTAATGAAGACTTCGCTGCGATCAAAAAATATCTCAAATAGCGCGTAAAGGTCGGGCAAATTAAAGATAGCCGCGACTCCCGTTCTTAAGTCGTAGATATTATGATTTAGACAGCATATAAAAAGTTTTAAGGAGTGAACCGACCGAGAAGCCCGGCGAAAAAAGCCTTTAGATAGATAAAAATTAAAAAATAAAAACGATATTAAACTTTAAAAAAACTGGATAAACAAAAAAACAAACTGCCTGAAAAAAGTTTTGGTAGGTAGGTAGGTAGGATCGAACCCGGAACCTTGAGGCGAAAGGTGGAAAAAATCTTGACATGTTACCCGCTCGCCCATGACGGCAGAGTAACAGAAAAGTGTTTTAATTTAACAATTAAGTTTTAATTGACAGGTGTGCAAATTTAATGATAATGAGGTCAAACATATCCCGCAGTTAACTTTTGCTGCGAGGCAGTTGTTTTCTTTTCCCAACATAACCTGTTTCTTTCCCCAAGATGTTGGGTGAGGGGGGGGGGGCAGCTTCCTAATATCCCAATGAATAGCAATTGTCTGATATAAGTGGTTTTCCCCACATTGATCAAAATTTATTGCTTTTCTGGACCCTCCTGCCACGAGTGCCAGGGAACTGATGCTATGGATTCAATTTTGCTTTTTTATACTGAAAAGCAAAACAGATGCGAGTGAAAAAAATCTTAAAAATAGCGTGTAAAAGTCGGCCAAATTAAAGATACACGACCTCCCTTTGTAACTTGTAGATATTTATAATTTAGACGGTATATAAAATGTTTTTAGAATGAGTGACCCCACCGAGCACGCTCCGTAAAAAAGCCTTTGCTGGACATACACAAAAAATGCACACACACTAACACACATTTTGCCTTTTATATACATTAGTGGGAGTGCCCGGGTGTAAAAGAAAAAAAAAAAAAAGTATTGGGAGGGAGGTAGGCTTGAGGTGAATAGCCTGATGACTTACCACGACGCTACGCAGGCAGAGAAGTAAGGCAGGGTGAAATTAAACGTTTAAAAAAGCAGATGGTTAAACGAACATGAATGTGTGATTTTTCTAGGTCAAACATCACGCCATAGTTATAGAGAAAATGGAATCACAGCTCGAATTTTGTAACATAATAAAAGATTTGGACGACCTTGTTTCATAAATTAGACATATTATAATTTAGACTGTATATAAAAAGTTGTAGGATTTAGTAACCCCTCTGAGCCCCCCCCCCCCCCCCCCAAAAAAAAGTTTGCCGGACATACAAAAAAGTGCACACCTTTTCGCTTTTATATTATAGATAAATGGTGATTGATTCAATTCATGGTGTTGGAAAATGAAAACTACACATTCCACCAAATTTAAATGTTTATTCTGTTTGTCTAGCATTATAGGAGAACAAGAAAAATGACCGAATTGACACCTAAATATTTGAAGTCTTGATAAAGACTTTAATAAATAAATAAAACAATACTGTTAGAGACCCACCCAATAAATGTAACTGACATTTATTGAGTGGGTCTCTAACAGTATTTTGTTTTTATTTACTATTTTATTTGAAGTCATTTGTGTCAATTTGCAGCATTTTTCTTATTCTCAAGTAATGCTTAACACTATTTGTTTATTGAAGCAAATAAACGTCTTCAAGTAAGTAAAAATACTAAACTTATTCAACGAAGTAGAAGAGTAACTTGCCTTTGGAAACCTTTTGTTTCACTACTTTTCGTACCAGTGTGTATTATAAAACAAACGTCATTCTTATTTTGGTAATCCAGAGATGGGACATCCTACTAGATGCCAGACATTCACCTGCTGTCTCGTATATTTCAATCGAGAGATCTTTTTAAGATTCTAACCATTCCTTTAAGTTTATTTGAATCTCTCTTGCACTTGGTTCCCCAGGTATATTTGCCAAGTAGTTTTTGAAGTTCTTTGAATTGGTTGTTGCTATAATTAGTGCAATGATGGAGATCTTCCTAAGATTCCAGTTTCTTTTACAAGACCTTTTGTATTTCATTATCTTTTCCCTTTCAACTGTTTAACCCAGTATTAGGGACATTAACAGGTTATTTCTTGTCTCGTGTCACTGTCAAGTTTAATAGCCCCATTTTCTTGGTATGTAGCTGTAGGAATTTTATACTCATAGGAAATGATGTATAATTGTTGATGACTAATTATTTTCAAAGAAATACAGTTGAGATGTTATCTACTCTTGTCACCTGTTTGCAAAAAAAAAAATATATATGAATAAGCATCTTAAGTAGTTATAAATAAATCAGAGCAAAGTAGTCACTCTTTAGCCATGTGCATAGACAACTGGTTAAACAGAATGGCTATATTGCTCAGAACTGATATTCATGACAGCTTAAAATGCTTATATTAATTAAAAATTATTTATGCAGATAGGTCACAAACGAGCAGACAAAGCCAAATAAATGAACTAATTTCCCAACGGTATTTCCTTTAAAATGATTTGTCTGCAATAATAATGATTATCGTTGCAAATGTTAAAAAAACGAAGGATTACCTTTTTAAAAGTCTGTTTAAAATGTGTTTAAAATTTTTTGTTTGCAGAAAGCAGAAACCTTGATTGACAGTTTATATTCTGCATCATGGCAAAAGCACACTTCTCGGCCTATGAACTTGGAGGGTTACTTTGTCATCTTACGCTGGTACAATGCTGACCAACAATGGGTCAGTCTGTATTTTGATCACGGCAACATCAGAGAGAAACTAAACAATATCTTCTGCCAATTGAAACCCAAAACTGCCATCAGCAAATATGTCACCTCAGTTTCTAAAACTGATAAAAAGAAGATCATTGCTGTTAAATGGATTCCATATCCAGATGAGGAGGTAAAAGCATCGTTTCTTTTGGGTTTTTACAGTTAAGAGGATGGAAATAGGGGGCGGCATAGTGTGGCTACATATACAAGTTAGCTTAATACTCTTTGCAATACTTTACGTTGAATGCTAACAGTTGCTTTGCTCTTAAGGTATGAGCTTCCCTAACACACAGAACCATAACTTTATATTTCTACATAAAGTTCTAATAAGCAATTGATTATGAGTTTAGTATTTAACATACTAGCAGGTCGCCTAGCTATAAGATATGCTTAAATATGATAGTATATTCTTGCAGATCGCATATAATATAAAGACAATTAGAGAAAATTATCTATTGGTTATTATATTGAAACTAATATATGGTTATGAGATCAAAATTTATATATATATATATATATATATATATATATATATTTTGTTTGGAGAAAGTTTTAGGTAAGTCATTGGTACCGTTGGTTTCAAACCCAATGATCAGGGACCGTTTTAGATACCCATATCCAGCTCTCTTCAGCCAATACTTATATATATATATATATATATATATATATATATATATATATATTAGCTTGATATAGATGTACATAATAATATTTTGATAAGTATGTTTTAACGTAAATAGAGATGGTATGATAAAATTGTGGGGTCTGCGTTCCCGCCTGGCCTCCATAGAATGGAAATAGGCACAAACTTTAATAAAGACTTTTCATATCTATCTGCATAAGTATACTTTGATAATTATGTTTCAGTTTGAAGAAATATGGTATAATAAAATTGTGGTGTTCGTTCGCGCCTGACCTCGATAGAATGGAAATATGTCACAAAGTTTAACAAGGTTTTTTTAACATTAACTGGTATGGTATAATAAATTATGGGGTTTATCTATTTTATTTTTACTTTCCTCATATTTTGTTTTGGTTTTGATAAGCTATCTTTTTACAACCCTTCTTTTTCGTAACCTATCATACTTTAGTAAATCCGAGTCCATTTTCTGTAGGCTGTTTTTGAACCCAGTCAACGAGTACTTTTGCTAGTATATATTAACAATTAGTTAATAAAACATGTTAAAAAACACTTCGAAAAAGAGTTACAAACATTTAATTTTAAAAAGGAAGCACAAAATAAGTGGATAGTCCTTGATCAGCAGAGTTTTGAAGGAGTACTTTCCTTATCAAAGGGTAGGGGTTAACAAAATATGAGATCAGATTTTGTTTGCAAAAGTATTTAATGAAACTACAAGTAAGTCCTAGATCTTACTTGGTAAAAAATAGTGAAGCAGAGGGAAGAAAAGAGTGATTTCACGTGAATGGATGGTCTGGTGAAAAGTAAAATACCCTATGACGGTAAAATTAAAAGAAAGTTAATTAAATTTCCATTTCCACAAGTAAAATCCAAAGGAATCTCATTAATGGAAGATGGTACAAAATCCGATCTCGCATTTTGCTAACCCCTACTCTCTGATGAGAAGGAAAGTATTTCTTAGAAACTCTGGATTAAAGACTATCCACTTATTTTGTGCTTCCTTTTTAAAATTAAATATGTTTTTAACTCTTTTTCAAAGTGTTTTTTCACATGTTTTATTAACTACTTGTTCTTATTTAGTTTTATCAAGCTTTTACATCTGGTTGAGATTACTTTATAAATATTAATTCTTTAATGTTTATAATATACTTTAGATTTGCCATCTTGGATTATCTTGGTAAACTTAATTGTAATTCTTATATAAACTTTGGGTGCCATCAACCAAAACATAACTTTTTCTTTTTTCTTTTTTTTTTTACACCGGCATCAACACATTATCAAGGCCAAGAGGCCACTCAAGGATAAGGATTAAAGAGTGTAGAGTAGAAATTGGACAATATAGTAATCATTAATGAAAATTCAGTAAATTTGTTAACTTATATGGAACGGCTCAAGAACTTATTTACGTTAGACTTGAAGACAACCATATTGTAGTCAGCCAGAAAACTGAAGACAATTCCACAGGCATGCAGTTCTAAGAAAGAAGCTTTGTTCATGGAATCTACGTTTAGGTTTAGACACAGATAAAGAGTGGGGGGAATTATTGAGTGTTTTCAGCTAGACGAGTGTTTCTTGTGAAAGTTTGGTGAGGGGGGGGACCATAGTCGAACACTTTCCATGAAAATAACAATACATCAGAGACAAACTCGCAACATCTCTTCTGTGAGATAGAGGTTGCAGGGAAGAGAAAAGGACATCTCCTATGAGGCTATGAAGTCTATTTTAAACTCTATCAAGGCAGGACAAGTCCTTTCTAGCAGCTCCTACCCAGATGTGGCAACAGTACTCCATCCTTGGACGTATCTGGCTCTTATATAGATAGAGAATTGGATCAGCAGTGAGATATCTACTGGATCACTAGAAAGATCCCACCATTTTTCTAGCTGCTTTGGCAACATTTGATGTATGTGTTCCATTTAAGATCAGGAGTAATGGTAAAGCCCAGAAGCTTGTCAAAACTTGAGGCCTCCCACCCCTTTTTTTTTTTTTTTTTTTTTTTTTTAGCCTCTGAGCCATGCCCGCACACCTGTAATCCCATTTTTTTTTTTTTTTTTTTTAAACGATGGAATCACCTGATCATCGAAAGCAAGCAAGACCCACAGAGTTTTATAATTTTGTATATATATGATTTCAGAAGAAAAAAGTAAATTTCTTTTTCAGAATTTATGGTTTACCTTTTTGTGTGTAACTTTTTTCTGATTGGAAGAGTAAATTTTTTAAATTAAAATCATTTTCTAACGACTTTCTTAAAACTGTTTGGAGTTTTCATAGTTTCAAACCATTAAATCTTTTTATCTTTATTTTTTTATAAACATTTTTTTCCTAATATGCGCTTCATTTTTGACCAACAAAGAACGTATCATTCTTAAAGTAGTAACACTGTATCAGGCATGGTGCTGAGTAGGTGTTATACCAATCTGTCCGTTTTAGGTAGATGATGACCTTAAATGTGTTATGTGAGAAGGGTTTCGTTTGCTAATTATTTGGGGCACCTTTACTGTAAATGCAAAGGTTTTCTAAGGTATATTTTCAAAACCTGTTATTTCCTGGAGAGGTAAATTCCTACAGTATTTAATCAAATTTTATTAGATTAGGAATTTTTTTCTTATTTACAATGTAAAAATTACTTTTTTTTTTTTTTTTTTTTTTTTTTCTTCTTAAAAATTGAAGATTTTAATTTTAGAAAAAAAAAGTTTACTTAAAAAAAAAAAAAACTGTGATTGCACTCTATAAATATTTTAACTTTAATATAGTGAATCTTTTTATAAGTTGTCAAAATTCATCCAAGCATGTGAACAAGCAATTACAATATCCTCTGCACAAATGTTTTCTAACATGCAATACAGTAAAGTTACAAATTTGAATCTGTTGACATTTTATTTTTTTTCTTGATCTTTAAAAAATTTTTTTTTATTTCAGATTTCTCTGAAATCTATCTGGAACGTCATCTGTGCCAAGTATAATCAAGGTGAAGCCCCACCATTCAACACAGTTACCGATAAAGCAAATGAGCCTTTCACTGTGTCGACTCTTTAAAGTAAGTAGCCTCCATATTATTCCCCCCCCTTTTTTTTTTTTTTTTTTAATGGAACTTTAGTGATGTTTTTCAATATAATTAAATGTAATGATTAGGCGTAATGACTCCAAAGGTGAGTTTTAAATTATATCTTTTTATTGGTCTGTGCTGGAAAAGAAATTTAAATTTAAACGGCAAACAGTCAGTCTTTATAATTTGTGTCCTGCAACTGTATCTATTTAGTATACCCGCTCCATCTATTGTAAATGGGAGGGGGGGGCAATTGTGTGGGCGCTTTTAGTTCAGTGATTTTTCTTTTTTTTTTTTTATTCTTCTACCAGAGTTTTATTATTACATTACATTTTCACCTCAAACAAGGCACAGTGCCACTTTGAAGTAGGGGGCTACTATCTGGGATATTTTGAAGGGAGGTAGGCAGCAAGATTACTGTTCGCATTACACTTGTCAGAAGAAGCAGAATCCCGGAAGGGAATTCCAAAATCTTACAGTTCTGGGGAAGAAAGCTTTATTACAGTAGGGATCTCTGTGTAGGGGTGGGATTTAGCTGCTTGTCTGTATTTACGTCGAGAGGGTACAAATGCTTGTAGTTTGTCAGAGCATTCACCATTAAAATATTTGTAAAACCGGCAGAGATGCAACATCTCGTCGATGGGACAGGCTGGAGCTTAGATCAGGACCTATCAGGTTGGCGACTCTTTTGAACCCTGTCAAAGAGTTAGACTAGAAACAGATGCAGCAGCCCAACTGTGACAACAGTACTGCGTATAATGGTGGCCTTATAGGGGTACAGGATACTTTCAGTTTGCATGGTTGGAGGAGGAAATCACTCCAGTTATCAACCTATTTTCACATCAAAGGAAGTATATAATACAGAGTATATGCTATTTTATTTTATATATTTGAAAAAATTATGTATTTTAATAACATAAAATAAACAAATGTGTAGCTTTCTTCCACCTCAATGAAATCACAATTCCAAATTTTAAAAATTGTGTGAATGCTGTATATGTTTAAAAAGTTCTGACTTTAAATTTTCACCAATCATCATAGATTGGTCTGACTGAAACACATTAATGGTGATAGGTGAGTGCTGTATATACTCCAATTTCTCTCTCTCTCTCTCTCTATATATATATATATATATAACTATACAGATTAAATTCTCTTAAATATTACATCTGAAATTTCAGAGATGCAACAATGTTAATCCTACCAATAGGACTAACTTGTGACCCAGAAAAGAAAGTTTACACTTTGTATCTGTACCTAGAAACTGTGACAAACCCAGCTGCTGTTATGACATTTTCATGGGCAAGATGGCTGTTGCTGATGCAGAAAACAATTCTGGAAATACTGAAAAAGGTTTACATTGAACGGTCCACTAAGAAATACAAGACTTGAGTATGCAATATCTCTAAACATCCTCAGAGACCTGGGACGTGGTGGAATAAACATGGCAACTATCTTGACCATAAGCTTACTGACCAAGTAATGAGACTGTATGAGCATATCTTGGGCACTCACGTCTGTGAGCCTCTACAAAATGCTGTTGAGTTTAGGCCCACAAAGAAGCATCCCTGATACCGTTTTGTATTACCAACTCTACTTCGCATTCAGTGATCTCGAGATAGCATTTGACTGGGTCTAGTAATGTACTCTGACAGGCAGTGAGAAGTTTTCGTGTAGGTGTCCATGTTGTCCTGAGCATATGCTCAAATGTTTGCATTTCTCTACACCAAACAGTAAGAAGTTTGGTACTTGGCCCACTTCTTTGTTGTGGTTTTTGAAAGTAAATGACTAATCTTATGGAAGACTAGCATGAAAACAGTATTTTATCTTGGCTTTTCGTCTTCATACTGCAAGATTGTAGCATGTTTGCTTGCACTGTCTGTTGCAGAGGTTTCCACAGAGAGTATAGTGGTATTGCTGTGAGGCTGATATTTGATCCAAATTATGTTTATCCTGCCTTGACAAAGTTCAGAATAGACTTTGTAGTCTAGTGGGAGATGCCCTTTTCTCTTCTCTGCAACCTCTTTCTCACAGAACAGACGTTGCAAGTCTGTCTTTGTTTTATTGTTATTTTTATGGCAAGTGCTCGTCTGAGCTCCAATCGCCAAACATTCGCGAGGAACACTCGTTTGGCTTTAAATACTATCAATAGTTTCTACCACTCTTTATCTGTGCCTAAACCCAAACGTAGATTCCATGAAAAAATCTTCTTAGAACTGCACACCTGTGAAAATCTCTTCCGTTTACCTGCTTTCCAGCTGACTACAATATGGCTGTCTTCAAGTTCAATGTAAACAAGTTCTTGATGAATCGTTCCCCTTAAGTAATCTAATTTACGAAATTTACACTTCTAATGATTACTATATTGTCCTTTTGACCACTGTACACTCTTTAACCCTTATCCTCGAGTGGCCTCTGGGCCTTGATTAGTGGTGATTTCTTTTTTAAAAAAATTGCTAGTTGAACTGTGGCAGATAGCGTTCTATTTAATGTTAAAACTCCCTTTTACTACCTAGATAACATGTTGAATGGTGATGGTGATTATGATTGTGCTGTCACTTTTTTATGTTTTGTGTTACTTGGGGAAAACTCGAGAAATTACTAATCTTTTACATTTAGGCACACTTAAAGGCTTGGCGCGGTCTTTTCAGCTAGTATTTGCTCTGTCATCTTACGTAGAGAGACAGGAGTCTCAAATGCTACTGATCTACTAGATTTTGACATAATGACTCTACCATGATTAAGTTTATATGCGCAGCAAACTGGAGCAAATATCCCTTCAACCAGACACTTGAAATTTTGGATGTGTTGCACAATTGGCGTTGCAAGTAGTTTGGTCATATACAAACATTGCATAAACATAACTCACCTGGATATTCCAGACACTAATAAGTGTGGTAGACCTAGGGTTAGCTTGAGAGCACAAGTAATTTAACTGCATGTGTGAGACGTTGCTTGGTTTCCCACTTAGGAGCCTGGAGAACTCACAGTACTTAACTTAAATATAAAAACCAGATGGAAACATGTTGAAAAAAGTTTCCATACCAATTTGAAAGATGCAACTCTTGTTTCAATTGCAATGTCATTTTGCTTTTTTTTTTTATATATATAATCTTTAATTTTAGTTTCAATGTTTTTCTGCTGATGTGTTTTATTAGTTTTGCATAATGTTTTCTTTGAAATGTTTCTAATCAACCCAATTATTTTAAAGTTTTGGTAAAATATTTGATTTAAATTTTTAAAAATTACTTTTTTTCTTTTTTTTTTTTTTTTTTTTTCTGAAGTAAGATTGTTTAAAAATATCCTGCTTTCTACTAATGAATTGTGCTGACAAAATTCTAATATCTGATCTTTCTACCAAACAAAATATTTTATTTTTATTATTGATCTACATTGACGTAACCATTGAGTTTGTTGGCATGACTATCAAACTATCCGATATCTAAATTTTCTATAAAAATTTTTAAAATATTTCATTCTGTTAAAATATTTTTCTCTTTTTGTTTTAGGTTTTAATCTGCTGGGCTGTGGAGTTGGATGAAAAAATAAAGGATGTAAATTGAATTGCTCTCTTGTTTGTTTTTATTTTTTATTTTCTCCTGTATAATAGTTATTCCAAATATACCAACATTTCAATAATAAAGTGGTTAACTTGACCTATCAGCTTTTGAATACAATGATTTATTTTGAACAAGTTTACTTCTTAAAAATGGGCATAAATGATTTCTAAAGAATGCGACTTTAATTTATTTAAAAATTATATTACAAAATAGTAAAAAAAATTTCTCCAGATAACTGAAGTAGTTGCAGAAAATGACTACACTTTTGATGGCCTTGTGCCTAATTTGTAAATAAAATTTTTACTTGCAAATAATATTTCAAAGTGCAGGGTTGGTTTAGCAATGTGTGCAGTCTGGCATTGCTGTGGCGGAGAATTGGGCCTTTTATGTTGACTAATGCTGGGTATTGTCAAAGTTTGTGATGCATTTTATCCATTTGTTGACAGTACTTCCCTGCCATAATGATTCCGCCTGCATTCAAAAAAATTGTAATGGATGAGACCAGTTGCAGATTACCAATCAGCATGATTTTTTAGTGCAATCTAGCTTCGTGAAGTGTCATGAAGCTTCGTCCATTTCTAACTAGTGCTGAGTATCACCGGTTGTTGTAAAGAACTTACTTTTCATTGCAAGTCACAACCTGGTTGAGAAACGGGCCCTTGTGTAAAAGATGAGACTTAATAACAGCGTTTCTTTTGGCTGTCTTTCAATTTGTGAGACACATTTATCAAGTTTTTTCTTTTGTCCTTCAATCTCTCTAAACTAGTTAAAAATCGTATTACGTCTAATTCAAAAGCAAGTTCTCAAACTGCAGATTGGCTTTAACTAAGGCTTTTAATTGATCATTGTCATCATTTTCCAGACTTGACGCTGCCATGAAATTTCTTAAATTACTATTGTGCTGTGCATTCAGTAGCGCTTCCTGGGCCAAACGCTTTATCATGAGCTTTGACAGCAGCTTTTCAGCCTAGCTTGAATTGAAATAAGAAAATTGTGCTTTTCCATCTTATATTCAATGTTCTGAAAGTTTCAAAATGATTGTAATTTATGACTGAGCGAAAAACACTCTTTAAAATGATATACGAAGTAAAGGAGTTTTTTTGTTTTTTTTTTTATTACATTTTCACCCCAAACAAGGCATATTGCCACTTTGATGTAGGGAGTTTAGCAGCAAGATGTCTGTTCACATTACACTTGAATTTCTGCATGTCAGTACAGTTGGAAGCAGGAAACTGGAAGAGAATTCCAAAGTCCTGCACAAGGGCCCATTTCTCAACCAGGAGTGAGACTAGTAGCAGATGCACCAGCACAAATTCCTAATGAACCGCCCCCTTAAGTAAACATTTCATCAAATCTACACACTAACGTAATGTATTTGCAATAACCCTTATCCCTGAGTGGCTTCCGGGCTTAGATAAGTGGTGATCACTGTAAAAAAAAAAAAGTTCTGGGGAAGAAGCTATTAGAGTAAAAGGCTTTCTTACATCTCGACTGAAGGGGTGGGACTTTGCTGCTTGTCGGGTATTTTCGTTGAGGTGGTACAAGTGCTTGTAGTTTATGAGAGCATCCACCATTAAAATACTTGTAAAACAAACAGAGGGATGTAACATTATGTCCGGTGGGACAGGGGCTGAAGCTTAGATGACAGTTCAGGACCTATTAGGTTGGCAACTCTCTTTTGGGCCCTGTCTAGGAGTGAGACTAGTAGCAGATGCAGCAGCCCAAATGTGACAGCAGTACTCCATACATGGGCGAATGGTGGCTTTGTAGAAGTACAGGATACTTTTAGGCGTAAGTAACTTTCTAGCACGATAGAGAGAGCCAACCTTCTTTGCAGCAGCCTTAGCAATGATCTCAATGTATCTTTCCTGTGAACGTTATGCCAAGGTGCTTGAATGAAGTGCTCTCGGGTAAAATATCTCTAGCCATAGCTATTGATGGTTGGTAAGGTTTCATGTAATTATTAAAGGAAACTAGCTTTGGGCACGTTGAACATTACCATCCATTTATGGCCCCATTCCACTACAGACTGAATATCTTCCTCTAGGTTTTTGGCCATTACCTTAGATATGTGCGCATTAGTTTTCTCCACGTGCCTGCTATAGAGCATGGTGTTGTCAGCAAATATACCCATCTCAGACAATTTTATCAGATAAGTCATTTATGAATATCAGAAATAATAAAGGTCCAAGGATCGATCTCTGAGGTACACCCGCATTTATATAAAATTCTTTGGACATACGCCCATCGAGGACAACCTGGATTCTTCTCTCATTTAAGAAAGATCTAATGCTAAGCATTCGTCCAGTAATACCATAGGATTTTATTTTCATGAGAAGACCCTGTCAAAAGCCTTAGATATATCTAGGGCTACTGCTCTCCCCTCCCTTGCCTTATCCAGTGCTTGGTATAAACGTTCAGAGATTACAGTTAGAATATCTGCAGTAGAACAGGTTTGCCTAAATCCATATTGGTGATCTGACAGAAGTTTAGCAGCTGTAAGGTGTTGGACTAGAACTTGATTAATTAAGGACTCAAATATTTTGGTGAAAAGAGGGAGGAGGCTAATTGAGCGATAATTTAATGGGTCAGTTCTTTTACCAGAGTTTTTGTAAACTCCTACCACAGAAGCAGTTTTCCAGCAGCCAGGAAAGCAAGATTCGTTAAGGAGTTTTAGTGGAGCATTTTTTTAATAGCACAGCTGGGATGAGGTCACGTCCACATGCTTTTGAGATGTCTAGTTTTTTTTATAATATCATGTACTTGGGAGGGTGTGATCTTTAGATCATCTAGAGTGGTTTCTGTCTGCAGAGGAAAATCAAGGAGGGAATGGCTTGCTGGTAGAGTTTGAGGCAAACTGACAGGCAAGCATGTTAGCTTTCTCAGTTGCTGTGCAAACAACCTCATGATTGTTTGATAGTGGAGGGTATTGTCGATTGTCCATTATTTACTACACTGTTGCAGATTTTCCAGAAATCACGAGTTCCTCATTTTTGCGCTTCAATGCATTTCCGGGTGGTTTCAGTATATTTACTCTTAGCTGTTGCTACTTCTTTCTTACAATTATTTCTAGCTTCTATATGTTTTTGTCTGTACAGGACTTATGCCGGATAAATCTACAGTATGCATGTTGGCTCTGAGCAATGGCAACTGCGCATGTAGAAGTAAACTATTGGGGAGAGTGGGGTTTACTATAGAACTCCCGTGTAGGAACACGTGCTTCAATTGCTGCTTTGAACCATTCAGTAATCTCATTTGTGCACTGTTCTACTGGAAGAGAAAAGATTTCCCCATGGCATCTCTGATGTGATCTCTAATGGCTTCCCAGTTAGCCTTATTGTAATACCTTGTTGTTTTGAGCAATGGCTCTTCAACTTGGGATCCAGAGTTTAGATTAATGTCTATCATTATTACAGCATGATCAGCATTCCCGAGTGGGCACTGAGCATTTGTTACACAATCATCAGGAACAGTTGTCAGAAATAGATCTAAAAGTGAGGCTTGCTGGTCCTGGCGATCTGGGAGACAGGTCAGGAATGTTATTGTCTGTGTCAGGGAATAGGATATAGCAATGTTATGTAACGGGAACGATGTCCCGGGCATGCGTCGTCTAGTGGTGGACCCCTCCAGCGTGACCAGACTCATACTGGTCCCTGGAAAACATACCTCCGCTGCTCCAGGCACGTTAAACGTGCATGACCCCAAGTCCGTGTGGCAACATTGTCTTCTTCGGCCGTCACTCTGATTTTGTGTCTGTGTCTTCGTCGTCTGGCGTCGGGGCATACCTGAAATAAACTGCATCTTCACTTATGCCGGCAATCGAAAAACAAAGAGAAAACTCTGAGGTCATTTTCGTTTAAACCAAATAAAATAATTATTTGCAATCATTCTACATCTGTTTAAAGTCATGTTTTCGTTATCCGCGCTTCGTGATGCAGGTTGTATACTTGAGATTTCAGGTTAATTCTCTAGCTAAGAACAAGATCTTTTTAAGTTAGTCCTTACTGAGATTTCTGCCCCTGCCTCTCACCCCAGGCGGGGCGAGAGCCGATGTGTACGCTTCGCTCGCTAGCCAAAGACTTCCAAAACCCTTCTATCCCTTTTTCGAGTAGGCGATCATTGTTTATATCAAAAGCATCTTCCTTCCTTTTCTCCATTATCTTCTATTCCCCCCTCTTTCTTCTCTTGTGAATTTCTTTTTCTATCCCTCTATTTTCTTATTCTTTTCCCTTTCTCTATTGTTTTGTGAACATATCTGTCAAACTAGCTTGGTGGTCTCTGAGTTAAAACACCACGGGTCCCCGACTCCGAGCAGACATTTTGGAACCCAATTCTCGAAACTGTCCGAATCAATTACGTTAGTTAAAACTCATTCTCACCAGATCCAACTAGAAAAATAATCTCTTTTTTTTTCGCCATTAAAACAGATATCCTGTCTCCCGAAGATCTCATAAACGCTTGTCTTAATCTTTGACACAGTATCAACACGCCCCCCCCCCCCGGCCATAAGCATTCTTATCTTCACCTAGCTGAACGGGACACCCGGCATCGTCCGGTGTCCCGTCACAGTTATGGATGACGCTACAGCTGTGTCAGTGTAGTTAGAGAAGCCAAGCCAATTTCTGTGGTGAGCAGTAGTCACTAAATACATGTATTTGGACGCTAGTGTCAAGGGAGAGTGCTACATCTATGCTGTCAGACACATGATTGATTATAGTACAGTCCTGGGTTGATGGAGAGTGATAAAGAAAATACAGGTAGTTAACGCTATGTTGTAAAGTTAGTTTAAAGTACATAAAGGGTTGGTCACCTGACTCTAGTTTAGATTCCTTAGACATGGGGAGGATATTACGAATATAGACTCCAAGTCCGTGCGTGTGTCTGTCAGAGTCCTTACAACAAAGTGGAAGATAACCAGACCTGTTAAAAATGTTAGTGCTAATATATCTGGGGAGTTTTCTAGGGGAAATGATTCTACATCATCTAAGTTAGTTCTAAGTCATCAGATATTTGTAAATGCAAGCCTCAAGGGAGGAGGCGAATTGTTTGAGTGTGTGTCTGGTTTGAACGTTTGTTTTTTTAAATTGAGCTGTCATTTCATTTTATTTCATAGTTTTTCAGATCTAGAGTGAGGTGTTAGGCAAAACGTATGTGCATAGCCACCATCATGCAACATGAGTAGACCATCAGCCGACTCCTCATCCACAGGAATGTGGCCTTGGGAATGCCCATCAGAGTTGAGTGCAGGGTCCCTTTCCATGCGCGGCATGGCACTACAAACCTGATATTATACAACTGATGATAGAGCAGCTGCTCTAAGCGCTGCCAAAGAGTTAGGGCTCCTGTACTGTTAGTTAGAAACAGCAACCAGCAACTCTCAAACCTGTCAGTCAGGAGTGACCCAGTCCAATCATGTTGCATGTATGGTGAACAAGCACCTCTAAGATGCTCAGATGTAGGGGAAGGGAATGAGGCAAATGTTGGGGATGGCATTCATTGACCTAGTCAGGAAACAAGGCTAAGCACTGGGCGTATCTAATGAGTCCCTGCAACTGCACCTCTGCTCCTGGCTAATAGGCAAAGAAGGAGTATGGAAGCTGGGCGATAGGTAGAGCCTATCTACTCCTTAAGCAGTTTAGGTTTGCAAACCGGTGATTTGATTAAGTCACCAACTCTAAGGAGGTTGTTGTCCAGAACTGAGGAGGCCTCGCTCCCCTGTTTTGCGCAAAGACGTATGAGGTCAGTGGCACAGGTTTACAAATTTGAGTTTTCCTTCTAGATGGATGACCTGATCAGATCTACGGGTCCATCAGCACTGGTTTCAAGGCTAGGTATTTCTATGCCCCCACACGGATAGTTAGGATTACTACAGTTAGTATCAAAGAATTAGTATCTGCTTTGAAGTTACACTCCTCAGAATTGGAAAATGTGGTTACGTTTGGAAAGGAATTATGTATGAGTATGGGTTGTAGGTTGTAATTTTTACTAGGAAAAAAAAAGATAGAATATGGTTTTTTGGATTAATGCCTAATTGGAAAATTATAGTATAAGGGTTAGGGCGTGTCTTGAGATGCGGTTAGGTGTTAGTTTTTATGTAAAGATGATCACCAGTACGTTTCCCATCTAAGTGAAGGAAATGTAGTTTGCTAGTTAATATAGATCACTTATAGTCAGCTACAAACTGTGGCTAATAGATATATAATCTATAGAGTATATATCTAGGTTAAACTAATGCATGCCTTAACGAAAACTTATTTGAAATCAAAATTAAAAATTCTGCAAGAACCTTCTTGTCAATCTAATTTTTAAATATTGAAAATATAATTTAAATACAATGTTCTAAAATTGCATCGTATTATTGTGATACAAGAGTTATGTCCCTTTATCAGGGAACAACCTACATTGGGTTGTTTAATAAAGGGATGTAACTTTTGTATCTACAATATCGGGAATTAAAAACACAACATAGACCAATCTACAATGGGGAAAATAATATTGAATCACTCTTTGTTGGCCAAATATAATTTGGACAGGGAATGTAAATATTAGTGTCAATAGGGTATTGTTGTATGTCAAAAAAAAAAAAAAAAATTGATGTTTTGAAATCACACATGACTGGCACTAAACAAAAATCGAACAAAAACTAAATAGTTGACCAATTTTGTTGCACGTTAGAGAACTTCATGTACTGTGTGGTCTTTAAAACTACTTCATGAAATAAACAGATGAATGAAAATGACTTCCTGTTGTCAATTAAGTTTTTTTGGTTTATGATATTGTTTATATATCAAATTTTGTTACAGAAACTTGAATTTTGTCTGGAGAAGGCCTTGAAAAACTTTAAAAAGTCCTTGAAAATGAACATTGATTCAATTAAATTCCTGTGTTTGTCATTTTTTTTTCCAATTGCCGTATTGTCTTTCCGCCCAAAAAGTTCTAAGACTAACTTTAATACATCAGCTCGTGCTGCAGGGATGTTAACTTTTTTTTTTTTTTTTTTTGTAAAGACTATTGCCAATTTTTCATGATGAAGACCAGGTGACTAAGTGATGTATCGGGGGAAAAAAAAAAAATTTAAGATATATTTCATTATTTTTACATGAAATAAATAAAATGTTATTGTTTTGAATTTGTTTTTAGTATTATAAAAAATATACTACTTAATTTTCTTTTTTTTTTTTTTTTTTTTTTTTAATAGAAAAATCAGACAAGTTCTGACACTTAGCTTTCTAATATATTTATGTAATACCACATGCTACCTCGCTCGTCCCTGTTTTGATAATCTCTTCTTGTTCTGGCTGTGTTAATTCTCACATTGGTGGCTCTAGAGTGGTGGGAGGGGGGCGCATGGGTTCACAAGTATAAAATTAAAATAAAACACAAACTCCAACATTTTCTGCAAATATCCGTTGCACTCTGCGTGTGTGACGCCATCAACCTTCTACGTCCACATCTATGTTCTGTTGAGGGCAGCATTCATCGGTTGATGTCAGCTCATCTTGATCCTTCAAAGCTTTCGATCTGATCTAAACCACAACATGCAGTTAAACGCAGTCAGCTGAAAACTGTTATCAGCCATCACAAACGTAAAGGTGTGTACAACTATCGAAAAACTCACCGTCACACCTTCAATTAACTCTAAAATATATTGACCAATCTTTTGTTTTGGTTCATTGTTTCCATTTACTATCACACCTTGATTAACAATTGTTAGCTTTTTTGTGCTCCTTTTTGAACAACTTCCCATCTATTGTTCTGCTGATAAACTCATTTCCTCTTGTATTTTTTTCTTTTTAACACTTGGGACAGGAGAGAGGACGTTGATAGCATCACATTTGTACAAGATCAAAGGTTGAAGAACTTAACTACAATTATTGCAAGAATATAGATTGGCGTTAAGAATTCTATAAATATAGAAACTTTTTATGGGATTTAATTAAAATAAAATTTCAAATTCTGATCCTTCAGTAAGATATCTTCCTAAATAAAACTTTTTTTTTTCAAAGGAATCTCACTAAACATTCTTTTGAACCTTAAAATTCTGTAGAGTATAACATTTTTATTTTGAAAAACTATTTCCCTATTAAAATTAGTTTTTGTTTTTTTTTGTTTTTTTTTTGTTTTTTTTTGCTATTACGAGCTGGATGTTAAGGCCTTTAGTTTTAACTACACCGTTTGTTCAGTCCCCTGGGGACTTTTGGGGCTAAATGGGGAGGAGGGGAGTGCTGAACTTAGTCATTTTTTTTTTTTTTATGCCTCGTTCAGTGCACTCATGGGACCATGCGTGCCTCACTTGTTCTACCTAAAATGTCTTGGGTTATTCAGACTACTGTCCTCATCTTGAGTATTATTCTCGTGTTACAACCTATGCAACATCTGATCTTTTTCAGCTGTATCTCTGAATGCATATTCCATGCACCGGACAAGGTGAGAGAAGCTAGGGTGGTAACCCTCGTTATATCCCAAGCATTTGACAAGAAAGTCTTATGAAAATTACAGTATAATTGGATGAATATTTAATGTAATTCATTACTTTTTTTGAACACAAGAGAAAAATCCAAATTGTTCTCAACAGCCGTACATCCAAATAACATGATATTAATGCAATTCTGTTTGCCAAAAAATTACACTCCACCTTAGACAACATCTGTCGATTGATCACTAGCTGCTTGAAATCTATCAGCCTGAACAACTTGCATCTCCTTGTTGACAATTATCCTGCAGATGTGAGACAAAAAGTTGCCAGCCGAGAAGAGATCACAAAATCTATTGGTGATGAATGCCATCTTCATGGACGTGAGCCAACAGTCCAACTTCTGAAGTCAAAGAAGCTTCCTCAGTCATGTGGAACCTCTAATAACATCTCAGGAAGAAACCAGATGGCTATAGAATGCACCCTCCTCCTACTGAACTCATCCCTCTCAATTCACATACACCCTGAATCTAATGGGGAAACACTCCACTGCCTGAAAACGAAAATAGAGCGATTACAAGTTTCTATTAGATGGGGGTTTGTGGACAGAGACGTCACATGATGCAATACTGCCCTATCTGTCCTTTAGTGGCCAACTTACGCAGCTTGAAAGATCTTACAGACTAAAACAACTCCCTGTATTTCCTCCTATAACAGACAACACGCTATGCAACATACAAATATCTGTGCGTGAGGTCACCAAGCTAATCAAGAGCCTTAATTCCACTAAAGCAACTGGCCCTGACGGCATTCCAGTTATAGTGCTGAAAAAGCTCCAACCAGAACTTGCCCCCATACTTACAAAACTGTTTAAGCGTTGCCTTAAGGAGAAGTGCTTTCCAACACCCTGGAAAACCTCATCAGTATGCCCTGTATTTAAGAATTCAGGTGAAAAGTCATCTCCCTCTCAGTACAGACCAATAAGTCTCCTGTGTGTCATGAGTAAGTTGTTGGAATCCATATTAAATAAAGTAGTAGTCAACCACCTCAACAGAAACAACCTTCTTAGCGACATGCAATATGGTTTCTGCTCTGCAAGATCTACAGCAAATGTTATATCTCATAGGATTAGTGAATCTCTCTTCCTTTCTACGGAAATTGCTCTTGACATATCAAAGGCCTTCGATAAGGTATGGCATAAGGGCCTACTTCACAAGATTTCCAGCTACGGTATTACTGCAAATGTTTTCTCAATCATTAAATCATTTCTCTCTGATAGGTTCATAAGAGTAGTGGTTGATGGGCAGAAATCAGAGGCCCACAGTATTAATGCTGTAGTCCCCCAGGGGTCTATCCTGGGCCCAACTCTCTTCCTGATCTACATCAATGACCTCCCTAAACACATACTTAAATCATTCGTTGACATCTATGCTGATGACACGACCATCTATGGCAACACATCAAAGGCCGTAAATGACAAAGTTCTCTCTAATTCTCTCTCCTCTGATCTTGAGCATGTGGTACAGTGGGGGAAGAGGTGGCTGGTCACTTTTAATGCATCCAAAACCAAGCTTCTATCATTACATCATCAACGCTCTGATCCCCATCTGGCATCAATTGAAATGGATGGCTCTCGTCTTGGAGAGGCTCCATGTTTTGACAAGCTTCTGGGTTTGACCTTTACTCCTGATCTGAAATGGAACACATACATCAAATCTATTGCCAGGGACGCTGGGAAAATGGTGGGATCCTTCTACTGCTCCAGAAGATATCTCACTACTGATGCAATTCTCTATCAGTATAAAAGCCAAGTACGTTCAAGGATGGAGTACTGCTGCCACATCTGGGCAAGAGCTGCTAAAAACAGTCTATCCTGCCTTGACAGAGTACAAAATAGACTTCGTGGCTTAGTGGGGGATACCCTTTTCTCTTCCCTGCAACCTCTTTCCCACAGAAGAGACGTTGCAAGCCTGTTTTTGTTTTATCATTATTTCCATGGCAGGTGCTCGTCTGAGATCAAATACCCCCCCCCCTCGCCAATCTTTCACGAGAAACACCCGTCTGGCTAAAACTACTGTCAATAATTTTCCCCACTCTCTATCTGTGCCTAAATCCAAACATAGATTCTTTTTTAGAACTGCATGCCAGTGGAACTCTCTGCCGCTTGCCTGTTTCCCACCTGACTACAACTTGGACATCTTCAAGTCCAACATAAACAAACTCTTGACAAACCGCCCCCTTAAATAAGACACTATCAAAACCCCCAATACTAATGATTACTACAATACTATCTCATTGATTACTGTACATGCAATAACCCTTATCCCTGAGTGGCCTTCAGGCCTTGATAAGTGGTGACCCCCATGTAAAAAAAAAAAAAAAACAATAATGCAAACGACTATATAAGTGGGATACTTGTATAACCACATGCTTCAAAGACGTGAAAAGAAAAATTCCTTTTAAATTAATAGTCCTGAACCTTTTTTCCTTCATCACCCATTTCTAGTTTTTTTCAGTATAGATATGATTTTTAAAAATCATGACTTATTACTACTGTCAATAATTTTCCCCACTCTTTATCTGTGCCTAAATCCAAACGTAGATTCCATGAGCAGAGCTTCTTTCTCAGAAGTGCACGATTGTGGAACTCTCTTCCGTTCGCCTGTTTCCCACCTGACTACAACTTGGATATCTCCAAATACAACATAAACAAATTCCTGACAAACCGTCCCCTTAAGTAAGCTACTATCAAATCTCCAATACTAATGATTACTACAATACATTCATTGATTACTGTACACGCAATAACCCTTATCCCTGAGTGGCCTCCGGGCCTTGTTAAGTGGTGACCCCCATGTAAAAAAAAAAAAAAAAAATTAAAAATAAAAAGAGCATAAAAAGGGACATAATTAAATATTAGTTATAAAGTAGAATTATCTCCCTTAAATCACAAAATTTCACGTTTTTCATGTAATTTAAACTAAAAGAAATAGATACGTTTGTAACCAAGATTGGATTGATTATCAAATTAACTAGTATTTAATAACGGGCATTAATTTGTAAACAACAAAGGACAATGGTTTCATTGTTGCATGTTAAAAGTTTTGTTTTTGAGCTCTCAAGAACAATGTATTTATTAATCGAACAACCTTTTTTGTTATATTTGTTTTATTTTACTAGCCTGGGTGTCTGGCATTTCCCGGGTATTTGGAGGTGTGTGTTGAGCAAAAAGAAAAAAAAGTGGTAGTAGGCAGGCAGGTTCGAAACCGTACCACGAAGGAGGAAAAGAATGTTAACAAAAAAAAAAAAAAAGTGACGTCTTTGCTGTTGCATCCATCACCAAACTGGAAATGACAAATGTTTAAATTAAGGCTAGTCAATTGAAAAAAGGGGTTGACTTTCGAAAATATTGTCAAAAAAAGCGACCCCTCCCTGTAGAATGTGCCCAGTTGAGGGTGAGGGAATTAATGTTTTTAGCCAATTTTTTGATATGCTGTTCAAAGGATCGAGCTTCAAAACAATACCGATCTTGTGAAAATCCATTTCCTCTGTTAAAAGTTTTAGGCAAACATACATACATGCATACATTCAAACAGACAGGTGAGATTTATATTATAGATGATCATTTCCTCTCAGATAAAATGCACAAACAAAATAAAATTTGGTACTTGTCCAGAACTCCTGTCCCATATGGAAAAACAAAAATAAGTAAAAATCTTTATCATATATGTACTCATGACAGAAAGAAAATATCATACGAGGGGCGTGCAATAAATAATGCCTCTGACCCACTTCCAGTTGTCTCATCTAGCTGAAATTTTGCATGTACAATGATTTCTATCTCTACGGGTTATATGGCAAATTACAGCTCTGAACTAATTGTGGTTTCTGTTTTACAGATGTTTGAACGTCAGGTGTGAAATGGAGCCTGTTGAATGTCGAGCAGTGATCCGGTTTTTGTATTTGAAAGGACGCACACCACAGGAGACTTTTGATGAAATGAAAGAAACTTATGGTGATAATGCCCCATCATATGACCTTGTAAAACGCTGGCATTGTGAATTCAAACATGGCTGGAAGTCTGTGGAAACAGCTCCCAGACCTGGTCGGCTCCCCCCTACCCTCTTCTGCCATTGATGAGGCACCTGTCCGTCAAGTTGAGGCTGCCATTTTGGAAGATCGGCACATTACTATTTGCCAAATAGCCCAAGATGTCAAGATTAGTAAAGGGTCTGTGGAAACTATCATTCATAGCCATTTCCATATGCATAAGGTGTCTGCCAGATGGATTCCCAGGATGCTCACACCATTCCAGAAGCGAGAACACGTCGAGTGCTCAAGGATGTGCCAAGAAGATGAGTCAAAGTTTTTCAAAAGACTGATTGCACACGATGAAACCTGGGTCTATCACTATGATCCAGAGACCAAAGCCCAGTCAATGCAGTGGAAGCACTTAGACTCACCAACTCCAAAGGCAAGGGTGCAGCCCTCCGCGTGTAAGGTCATGCTCACAGTCTTCTGGGACCAGGATGAAGTAGTGATGACAGATTTCCTGGCAAAGGGTATCACAATTACAGGAGCCTATTATGCTTCACTTTTGAGGAAATTAAGGGAAGCTATCAAAATCAAGAGGCGGGGCAAGATCAGCAAAGGTACCCTCCTCCTGCAGGACAATGCTCCGGTCCACAACTCGCATGTTACCAGATCAGAAGCATGTGCGTGTGGTTATGAAATCCTCCCCATCCTCCTTTTCCCAGCCATGAAGTTGTTTTTGAAAGGAAAGCGTTTCCCAGATGATGCAGCCTTGATTTCTGAAGTCACGTCGTGGTTGGAGGACCAACCTGGGGTGTTCTACAAAAATGGTCTCCAGAGCTGCAGCAAACGATGGGAGAAATGCATAACTCTGGGTGGTTCCTATGTAGAGAAAGAATAATAACTGTGCCAAGTTTCGTTGCTCTACTGCTATGGGAAGTGGGTCAGGGACATTACTTCTTGCACGCCCCTCGTACATCAAAAATCTCAAAATGATTAAGTTATTTTATTTTTAAACAAGAAAATTAAATTTAATAGCTAAAGCACAACCGACGATATGACATCTTGAAAAATCTGAAGGAACAAGGGAGATAACTTCAATTAATTCAAACTTTTGCAAGATTTTAGAAAAGTCATCTCCAAAATAATTCCAAATTAATTCAATAATTCCTCTTAGAGGTTTTTAAAAATACAAACAAATCAGCGATTCTGAAAATGAAAACAAATCAAAGAATAACATTCAAAATGCATTTCACCGGTAAGGAACCAGTGAAATGTGTTTGGGTGTACCTTTTGAAGAAAGTAACATTTCATTTAAGGGAAATATGTAACTGTTTTTATATAAATAATTTGTATTTTAGTTCTCATATTTGTGACCGGGTACTCTATTGATTGCTTTTCAATGCACTCTAACACTATATATATAGTAAGAATGAAGCTAGCAAGAAAAATATATCTGTATGTTATATTAGCTGATTTTGTAGAGATAAAGGATAGTGGCAAGTGATGGAAATATTTTAGCACTTTAGAGGCAGCCCACTTTCTTTGCAACAGACTTAGCAGTATTTCTACGCATCTTTTTTGAATAGATATCGCTATGAAGCCTCTTGATGTAAGGAGCTAACAAGAATGAAAAAGGAGTATCGCAAAAACAAGAGACGCCTACTGACCTTGGTCTTGAAAAGACCAAGTTTGTAAGTAGAAGGAAAACAGTTAGCAGGAAGAGAGTTTCACAAACTTGCAGTTCTTGGAAAGAAACTACTGGAATAGAAAATTAATGGAATTAAAACAGCGAATTGATGGAAACCACTACACCAACGATTCAAACGAATTGGAGAAAAATAAGCAGAGTATAGATCAGATAATTCTGAAGAACACGTGCCATAATAGTATATATAAAAAAACAAACTAGCAAAATCATGTTTGTTATGACAATTAGTAATTGAAAAGGTTTCTTTAATTGTTATAAAAGAGACTTTGTTCAGTTAATTATAAATTACGGTTAATTATGACAATTATAATTGAAAGATTGTTACGCAAGAAGTATTAGTTAATAGAAATGCTTATTTCTGCATATGCACTTATTTTTCAAGACACCTGAAATACTTTGTATAAACTTCTAACGTCTTCAAAAAAAAAAAAAAAAATTAAAAAAATAAATAAATAAATACTATGCATGTAGGTACATTTTTCTTCTGAACTTTTAAAAGGTGAATTAGCCATGGGAAAATTTTAGTTTTAATCAATTAAAAAAAACAAAGTAAAATCTTTGAGTGATAACAAAAAAAACAAAATTCTCTTACCCTTTCTTATCAAAGATATTAGATTTTCAAACTAGCTAGTGTCAGAATGATAGGAAAAATTTTTTTAAAAAAACTGTTAATGTGGTAAGTCTTTTCTAAGATATCTTGGGAAAATCTGAATAGAATTAAATTAAAAAAAAAAAAAAAATCTGAAAAATATGTTTGTTTACTTCAAACGTTAAGGTTACAACAAACAAAAAATAAACAAATTTTCCTTTTCTGGTTAATACAAATTTATTAAGAGACAAAAAATAAAAAAAATATTCACACATTTTTTCTTCAAGTTTTTAAAATTATTTTTTATTGCCAATGCTTATGTACAGATGCTGAATTGAAGAAGGTCTTCCATTGCTCGTCACTAAAATCTTATATCATGTGTTACCGAGCATCAAAGACAATCACTGGAAAAAAACGTTAAGGAAAAAAGGTAAAACATAAAAATTGTCAAGAATTAGATTTTTTCACAAAGTGTCAACCAACATAAAATATCATTTAAGAATGAAATTTCATCACAAGTCTCCTTCGTTTACTCATAGTAAATGCTGCAATTTGCTAACAGACGAATTTGAGGTGCAGAACTCTATTGTCTTCTGGGACAGATGGTACCAACAACAATGAATAAATAAATAAATAAATATCTGTTCCTGAACAGAAAAGTTAGTAACCCCTACCCCACCTCGCTCTTTACTTTAGATTTAGAGGTAGATAATTTCTTTCCTAATTCATTTCAAACCGCTGAAGTTGTCAGACTTAGTTTTTTGCTTCCCCTCATCACTAAAAATAGTTTCGTCAGGAAGTAAAGAAAAACATGTTTAACTTGCTAATTTTTGCATGATGGGATCAAAGTACATTCTCTTTTTTTTTCATTTATCCAAACAATATTTATAGCTTAGTTTTACTTAAGTCAATGGTACAAAAATATTTTCACATTCACTATGTATATATATATATATATATATATATATATATATATATATACACACACACACTGACAGGAAACTTTGCAAAATGCAATCAATGTTATAATTCATTTGCATATGCATTTTTTTTTAACAGTATCTGATAAATTCTGATTCTCCTTTTTCATTATATATATATGTAATAGTTTTCTTGATATTAAATATATTTTCTTGATATTTAAAATTAATTAAAGCAATGTAATGAAAAAAAAAAAAAAAAAAAAAAGATTCAAAATATTAATTTTCATCTGATTTTTTTTTTATTATATTTTGCACACACACACACACACATTTACACATAGCAAAAACTTGGAATACTTTGGAAGAATGATGTAAAAAAAAAAAAACCCAAAAAAACTCTGCATAAACAAGAATTTTCTGCTGATAATTAAATATTAAACTTATTTTAAAAACTATATTCGTTGTTTTATTGTTGCTATTAATGATAACTTTAATCTATATCTATATAAAAATAACCTGTCCGTCTGTATGTGAAATGCTCTCTACCAAATTACTGTCAATTTTTGGTTTATAGACTTGAAACTTGATATATAGGGAATTTGAACCTGTGGAACAAATTCAATTTGTTTTTTAACTGGTAAAAATAGCTGCTAAAGAATCAAATTGAAAATTTGGAATTTGGCAGACGTAAGTTGATAAACCTGTATCTTCCATGCATGCACAAGCTTGGTTGGTTGTTTTACGGCATATCAACCCTTTTCAGATTATTTAATGCCGAATCTAGTTATTTTGAAGAAAACTTTTTTAATAGTATATATTTGTTGTTTTCAAGTTGGTTTCTATTTAACCCATAGTTGGGACTCTAACAGGTACTACCACTCCGGGTCAGAGTGGACCTGGGAGCAATGGCAATTAAAGGGTGGCTCCACACTCCCCAAAGGATATAGTTTAAGGTCATATCCAAAACCAGCATGCACAAATATACATTTAAGTTAGTTAATTTGATAAATTTCAATATGCATGTCGTTTTATCTCAGATAGTATTGAATAACTCTGAAGAGCTAAATCTGGTTTTGATTCTAGCCCATGGCACCCAAGTCATATTTTGCTTTTCTTTTAAACTTTTTAAATCACTAGTGTGTACAATATAATAATCAATAAAGGATTGGCTCTATAATAATATGTACAAAATCTGTATAAATTAAAATATATTTAAGCATATTTTATAACTAGGCAATGCCGAGCAGCCTGCTAGTTAGACAGAGAAGAAAAGTCCACCCCTCATCTTTCCAAATTACAACAATTTATATAGATTTTTTGTTTTCTTTTTATAACTCCATTAAGTCTATTTTTCTGTTAAAAAGTAATCATTGCAACTTACTCAGTAATATAAAATTGTTTTATTTGATCAATGGACATTCCATTTTTTTGTTTATTCATTTCATTATATAATCAGTTTTTAATGGGGGAATTCATTTGCATTTTTATGCATATACGAAGTCAAATCTTTTAATTTTGAATATAAAAATGCCACATAAAAAAAAACATTTATTTCTATTTTTCCCTAATTAATAAAATTCGACTATGTTCATTCTCAGTAAATTTCTTCAACATTGGAATATATCAAATAACACCATGGCAGTCATCTTTTTGTTGTTGTTCTCTAAATTATTAGGATATCAAATGAAAATTATCTCTTTGTTTTTTTTTTTTGTTTTTTTTTGTCTTTAGAAGATGACAGCTTCATTAATTGCTGCTCAGAGGGTAGGGGGGGTGAGCAGTGGTAATTTTTGCTCATATATATATATATAACACATATTAGTATATTTAGGCAGTATTTTTTCTCTAAAATGATTCATGGAAGTCAAAAACATTCGTGACCATGGCAAATTTCTTTTTACACTTGAACAGAACGTTCAAACATTGACCCGCCAAATGGAAAAAAACGCATAAGAGAAACAAACAAGAATTATCCCTGCTGTTCAATGAAACACACACACACACACACACACATATATATTTATGTGTGTGTGTGCGCGCATACACAAATAAATGGTTTTTATTTTAGACTGAGGGGAATTAAATTCATTTAGCGTATTTGCTACAGTTAATCAAAGGAAAGATAACTCATATAAACTATTCTTTTTATTAAACAAATTTCAACTCTTTCTTTTTATCAGTTTTTGTGGTAGTTGGGGGGGAAAAAATACTCATTTAGAAATATTTAATTTCTTCAGTGAACTTTAGTGTCTACTGTACATGGATGGTAGATTCATAATATCACTGACACACAGATTCTCATTAGACAACCAAAGTGATGTTAAGCCCAATCAGTACCAGATGAGTAACCATCGGGAAATACCAGGTTCTCTATGGATGGACAGTGACACCTACCTGCAAAACCTAATGTTGTCATCTTCCCTAATATGGAATACATATGTGACATGCAAATACTTGTGAAATTAATATTCCCTAGAAACTTCGTCCTTTTAAGGAAGTTGTCTCAACCCACCAAAATGCCGCACCAGATATTAAGATAGTAGACCCTCTATCACAAGGATGCAAGTTCAAAATTATCAAGCAACCGCAACACAGAAATTTATTTTAAGTGGATTGTAGAGGACACAACCCACTTTCTCCGTCAAGTTAACTTTAGGTTAAGTTATTTTGCATTATGGCTTATCAACCCTTTTCGGGCTATTTAATGCCGAATTCAGTAATCTTGGAAAAAATTATGCTTCAAATATTTATTCACAGTATTTGGTTTGTTTTTTTTGTAGAGAAAAATTGTTGTTTTTGCCTTTGGAGAACATGATTAAATTTTGCCAAAAGGAAAGGGGGAAAAAAAAAAGATCAATGTTTGGTGCATTTTAGATCAGGAAGCTGGAATCTTCAGACAGCCTGATCTAGTAGCATCAAAGTTAACTGTTTAGGAGCATAATATGTACGTCATGACAGAGTCTACTCTACTATTTAATGCATCGCTGAAGAGATGATGGATAGATTCATATTAACCCAAAGTGGATTAATGACGGGAATGCTTGAAGCCAATCCATTCCAGCAGAATAATAATGACAAATTTTTTATTTTTATGTCAACTATGTCTGGAGGACAAATATTAAATGGATGGAATGTGAATCCTCTTTTCTCTGAAACAAAGAACACCCACTGAAAGGGTGCTTGTGTGATAAGGAGTATATACTTAAGCAAGGGTTGTGTAATCCTCACCCACATTTTACAACCTGATACTGCTCAAGTTTATAGTGAAAGGAAAAAAAATAAAATAAATAAATCAAAATCAAAAATGACCACAAACCCTGTTGGGCTATGATAAACTAAAAAGGACATGCTATTTTGGAGTTTTTCTTCTAGACTAGTTGTCCTACCAAGATGCAAGAGTCTACCCTATTATTTAACTATAGGATAAGTAAAGATGGAGTCATACTTTTCCCGGTACTGTGCAGTTTGCGCACCAAATTTTCACAAATGTTGGCTCGGGCTTGATGTAAACCACTGGAATATGCCGAACCCTGATTTGTTGCTCAGCCAATGAAAAAACGATAACAAACGTGCTTAGCCAATAAAACTTTTAATAAAGTGGAAGAAAAATAATTTAGTTTTTAATCATGCACAAATTTAATCAGTCTAACCCTAACAAAATCAGTTTTTCTAAAAATATTTTTACAACTTTTCTTGAAAAAAAACAAAAAAATTCAAAAGGTTTCCTAACAATAAACATTAAAATCTTACAAGAAAAAGTCAAATTTTTTCCTAAAAATTCTCTTGAAAAGAAAAAAAAAAAACAAACAATGTTTCTATTTATTTATAAAAAAATAAATTCATGAAACTTACAGTAGGTTGTTATATTTTATTTTATTGTTATTCATGTAATGTTATTTTTTGTTTCCTTATTTTTAAATTTGATCGGCACTCAACATATTTCGGCAGTTTATATCAGCTGTCGGTCGAGCTCAAGCTAACACCACGAAAATCCAACGTGGAAAGTGCAAAAGTACCCTTTTTCTAAGACTTTACAGCCACGGTTGTATTTGAACATAAGATGCCAAGGCTATGATGGTAACTATTACACCACTTCTATGTCGATGAGTAATTTACTATCAACTTAGAGAACTGAACTATATTTAAAAACTAGTAGGTGCTGTGTACCGACATTGCCCGGTGGAAGTATGCTCCCCACCCCACCTGTATATAAAAAAAAACAAACAATTTAACTACAGGTTTTAGTGGGAGCCACTACCAACTCAGTAAAATAGTGGGCACTGGTGCTCGTGGCCAAAATGAATGTACCATGGCAAAGTATTGATGCATTTAATAAATATTTATATACTGAAATATACAGTTTCGAAATAATAGCGTCTTTTTTAATATCATTTATAAAAAGGAAATTAGATTGTTGAGAAAAAAATAAATTTGTTTTATTTTGTTCAATAAACTTCCGTTTTTTGGGGGTTTTTTTTCGGCATAATAATTAAAAGAAAATGCAACTATTTGGGAACTAAACTCATCAATATATGAATAGATATGCAATGCGACTGTTTGAAAAATCACCAATGGATAGGTAGTGTGTTTAATTTAATTTTGTATTCTTTTAGGATAAATCTTAATACGAAAGACGTAAATATTTGGGAGATGGTTTGAAACATCACAAATATACATGTTTCATGTTAAATAAACTCGAGAAACTGTAAGTTTGTTTATGTTTTGATGACAAAGTCGTCGTCATTGTTATCGTGATAAAACAATTAACTAATACACTTACATATTTTGTAAATTGTTTTTGTTTTTTAAATGGGGGGGGGGAGAGATAAATCTTAATATAAAAGATGCAAATATTTGGGAACTCTGAAATGACCTATGCATAAAATGAACTTGACTGTGTGGGAAATAATGTCTCTTAGTGACACCATATTTTAATGTTCAGAAGCGTTCACTTTTAAAACCAATAACTGGATACTGGACTATGCAAATTTTCATGTCTCAGCCAATCAGAATGGACAGACTTTGGCAAGAGAGCTTTTATTATTTATGAATCAAAAATTGGAAAATTTTTTCTAGGTCTATGTATCTAGGAGCCAGTTATGATCGGTGTAATTACAGATTCTGTGGAAAATGTAGAATAGCAGTGGTAGCATTTTAGTATCACGACTGAATGTGTCTAAAATAGTGTTCGAAAATTACACAAAATAATGGCTATTAGCTTAGATGTATTGAATTTGTATGTGGCCTCTGCTGTTGCAAACCTACGATATTTTGATCAAGAGGGGAATTTCTGCAGTCATTTTATTATATAGGAGATGAAAGAAATGAGAGCGAGAAAGGTTAAAAAGTGTAGGGAAGACAAAAAAAAACAAACAGGCGCAAGAGAAAAAGAAACAAGAAAGAAAAAAGGAGAAATAGAAAGAATAAAGAGAAAGATGTAAAAAAGTAAAAGAGTTGGAAATTCTACTTTTTTAAGAATTTTCTTGTACATGAAAAAATAAAGGATACTTCTTGTGGTTCGTTTTTTATACATAATTCTGTAACCACATTCTCGACATCGGATTGGATCACGAGCTTTGATTTCATTCTCTTGGTGACATTCTGAAAAAATAAAAAATAATAATAAAAACTGACAGTGGTAGATTCAGAGGCAAAATAATCCAACCTAAACATTAGTATGATAGTGACGGACTCAATCATCCATGACCAAAATACCTCAAGGGACACTCATCCATGACCAAAATACCTCAAGGGACACTCATCCATGACCAAAATACCTCAAGGGACACTCATCCATGCACAATATGGCACTTGAGAATATTCAGACATTTAGCCAGTGCTGATGGAGAAACCGCTCAAGGAGCTTCTCCTGAGTTTGGTTTCCTGTATTATCAGCCAGGAAAGTGCCGACCAAAAAAGCATTATGACCAAGGATCAAACCAAGCCTAAAAGAGGCGCCATCACCAGCATTTAATCCCCTCATCTCTAAACTGGCTAGCTAAAAAGCCCTTCCGGATCAAAATAGGGAAGAAAGGCATTACAAAATATATAAAAACATTTTTTTAAATTTTCTTTTAAAAAACAGTGATGCTGCCGTACAAATGGATGGCTTAATAGTTTTTTATATTCTTCCAAAGTGACAATTTATCATCCGTTTGTTTTTAAAGAAAAATATGAAATCTTTGTTTTGTTTAAAAAAATGTAAGTGTATAAGAAGACTGTCAGCAATGTAGAATACCGGGGTGTTGAACTGACGTATGAACAAAAACAGAAAATAAATGAAGGTCTTAAGATCATAGATCTTCATATATCTATTTTACAAAATCATTTGCATAGAAAAGAACGGCGTAAAAGACCCCCCCCACCCCACCCCACCAAAAAAGAAAAGTGACAAAAGATTGGAACATGAAAATGGAAATGGAATCAGGTCAGCTGCCAAACAGAAAATAACAGGAGTTTTGTGTTAATTTAAATATTAATTCACTCTTAACTCAATTATTCCTACCATTATTTTCTACTTCACTCGAAAAAAGTAAAAAATTTTAACACAACTCAACACGAACAATACCATTGATGCGACCAGACCCAGTACCAAACAATTCCGTCAACATGATCTGAACAGGTTTTTTGTTTTGTTTGTATTTATCTATTTAATTTTTTTTAACAAAAAAAAAAAGAAAAAAGAAAAGATGCTCAAAAAAGTAATTGATAAACTTACCACCACAAATATAGATCATTGTGCTTTTCTTTACAGGAGCTTGAGGATTTTCCTTATTGGTCTGTTCCATTTTTCAAAACAAAAAAACAAAATTTCTGGAAACAGAAGCTGAAAGAAAAAGGATTACTATAATAAGAAACTTTTATTTAGAAAAGTAAATATATTTATATAGTTTCACAGAGGAAAAAAGATCGACCCAATTAAAAAAAATATATATTTTGTAATCATATGTGGCAGTATGACTGCAACAACAAGCAAGTCAACTGCACAACAAATGTAAACTGAACACTTCCGGTTACACAATTCAACACAGAACAAGACCATTAATGCGACCAGACCCAGTATCAAACAATTCCGTCAACATGACCTGACATGCTGTTGAACAATTCTGTTGATACAATACTGAATAACTCTGTCGATACAACCGGACACACTACCAGAGCAACTTGCTGAACAACTGACTTTTTTTTTGTAGCCTTTGGACGAACTTATTTTTGCTGTACGTGGACCCAACGAAGACACTGACACACAATTCTTGAGTGCTTAGGGCCATATCTGTTATAATTTATATATTTTACACATTTTGAGATATTATCTAAAAAATTTGTAAAACAGACATTAAACCAAATATAATTATTATTGTTGAATGCAATTTAATTGATTATAAGATTGCGATTTTTTTTTTTTACTCCAGGGGCACAAGAGAAAATTTTTATTTAATTTACAAGCACAAAATAGCCATAATACTTGGATTTTTATTGCTAAATTTTAATTCAAGACAGAAATTACCTTCTATTAAGAACTGTCATTTCTGCATCTACTCACCAGCCTGGAGTTCAAGGAACATTTAATTACTGTCAACTAGGGTTATTTTGACATTGGAGGCTATTATGATAATCTGATCTCAACCTGCATTTTGCTGCTTTTAACTAATCAACCCTGATTTGTTTGACCCCTTAAAACTGAACTATAATATGTTTAATACAACTCTAACATATTTTATGTTTTCTGCCAGTGCAAGACGTTCTTTCGAAATGTGCTTGACAAAATGCTTAAAGATTATATTTCACCAAAATAGAAAACATAAAAACATGGATCAAAGATAACTCCAGGAACAGCTGTTTTATTTTGTGATCTTACTGCAGATTCACATCTATCTATATCTGGCACAAGAAAATGAAGAAGTGTCATTGATTACTGCAGCAGTTCATTTTTTTTCCCCTGTTCTCAGGGATGTTTATGTGCCTTGTTATAAAACAGGGTTATAATGGTTTTGTAAGGTGGGGGCTTCTATGATGATGTATTATAAAACACATCATCATGACAAGTTAGTAAAAATATAATTACTTAACTTACCAGTAACCCTAGTTTGAGTGGAAACCCTCTCTCCTTCAAATCTACCACTAACTCTTTGTCAGAGTGACAAAGACAATCTCCTCCCATGACAAAAACACTTCTAATGCTAAATCTGAAGAGCAAGTACACCTCCAGAAATAAAAAAAAAAACTCCCTTAACTCTACCATTAACCCTATTTGAGTGACAATCCCCTCCTAAAACAGAAACCCTCACAAATTCACTTCTAATTTTATTATGCAGACTTGTTATTGTGCAGAAAAGGTTATAAAATTTTAATAAACATAAAAAAATAGTTTGCTTTTGTTTATGATTTTTTAAAATTTCACATTTTTTCGAGCATGTGGAGAAACCATTTTATCTCATTTATGCATAGAAAAACTTCTAGCATTCTTAACAACACCATCCATTGCTTGCACGATGGATGCCCATAGACCACTGAGAATGCTGATCACCTGGTAATAATGATTGATATCACCCTAAACTTCCAACTTCAAACCGAAATGCTGTTACTCAAAACCAAATATTACTAATACCCTAAATGGAAATTAGTCAAATATCTCAGAGATGCACGTTGGATTAAAACTTGTGCAAAGGAGATAACTGAATGAGTGAAGAAGCATTTATCCTGATGCAGATATTCTCTAAGCTTCACTCTCCCCAATAGTTCACTTCGACCTGTGTAACTACTATTGCATATAGACAGCAAGCGTTCAGCCGTTTCAGCTACCATAAGTTAGTTACAAAGACAAAACGTCATAGCATCAGGAAATCACTGTAAGAGTGTAATTGTTGTGGCTTAAGAGTAAGTATACTGAGATGACCAGAAAACATATTGAGTCACAGAAATTAAGAACTTGTAATTTCTGGAAAGTCTATAATAAAGTGGTGAATAATGAGCAATTACCATGATGTGGTTTGTATGACAATAGGTAAGACTGAACTGGTTGCCCAGTAGTTCACCTTAAACTCCATAAATCACTCCCTCCTTAATTTCATACTAAAGATGGAAACCACATTAGAGGATTTAATCATTACCTCTTCGCATATCCAGAACATCATAAAAAAAACCCAAAAACATGACGCCTTCAAAATACATGAACCAGATCTTGTCCTTGCTATAGTAATAAAGAAATGCTCTGTTAAGTTGGCTCCTGTCTTTTCCAAACAATAACAAATGCCTTGCTGAATATCGCTTTCTTGATAAATTGAAAATTAGCCCTGTCCTATTAAGATCCGCAAAATTATCACCCAATGAGTCTTCTTTTCACAAAAACTTTCAATTATTGATCCGTCTACTATCTGACTTTTAGTATTTAGGTAATCCCATTCAATTGTGGATATAATGTCAACTCTAAATGCAAATACCATACACTGAATAAGGCAGGTGAAACTGGGGCAGTAGCACTTGATATATCCATTAATTATTAATGAAAATATTTTTAAAACAATTAGCAAACAAATTTTCATTTTCAGAAAAAAATTGCCTCCCTTTTGTTACAACTGGAACTCTTTGGTTTCTTTTTTCACAAAGCTCAATTTTCTCTAATTGTCTTCGAAAACTATTTTTATTAATAAATAATTTTCTACCTTATTGTTTTTCATAATTTTTGGATATGTTCATTACTGTGACAAGACAAGTAGATACCATTTGTTTTACTTGAAATTCAATATTTTGGATTTAGCTGAACGTTGCTGGAGACACGTAGCAAGCTGGTGATGGTATTCTTATTAATAAACACCAAGGTATTATAAAAAGGCTGACTGGGAAGCCAGCAGGGATCTCATCAGAGATGCCGTATGGAGAAATATCTTTTCTCTTCCCACAGAACAGTGCGCAAATGAGGCTACTAGATGCCGTATGGAGAAATATCTTTTCTCTTCCCACAGAACAGTGCGCAAATGAGGCTACTAAAAGGTTCAAAACGGCAATTGAAGCACAGGTTCCCACGTAGAAATTCTATAGTATAGCGACTTCTTAATAGGATGCTATAAAAAAGGTATAATCAAGGACCAAGGTCTGAGGCTAAGAAATTTATCCTAATACATCAATGACAACTGGCTGAGAGAGAAAGAGAAAAAGAACGTCTTACCTCTTGTAACAAATGCCGTCGGTTGCGACCTCAGGTATTAGTCCTTGTGGTCCCGTAATAATTCTTATCAATACAATAATTGATTGAGAAAAGAAAAATCAAAGGAACTACCAAGACGGTGTCCCAATTGTAAATAAGAGAAGAAGAAAAAAAAAAAGAAAAAGAAGAAAAGGAACAACTACAGACACGGTGTGAACCGATTGTAAAGATGGGGGTAAAAAATAGGTATTTATTTTCAGAAAATTTACAAATAAAAATTCAGAAAAATTTGGCACAAGGCCGAAGATGGGGGAGGGGAAAGGACGGTCTTCTCTGACTAGTGCTAACTAATCTAACCTAACTAGTTCCTACTTTCACTCTACTTACACCATAATACCACATTCATACTATACATCCATCAGCGTATACATCCTTCATCAATCACCATAAGAACATCATACCATGATAACCTAATTAAAACCCTTAAGAAAGGGGGGTTTGGGAAGATAAAAATTTTATATACAAAATATAAATGAAATATTTACAATGTTAGTAACAAAAGACCCCCCCCCGTTGTTAAACTATGGCAGATACACCGATTCGCCAGTCGAAAGGGTGATGCGGGTCCGAACGCTTTATTTAAAAACACCTCTTACGAAAACTTCGAAAGGGAACCCGCATCTCTGGCGAATCAAGCGACCTGTCACCTAATTGGGGAGGGGAGTGGGGTTAAAAAAAAAAAAAAAAAAAAAAAAAAAAGGGACAAACTTAAAAGGGGCCTAATGATCGCTATCACACACTAGCTAGGTTATGAACAAAGAAGCCTAAATAATGGTCCTACTCTTGCCTATATCGTGACCTACTCTGGACTAAAAACGAGTCAGGGCTGACGTTCGTTCCTGTCACCCAAAATTCTTTTTCCTAAGGAACATCCAAGAACCAGTCAAGACTTGCTTCTCTCACCCGACACACACGCGCAACTGACACCCACCTTTCAACAAAGTCTGACGGAGAGAGTCTAACTCTCTCGGCCTTGATACGATCCTTCAAATAATGACGGAAGAGTCGTATAAGGTCGAGGGGAGCAAAGTCCTCAGATCCATAGACCACTTTCATACGTGTGTTCCAGATAACACCTCTCATCACAGCTAGCAAGGTCAAACACAAATCTTTTCTGAGCCTATCCGTTGTCGGAGCCCAATTGCTACAGACATTAATAGGAGCCAAAGTTAATGAGGATGCGTTCAGTATGCGGACCATGAGACCTGTAACAAACTCAATCAGCGGCGTCACGATGCGACAATAAACGAAGGCGTGACATAAAGTCTCGTCCTCATCGCCGCACCGTTTACAAATAGGCGAGTCCACCAAGCCAGCTGAGTGGAGTCTCTTACCGACCCAGAGAGCATCCCGAATTACCAGCCAGGTCAAGGAAGCCTCGTCGTTAGTGAGGCATCCTGACCCAGGCGCCCAAGGCCAGATTGAGCGGAGCTGCTCCTTCGTCAAAGGGAGCCTCCCACCGATGACATCCCTTACGGATCCCCTCACTAAAACCCGATATAATGCCTTTCGGGACAACAGCAGAGTGTTAGAGAGGCTTTCCTTCACTCTTAAGAGGGACTTCAGTGCGCGCCGGCACTCGCGATAGAAGGGGCATTCACCTCGGGGCAACCTGTGTGCCTCCCCCTCGGAGTAGTGCACCCCTCTCAAAGCCGGGAAGGCTTTCTTAGTGTCCTCCATCCAGAGGCCACCGTTTTCCCTATCTTGTGTGCACATTCGATCTAAGTAGTAGAGCCGTAGCGTGTATAGCTGAATCTCCACGTTTGGCATACCTAGACCGCCTTCAGAAGGATGTAGGTAGCAGACATCGCGACAGACCTTAGGGGCCCTTCCAAGCCATAAGAAGCACTGATAGACGATAAATAGCGATTGGATAGATGTGGGTATTACACACCTCCGCTCGCCCCTTTAATGAAAGGTTTCTACTGATCCACCGTGAAGCTGCAGACCGTACCGCTTTCAGAACCTCCGACCAATTTTTCTCCAGCTGGAGGTCAGGACCAAACCAGACGCCGAGTATCTTGCAAGGCCCATCGCTCCAACTAAAGGGCCCCTGAAGGGGCATACCCCTCCAGGCACCAATGCGCAAACCCGAAGACTTGTCGCAGTTAATTTTGGCCCCTGTTACCGTTTCATACAATCTGATTTCTACACCGACGACACTAATCTCAGCACTGCTCGTTACAAGCACAGTTACGTCGTCGGCATAGGCGGAGTACTTCGCCTGGGCATCCACACCTGGCAAAGTGATTCCGCGTAGGACCGGATTCACCCTTAGCCTGCGCAAAAATGGCTCGATCGCAAGCACATATAGCATGGGTGATAACGGGCACCCTTGACGAATGGAACGTGACAAACTGAAGGGTCTCGACCTCTTCCCATTTACTTCTACCATCACCGCGGGGTTAGCATAGAGAAGATGAACCCAAGAGCGAAATTGCGGGCCAAAACCGGCCACCGATAAAACAGCCCCCAAGTACCGATGGTCAACCCTATCGAAGGCTTTGGACTGATCTAAATTGATCAGCGCGGCCTCAGTGTCGACTTTTTCTATCATCAGGCGTATCGAGTGCAAGTTATCCTGGATTGTCCTGCCCTTCACGGCACACGTTTGCTCGGGGCTAATAAGACGAGCCAGGACAAGCTGCAGACGATTTGCGAGAATCTTGGCCAAAATCTTTAACTCAGCGTTAAGCATCGTTAAGGGCCTGAAATTACCTAACCCATCCCCTCCATCTTTGCTTTTACGAACAAGCTTTATCACACCCATGGTAAAGTACTTGGGGATTGAGCCGTTCCTAAACCATGAGTTAAACAAAACTGTCAGTAAGGGGACGAAGATGTGCGACAACCTCAAATACACTTCGTAGAGAAGACCATCGATCCCCGGTGACTTATTAAGGCCGACCCGCTTTAAGGCTTCAATGACTTCATCCTCCGTTATGCCACCTTCGCACCTAGCCGCTTCGGTCGTCGAAAGACGAGAAAAGTCAGCCAAATAGGTGTCAAACTGTTCTAATGACAGACCGGGTTCCATGGAAAAAAGCTCCTGGAAATGGGATCTAAACGCCTCCAGCACACCCTGGTTTGTGGTCACGGTACGCCCGTCCGGCAATGTGACACGAGCGATGTGCCTATCAGCCGCTTGCCTAAGCTCCTCTGCACGCAGTTCAGCGGCCATGTTTGTTGCTTCCTGGGGCATTCTTTTTAACCTAGCCCTAATCGCTAAGGCTTGGTGCTCCTTTTCAGCAAGGGAGGCAAGCCGAGCCCTAATTATATTAACGCTAGCACTATCCCCCTCCTCCACCGCCCGATCTAGTCTAGACTCTAGTGTCACTTTAGCTGCCCTAGAATCTAGTTTGAGTCTTTTGCTAAAGTCAGCAGCAAAGGACCTAATGGCTTCCTTAACTTTTACCCACCACCTATTCCCAATAATTGCCCCCGTCAATTCCCGCTGTAGGGTTAGTAATAGCCCGTCACGGAAGCCCTTCACATCGAACAACGACGTGTTGAGCTTCCAGTAACCGGCTAATCTAGGCTTAGGTCTATCTAAGTTTACCCGTACACGAACAAGTCTGTGATCCGAGTAAACTATATTGTGGAAACTTGGACAATTCAATACTCCTACGTCGACTCGCCTAACTAAGAACCGGTCGATATAGCTCGAGAGCTGTATCGAATCGGAGCCGCCTCTACCTGTCCAAGTCCACACTAAGTCACGGGGCTTTTCATTTCGGAATTTGTCGATAAGATCAAACTTATCCACAAATTCACAAAATAAAACAGCATCTCGATCTCTGTTAGTTCCCCTAGATGTTAACCCAAATCGATCTAACTCGGGATCCAGGACGGCGTTCCAGTCTCCCGCTAAGATAACCGTTCTGGAAACATCTATGAACTGCTCGATCCGCCGAAAAAAACCAGCCAGCTCAGAATGGCTATTGGGCGCATAAACCCCAATAAGACGTAATGCCCTACCCTTTATGGTAGCATCCAAAACACAGTCTTCCCTCCGGATCCAAGTAACACGGGTCACACGACGCATCTAGAGACCTTTTAACTAGCCAGGAAACCCCTCTCGAGCGAGAATTATAGTGCGCTGAGTAAGCCTCAAATGTCTTAGACAGTGCACCCAAATGGTCACCAGGAATAAGGTGGGTTTCCTGCACACAACAGATATCCACTCCGAGGTGCTGCAGGTCCAAACTCAAGCGCCATTTGCGCGAGTCGGCCCTTAGCCCTCGGACATTTAAACTAGCAAGCTTGAGATCCATGGTGGTGCCTTAGGGTTGGGAACCAGGAACGAACATCGCGGTCGTGAGCATGCCGACGGCTCTCGTGAGGGAATAAGTACCCATCGTAGTATCGATGAGGCCGTCACGAGAGATACCACCGACATGCAAAGGATAGGTTAATTTTGCTATCCTATACAGGGAGGGGTGAATTTTTACCGGGACCCTCCCAACACAACATTTTTTTAGGCTTTTTATGTCAGAGTCTTTGAATATTACTATGGGAGGGGAAAGATTGAAGGTCTTGTTTGCCTCCTCCAGCATTTGCCATAGGTCCTTGGCTTCTTCTTTCTTCCTAATAACGGTCAAAATCTGTTTTGCATTGGGGAAATTGGTGGGGGTGTCTATTAGCTTTCCCCCTATCTCCCTGAAATCGATTAACTTGCTGAGGTCAGCACCTTTAAAATTTTTGTTGTTGTTCAATGCAGCAGCATTTAATATACAGATATCTTTTCCAGGGAGGTAGAGGGTTTTTTTCTTTATATCAATTGCGGGGGTGGTGTCCATGTTAATAGGGTTAGTCGAGGTTTTATCAGGTGAAGTGGAAGGGGTATTGTGAGGGGACTTAGAGGTAGCTAGGACAGGAATGGAGGATTTGTTTTTCTTAATGGGGCTTAGTGGTATTAGTTTGGGTGTTTTTGGAGGGACGGGAGATGTGACTGGAGGAGGCGTTTTGAACGGGGAAGGAGTTTTGGATGTAGAGGGGGAACTAGTGATTAGCTTCAAGTTTTTGGGTGGAGGTGATTTACATGGGGATTGAGGTATTTGTTTTTTTTGAAGGTCCAGTTTTTTTTTTAAGTTTATGATTTCGAGGTACTTTTCCCTACCAGGGTCTTTCTGCAGCATGGCTTCCTCCCTCATCTGGTCGAGGGAGATGCGTCCAGGGGTTTTTTTGCCGGGAGCGATCTGCCAGGGTTCTCCTTTCAGGATGTCGTTGGTCGCTTCATCAGCTGGCTGTTTGGGAATACTTGGCATGCTGGTTCCTAAGTGCTGGCCTGTAGTTTTCTTTTGGTTTGGTGGGGGTTTTTTAAGTGGACACTCGGATGTTAGGTGTCCGATTTCCCCGCAGTTCCAACATGTGGGACGTCTGCCGGCCACTATTATCGGTAGTCTTTCTTCGCCAACCTCTAAAAAGAATGGTATACTCATAAAATCCTCTTTATTGAGGAGTATGTCAAAGCTCCATACTCCGTGGAACTCATCCACTTCCACGTGGACCATCTCCCCGAATTTTAAGAAGAAGGCACCAAGTTGTTCGCCGTCAATGTGGTGCGGGACGTGGAAAACTGAGACTGTGGTGCGTCTCTTGCCCATGTACTCTGTTCTGAGGATATGTTGTTGGGTGATGATTCCCTTTTGGGAAATAGTGAGGCACTCCTGCGCGGTGTTGAAGAGAGCGCTCCACGTGTTGTACCCCTTACATTTGATGACGCGTAAGGGTCTCAATCCTGCGTTAGCTAGCAGGTTTAGGATGATGCCGACTGAGGCTCGTATTACTTTTTTGGACTTTCTATCCACGACGAATAGTGTAAGGCATCTCTTGTTGATCTCTTCGAGTTTCGGTATGTCGACTATAAGTCCGGTGTTGGTGACTTTGTCTAGGCATTGTTTTGCCTTCTCTATGAACTGGTCTATGTCAATGTCGACTTTCGGGGGTTTGGTCCACGGGTTTGCAGCTGCGCCGTTCTCCGTCTCCATATTGACGATAACAGGCATCTGGCTCGCAGAAGCGGCCATAGCCGAACCGTTTAAAAAACGGTTAAAAAAGTTCACAAAACTGTTATAAATAACAGTAAAAACAGTAGGAGGGGGGAAAAAAATTGTGTAGAAAAAAATCCGGCTCAGTGAAGAGGAAGAAGAGGAAAAAGACAGAGAGGAGATAACAGACTTACAAAATAATCGCAGCGTAGACTCAGGAGTGGGGGTAAAAAATAATATACAAGCTAGTCAACCCATACAATTTTATAGAAGGTCTAGGGTCACATGATTTATCCATTAGTATAAAAAACAATCACAAAGGGAAAGACGCTTTCGCATCCATCTCTCAAAACCCGAGGTCATTGAAGGTAGGAAAGATTTTCTTATAATAGCAAGCCCCACTCTCCCCAATGGTTCACTTCTACTTGTGCAGCTGCCATTATGCTCAAAGACATCATACGTACTGCAGATTTAACCGACATAAGTCCAGTTCAAACAGACAGAAGTTTATAGAAGCTAGAAGTAATTGTAAGAGAGAAATAGCGACAAAGAGAGATTATACTGAAACCACCAGAAAACGCATCGAAGAACAGAAATTAGAAACCTGTAATTTTTGGGAAATCTACAACAGTATAGTAAATAATGGGCAATCAACAATTCCCCCACTATCAAACAATCATGAAGTTGCTTGCATGGCAACTGAGAAGACTAACATGCTTGCCAGTCGGTTTACCTCAAACTCTACATTGGATCCAGCTAACCAATCCCTCCCTGAATTTCCTTTGCAGACAGACGCCACGCTAGATGATCTGAAAATCATCCCTTCTCAGGTGCATGGTAATCATAAAAAACCTAGACACCTCAAAACCATGTGGACCTGATCTTATCTCAGCTGTGCTATTAAAAAATGCTCCAGTTCTCTCCAAACTTTATAACAAATGCCTAAATGAATTTTGCTTTCCTGCCTGCTGGAAAACTGCTTCTGTGGTACCAGTTTTCAAGAATTCTAGCAAAAGAACTGACCCATAAAATTATCGCCCCCATTAGCCTCCTCTCGCTTTTTGACAAAATATTTGAGTCCATAATCAAGCTTTAGTCCACCTTACAGCTCCTAAACTTCTGACCGATCAGGGTATGGCATGAAGATCTTCTCAGGAAAAATCAGATCATACAGTATCACCGGAAGAATACATAATGTAATTAAATCCTTTTTAAGTAAGAGAAGAATCCAGGTTGTCCTCGACGGTCGTACATCTAAACAAGATGATATAAATGTGAAAGTACCTCAAGGGTCTATCCTTGGACCGTTATTATTCCTAATATTCATAAATGACCTCCCTGATAAAATTGTCTCCGAGATGGGTATATTTGCTGATGACACCATGCTCTATAACAGGCACGAAGGGAAAACAAATTAACACATATCTAAGGAAAGGGCAGAAACACTTGAGGAAGACCTCCAATCTACAGTGGAATGGGGATAAAAATGGATGTTCACATTCAGTGCTGCCAAGACTAAGCTTGTTCCCTTCAATAATTACAAGAAACCTTCTCTACCACCAATAGCAATGGCCAAAAACACATTACCTGAAAGTACTTCATCTAAACTTCTCGGTCTAACGTTTACAGGGAATGTAAGTCACTTGGTACTTATACAGTTTAATCAAGACATTCAAAAATGAAAATATCGAAAAAAAAAAAAAAAAAAAAAAAAAAAAAAAAGGTTATATTGTACATATCCGTTTTGGACTAAAAATCTCTGAAAAAAAAATTTCATTCAATTTGATCAAGTAGTATTTTTTATTTTTTTTTGAGGGAGTTGTTCAATTATAGAACTTGTACAACATTTAAGAGGTGCTTCTGCAGTTTAATTTACCGACACCACGCGTCCTCCTGCCCCTCCACCGCCCTGCCCCCCAATGTAAACAGAATTTTTGTGAAAAATTAAACAGTTCTTCTGCTCGGTGTGTCGGCGCGTTACTTACGGTAAAATGGTAAATTAAACTGCAGAAGCACTTAAATGTTGTACAAGTTTTATAATTGAATAACCCCCTCCCCTGCAAAAATAAATAAATAAAAAAACGAAAAATAAAAATGTTTTTGTAAATCACTCGTGAAAACTTTTTTTTTTTTTTTTTTTTTTTTTTTTTACTACGTAACAGAACACAGGAAAAATGAACCACATTTTGTTGTTTTTGAAAACTTTCTTGTTATTTCAAATGTCTGCTTAAAAATTCTTCCGCGATGTGACAAGTCACCTTACTACGCGCGTCCATGCACGAACGCATCATGTAAGAATAGCATAAACGATGGTGGGTGGTGGTGGTGTGGTGAGTTGGCACAAAATAGTGCGAGGGTTCAGGGAGGGGTTAATACCATACGAATGGTAAATTTGCGACGGGTTTGAATATCAGCTTCGTTGTCAGCGACCCCGAAAACCTATATAAACCAATTTTTATTGGTTATTGTTCTGTTGTAGTTAAAGTAAACATTTACAAAAAAAAAAAAAAAAAAAAAAAAAAAACTATTTGATGAAATGAAGTGGAATTTATTTTTCTCGGAGAACTTCGTTCCATAACGAATACGTGCAATATAACTTTTTTTTTTTTTTTTCTTCGCTATTTTCATTTTTTGGGTTTGTATTACTGTACACATAGATTCGAAAAAGTTGTCAAAAAACAAATATATAACAAATAAATGTTATCAAAGACAAGAAAAGTTACTTTTCTGCCAAACTGGATATATTTTTTGTGTTTTTATTCAATGTAACATATTTATTCATCTCGAAAAACATGCAGTGTTTATCGATGTATTGGAAAATTCAAAATGGCGGCCGACTCTCTCTTAAACACGGTAAGTTCGAGAAAAGGTGTTATAAATAATAAACTAGACAAAATACTGTTAGAAATTCGCTCAATATATATTACCGTGACATAGGTTGACATATATTCGGTGTTTTTTTAAATAGTATTTTGTCTAGTTTATTATTTATATCACCTTTTCTCGAACTTACCGTGTTTAAGAGAGAGTCGGCCGCCATTTTGAATTGTCCAATACATCGGTAAACACTATGTTTTTCGAGCTGAATAAATATGTTACATTGAATAAAAATACAAAAAATATATCCAGTTTGGTAGAAAAGTAACTTATCTTGCCTTTGATAACATTTATTTGTTATATATTTGTTTTTTGACAACTTTTTCGAATCTATGTGTACAGTAATACAAACCCACAAATGTTACCAAAGGCAAGATAAGTTACTCTTCTATCTAGGTGGATAGGTTTTTAATGCTTTTAATGTTTATTCGGCTCGAAAAAAAAAAAAAAAAAGAAAAAAAGAAAGTAATGTAAACTTTTACACAAACAAGCACAAGAAAAAAAAATGGTAAATATCCAGATACGGCGTATCTACAAAACGCCGACCACTCTAATATGTTTTTTATAGGTAATTGAGGTCGCTGACAACGAATCTGATAGTTAAACTTGGGGCAAATTTACCGTTTGCATAGTATTAACCCCTGAACCCACGAACTACTGTCCACCATTTTGCAGCTTCCGTTTATGCTACGCGCATGCACGCTGTAGCATAAACGACGGCTTCACCAAGCAAACTACGTTGGGGGGGGGGGGGATTTTTTTTTTCCAGGACATAGAATTTTCTAATTTTCAAAAATACATTATAGCACTTTTTGGGTGGAAAATTTAAAATTAGCTGAAAAAGAAATAAAACAAGAAAAGGAAAGCACTCCAAGTTGGAGTAGGAGGGGGGGGGGGTTAATTTATCTGTGTTTTTTTTTTTTTTTTACCTGGAACATAGAATTTTCAAATTTTCAAAAAGTAATGCACCGACATTTACCAATTAGAACACCATTTAACATTTTCCGAAGATTTTACTGTGTACATTGGGGGCACGAGCGGGGGGGGGGGGGCGGATGTGATGTTGGGGCACGCGCCCCAACATCACATCCGCCCCCCCCCGCTCGTGCCCCCAATGTACACAGTAAAATCTTCGGAAAATGTTAAATGGTGTTCTAATTGGTAAATGTCGGTGCGTTGAAAAATGTTTAACTAAACTGCAAAAGCATCTATTAAGCCACATAAGTTCTATAATTGAATCCCCCTCCCGCAAAAAAGAATGAAAAACAAAGATGTTTGGTGCTTATGTTTTTGTAAACCACATTAAAAACTACGCGAGACAAAAAAAAAAAAAAGTCCAATTTGTTGTACTTTTCTTTAACTGTAAGTCATTAAAAAAATGTCAGTCCGTAATTTTTTGATTGGTACGCCATGTGAGAAGGCAGTTTGCTAGGTGAATAAAGCCATCGTTCATGCTGCAGCGCACGCGCGTAGCGTAAATGGAAGCTGCAAAATGGTGGAAAGTTATTCGTGGGTTCGGGGGTTAATACCATGCAAACGGTAAATTTGCCCCAAGTTTGACTATCAAATTCGTTGTCAGCGACCTCAATTACCTATAAACAAACAAATTAGAGTGGTCGGTGTTCTGTAGTAGCGTATCTGGATATTTACCAAAAAAATGGTCGCATAACAAACACATTGCGGCCATTTTTCCTTGTAAGGGTTGACATTATTTGTTTTTCAAGCCGAATAAACATTTTAAATAAAAACACTAAAAACTTATTCACCTAGGTAGAAGAGTATCATCAGACATATAACAAATGTTACCAAAGGCAACATTTGTTACATGTCTGATTTTTTTGACCACCTTTTCAAATCTCTGTGGATTGTTAAACAAACCCAAATTTACTTTCGAAAATTATTACTATAACACTCATTTTCAACTAAATTTTACGTTTTTAAGATTAAAAAAGAAATCAAATTCAAACATCTTCCTTTAATTATACCAACCAGCGCTAAATAAACAACAGTAACAGTTCCGTAAATACGTAAGACACACGTGTTTAGGCAAAAGTTGACTCAAAATACAAATAGTCGAGAAGATGGAGTATTTTCGATGATATAAACAAAGAATGTATATGGAAGATAAATAAATAACCACTGTAAAATAATGTTTTAGAATAAGAATACAAATCAAATAAATAATAAAATTATTTACCGGGCAAGTAAAAAGAAAATCTTCAAAACAAAAATGTGACTGTAAGCGGAAGTCACGTCCGATTGATAAGATCTCGCGAGATTTGAAGTTCGTTTTGAGAATTGTGATATTGATTGGTGGTCTTTTCAGGTGAAAGCATTATTACGTACGTACTTGTCATGGCGAAATTAGTAACATATTACGAAAAATGATCGAGTAAATGATGTGCTAAAAGTATTATTATTATTATTATTATTATTATTATTATTATTATTATTAATCATCATCATCATCATCATCATCCACAAATAACGTTCCCAGATACTGTGTTTAATGTTTAGAAATGACGGATCCTTAATTTAAGGGTTATCTCCCTTGTTTATCATACTGAATTGATTGCACAGCGCTTCCATATTAAAAGATACAATAAAACTCAATAATTCGATAAATTCTATTTTTTTTTTTTTACTTGTCGTTACTTTTCTACTGGATCATTTTTTGTAATTTTGGGAATTTATATTAATTTCGCCATGACATGTAAGTACGTGATAATGTTTTAACCTGAAATGCGTTGGTTTAAAAGACCACCAATATAAACAAGCACTAAACACTAATACTTGACTTTTGCCCCAAAACTTTTATTTAAGACAAAAATTACTTTTCTATATTCGGCAGTTTAAAGGCCCGCTTTCCTATCAGTTATTAACAATTTACAATTAGGTCTTTTTTTTTATTAGTAGAGCCCAACACATACGACAATCATTTTTAATTAAACATTTCTCCCTTTCCGGCTTTTTGAACATAAATATAATTTTGAAATATAAAATTTCCAACAAATGCAGGGATGTTTTAAGTAGGCCGGTCCCCTAGAGTAAATGTGGTATTGTGGTGGCTGAGATGATTCTAGTTAAGATTAGAATAGACAGTTTAATCATTTTAGACCAAGGATGACCAAGTATCCCTTTTTACCTATACCCTTGATGGTCATGTACCTAATTTATTTAAAATGCAAATTTAAAAATATTTTCTGCAAATAAATATTTCAAAGTGTGTTTGACCCTTAGAGTAAATGTGGTATTGTGGTGAGTTCTAGTAAGTGTGGTAAAGAGTTCGATAAACAAAAGATAAACACCACCGAATCCCCACACTTTTGCATAATTTTTGAAAATTTCATATTTTTGCAAATAAATAATTCAAAGTGTAGCATCTGTTCTCAGTCAGTGAAGGAGACATCCTTCTAGACTGAGTCAATTTAAATTTTTGTCTCAATCCTGAGTGTAGCTTTGTAAGGAACTGATTTTGCTCTTATAAAAACTGACCTTGTGTCTAACTACCTTGATAATAAGAGTCAAGCTGTTGATCTTGAAGGACGAAATCCATATTGCTTGTCACTGAGTAGATTGGTTGATAACTTCTTGATTTATCACAAATTCAAACAACTTACTCATAGGAAACTAATTGGTTGTTACTGCGATGTAAAAAAAACAATCTTCAGTATTTTTAAACAGTGTGCAAACTGATAATGTTTTCCAAGGTAATGAAAAGTATTTCTCAAATAGATACATTTTAATTAAATTCTGACTAGAGTATATAGTTATGTTCCATACTTGAAAATGGACTGCCTCAGTCAAAACCTTGAGGGAGTTAACCGTTTTTGGCAACGTCTCTTCCCTATACATGTTCTAAAGCAAGCATTTCCAAAAAAAAACAAAGAAACAACAAATATGCAAAAAAAAAAAACAAAAACAAAAAAACATTTATTCCTCGCATACCCGACAGGGTTTGCCTTGAGATTGTGTCCATAAAAAAGTGTACAATAAAGTCTGAAAAGGATTTGTATATGTATGTTAGGGAAATGTCTTACATACCACGAAATGTGTGTACATAGTACACATATGTTTATGAGTGTTTTTATCAGAGGCCTGACTGGGGGGGGGATTCTTTTTTGCAACCTTTTTCAAATCACAGATTGTCACACCTTCTACCACTGCAAAAGGGGAAATAATTCAGGTCTGAAATGCCTTTAGTTAATATATGTATAAGTGTATAGAAAAGAACAGATCATGCAACAAATAGAAAAACCATCCGAGATTGTTAAGTATAGTAAACCCAAACTACTGAAACCTTGCCCATTTCTATCTAACTGTAGCATTATACATTATTTCCCAATCCTTTTGAACCATGCTCCACCAAGCATTTCTAATATCTTCATTTGCCCCCTTGAAATAAGTGAATAAAGTTTCACACAGAATTGAAATATATAAAATTACTTGAAGCTTTCATCTCTTTGTACTATAAAAGTCAAAGGAACATGACACAATCAAGACAACTCTGAAACCCTTGTTCCAGCAGTAATAACAACAAAAGTAGTAAAAAAAAAAAAAAAAGTGTGTAAAATATTCAATGTTTCTTGGTTAAAATACTTAATACTGATTGGTCAATTCTATCAACATACTGAATCTTGATTGATTACCGACATCAGACTTCCGCCAATCAGAAAGAGTTGCTTTGGGAGCCTAGCACTCATTAGCATTAACTATTTAAGTGACAACTTACACACAGTCATAGGCACAACTTACCAAAAGAATCATTTTCAATCACAGCACTGCTATACAGATTCCTTGCAGGCAAATTAAATTTAGCTTTGACTGCTAGGTCACAAGTATCTTGGCAAACAGTAGAAGATACATCCATGGATTGATAAATAGATTTTCTAGCAAAACATTGAAACTTATAATACTAAAGAGTAAATACCTTAATTTTCTATTGGTTTCTTGTAGTGATAGGACTATTCCAATGATTTTTCTGATTCTAATACCATTCCCGATTCTAATTCTTTTAAAATCTCTAAATATTTAGCTATTATTATAATTTTTTTAAATTTCCAGATTACTCCAAAAGCCTATGTGATATGTGCAAATATTTTCACAAAAGTAAAACACACTTGTGAGAGTTGGAGGTCATCTATAAATTTTTGTTTCACAGGTAGTTTAAAATCAATAAATATTTATTATTTTATCATTAGCATCAGCAAACAATAAAAAACAACTAATACAAAAGAAATAAAAAAACAACAATTAAAAGAAATGTTTTTGGCAACAGGAAATAGGCACAGATTCTTCTGATTTAGATACCCTTGTCATGGTTTCAAAATCACCGCCTCCATTTTTCTTTCTCTCTCCACCCCTGCTGTTTCTCTTCACTCTTAAACAAAGGACGCTATAGGCTAACACGAACTAACATATGAACACATTCACCTTACCTTTCTTTTCATCATCAACTTCGCTACACACGTCGGAATTCAAATATATCAAACAAAACGCCAATAATTCAGGCAATTGACTTTTTACTTTTTAGACAAAATTAATTTAAATGGAATTAACAAACTCCCAAGCTACTTTTGATCGCATAAATTTAATTCTAGAATTAATTAGTCATTTGTTTGCCTTATTGGGAGCGATGCCTCTAACATCACGCTGGCCAAATGAATACAGCCAGCCTTGGCCCAACCAGACAGTTTCGGCCAGGCACCAGTAGGAGGCTCCCGAAGTGATGACTGACGCTACCAGTCACGTCGGCCGAACCCACCAGCCGAAGGATTTCCAGCGACACCAGCCGTCTCAGCAGCAGTTCAAACAACTCTTATCCGGGCTAAACAACCAGCCCCAAGGCTAATAAGTTTTTCTACTAATGCGATTCACTACTGCTTGCTGCCTGAGACCCACCAGCAGCAAACTTCACTCCCAGTCTCCAGTGCTTCCAGCTCACTCCAGCGCCTCCAGCTCGCTCCTGCAGCCTTCCAGCCCTTGGTTCCTCCAGCTCACTCCTGCAGTTTTCCAGCTCCTCCTGCAGCTTTCCTGCAGCCTCGCTTGCAGCAACCTCGCTCCTCCAACCTGCAACCTTGCCTGCACCTGGCTCCCTACCGACTGACCATCCGTTCCTTAACACTGACCCTACGTTCTCAGTGTCGTCTGTTCCTTCACACTAACCCTACATTCTAAGTGTCATTCGTTCCTAAACACTGATCCTACATTCTCAGTGTTGTTTGTTCCTTAACACTGACCACCTCATTCTCAGTGTTCACCGTCCGTTCTTAATTGGCCTGATGTCCATCCAATCATTCCAGACCCAGCAAGCAACCCTAAACCACGCTACATCTAGAGTACCTGTTCCACCCCTCCAGACTTTAGCCTCCAGTGACGTGCAACCTTCCGGACAACCAGCATCCAGATCATACAATATTTTTGCTTCCTTTGCAAATAAAAGGCGAACCCTCATCTTTAACCAGTCAACTTGTGTCTGTCGTTCTTCTTTGCCATTTTTCTGTTTACTTTTTGCCCATGTCTACCTTGTTAGTTGTTGGGTCGATTGTCCCCCGACGACTAGCCTCACAAAAAATGGTGATCCCGATGTGACCTAAGCCACATGCAGAAAGTAGCAGTAAGCAAGGAGGATGACAATAAAGCCCACATCATCCTTGAATGCAGACTGTAGCTGTTCGAAGAAGATGACATTTCACCCAGACTTGGCCAACCAACCACGGCCAAACAGTTCAATTAACTGAGCACAATACCAACACCGAGCTCTTGACTTCATACAAGATGTAAAAAGTTAAGCTCTGTGAACATCGACAACACCCTTTAAGGCCTACCAACTCTCTCCAACAACTTAATTCATCATAACCCGAACCCTCATGGATTTTCGCCACACACACAAAATCCGTGGATAGCAATAACAACTGACATTGAACTCACACCAATTTGAGTTAGCTGCGATGTGCACATGGAAAAACTCAACGACTGGACATTATGGAAGAAGTCACCAGTTCAAAAACGAGTTAGTTGCCCCACGCACATTGAAAAACTCAATGACTGGTTGTTTGTTGATTCAATTGACGCATGGGTATCCAATCAACATGAACGATGCACACTGACCTCAGTACAGACTCGCTTGTACTTGGCACTGCAGACTCGCTTGCAAGCATCTGACTTCCACCATACTTTGCTTAGACTCTGCAGACACACTTGCAGACTAAGAACATGCAGACCCACTTGCACATCACTCAGCACATTCAACCTCATCCCTTAGACTCTGCAGACGTACTTGCAGACTAAGAACGTGCAGACTCACTTGCACTCACACAGCACTTTCAATCACACTACAAACCCTGCAGACGCACTTGCAGACTGATGAACAATTGTGAAGACACACTTGCACTCACCAATCATTTTTAACCAACCCTGCCGAGACACAATACAAGACATATATCTATTATTAACCAAACAAACTGTGTCTGTCATTCTTCTTCGCCTTTTTGCTGTTTACTTTTTTGTCCGTGTCTACCTAGTTAGTTGTCGGGTCGATTGTCCCCAGACGACCGGCCCCGCAACATCCTCAAAAGTTCCGCTTTTTCCAATTCCCAATTCTGATCCCAATTAATCGGCCCAACAATGTCATCATTTGATTCACGGTTTCATCATATTAACACCAAAATGTATCATTTTTATTTTATCAATTGCCTTTTGTTAAAAAAGAAGAAAAAAAATACACACACAATGATTCGAAAGTCTTAAGTAGAACGACCCCCACCGGTGTATTTGAGGGATTGTGGTGAATGAGAACTTTAGCTAGGATCAGCATAGACTAGAAAAGGTATAGTGACGAGGATGTCCATAGACACCCCTCCCCAATTTTTGAGTGGCCTTGTGCCTAATTTTTTGTTTTTCTGATTTGTTTTAAACATTTCAAGAGAATAGAAAGTATATAACTCAATTGCTTTTTTATTCGATGATTTAATCTTTATCTTTTGATGTAGCCTTGAAAGATTTGAATTGTACAAATATTAAATTTTTTTTTCAAGTTGTTACTTAGTCACTCTTTCAGATTTATTAAAACATATTGACTTCTCTGTGTAGAATTGGAAACTTGTCACTGAATAAAGATGAATAAAGTAATAATTATATATTGATAAAACAACTGTTTAAACTATAATTATTAGAACCCCACCCCCCCCAAAAAAACGTAAACTCCAAAATCTACTGAAGGGTGAGGCTTTGAAAACCATCATGAAACTTAATAGTTGCAAGCCACCAATAAAGACCAATGCGTATTTCTTTGTACATTTTTTTAATGAAAATTGCTTCAGACAAGAGATGAAACCACTTTATGTAAGGAGCTAAATATATACTTCAAGATCAAAAACTAGTCAACAATAAATGTTAGATGAATAGATTCTGACTCATAAAACAGCAATTCTTCCCCCTTTGTCAGAAACATCACTCATGGAATGTGAGTACTAAAGGATAAAATAAGGAAAGCAGAAGTTATGAGGCTGTCGAAAGTAAACCCAACGTCTACTTTTTTATTCTCCTTAAATATTTATAAAACAATAAATGACGTTGACAAGTCACTATTTTATAATGGAAATGGTAAATGGGATAAAGGGATATTCATTTCCATGATAATTAAAGTTTAGTTGTATAGGATGAACATGTATTGTAATCCTTTAATATTAATTGACCAATAGTATAAGTTGAAAAAACTAAAGCAGAAACAAAAATCAAAAATAAGCCATGCCCCAAAAGTAACATCTAAATAAGAAAGTATGGTTTTCTTACAAGACCCAGCCCCCAGACGAATTAAAAACATGTGTCACGTGATATGCTTTCACTTGTGTTGGTACATTGCCTGGATATGCCAATTTCAGTGTTTAACAAGATTCTATTGCCTTAGAGCAAGTTATAGAGATGTTATTTTCGTTAGTAGCGTTAGTAGAAGAGAGAAGCGGGTTCAATGTGTTTACAGATAGATTTGATATCATGCCGGCAGGTTGAAGGAGAGAATAGTTCAGTTTCGTTTACACGTGTTTATAGCTAGTAGCCGTTGGTATGAAGGAAATCGGTTCAAAGAGAAAGAAAGGGCAAAGACTTCAGTGTGTTTATGTATGTAGGAACGTGCGTCCGATAGTAGAGACAGGGCAAAGGGTTAGTGCCTCGTGGTAAGAAAGAGTAGGTGCGTGTGTGTGTGTATGTGTATGTGTATGTGTGTGTGTGTGTGTGTGTGTCGGTGTATGTTCTTTAGCATGAAAAAGAATTAGGGCATCACACATGGAAATAAATGTGAGCTTACAAAGCCACCATGTTAGCTTGTTATACTCACGCCTAGGCCCCAGGCGATGTGTGCTTTTGGGCAAAGCAGCGAGAAAGAGGGTTGAGAGTTTTGGATTTCGCCTTTTATATACTCTGTCACGTGATAGAGAGCTGGCTTGTGATTGGACAAGCCAGGGAGAAAATGGATTTCAAATCTCGACTCATTAGAACTAGCTCCTGCCTGCTTTTAGTGCGTGTCGGTTGCTACAAAGTATGAAGAAAAATATTTGTAAAATTTTGTGGGGGAAAATACATTATTTACTATTTGCATAAGTAACTACGATGAATGTACTTATGCATCGTTTTTTTTTTTTTTTTTTTTACAAAAACATTAGAAATGATGTTTTAAACAAAAACAATTCGTTATAAACTTATGCTGAATACCTTTATGCTTATTTTTTTTTTTACTGATTATGAAAATAAATAAATAAATGGATAAAACAAACAAAAAAACTAGTTTACTTAGTTTAAAAATTATTTATCTAATGTTTTATGCTATTTAATTTTTTTTTAAGTTATAAAACACGTATTCAGTTAAAAAAATCATTTAAATTTACCAAAGAGTTGAGCTCAGGTATTGACATTGTAAAGACTACCGTCTTATTAATGTGTACGTTGCCTTTTTTTTGCCAACTAATATATGTTTCTACTTGTATGGAAACAGACACACTAAAAAACAAAACTTTTTGATAGGATATAGATGAATAAATGTAAAAAATGTTGGAACGTTTGAAACAAAATAGGTACTTATTCTGAAATCATAATTATACTAAGCTTAATTTCACTTAAATGCTATTCTTACAAAGCTTTTGCAAATTGATTGTACATCTAATTCGCATAACATATAATTAAAATCGATTTAAACAAATAACTATGTTCTATTATTCTTTAAAAAAATTTTTATTGTATTATTTGTTCAGTATAATTATATCAATCTATAGTGTGGTCTGTTGCGGACCAGGATATAATAATACCCTAACTCGCTACAAGAAAATAATGAAACGAATGGAATTGAAGGAAACAAAAACTCAATTGATGGATAAGATAAACGTGTCGTTTATTTACTGTTGAAAGAATGAATGTTTTAGATATAACATGTGTTAATGTCCGTGCGGGTGTAACCATCGCTCATTGCGAGACTGGTGTTGTAGAAAGAAAAGGAAATGTGTGTTCATCTCAAGTTCGGATCACTATCGTTTGTTCGCGCGTGGGAAGAGAAGTGAGTAATGTAATGGAACGAGAAATGGCAGTCCAGCGTGTAGACAAAGAAAAGGATAGCGGTTAAGCTGTATGCCATGTTAGCAGTCAGCTACGCGAAGGTATTCTCAAGGACAAGTTGTATATGTAGAGAGAGAAAGAATGAGAATGTGTACGTACGGTCTGTTAGCTTTTTGCCCCACATAGTAGTAAATGATGTGAGGCACGCGGTCAGTCCGTAGACTGACCAGCTTGAAAGCTGGGCCTAAAAAGGGAGAAGCCGCTTATTGCTCTTTCTTTTATAGGTGTTTCCGCCGGTCTTTTGCGCATGTGTGGATTTCCTTTGAAAGGGGAAGTGACATTGTCCTTGTGTGCACGTTAGCGTGTGTGTATGTACACGCGAATGTGAGTGTATGTACGCGAACGTGAATATATGTACGTGTGTGGACGTGGGCGCGTATGTTTGTGTGCGCGTATGTATGCGACAAGTAATATAGCTTGAAATGTGAACGCGTGTTTTTGTGTGAGACTTGAAAAGGCTCGCGCAGGTCCTTGGCCTTGGTGGAGGCCATTTTGGATGATCATAGTATCTTTGGGTATAACCAATTAAGCGTGCCAACATTTAATTTAAACCTGCTTTGTATTAATGATTTTTGTTTCCTTTATTACAAATGATCAAATCAAACTGTTTTATAATAAAAATATTTTTTAGTCCGAATAGTTTATTTGCTCTTTATAATTGGAATGTTTATTTGTTTTAAAATATAATTTAAATACTTTATCTTATATCTTAAATAGTTTAATAGCTGTTTTTTTATAAATATGAATTATTACAAACGTTAAAGAAATTAAATGTCATAGTAATAATGTATCCAATACAAAATATTCTTGAAAAAATTGTATTTTATTTGACAATTTAAAAAAAAAAAATTAGCCAAAGTCTAAGTGGACGAAAATGATGTGAGATAGTTTTCTGAAAAATACCACTTGTCAATTTTCAAATTCAAAATTGGAAGCTGTTCTTAAGGAAACTGTTTCTCTTTTGCCACAATTCTTTTGCCAGTGTCAGAAAGTTTGGTAAAAAATGGTTTGAATCAGAATTAGTGTCGGTAATGAAAATTGGATGAACAATTCTTGAACACAAAATTGTGTTGCATTTTCAGTAATAAGTTGCATACTAATTACATACCAATTTAATGAATGGAAATAAGCCCATTCTTTAGCCATTCTCATGCATACTTCATGGTTTAGTGTCATATCAAGCGCTGTATGCGGTCTCCTCTTATCTCAGAATTGTTTCTAGTTGTCCTAAACTTCTTGGCATTCAAATCAAGCAGTGCCGATTTAGGACAGGTGTTTTTAGAAACTGTGTAACTCTTGCTTCACAATTATATGAGTAGTCACTCTTGCAGGGGATGTACATTATCTTTCCAGACTGAATGGAAATCTTGACAAAGAAAAATTATAAATCATATAATTTAAATTGCTCATTTAAATTAAGATTATAAATGAACCGCTCTAAATATTAATTTAAAAACAATTTAGGCTAGGGTCTGTTGAGTTTGTAAACAGATATATTCAATATTTTCAAAGGATATGTTTGACTGCTAGACACATTTTTCGTTTTCTTAGTTTTTGTTTGTTTCCCCTATTTGTTCTAATTTATCCCATATTGTCAACTCCCTTTCATTTTTGATATCTTTAGGCTTTGAATATTTTTTATTTTTCATGTAATAAAAAGATCTAGTATTTTAAAATAAAAATTTTCTCTTCTGAAGTGCAACTGCGGTTTATTAAGAAGGGGGGGGGCGGATGAGATCTACAGGAATCAATTGGGACCCTATGCCAGTAAGTAGAAATTGTGTTAACTAATATGAATTTTAGTGAGGGATACATCAAGTACATGTCAAGATAAACTGATGGCAAGCAGAAATAGACTCAGTGCACTTAGCACGAGTGAAAAAAGGGTGTGGTCAAGGATTAGCTTCCTAGACGAAACCCACTAGAAGTCAGATATTACAGAGAAACTACATCACGTGTTCGGGGAACAGGATAGAGTTACTAGACAGTTCAAGTTGGGGAAGCGGACAGATAAGGCGTTCTCAACAATATAGAAATCTAAGTAAATATTTCCTCCGAGACTCTGTCCGTTTGTCAACCATTATAAAGCTAAGTCAGAAAAACCTTTGAACATCAACAAAATTCCAACGTTTTGGCCGATATAACCTCCAACCGTCTTCAGGTGTATCTTGTTGAACTGTAAATGACGTGAAAGTCAGTACGGTTTTCGACTGGCCTGAGCTGCAGTTTGTTTGCTCAAACATGGGTTAATTTTGCTTCGATGAAGTCATATCTGCAATTCGAAAGATGAAGCAAAAAACAAAACAAAACACCCGTTGCTGAGCAAATCACAGTGGAGATCATTTAAGCTAACGATGAGAGAATGGTAAATATGTTCTATAAAAGTTTTATAAAAATTTGGAAATTGAAAAAACAAAAAAACACTTTCAGATTTTTTTTTTGAAAATGAAAGATGAAAAATTTGTATTATTTGAATTATTAAACCAGTGTTCTCATCTTGAGTGTTATTCTCACAATATTTTGGCTGAATTAATCTTTTTTTCACAAAGGAGTTACCACATCAAAGCCCAAAGGCCACTCGAGGGTAAGGGTTGATGAGTGTGAGGTGGTAGTGTGTAATCGTTAATGGTGTAGATTGGGCAGAATTTGAATTATTTAAGGAGACGGCTCAGCAAGAACTTGTTTACGTTTGACTTGGAGGCTACTATATTGTAATCAGCTTGGTGGGTAGTTATAAGAAAGAAGCTTTGTTCATGGAATCTGTGTTTAGAATTAGGCACAGATAGAGAGTAGGAAAAATTGTTGATAGTAGTTGTAGTTAGTCGAGTATTACATTCAAAATCTAATTATTTCTGTGGAAATGTTTTTATAAATAATCATATTTAAAAAATATGTAAATATTTTCAGTTCACATGTTGCTGTGAAAACTTTTTGCTTTTGGGAATGACGGAGAAAGTGCATCCTAATGAAGCGGAGAAAGAGAAAGGATAGCAATTAAAGTCACTTGCGTTTTTGTATTCATCCAAATTGCTTCTCGATGTAAAATCTGATAATAAAAGAAGTGAAGAGGAAAGAAAAAAAGAAGAGTAAGCCAAACGAACAAAGAAAGAAAAGGGGTAGCTTATTGTTATCGATTTATAATTTACAATAAATTAACTGGTTTGGCAACACAGCAGAAGAGACCCTGAAACTGTGTTTACCAAATACTACATGAAGAATTTCTCTGTTAAAGACCTTATTATAAGCCTCCAAAGCATTGAACTGACCAGATTCACATGTATGTAAACAGTGGAAAGTTACACAACAATATGGAAGATTTGTGCATCCAGAAAATGTGCAAAGATCATCTGAGGATTATGCAATAAAGTAAAGTAAGTTCATTTAATTTAGAAAATTAGAATTTTCCCCTTTGTAAGGCTCATTATTTAGTCTAAACATTAAGGTTGACGTTGAGATTTTTATAATTGTTCTTAGCTGTTGCTCAGCCTACATTCTTGTCATTGTGTCATTCAAATTTATTTTTCCTGACATTTTCCAAGTAAGCTTTTTCTCTTTAAATGGGACATTTTATTTGAACCTCTTGGTGACCTTTGCTTTCTGTAATTTCCTGATGCCATCTTGATTTTTTGTTGAATCTTTTTTTGTTTTTTTAAGGATCAGAGGGGTAGATGCTGCGGGGAGCAAGTTTGGTATTTTCCAAGGCTGAAGTTGTATAAGAGCTGTTCTTACCAGTGGATGTTAAGACCAACTCCTATATATCATTAGTAAGTAATGAAAGCTGTTGCCCGAAATGAAAAATAAAACCTTTATTATAACAAAAATGAAAGGTTTTATTCAATTACCTATAATGTATAGGTTGAAGAATGTTGGATTGTGATTCAATAACAAAAGAAGTGTAGAAAGTTCTTTGGGTACTTGTACAATTTAATCAAGACATTAAAAAATGAAAATATAAAAAAAAAAAAGTTATATTGTACCTATCCGTTTTGGACTGAAGTTTTCTGAAAAAAATTTCACTTAATTTGATCGAGGAGCTTTTTTTTTTTACAATGGAAAAACACGTTTTTATGACAGCGCGCTGAAGGTAGCAATGTTTGCATTTTTAGAACATGCTAGGAGGAGATAACACAGTCTAAAGTGTTGACACCCCCTCCCCATGTTAAATCATAGCTTTTCTTCCTAAAAATCGAAACATGGCTATTTTTGGATCAGTATCATAACAAATTGTTTTTTCGCTGTAAAAAAAACTACTTGATCAAATTAAGTGAATTTTTTTTTTTGAGAACTTCATTCTATAACAGATATGACAATATAACTTTTTTTTTTTTTCGATATTTTCATTTTTTAATGTTTTGATTAAACTATACAAGTGCCATTCTTTCGGTTAGTGAAGGTCTGTCAGTAGTTATCTTCTAGAGACAAAGATAGTTGATGCTTGAGCGTCCAGTGGACAGAGACAGAAAAGAGAGAAAAGGGGACGTCTTTCCTTGTTGCTTTTAGGGATCTCCCTGCTAACCGACCGTGGTTCCAAAAGAAACTGAAGTAGTTCTTTAGGGAACACATGAAGTCAATGCTCCCTGCAAGCTGATTGGTTAGTGTGTGACCACATTACATCACAGGAACATTTTTCTGAAAGAGAAAAAAAGAATCTTTATTTATGACTGTTATAGTTGCCTCCCTTGATAAAGCGAACTTTGCCATCTTTCAAATTTTTGTCTTTTTTTTTGACATGAAATAGATGTAGCAGTTATAAATACCGACGTTTATTTTCTCATTCAGAGAGCAGCTCATGTCAGATGATTTGTTCACAAACTGATCAATCAGTTTCCATGGCATATCTCAACTGTACCAGGAGGATTCGGGAATTGCTGAGAGCAGCTAGAAAGATTTTTTTGACACCTTCAAAGAAACATGTTTTCTACTTCTCCATCACCGATGCCAAGTGAAGCTGTTTTCATGGAAGATAGAGAACCAATAAACTTTCTGATTTAAATACTTTCTTTATTCTGACATTATCCAACTTTCTTCAACCTACACCTAAAAATGTATATGTGGGTAACTTAAATAAATACGTTTTGTTGTTTATAAAATGGTTTTGTTGTCCTTTTGTTTGATAGCCGTTTTAGTTGTTACAACAGTGTTATAAAAGTTAGTCTTAACAATCTATGCTAAGATGAGCTCTTTCTCTTTTATAAATGGTGACCGAACGTGAAGTTATACAAGACTCCTAACAAAAAAACAAAACAAAAAAAAAATGACACATGAAAACAACTTGTCCAAAGTTAGAAGTTATTTCAACAAACAATGAAAAAATATGAAATTAACTACAGAATGATGACCAAAGGAAAAAAGAACCATGAGCCTTACCTATTTCACCTAAAATAATTTGTGTGACTGAACTAAGAAATAGCATAAAATCATTTATGAAACACCCTTTTTCAGCTAAGGAAACATTTTTTAACACAAGAGAAACTTCTGAAACTTTTTCTTGTTAAAAACAAAAGAATAACATTTCTTCTTACAGAAGAAAACTTCAAAATCGTTTTTCTTCAAAAAAGAAAAAAAAAACACAAAAATAAACTTTTTCACTAAAAAAACATTTGCAGATAGAAAATCAAAAACACTATATTTTATTACACTATGAAAAAAAAAACTTTTTAAAGAAAATATTTTACAGTAAGTTAAGAAACCAATACAATGCAGAATTTAAAAAAAAAACAAAAACATTTGATCAAAAAATTTAAAATCAACTTAGTTTCGGCGATATACATCTTTGTCAGGAACAGAATCAGTTTCTGTTTTTTCCTTTTCCTTTTCATTCCTTGTGACATAGCGTTATTAAAAAAGCAGAAAGGTTCAACTCTTCAAAATGGTAGTTGTTTTTGGCTAATGGAACAGAAGATTTTTAACCTTAAACTTGAAAACAATTTAATTGAATAAGAAGAGAAGAAATATTTTTTTTTTTCCTTAAAAAAATACAAATTTTTTGATGAATTTTTTTTGCAAAAAAACCCACAAAAATGTGAGTAGATTTCTTTCCTCTTACACAAACACAAAAACGCAAATCATGTATACCTTTTCTCTTTTCGTTGATCTATCTATCTATCTATCTATCTATATATAGTATGTTTATTGTACAAACATTATTGGTTACATATGTTTCAGTGGAATCTCAACTTAGAGAGACCCACCTTATCAGACCGAAAAAAAAACTTTTGAGGTGGATCTCTCTAAATTGAGATTCCACTGAAACATGTATGCACATGGCTATAGTTCTCCCCAGAATGTGCTGCTACTATCGTGCACAGAAATCACTTTTTCCATAACTACCAATGTAATAGATGCACTGAAACTAAAGCTGCTTTCAGGAACGCCAGCAACCACTGTAAAAGAATATTAAAAATGCAAGAGAGCTATATGCCCAGTCTGTTAAATCCAAAGTAGCTGATCAGCGGTTTGGTTCCCACCAGTTTTCGCAAATAACAAATAGGATCCTGAACAGTAGTGTGCGTTCTATCCCAACCATTATCAATGGACCAGAGGTCATCTTTTCAGCATCAGACAACGCCAAACTATTTGCAAAGAACTTTGCAGCTAATTCTACCCTATGCGACGAAGGCCATCAACTGCCCATATTTCCTCCTATAACACAGAACACGCTAGGTAACATACAAATATCTGTGCATGAGGTCGCCAAGCTAATCAAGAACCTTGATTCCAGTAAAGCAACTGGCCCTGATGGCATCCCAATTATAGTGTTAAAAAAGCTTCAATCAGAACTTGCTCCCATACTTACTAAACTGTTTAAGCGTTGCATTAAGGAGAAGTGCTTTCTGACTCCCTGGAAAACCTCATCAGTATGCCCTGTATTTAAGAATTCAGGTGATAAGTCATCTCCCTCTCAGTACAGACCAATAAGCCTCCTGTGTGTTATGAGTAAGTTGCTGGAATCCATATTAAATAGAGAAATAGTAAACCATCTCAGCAGAAACAATCTTCTTAGTGACACACAATATGGTTTCCGTTCTGCAAGATTTACCGCAGATGTGCTAACGGTTATATTTCATACTTCATCAAATCTCCACACTAATGTACTCTACTTGCAATAACCCTTATCCCTGAGTGGCTTCCGGGCCTTGATAAGTAGTGACCACTGTGTAAAAAAAAAAAAAAAAGAAGGGAAATGTGCACACATAGACACACAGACAGATACACAGACAGATAGATACACAGACATGTTCACTTTTATAGATATAATAGATATATAGATAGATAGATTTGTTTAACAAAAATATATAAGTATACATAAATATATATGGAAACAATTTTGTGTTTACTATGAACATTTTTCGCAAATATTATGCAAGTATAAATCATGTAGTCAATTGGACAATATAGTGGAATATATATATAATGGAAATTCGGTAAATTTGTTAACAAGTGGAACAGCTCATCAAGAACCTGTTTATGTTGGACTTGAAGACAACCATATTGTAGTCAGCTGGAAAGCAGGCTAACGGAAGACAGTTCCACAGGTGTGCAGTTCTAAGAAAGAAACTTTGTTCATGGAATCTACGATCTTCCAAAATCATATCCTGAGATCATTTGTTGATATCTGTACAGACAAAACAACTGTCCATGGCAGCACTTTGAAGCACATTTGTGATCCAAATATTGCTGACCCTTTTTCTTCTGAGCTGGATCATGTAGTGCAACAGGGGAAAACAGTGCCTCATTACTTTTGACACGTATAAAAACGAAGCTTTCCTCCTTTCAACACAATTGTTCAGATCCTTGTTTTACTCTAGTTGAAATGAACAACTCTCTCTTTGAGAAAGCCCCTTGTTTTGATCCAGATCTCAAATGGAGGACAAACATCCAGTTTATGCTGGAAAAATTATTGGATCACTTTATCACTCCGGAAAGTACTGGACTTCTGATGTTCCACCTTGTATGTGACTCTTTATAAGAGTCACGTACAGAGTGGAACAATAAATTTGTTGTCCTAAAGAAATCAACATTACAACTTTATTTTAAAACTTTTATTGAAAAAAATCAATTCTGGTAACTTAATTATGTAGTAGAGCTAACATCTATTTAATGTAACCACCATCAGTCTTAATCACCACCTCGATACGAGTCTGGAACTGGGAGCATACCTTTTCCATAAGAGCCAACAAGAGCTTGGCGAATACTCGGCGGATGGTGGCGATCAGGCTGGCTTTGGTGTTGTAGGATGTCATGTTGGTGATGTTCTTGACGTATGACCAAACAAAGTAGTCCAGTGGGTTCAGGTCAGAGAGGAGGGGGCCAGTGAGAGAAGGGTACAAAATTGTAGCATTCCTTCTGAAGCCAAGCCTGGGTTTCTTTAGACTTGTAGGTCAACGCTAAGTCCTGCTGCCACACCCAGAGTTTGCCAGTAGCGACCTGATTGCACTAGGGGATCACCACACTCTTCAGCACATTCAGGTACACTTTAATGTTGATTTTCAAGCCGACTTCAAAGATTCGAGGTGGCATGATGTGGCTGTCAATTGAAACCACACCAAAGACCATAACCATGGTTGGAAACTTCTTTGAATTGTGCCCTCAAACCGTCTTGCTTTGCATTTTGCGGGTGCTGGCAATGGTCCTGTTGTCATAACTTGGATTCGTAGAGAGCATGAGTTGTACAGTGATGCATCTCCAATCTCACTCGTTGAACACTGTGTCACTTTTAGACATGATAGAAGGCTCTTATCGTTCTGGGCAACTAGTAGATGGTCTCCAGCAAAAAAAGAAAGCTGGTTTTCATCAAATGGAAATGGAATTATGTCGTCTTTTCTAGGGCAACAACTTTATTGTTCCACCCAATAGAATTCTGATTCATTATGAATGAATAAATAATTAGCATCACACCTCCTGCAAAATCTAGGGGAATTTCTGCTGACATTGTTAATCCTTAGTCTTAGAGCTTATAGAACCTTTAAGAGGATTAGGAATAAAGATTAATTATAGTGTTAAGTAGGCATATAACTGTCCTTTGTCATTGAGGCAGAATGGCGACAGTTGAAACTGCTTTGTCTTTGACCTTTTTGTTTTTATCAATTATGTTGTAAAAAATAAAATGTTATGGAATGTTATCAAGTAAAGAGGATGTGGTTTAGTCGTGTCCTGTTTTGAAACATTATCTTGAAATTAAAGCATTTTTTTGAGAAATAGCTGTATCTGTTTTCAGCAGCAGATAGACTGGATAAATGCTTTTAATTGCTGCTGAAAATAAAGCATTTACAAAATCATATAATGACATTTGTGACTGACAGCAGACTCACAGATCATATCCTTTTAAATTGAAAGCCATGTTTAATTTCAAAAAGAGTTTCTGATAGCTATTCTGTACAAATCCTGGGAATTAAGAGTGTTCAGTGGGCAGCTGTTCTGTGTAAGTGTTAAACTTTAAAATTTTTGCAGGCAAAGAGCAAAGATCTTTCTTGTGTGGGCACGAAAAAATTAATGCTAAAAGATTCAATATTTTTATGGAGCAATTCTGGTTTCTGATTGGTTGCTAGCAGAACATTGCTCCATTTGATTGGTCAGTTCCTATCGCCAGTATCTATAAGTAGAATATCACAATTTTTTTAAAATCATACCCTCGAATTATATAAAAATATTGCAACACCTCCCAATTATAGAAGTTCATTAGATCACAACTCTAGCACCAGTCACTGCTGCAATCAAGAACAGGGTACTAAAATTCTTTGTGCATATCAAAACGTCTGAAACTAGTTTATATGTTTAGAAGGGATGATAGAAGAAAAGTGAGAGTGAGGGAGGCCATGCAAATGCTGGCATAACACTGTCTACATGTCTACATCTATGTGGTCACCAAGTTTAAATCAATTTATTTAACAAAAAAAAAAAACAAAACAAAAAAAACACACAGAATAAATGGAAAGTACTTTCTCATATCAGCAAGCAATCTGGACTAACCACAGAGAACTTAAATGCCTACTAGACACTATTTTGGGATACCTAAGGTTTCTCTCTGCAGAGGTTTGTCAGGACAATCTTGCATAAGGATACTATATCTTACAAGTAAATCCTAACTAAATATTCAAAATCACATAATATTCATGGCCCAAATAAGATCTTCATATAGCTAACCCACACTGGTTTTTACAGGGAATGGTAAACCTTATCCAAATGATGTTACCTCAAGTAACATCATGAAGCTGGATATGCTACCAGACTAGATGAATTCTTGTCCTAGAATCCAGTACGACCAAGAGATCAAAAAGAAAGATATACTATAACGTTTTAAAATTGTCTATCAGGAGAGGGAAATAATGTTCTCACTTTCTTTACTAACTCAGTGTTTAAGAGATAAATGAGATCTTTAATGGAGCATTCAAATATCTATGTATTTCATATAGAGATCAAGTGTTAGGCCAATGAAAGGGGCCCTTTGATTTCTGAGAACTTCGACTGAAGTAAAATGAAACAAAAAAGTCTAACCAGATCCCACAATCACTTCGAATGTACACATGGCGACATAACAAGGTGTTGGAAATAATTATGGAATTGTTGAAGACACAATGTGAGACAGCAAACCAGCTGTTACAGTCAAGGAACCCATAATTCAGTTTCATAAAGAAGGTGAACGCACTGTGAGAAAGAAGAAAACTTTTAATGTGAAGCTGCTGAATGAAGCCAATGACTGGAAAATTTCTGTGGATCTCAAGACATCTCTACAATTTCTAGTCCACATAATCCAAACAGAAAAGCGGCCAGACATTGTAGCATGGTCCGATTCAAAGAAAAGTATCCTCTTCATAGAATTGACAATCCCCTGGGAAGAAAACAAGGAGGAGGTACATGAACGGAAGAAAAACCAATATGAGACACTGTATGCCGACTGTGTGGAAAAAGGTTGGAGATGCCATGTGATTCCTATTGAGGTTGGTTGTCATCAGTCATTTTGTTTCTTACAAAAATAGGAATCATGGGCCGCAATCTGAAAGTTGCCTCTGATCGTCTTAAGAACACAGCTCAATATGCGTCAAGCTGGATTTGGTTGAGAGCGAAAAGGCTTCAGCATAAACAGACGTTATAATTTCTCCTTGTTGATCTGTTTTTTTTTTTTTTTTTTTTTTAATACCCTGCCCAGTGACAAAAGCTGTTTGGTAGCATTAGGAGTGGCAGTTCCGCCTTGAGCTATCAAAACTGTGTTATCACACTGGTTGGCAGCCAATGAGGGCAGGGTATCGCACATGCTTTTACATGCTGTATGATGAAAACATTTGACTGTGATTCTGTTTACTTTAATTTTGTTTCAACTTCTTGTCCTTCTCCGTCTCTGTCTTTTATTTTATCCCTTATTTATTTAAAACAAGATAACTAATAATTCAGTGTGTATTTATTCAAGTTACAAGGGCCGTTTCAAAAGTAATATTTCCTATTTTTTATTCCACCCAAATGGATCAGAGAAGATTGTGAATCGCATTGTTATGAAGACTGAATTTATACATTCATGACCTAAAACTTTCATCTCTCTGTTGTAGATATTGACGGTGTGAGACTCTAAGAAAGCAACCCTTGTTATGGACGTGTGTCAGAAGCAGAGATGCGTCATTGAATTCCTCCATGCAAAAAAAAAAAAAAAAAAAAAAATCCAACCAATAAACATTCATCAGTGTCTGTTGAACATTTATGAAATCAATGTAGTTGCTGTTGGTAGAGTTAGGAGATGGATTCCTCAATTTCAGAGTGGTGACAAATATATAAGTGGCAAGCGTGCTCCAGACTTTTACGAACGAGACATCAAAAGAAGCTGGCAAAAGTACATTGAGAATGGTGGTGACTATGTAGAAAAATAAATTCTGGAACACAAAATATTGCTTGTTTTAATTGCACCACTCCTGTCTTCATAGCTATTCAATGATTTAGTTTTTTAGCTACAAAAATAAGAGGTCTTACCTTTGGAATGACCCTCGTATATAAGGGGTTAATCTTCAGATAAACTGTCAGACAATTTTTATAATAATCTCCAACAAAAGGGTCGTCAAGTTAAAGGAAAACAAAGCCCTCCTTCAAGTAAGAAATAATAATAATCAAAAATAATAATAATACCATTCGGTACAGACCCCACAATGGAAGACCATATAAGGACAAAAAATTGGATTCATAAAATCTAACCTTGATAACCCTTCGGGACCTACGGTGCAGTAGATAAAGGCATTAAATCTTTATGGTTTCAGGTAAGCATTGTCTGAAGATAGCAGTTTCAATCCTACCGAAGCAGGTTGGAGGATTAGTTGGGTAAAACGTGGTGAGACAACAACTATGGAAGGCAGTAATTACTGGGGATAGAGTTATAAGACTCAGCATTCCTATCCTGTCGTGATTAATCATCTGAAGAAAATCAGAGAATGAGTTGGCTGAAACGTGGTGAATCAACATCACCTATGAAGATGGGGATAACAGTCCGCCAAAAGAAATGAATGAACAAATAATATATTTATTTAATTTTTTTATTTTTTTATTTTCTGCCTTTGAAGATTGTAATGCTGGGTATGGGGCAGCTAAACCAGCTGCCAACATTGCCCTGCTTTTTATTGAAACCAACCGAGAGCTCTTTCTAGTATCCTCGTTGTTTCCTTAAGTGCAATTTTTTTTTCTTTCTTTTTTACAAGGTGGTCACCACTTATCAAGGCCCGGAAGCCACTCAGGGATAAAGGTTATTGTAAGTACAGTACGTTAGTGTCTACTTAAGGGGGCGGTACATCAGGAATTTGTTTACGTTGGACTTGAAGACATCCAGGTTGTAGTCAGGTGGGAAGCAGGCAGACGGAACAGAGTTCCACAGGCGTGCAGTTCTAAGAAAGAAGAATTGTCTGGATCTCTTTTGCACTTGGTTCACCAGGAATATTAGTTAGGTAGGACTTTAGGATCTTCTTCATAAGCCCTGTGGCACCTATAATATGATATATATGTATATATATATATGATATAAGTATGATTGATATCTCCCTAAGATTCCAATTTCTTTTCATATCATACATGAGACCTTGATATTTAGTCTGTTTTTCCCTTTCAGCTCTGTTCAGACCTCCATCATTAGGAACACTCTTTCAACCAAGGTTGCAACTCTCTCTGACTTATTCCATATAACTATGTCAGGTTTGACTAGCAGTTTCAAGGTAGGTGGCTATAGGGATTATATGATTGTAATGTATGGTATATAAGTCATTTCGAACTGTTCTTTCAGGTTGATGATGCACCGTCAGGTGTCCCATGAATTAATTATAATTCTCAATCCTTTCATAGTACTGTTTCATCATCCAATTGAAAATCTCACTAACTCTCATCCTCGAGTGACTTTTGACCTTGGTAATTGGTGGACCATTAGTATCAAAAACCATCCTGAAAATCGGTAGGAAATAAAACAAAAAAAAAAATTAGATAATTTTTAACCTACTGGTGATTTTATAAAAATATTGTGATATAATGGCTTGGATTAAAGTTTAAAATACAAAAGTCAAGTATCATGGTTCAATTGTGCTCTAAGTATTCATTTCAAACCCGTTCCGGTCTTATCAAAGAACCAATTATTAATTTTATATGCCGGGCCTTTCTGCTTGTGCGGCGATAAAACTTCTCAAATGCACCTGTGATGTTAAACTTTATAAGGTGTTAACTTTGTTCACAATTGGACTGTTCCTTCTTTAATCGGAATTTTTGATTATCGATTTTATCTAAAATTTTTTTTTTTTATTACATTTTCACCCCAAACAAGGCACATTGCCACTTTGATGTAGGAGGCTACTATCAAGGACATAAGCTACAGGGGTACTATGTGGGGAGTTGGGCAGCAAGATGTCGGTTCATGTTACACTTGAACTTCTGCATGTCAGTACAGTTAGGGAAGCAGGAACCCAGAAGGGAATTCCAAAGTCTAGCGGTTCTGAGGAAGGAACTACTGAAGTAGAAGGCTCTCTTACATCTAAGGATCTCAACTGTGAAGGGGTGGGATTTTGCTGCTTGTCAGGTTTGTTGGGGATATTTACGTCGAGGGGGTACAAGTGCTTGCAGTTTGTCAGAGCATTCACCATTGAAGTAGAACAGGCAGAGGGATGCTATATTTCGTCGATGGGTCAGAGGCTGAAGCTTAGATGACAGTTCAGGACCTATCAGGTTGGCGACTCTCTTTTGAATCTTGTCTAGGAGTGAGAGACTAGTAGCAGATGCACCAGCCCAAATATGACAACAATACTCCATACATTGGCGAATAGTGGCCTTATAGAGGTACAGGATACTTTTGGGCGTTAGTAGCTTTCTAGCACGGTAGAGAGAACCTATCTTTTTCGCAGCGGTCCTGGCAATGCTCTCAATGTAATTTTTCCAACTCATGTTTCCTGTGAACGTTAGGCCGAGGAGTTTAAAAGATGTACTTTCAGATAAAGACTCTTTGGCCATTGCTATTGGTGGTTTCAATACTTATCAGAATCATTCTGATACAAAACTTTTCTAAGAACATCTAAGATTGATTGCCTGTTCTAGCTTGCACTCCTCTCCCATTAGTGTACCGGGAGGAAGCTTCACATGTCTGCTTGCAGTGACTTAGCTCATAATACATTGTGGTCTACATTGCACTGTAGAGAATCTGCTGTTTATTTTATAAAATTATCTGTAAATAATGGCTTCACTTAAAGTTCAAAATGCAATTCATGATTTAATTGTACTTTAAACAAAAACATTCATTTCAAATGCGCCCTTGTCTTATCAAAGAACCTACTGTTGATTTTATGAAATGATTTTTACACAATTACTTGAACTAAAGTTAAATTTACAAACGTCAAATATCATAGTTCAATTGAGCTCTAAAAAGAAACATTCAATTTGAACACGCCCCTGTCATATAAAAGAATCTACAGATGATCTTATAGGCTGAGCCTTTCTGCTTGTGCAGTGATAAAGCTTTTCAAATGCAATTGTGATGTTAGGTGGTATAAAAATGTTCATTTCAGTCAAAATCGGAATTCCTTCTTTGATCGGATTTTTTTTTCAGTTATCGATTTTCAATACTTATCAGATACATTCCAATACAAAACCTATGTAAAAATACTTCCAGGCACATCAAGTACCTTCATGTGAAATTAAAAAAAATCGGTCCAACCGTTTCCTAATCCATAGGAAACAAACTCACACAGACACACAAATACAGACAAAGTTCCTTTTATATAATAGTAGAGATAGAGATAGCAATAGAGATACGTCTGTAGTAGTCAATGTTTTCAGGATGGTGTATGCACAGACGACATGCATACAAATGCATTTATACATTTTGATTTTGTACATCTGATGTGTAAACATTGATTACTACACAACTATATGAAAAGTAAAAGTTAAATTATGATTTAAGGTGATTAATTGAAAAAAAAAAAATACAAACTACAAATGTAGAAAGTCAGGATAAAGAATCTAACTTGATAGAATTAGTTGTGTCCAGCCATATTTGATTGAAATAGAATATTAAACAAGAAAGAGTCACCATCTTTCATGAATAAAACCAACATTTCCACGACTAAATAGGTATAAACTTTTATTTAAGGGCATATTGTACCATAACGAGAATTGTTTGATAAGTTGGTGTTTGTCGATAAACCAATGCTGTATCCTGTAGCTTCATTCTAGCAGGTCGCTTGTAGCTAAACAATGAGAACAAGATAGCGCATCCTTTCTAGAGGTGAACAAAACTGGAACTGGTTTGAATAATATTTTTTGCATCAAACCTTATTGATGTATATTGATTTTGATTCTGCGCAGACATGCCCTAACTCTGACACTGTTATAAGACTAGGTGTGAGTGTGTGGCAACACCACCAGCAGCAGCAGCAGCAGCAGCAGCAAATTCTCATAGCTTGAGATTTTGAATATACTTCCTTTCTGGCTTGTCCAATCAGCTCTCAGTCACGTGACCAAGTTTATAAAAGATTAAACAGAAAACTCTCTTTCTCTTTCTCTATCAGGCACCCGAGCTTGCAACATCTCCATGTGGCATGCCACACAACCCAACCCGGCCTTCGGGCCAGGGGTTCAACTACGACAGAATACAAATAATCCAGTATGACAACTGAACTTCAGTATGGTACATAAATGAACTCTAATCTTCCTACAGTGCTGTCTCTAATCTTTTGTGCTCATCCATTCACATGGACGCACATTTCTACTACAAACTTACGCATACACAAACTCTTTTCTCTTACAACAGGTCTGTTTAATAATTCATCAATGTCTCTACACAGAAACTTTTCCCAATACTAACTCTTTCTCTCTACAAACCTACTCACAAAGATAATCAATAAAACTGTTATTTAATGCTAGAATGAGACTTCTTGCCTTACCTTAATTTCTACATTTTGGTGACCACGGCAAAACAGCAAACATACAATGTTTGTCAACATCATTACTAGAGTGGTGACTCCCAAAATCGACCTTCCATAAATGGTAACTACCTGACATAGCGATCCCTATCAGGGCACCTTGCATACACAAAGCCAAACCATAACGCAATCTAATGCATTATACTGCACATGCACTTAAGCTAAGTAGGTCTATCATGCAACTGTTACACATGCATGATTGACAATGTTGACCTGAAGTAGTCTAGGAAATGAATAGTGTTTGGTGTGGACAACGCATTTGAGGAGATTACCTAGGGTAAAATGTTTTTCTTAGCAGGATCTGATTTTATTCCTTAAGCATCAGCTTAAAGTAAAAATTAAATGTCATAGGAAAAGATTATATTCCATAGAATTCAACAAAACTTGAAAGCTTGTGTATATGAAAGGAAATCTGGTATAAGTATATGTTTCCTGCCTGTGCATACCTCAGTAAAAAGAAAAAGAAAAATACATCAATATTTTAGTATTTAGAACAAGGGATTTTTTTTTTTGCATATAAATTTAATGTAAAATGATAAACCCTTCTTTCTGGCCACCAGACAGTAATGACCACTCATTTCTGGATCATACAACAATTTTAAGTGTATATAACAATTATTATTATTTTTTTTAATATGTAACCATATGATGGTCCAGGATTGACCTCATAGAAAATCAAAACAAAAAGGCATGGCTGATAGAGACTAGCAGAGAAAAGTGGGAAGTGATCCTACCATGCAGGAGCTCGTATATGAATAGATAAATGAACACGGCTTGGAATTCTGGCAGAACATCAAGCGTAGGAGTTAGATAGAATCAATGTCATAATTCATTCATAATATCGGTCTGTAAAAAAACATAAAAAAGTAAATAATTATTTTGTTTATAACATGTTTTAATGTATTTTTTAGCAAAAAAACAAAACCAAAGAAACAAAGCAAAGCAAAACAAAACAAAGTTACTGTCTCCAAACACATGAAGGGCTCTTGTCTTGGGGAGACTCCATGTTTTGACAAACTTCTACGTCTGACCTTTACTCCTAGTCTGAGATAAAACACGTTCATCAAATCCGTTGCCAAGGTTGCTGGAAAAATGGTGGGGCCGTTCTACCGCTCCAGTAGATATCTCACTGCTGATGCAATTCTCTACCTGTATAAAAGCCAAATATGTCCAACAATGGAGTACTGTTGCCATATCTGGGCAGGAGCTGCTAGAAGCAGCTTATCATGCCTTGACAGAGTTCAAAATAGACTTCGTAGCCTAATGGGGGATGCCTTTTTCTCTTCCCTTCAACCTCTTTCTTACAGAAGAGACGTTGCGAGCCTATCTCTGCGCTTTACTGTTATTTTCATGGCAAGTGCTCGTCTGAACTCCAATCTTTGCCTGACTTTCACGTCCTTGCCTGACTTTCACGAAAACACTCGTCTAGCTGAAATCATGATCAATAATTTCCCCCATTTTTTTTTTATCGGTGCCTAAACCTAAACGTAGATTCCATGAACAAAGCTTCTTTGTTAGAACTGCATGCCGGTAGAACTCTGCCCGTTTTCCTGCTTTCCACCTGACTACTATGTCTTCAAGTTCAACGTGACCAAATTCTTGATGAGCCACCCCCTTAAATCCAATTTACCAAATTTCCACTACTAACGCTGACTACGACATGTTCCCTTTGACCACGGTACACTCATTAACACTTATCCTCGAGTCGCCTCCGGGTGACTTCTCTGTAAAAAAAAAAAAAAAAAAAAAAAAAAAGGAAAATCGTCAATATACAAACAAATAATGATTACATGTCTTTAAAAAACGCTGTCTGGTCTGGAAGGGGGTGATTATTTTACGTTAAATTTATAGACGAAAGTGATCCCCCACTATAAAGTCTAAAATATTACTTTTTTATTTTTTATTTTACCGCCAACTTTTTCTGACTATTTACATGTAAGCGTCCAAAAAAGTTGAATTTTTTTTCGGAGTGCAACTGCAAGGCTCCAATAATTTCAAATTTAACTTTCAAAATGAAATAATTTGAAAAAAAAATAAAAAAACAAAAAACGAAAACAGAACCAAAATGAAAGTAAAAAACGAGGTCTGTTGAAAGTATATATCGAATGTACATCTAAAAATGTTGCTAAGTAAAAATGTGGCGACGGCGGCGGCCTCGTTCGGAGATTGTTCTCCTCCTACCGTCACCACCACGACGAGTAGTGTTTCTTCTTAGTTAAGTGTTGTGTGGCCTTCTTGTAAGGACGTGTAGTCTTTTAGACTACAAGACACAATTTACATTCATTCGTTTTAATGTCAGCTTCGGAAAGAATCCCAGGCTACAAGAGGGGAAAGAGTAGCACAACACATGATTTCTTCTGTCCATAAACGAAGAAGAATCTTTCCGGATGTTTCCGCAGTTCTCGAATTAACCATTTTCGTGTTTTCTTTTCACTTCCCTTTCCATCTTCTTCTCTTTCTTGTGGAATGCCATTCAATTCTTTACGGATCGTTTTAAAATTTGAGGAATTGGCAAAGGACGTAAAATCAACTTAAAAGTAAGTAATATCTTTCTGTTCTTAGAAAAAGAGAAATGCAACTTATTTGAAGTGATTTTATTTTAGACAAATTGTAGTTGTGAATGGTGTGTTACTTTTATTAACCTTAGTCAGAAGACACAGGGTTACGTTTAGAAATAATTCGTTTATGTTTAGACAAAATAAATCCACACGCATATATATATATATATATATATATATATATATATATATATATATATATATAACTCGTGGGTATTTCTGTTTAAAAAATACAGCATTTTCACATCTGGAAGTTTTCTTATGCAAAATTAGTCGATTCGCATTTGGTTTGTTTACTTTTACGTTGGTGCCCCCCTCCCCGAACATAAATTCGTCTTTCAGCTTATTTATTTAGATTTATTGGCTTATAAAGTATTATCTTTATTTAAGCTCGACAAAAAAGATTCTTTTTCAGTCTTGTGATTAATTTTAAAAACGTTTTTCAACATCTCAGCGTTTTTTCTCTTTTTCATCAATGTCGCAATAATGCCGTGTTGTCGTTACATGTATGTAGTTACACTGCATGGATTTTTACCTGTAGCTTAAAACAACTTTTTTGAATATTTGGTATTAATGCAGTTTGCGGATCATGCTGTTTTTCTTTTGGTGTTTTTTTTTTTTTTTTTTTTTAGATGGGGTTTTCAAGTTAAATTCAATTTTTACGGTATCTTTTGTTTATTAAATTGTTAGAATAGTTAACAAAGCCCCCCCTCACTTTCTTCATGATAAGAATGGATTTCTAAATATCATTTCCGTAAACCGCAGAAGTAACAATTTTTTAGCACTAAATTAATTTTATAGAATCACGAATGTTTTTAGTTTTGATGGTTTTATACGTTTTTTTGGGTAAATTTTTACTTGGTTTGCACCTTAACGTTTTCCTTAAAAATGACAACTTTTATAGGTTTTTAATTTTTGACTTATTTTTTTTTCGAGTGCCCTGAGATCAATGTTTATTTATATCCCCCCCCCCCAAAAAAAAACGTAGCGGGTGTGATTCTATAAAATTATTTAATTTTATAAAATCATACTTTCTCAATAAAATGTTATACATTTTCTAGATCCTTGTGAAGATTTGTCTCAATTTACTTGCTTCCCCCACGAGGACAAAGTTAGACACCAGGTCGGTTTTTAATGTGAAGAAGGGGGGGGATCTAGTTCGCTCAAAAGGGACACTCTGGATTGTAACGGGTATAAAAATTGCCTCTGTCTGGAAAGATCTCATCTGCAGTCTGCACTGACAGCAAGATGAAGTAGAAGATCAATTTATCGTCTTAGGTTGACTTGTTCTTCATCATTCTATCGACACTGCCTTCGTTCTTCTTTTGCGTTCTTTTCTCTTGACAAAAGAAAAATTCCCCCTCTGTATTTGACCTCTCCCCCTCCCACGCTGATAGCAAAATTAAACCCCAAAAATTTTAATAGGGGTGGGTGGCCCACTGGGTGGGTTGGTATCCTGCTTGGGGAACACAAACACCCACCTCTCATCGCCTTGAAAGACATCCTCTTATTTACTCCGGCATTCAGCAAGATTAGACATGTAGTTAGTTGGAACGTCAGGCGATCGGCGATAAATCGCCCCTCCTCCTCTTTCAGGAGAAGGAGGAGGTAATTCCTGGGAAAATGGTTTCCTAGGATCAACCTTGTATCAGACTGGTTCAAACAGTAACATAACCTACACTTTAATCGTTACAATCAGTTCTCGTAACTGGCTTCCAAACTGCACTTCGATCGAAGCCTGGAAAAATTGTTACTGTCTGAAACGAATACAGACGTAGATATTAAGAAAAAGCATGCTCTATTTGTTACTTCTGCAGTTTACGGACCGTACTGAAATAATGACGTTGTTAAGAAACACTTTCTTAAGGTCGGAAAGGGCTTTATCAAGGCCATCATGGCTTTGTTAACTATTCTGTACCTTCACCGGTACTTATACACTATTTGATCCGCGCGCTGAAATATTATTTAGAAAGCCATTCTTAACATGGGGAGAGTGCTTTGAAACTATTCTGTACTGTCACGCAACAATTTAATAAAAGATGATATCGTGAAACTTGAATTTACCTTGAAGATACTAATTAAAAAAAAAAAAAAAAAAGCACGGCAACATAAGTGCAATTTCAAACTTAAGTTTTAATGCGTTTGGTCACGACGTGGTTGGACGAAAACTATCAGTTATATTTTTTTAATGTTCGATTTCTATGTCAACTATATTGCAACATTACCAACTTTAAAAATAATATTAACTTTTGGGGTTTGTATTACTGTACACATAGATTCGAAAAAGTTGTCAAAAAACAAATATATAACAAATAAATGTTATCAAAGGCAAGATAAGTTACTTTTCTATCTAACTGGATATATTTTTTGTGTTTTTATTCAATGTAACATGTTTATTCAGCTCGAAAAACATGCAGTGTTTACCGATGTATTGGAAAATTCAAAATGGCGGCCGACTATCTCTTTAACACGGTAAGTTTGGGAAAAGATGTTATAAATAATAAACTAGACGAAATACTATTAAAAAACAACCGAATATATGTCAACTTATGTCACAGTAACATATATTGAGTGAATTTCTAACAGTATTTTGTCTAGTTTATTATTTATAATACCTTTTCCCAAACTTACTCTCTCCGAGAGAGAGTCGGCCGCCATTTTGAATTTTCCAATACATCGGTAAACACTGCATGTTTTTCGAGCTGAATAAACATGTTACACTGAATAAAAACACAAAAAATATATCCAGTTAGGTAGAAAAGTAACTTATCTTGCTTTTGATAACATTTATTTGTCATATATTTGTTTTTGACAACTTTTTCGAATCTATGTGTACAGTAATACAAACCCACCCTTCCTTCAATGTTTTCGTTATTTATTTATTTATTTATTGTTTTTTTTTTGTTGTTTCCCCCCCCCCTCGGTTGTTTTCAATGGTTTTTGTTTGGTTTCACTAAAACTATTAAATTCGATCAGTAGTTGACAATTTGGTATTTAGATATTGAAGTATATTATGAAATTAATTATGAAGGACTTTCTCTTACAGAATTTAGTCTCGCTTTTTCATCTCCATATTGACACCGTCTTACCTGTACAATATTTTCGTTTGACGCACAGTAAACACCATTTTCTGTTTGATGCAACAATAACATTCGCTAATCAGAACAATAAAATATACTTACGTCAAGAAAGTTACTGTAATCTCTACCTTAACTAAATAAAATAATCAAACCCTCTTGTTTAATTGAAATGACGCAAGAGTACGTGCATTTATTTGTTGTCATTTTGATTTTGCGTCATGCCTTCTCGTAATTCTTCCACCTGTTGGATCTGCTAAACTCGTGAAAATTCAACAAATCTTCTTTAACGTTTACTTAAGACATCAGTCACAGAGGGGGGGGGGAACGGTGCTTAAAAAATATGATGTTTTAAGCAAAAACAACAATACTTAGTCAATTGTCAAGTCGAAAATAGTAATATATCCCCAAATAACGAAAATTCATTGAGTAGAACAACTGCTTTGTGCTTTTAATAAAAGAAAGTCTCTCGCTTTTTAGGCTACAAATCTCAGAAGCCATTAAAGTTACTAAAAGGGAGATAAGCATGTCCCTTGTATTCATAATCCTCAGGATGTTCACATCTGGGGAAAAATGTAATTTCTCTCAATTTTCCGTAAGAATTACTTTTAGCTACAAATAATTTTCTACTCGATGAATTTCTGTAATTTTTGTATATATTACTATTTTCGACATAAGTACTGTTCTGTTGTTTTTGCTTAAAACCACATATTAAAAAAAAATTATGTTAACTCTAGTCTTTATCTTAACAATACAAACACCAAAAAACATGTATGAGAAAACCTTATACAGAGGCAATTTAAATTTTTTATATCCCAATCCAAAGTGCCCCCTCCCCTCTTTTAGCTGAATTTTCCCACATTGAAACCTTATGAGGAGGCAAGTTAGGAAACGTTAACGTGACTGAACTATATTTGCCTTGCTGTAGGAAGGAAAAACACTATTGTAGACGAACATCCTACGGTATGCTCCCCCAGGGATTCTCATTCTACGTTTTAGGCGATTACATGAAAAACTTAGAAGAAAGAACAAACAAAATTTTTATCATTTTATAATATATATTTAGAATTTTTGATGAGAGATCAGTTTCGTATATAAATGTAACGTATAATGATCCAGCATTTCCAGGCCATTCTAGCATTTTAGGGCAGTTTATCAAATTTTCTATTGTTTTGTTATGGGAAATAAATTACTAATAGTTTTATGTGTGTATTTTACAATGATTTTTTTTTGTTGGGACTGCTTCCCGCTCGGAGGAGATGATGCCACCCGGAAAAGAAAATTTGGTTAACTGTCCTGAATACTACATGGTTCGGAAATAGGTGATCATTTTACGTCTTCTTACATGTGAAAGTGATCACCCACTCTAAATCTCAAAATATATTTTCTTTCTGCTTTGTTTTTCAGTGAATCGCCTAAAAGAAAAAAGTATATATTTTTTTTAAAGGGTGTTGGGACCCAACACCCTTAAAAAAACCAGTGATAAATAAAAAACCACAGTGATAAATAAACCCAACACTGTTATCTACATATTTACCAAAAATATTTCTTTTTCTTCTTTTGTTTAAATTTTTCGAATTTCAAACGAAGAACCTACATTTTGTATCTTAAAGGAAAAAAAAATCAAACCATTAAAATAAAAAGTTTTCCTTTTCAAGCAAGCGTTTCAATTCTTTTGTGTGTCCTTTTGGTACCCCTCTAATTGCTAGCCTCCCTACGAGTGCTGACTTTGACACAAGGTCGCTTTTAATATTGGAAAAAATCCAGCTCCTACGAAGGGGCCATTTGGATTGGGACAAAATTAAAAATTACCTCAATCTGGAAGGATTTTCATTCACTGATTGAGAAAGGAAATAATATAGTGTGGTATCAGAACAAATACTACACTTTTATTTCCTATAAGGTAAAAAATATACAATGTAAGAAATTAAGTACAAGTCATCAAAAGTGTGGGGAAATTCGGCGGTTGATGGTTATTCTTGGTCTACAATAATTTGTTTGGGTATATTACTAGCAGTGTCAGAAATTTCGTGAAAATAGTGAATAATTCCACCCCATCTTTCCAAGCTTATAACTCCTCGAAAAATGTAATTCAAGCCCTAATTTTTTTTTTCAATTAAAGGAGTAAGGACCAAGGTTTTATTTAAAAAAAAAAACAAAACAAAACAATGTGTTTTTTTTTTTTAAAAAAGGTTTTAAACTTCGGACTTTACAGGTAAATTTCTAAAAAACTGTTTTTTTTTTTTTGTTTTAAATTTGAATATATTATTTATTGACCTTTTCTCTTCAATTTGTGATATATAAACCTATTAAACATAAATTAATTATTTACTTTTTAATAGACATTTCAAAATGAGAGGCGTAAATTATTCGACCCCCTATCTTTCTAAGCTTATAACTCCTCGAAAAATGTAATTCAAGCCCTAATTTTTTTTTCAATTAAAGGAGCAAGGACCAAGGTTTCATTAAAAAAAAAAAAAAAAAGACAAAAAGAAAAAATGTGTTCTTATAAAATAAGGTTTTAAACTTCGGACTTTACAGGTAAATTTCTAAAAAACTGATTTTTTTTTTTTGTTTTAAATTTGAATATATTATTTATTGACCTTTTCTCTTCAATTTGTGATATATAAACCTATTAAACATAAATTAATTATTTACTTTTTAATAGACATTTCAAAATGGGGGGGGCGTGAAAATGGGGGGGCGTGAAAATGGGGGGGCGTGAATTTAAAAAAAACGTTTGTCTAAAATATTATATTCGGTTTATTGGAAAGAACATAAAATTTCACATTGACCCTGAAAATATCGTAAAAATAGAATCAATAGAAAAATTTTGATAGATTTTTAAAATTTAAAAATTTAAAAATATTGAGTTTAAAAATTGAAAAATATTGAGTTCGGAAAATTCATTACTGTTTTAAAAAAAAAATAAAAATATTTTTATTACTTTTAAAACAACTGTAATAGTTTATTTTGGAAGTATAATCCATAAAGAAAATAAATAACCCACTTTTAACAGAGAAATTACGAGATTTTTATATTGTATTCGCAGTTTCGTGTTAGGGGTGTCAAAAATTCCTACAAAAATTCTGATACTGCTAGTATATTACTCTTGATAAGATTTATTGCAGTTACCATAATACCACATTTACTCTCAGGGATCATCCTACTAAAATTTTATACTTCAAGAATATATTTTTATACAAAGTCATTAGCAGTGGCGATTGAGACAATAAAAAAAACCGGTTCATGAAACTCTTTGTAAATAATTGACCGCCCACTATTTTCCGGTTTGTTCAGAGCCAAAAACAAGCACGTCAAGCTTTAAAGGGGATGAGAGGAGATAAAAACAAAAAATAAAAACAAAAAACGACAAAAAAAAACACAAAAAAACAAACAAACAGAAGTAGTGTTCGGATTGAATGGTTTCCTTTGATCTTTCTTTGTTGTCTAAGGTTTGTTTATCGTTTCTTATGCACCGGACGGCGGACGGATGCAATGAATTTCTGCTACAATTAAATCATTTAATGAATTTAAGGTGATTAGTGTGATGATGATTATTGAGGGTCTCCATTTGGCAATTGCTAAATTCATCTTATTGTTTACATGGCTTTTGGTTTGGATGGCATATAGATAATCTATATAATTATAAAACTTTGTGGACCGTCCGGCCCGGCCGTCCTTGCTTGCTTGAATCTTATCTTCGACGATAAGACGATTTTATCTTTAAAAAAAAAAAAAGGGATGACAGATGAATTCATATAACAAATATATGCGTATGGGCGTGGCTCAGAGGCTAACGAATGAGGATGGAGAAATCTGTTTTTGGTTTTGATTCTAGCTGATGACCCCCAAGTCATATTATTTTCACTACTATATATTAGGTTTAATATAATAATCGATAGAGAATTTTTTTTTTTTTTTTTTACACAGTGATCACCACTTATCAAGGCCCGGAAGCCACTCAGGGATAAGGGTTATTGCAAGTACATTACGTTAGTGTGGAGATTTGATGAAGTGTTTACTTAAGGGGGCGGTTCATTAGGAATTTGTTAACGTTGGACTTGAAGACATCCAAGTTGTAGTCCGGTGGGAAGCAGGCAGACGGAACAGAGTCTCTATTATAATGAATTGTCTATATTATAATGAATATGCAATCTGCATGAATTAAAATATCGTAATCAAACATATCCTGCGATCGGGCAACATCGAGCAGCCTGCTAGTAATCTACCAGGCCCCACAATAATAATCTTCTCTCTTTCATATAACTGAATGTCTGTATGTGATGTTTGTGTGCTCATTTTAGAAAGAAAGGTTAAAAAATCTACATAAAATTTAAGTGCATTTATATGTAAAATTTACAGGAAGACAATGGAAATGTTTCCAAATTTCTCATTGCATTTCTAAAAGGACATAAGAATTCAAATATATCCTATTTTGATTTACATCATAGGTATAAGATACTAATTCAGTAAGTTGTTCCAACATTTCAGCTTTTACTGACTATATTAGGAGTTTTTTTTTTTGTTTTTTACAAGGTAGTCACCACTAATCAAGGCCCGGAAGCCACTCAGGGATAAGGGTTATTGTAAGTACAGTACGTTAGTGTGGAGATTTAATAAAGTGTCTACTTAAAGGCGCGGTTCATCAGGAATTTGTTTATGTTGGACTTGAAGACATCCAGGTTGTGGGAAGCAGGCAGATGGAACAGAGTTCCACAGACGTGCAGTTCTAAGAAAGAAGCTTTGTTCATGGAATCTACGCTTTGATTTAGGCATAGATAAAGAGTGGGGAAAGTTTTTGACGGTGGATTCAGCTAGACGGGTGTTTTTCGTAAAAGATTGGCCAGGGGGGACCAGAGAATGGAGTTCAGACGAGCACCTGCCATGGAAATAACGATAAAACAAAGATAGGCTTGCAACGTCTCTTCTGTGGGAGAGAGGTTGCAGGGAAGAGAAAAGGGCATCCCCCACTAAGCCACAAAGTCTATTTTGTACTCTGTCAAGACAGGATAAGCTGTTTTTAGCAGCTCCTGCCCAGATATGGCAGCAGTATTCCATACTTGGACGTACTTGGCTTTTATATAGATAAAGAATTGCATCAGTAGTGAGGTATCTTCTGGAGTGGTGAAATGAAGGTGGTCAGTAAAAACAAATATGGTGTTTTGATAAATAGTAAAAAAAAAAAAATTTAAAAAAAACATACATAATAGCGATCCTCCTTCAATCCCGAGCAACGTAGGATCTTCCTGCTAGTGATAAATCAAATAATGTGCAAAAATATGATTGCTGTGAATGAAAAAGATCAAAGAACTAAAGAAAATATATTTATATATTTATGATAGTATTAAAAATATTTTGTGGGAGAAAAATGTTTGTATCTGCATTGAAAGATTCAATGCTCTCATTTGTAAGAAAATTCGATCTGAAAGAAAGGCATGAGCTTTAAAATTGTGTTTGATTAGAGTCCCATTTTGTGTGTGTCTTTACCTTTTGTCGTTATACTGTAGCGGCAGAGAAAGAGTAGCAGAAGTAGCCGTTAAGGGTTTTTAGTGTGGCATAACTTGTGGCTCTCAGATGCATCCTCTGTTTTTGTTTGGGTGCTTCTTGTTTTCATTCTCTTGGAGTATCAGTGCATTGGCTAGAAAACTGCCTTTGGTTATCGTGACATTTTATATTGAGATCAGCTACCTCTTGGAGGTTCCAAGACCTGCCATTTCCAATGTATGGGAGTCTTTCTCATTGGTTGGGGATTTGCAAATTCACACCTAAATGTGAGCTAACGTTTTTGTTTCAAGCTCTTATGCTATGCTTGTGTGGATGTCAGAAAAGGCAATTGAATTAAGTGCATCCTATTTCCACTTAGTACAGGCAGAAATGAAGAGAAAAGACTAAGCTGAATGAATGAAGAAAGCTTATATAAGCTAGTATCCTTTTCATGCTTGCTCATATCGAACATCTATTTCAATTCTTTTGTGTGTCCTTTTGGTGCCCCTCTGATTACTTGCCTCCCTATGAGTGCTGACTTTGACACAAGGTCGCTTTTTAATATTGGAAAAATATCAATCTCCTCTTTTCTTAGTGATGACCAGCAAAAAATAAAAATTTACATTAAAACAAATTTTTTTTTTTCATTCACATTGTCATTCATCATTATAACTCTGTTTACATACTTCCCACGTAAGTATAATGTGGTAAAAGGCCTAAAGGTGAAAAGCATAAATCAGTACCCCTAAAAAAGGGTCACTCAGACTATGGTACTATCGGCTCCCTGAGAGGGTTACTTGGTTGAGGAACGTTTTGGGAACGCAACCAGCTGCAAAGGGAATAAACAATATCCAACGATAGGCACATGGAAACATCAATGAAAACGGGTCGATATGTCGTCGGCTATAACTGGCTGGCATGGGTCGCTTCTTGTGTGTTCATTGTGTCGTTACAGGCAGCTTTCCATTGTCGCAGTAATGGGAGGTACCGCGGGCTGAAATCGAACACTTGTACAAAAATAGCGAACAAATGCATTTTTTATAAAAATATATATAATTTATTTAACAGTTAACAAGTAGGAAGCATATTTAGTCGACCCATTGCGTGCACATCCTCCACGTATGGGGTGCAAGCCTTAACTGTTTAAAACAATGAAATTATATTTAATTTCTCTCTTTCTTCATTGAAAGATAGTGAAAGAGAGAAATAGAGAAGAAGAGAGAGAGAGAAAGACATAAAAAAGAGAGAAGATATATTCATACAGGTTAAAAATTGTTTTGTTTTCGAATGCCTGTTCTCCTGGTTTGACCTTTCAAATTGTAAGGTGTTATATCGTTTTGCCTTGGTTCAATATTATAAACAAACTGTCATTCTTGGCTTAAGTCATCACAGAACATTTTCCAAATCACAAACACCTGTTTTACACAATTGCTCTGCACAAGTTAGGCACAAGTTTCATTAATGTAGAAACCGCGAGCTCTCACAAAAGGGGCTAGCCATTGTGCCACAAGACCTCTTAAAAACCGCCTAGCAGCCTCCTCACTTTAATCTGGTGCTTCAAAATCAGGCTGAATATACAGGCTTCCGTACCTAAAATACACCAAGCATTGATGCTGTTTTTGTTCTTTCTCCTTGCAAAACTCAATCATGTCCTGCAAAGCCAAAAACAACAATTTTCCTTTACAAAACGACCAAACCAAACACCGTGAATAAATATTTGAAGATAGAAATTGAAGCATAAAACCTTCTCCCAAAATGGGCGGATTCAGTGTTGATATGCTGTAAAACAAAAATGACGAAACAAAGACCTGTCGGACAAATAAAACGCCCTTGAATTCGTTCAGTTGCTGCTGAACTTATTGTCGAAAATAGATCCTTGACTGGTAATCTTTGTAGTCTTTGGTTGCCTTATTATTATTACTCAACTTAGTTACTGATGAATGCATTCTTATTGACTTGATATTGAACCGAAAGAAAATGCTTTTTGGATTAGGAATGTCAATATTAGACTAGGAATTTTATCTTGCAGATCATGGAAATTATGATTTGACACGTGCGTGTATAGAATTATTCCTCCATTATAATTTAGAAATTACCATTCTAACGTTTAAGAAAGAAAAAAAAAAGTCAATGCGTAAAGCAAAATGCCTACACGCAATTCAATCAACTGCATTGATTTTCATCAAAATTAAAACTTCTAGAATGTTCCATGCTGTCTATTAAGATTCAGTATGTGATTGGCTTCTGGAATGATCTGATGATCAGTTTCCTCTACACTCCACACAAGTTGAGCAAACATCAACCTCAAATGCATCACGTAGCTAATCTACAATCTAGTACGAATGTAAGCAAATGCGCTCACATCAATTGTTAGCGACAGATTACTGCTAAATTTTACCCCTTACATCAATTGTTAACGACAGATTACTGCTAAATTTTACCCCTTAAATCAATTGTTAGCGACAGATTACTGCTAAATTTTACCCCTTAACTCAATTGTTAGCGACAGATTACTGCTAAATTTTACCCCTTACATCAATTGTTAGCGACAGATTACTGCTAAAGTTTACCCCTTAAATCAATTGTTAGCGACAGATTACTGCTAAATTTTACCCCTTAAATCAATTGTTAGTGACAGATTACTGCTAAATTTTACCTCTTACATCAATTGTTAGCGACAGATTACTGCTAAATTTTACCCCTTACATCAATTGTTAACGACAGATTACTGCTAAATTTTACCCCTTACATCAATTGTTAGTGACAAATTATTGCTAAATTTTCCCCTTTGCATCAATTGTTAACGACAGATTACTGCTAAGTTTTGCCCCTTACATCAATTGTTAGTGACAGATTACTGTTAAATTTTATCCCTTGCATCAATTGTTAGTGACAGATTACTGCAAAATTTTGCCCCTTGCAGAAGGAAAAAAATTAGAAAGCTATGCCACAATTTTCACAAATTTAAGCGAAAAACCTTTGATATTTTTTATAAAAATATTACATTCTTGCAAAAAGTCCTGTATAAACTGAGGATACATTGAACTTTTTTTGCCGTCTTTTTTTTTTCTTTGGTATGTTCTAATAGTTTACTTTTTACAACTCAACACATATACAAATAGAAACAATTTTCTTTGTAAAAATAGATTACTTTGAAATGAACTGTGTGTAATAAAAAAATTTAAAAAATCCACTATGCGACCATCTGCTATGGATTTTTTTATTTTGTTACTAGTAGGGGTACTTGTCATTGTTCGGGTGTGTTGCGGTGGTGTAGTAAGGGTGGAAATAAAAAGGAGCCCGGTGGGGGGGGACTACAGGGTAGAGAGAGGTGTTAAGAAAGGCTGGAACCTGTTAATGCAAAGGAGGAAAAGAATGTGAGGTTAAAAAAAAATAAAAATGTGGTAGTAGGCAGGCAGGCTGGAACCTGTAATGCGAAGAAGGGAAAGAAGGTGAAAAAAGTAACATGTTAGCCAATGTCGCCATCATGCAAGCAGAAGTTGCGTGCATCGAATTTAAGCATAATCGATCGAACGTACGATGCTTTGCCACTTTTTTTCGAACAGTACCTCTCCACCGTACTGTATACCGATACTCTATGGCGGACTGGGATAGCTTCCGTACATTCATATCTGATCTACCTCTCCATTCCATGTTTAAAAAGGATGTGTCCTCTCTCTCTCTCTCTCTCTCTCTCTCTCTCTCTCTCTATATATATATATATATATATATATATATATATAATCAGACCTGACCGAATGATTACTTGTAGGCATAGACCAATTCATACCATCCAAAAAGTTTCAACAAAAACCTAACAGCCGGCTATGGTTCTCCCTTGAATGTGCTGCTGCCATCGCACACAGAAATCACTTTTTCCATAGCTACCAACGTAATAGATGCACTGAAACTAAAGCTGCTTTCAGGACTGCCAGCAACCACTGTAAAAGAGTAATAAAAAATGCAAGAGAACTATATGCTTAATCCATTAAATCCAAAGTAGCTGAGCAGCGGCTTGGTTCCCACCAGTTCTGGCAAATAGCAAATAGGATCCTGAACAGAAATGTGCGTTCTATCCCAACCATTATCAATGGACCAGAGGTCATCTCGACAGCATCCGACAATGCCAAACTATTTGCCAAGAACTTTGCGGCAAATTCTGCCCTGTGCGACGAAGGCCATCAACTCCCTGTATTCCCTCCTATAACAGACAACACGCTATGCAACATACAAATATCTGTGCATGAGGTTGCCAAGCTAATCAAGAACCTTAACTCCAGTAAAGCAACTGGTCCTGATGGTATTCCAATTATAGTGTTAAAAAAATTACAACCAGAACTTGCCCCCATACTTACTAAACTGTTTAAGCGTTGCCTTAAGAAGTGTTTCCCAACACCCTGGAAAACCTCATCAGTATGCCCTGTATTTAAGAATTCAGGTGATAAGTCATCTCTCTCGCAGTACAGACCAATAAGTCTCCTGTGTGTCATGAGTAAGTTGCTGGAATCCACAATAAATAGAGAAGTAGTCAACCACCTCAGCAGAAATAACCTTCTTAGCGACACGCAATATGGTTTCTGTTCTGCTAGATCTACAGCAGATGTGCTAACGGTTATATCTCATAGGATTAGCATATTTCTTCAAACTGAAACATAATTATCAAAGTATACTTACGCAGATAGATATGAAAAGTCTTTATTAAAGTTTGTGCCTATTTCCATTCTATGGAGGCCAGGCGCGATCGCTGACCCCACAATTTTATTATACATTCCTTATTTAAGTAAAAACATACTTATCAAAGTATTCTTACGTACATCTATATCAAAAACACTTGTAAACGTTTTTTTTTAATTTTTTATTTCCATACTTTGTGGACCAGGCGCGAACGCAGACCCTACAATTTTAATGAACCACCGTTCTGCCAGATCAAACATACCCATTCCTGTGTCTCGATACATCTTCTATCATTATATGTAATCAGTTTTTTAAAATAGTCAACCATATAGGAGGCTATTCGTGAACACACACACATTCAGCTTTATGCATATGTGTATATATATATGTATGCATATGTGTATATGTGTATGTATAATATATATATATATATATATATATATATATAATATATATATATATGATTTAGCTTTAATTAAAATTGTATTTCAAATTTTAAGGTTCTGTTCTTCTTACGGGACGTGGAGGCATGTAAACATTCTGCATAGAGAGGGTAACATTGGGACCACTTCTATTTTCTTCCCCGGAAAATTTTATACTCATGCTTTCATATGAGTTTTCTAGATAAACAGAACAAAATGATGTACGTGTATATATGCAACAAGTACCAAAGACAAGATAAGTTACTCTTCTATAAACTAGATAGGTTTATTTGTTTTGTTAGATTGGTTCAAAAACAATATAGTTTTCTCACATATGTTACTTTTCTATATGATTTCTGAATTAATTCATTGATATATATATAGCTATGTTATATATCATTTTGAAGCGCGTTTTTCACTCTATTGCATCATGCTATTCATTACAGTTCTCAATGTCTTCATTCATTTTCATTGCAGGCTTTTTGACAGCATGGACAAAATTCAAATCTGCACGATTTTCTTGGACTTGTTCAAACCAGGCCGAAAAGTTGCCGAGATAGCTTGTGATATCAATGATGCGTTTGGCACAGGAACCACTAACGAACAATTGTGTGTGGCACAATAGTGGTTCAAGAAATTTTGCGATGGTGACGAGAGCCTCGAAGATGAAGACAGTTGCAGCTGTCCAACTGCGGTTGATAACGAAAATTTGAAAGTCGTAATTGAAGCAGATCCTCGCAAAACCACATGAAAAGTTGCTGTTGAACTTGAGGTCGACCACTCAACAGTTGTTCGCCATTTAAAACAAATAGGGAAGTCCAAAAAGTTGGATAAATGGGTTTCACAGAAATTGAACGATAATCAAAAAAATCGTTTCTTCTGTGCAACAAAAACGATCCATTTCTTGAGCGGATTGTGACGTGTGATGAGAAGTGGATCCTCTACAGCAACGGCGACATTCGGCACAGTGTTTGGATGGTGGAGAAGCTCCACAACACTTCCCGAAGCCAAAATTGCAGGTTTGGTGGTCTGTGGCTAGTCTCCTCCATTACAGCTTCTTGAATCTAGGCAACATGAGTTGGAACAATTACATTGAGGGCATTGCCAGGGCCGCTGCGAGGAAGGTGGGCTCTCTCTACTGTGCTAGAAAACTTCTAACACCCGAAAGTATCCTGTACCTCTATAAGGCCATCATTCGCCCATGTATGGAGTATTGCTGTCATATTTGGGCTGGTGCATCTGCTACTAGTCTCTCGCTCCTTGATAGGGTTCAAAAGAGAGTCGCAAATCTGATAGGCCTTAAACTGGCATCTAAGCTTCAGCCTCTGTCCCATCGTCGAAACGTTTTTAATGGTGAATGCTCTGATGAACTGCAGACACTTGTGCCCCCACGACGTGACCACCCTCGATAGACCTGACAAGCTGCAAAATCCCACCCCCACACTGTAGAGATCCCTAGATGTAAAAAATCTTTCTACTCCAGTAGTTTCTTCTCCAGAACTGCTAGACTTTGGAATTCCATTCCAGGTCACTGCTTCCCCAACTGTACTGACATGCAAAAGTTCAAGTGCAATGTGAACCAACATCTTGCTGCCCAAATCCCTACATAGTACTCCAGTAGATGTTTCCCCTGATAGTAGCCCCCTACACCAAAGTGGCAATGTGCCTTGTTTGGGGTGAAAATGTAATAAAAAAACCCCCAAAAAATGATTACAGCGGAGAAGTACTGCCGACAAATTGACCAAATGCACCAGCAGCTCCAACGTATGTGCTCAAGATTGGGCAATGTGAAGGGACCAATTCTCCATGACACCGCTCGCTCGCATGTTACTCAACTGACCCTGCAGAAGCTGAACGAATTGGGCTATGAAACTCTGCCTCATCTGCCTTATTCACCGGACCTCTCGCCCACTAATTATCACTTTTTCAAGCATCTTGACAACTTCCTGCATGAAAAATGCTTCAAAAGCCGAATCCGCCTTCAATGACTTCGTTTCCAGAACTCCCTATTTCTATGCTAATGGGATAAATAAACTTGTTTCTTGTTGGCAAAAATGTGTCTATTCTAATGGTTCTTATTTCGATTAATAAATTTATTATGAAAGGAAATATCTTTTGGTGTTGAATGTCAAAAAAAACGACATTATTTTAGCACCAACCTAATAACATATGTTAAAGCGTTTTTGGTTCCAAACAAATCATGTGTCCACTCTTTTCAGTTAGAACATGACTGCCATAGGCATTGCACAAGGACCTTTTGATAATCGGTCAAAAATTTAAAATTAAGTAAAATACTGGTAGAACATTATATTTTCGCATAGTTGGTGACATTTTATTGAGTGTTTTTTTTTTTTACCAGTGTTTAATTTTCTATTTTTGAGCAGTTATTTAGAGTTTTCATACAATGCTAATGGCAGCCATGTTTTTTTTTTTTTTTTTTTTTTTTTTTTTTGTTATAACTCAACAGTGGACATGCAGTTTGTTTTGAACTAAAAAAAAAAAAAAAAACTCCCCAAAAAACGTTTTCAAATATATTAAAACACAAATTTATCCAGGCAGGTAGAAGGGTATCTTGCATTTGGTAACTTATTTGTTGCATATATTACTCTCTTTAAGTAAGACTTATTCTCTAGAAGAAATAAAAAAATTTGAATATAGCATACTGTTTACATTGTTTTTCTCAATTTTGTCCCCTATTTTTGGGCGTTCCTATTTTGAAAATAAATAATTGTTATAATTCTTTTTCTATCCTTTGCAAATGATTCAAATTTTAGTATGTTATGGATGATACCGACTACCAGTTGTCCACATTTCAGTTTTTCACAGTTGTTATTTCTAACAAATATTAGGTTTGAAAATTTTGTTCTTTAGTTTTGGACGCTACTGTACATCAAAATCGGTACAAATCTAAAATAGTATGAAAAAGGAAACTGTTACTCCTTCCATTTAAAAAAAAAAAGTCACACATTTTTAATTGTAACAACTGGTTTGTTGGAAAAAATAAAAAAATAATTTTTTTCCACCATTCACCAATACGAGCCATTATTAAGATACATTTGAAGAAGGTCAGAGGTTACATCGGCTGAAATGTTATGAGAATAACACTGAAGATGAAAATAGTTGTCTGATCAATCCTTCTCTCAAAAATTGAGAAACATCTGCAGTTCTGCTGTTTAATTTTTGATATGACAATTGCAATGCTTATGGTAGCCATTTGTATTATTTGGATTATTCAAACTACTGTTCTTATCTTGAGATCCATGGTATAGTTGATAAAATTCAGTTGCAAATTACACTGTTCTGGAGGTTGAACATTCAATCCTCAGTGCGGCTGACAAAATACAATTGCAAATTAGATAAGACTTCTATCCAGTCATGGTAAATGGAATGAGAGCATGGAGTAAATAAAGTTTTTTTTTGTTAGTTCTCTCCCTCTGCAAGAACTTAGACATCAGGGTCAAAAAATGGGACTGAGAAATCAGCACCCCATAGGAGAGGCACTCTGACCTGCAAAAGTTCCTGAGCAGCTCCGTCGGCATTCCCAGTAAGGGCGCATCAGGCGACTAGCATTAAACTAATCCCTTCTCAAAGAGAGAAAGCAAAGCCTAGGAGAGTGGACCGCCTCGAACTGCACAGAACTAAACTCTCAATGGTTCCATTAGAAATTCTGTGCAGATTCTAGAGTTCGACAAGATATACCTGAAGGTCAGAGGTTACGAAATGTTGTGAAAATAACACTTCTAATGAGAGCAGTAGTCTGAATAATCCAGATAATACAAATTTCAGTTTTGTTTTTTGTGTGCTCGTAAAATGAATAAATGAGTAGGTATAATTTATTTTATGTTTCCGTTTTCTTTGTACAATTATTTTGTTTAAAAAAAATATAGTTAAAAATGCTTAGATATCTTTGTTTTTTGTAAATGTTGAATGGATTAAGTCTAAAAATAATTTTCTATTTCAATTTAATTTTTTTTTCTTTTTTGTTTTGTTTTTATTAATGTTTACCTGGGAAGGGGGTAGCATTTAATTATTGTTAGACAGTGATGTCCAAATTAGTTGTAGTAGTGGCTGTTAGGTTGATCGATAATTGTTTAATTAAAAGCTAAACTTTGAATGCATTTGAACTGAAATAATTGCATTAGCAAACAATGGCAAATATTTTTTATTTATTTTTTAAATGTGGGAAAAATCCAGCTCTTCAATAAGTGGCACTCTGGATTGGAACAAAAATAAAAATTACCTCACTGTAAGACAGAACAGATTAAATAGCATCAAAGCAGATACTACACTCTGTTCCTAAGCTTTATTCAGCAAAATACCAACAGGATCAGAATCACATGGGTGGTAGGTGTCTCCAAATATAGCTGAAAATGAGTATGGATATTGTAAAGGAGTGTTGGAGATTATGACAATTCTATTTACTTAAAAAAAAAAAAAAAAAAGGAAGTATGTATTTTTAAAATACTTAATTAGAATCTATCAGCTTTAACCAAGGATTTTATTTTGTCTGAGAATAAAGGGATCCAATTAACATTAGAAACATTTCACTGATTTTTTTTGTAGGCTATTAATATTTTTAGGTAGTAGTAATTTCTGCAATGGCTTCATTTGTTTGGGATTGCTGGTGACAACACTCTCTATAACAGGCAGGAGGGGGGGGACAAATGAACACATATCTAAGGAAATGGCAGAAACCCTATAGGAAGACCTCCAATCTCTAGTGGAATGGGGACAAAAGTAGATGGTCGCATTCAATGCTGCCAAGACTAAGCTTGTTTCCTTCAATAATTACAAGAAACCTTCTCAACCACCAATAGCTATGGCTAAAGATACATTACCTGAAAGTACTTCTTTCAAACTCCTCGGCTTAACATTCACATGGAACATGAGTTTGAATAGACACATTGAGAGCATTGCCAGGGCTGCTGGGAGGAAGGTGGGTTCTCTCTACCATGCTAGAAAGTTACTTACGCCTGAAAGTATCCCGTATCTCTACAAGGGCACCATTCACCCAAGTATGGAGCATTGTTATCACATTTGGGCTGGTGCTACTAGTCTCTCACTCATGGAAAGGGTTTAAAAGAGAGTCACCAACCTGATAGGTCCTGAACTGTCATCTAAGCTTCAGCCTCTGTCCCATCAACGAAATGTTGCATCCCTCTGCCTGTTCTACAAGTATTTTAATGATGGATGCTCTGACGAACTACAAGCACTTGTACCCCCTCCCTCGACGTATATACCCTGACAAACCTGACAAGCAGCAAAATCCCAGGTATAAGAAAGCCTTCTACTCTAATAGTTTTTTCCCCAGAACTGCTAGACTTAGGAACTCCCTTCCAGGTTCCTGCTTTCCCAACTGACATACAGAAGTTCAAGTGTGGTGTGAACAGACATCTTGCTGCTCAACTCCCTACATAGTATCCCTGCAACTTATGGGCCCGATAGTAGTATAACCCTAACACCCTCTCTGTCTGAGGGCCGGTTCGCATCCGTCGCTATCCTGGTTCACGGGAGCATACTTGTGATGTACTTCTGGCCGTGTTCGTTGCTCCCAGCTCACAGGACCATAGATGCAACCCAGCAGGGCTACATTCTTACTTGTCTAGTGGTGGACCCCTCAAGGGTGACCAGACTCTCACTGGTCACTGGAAAATATCTTCTGCTGCTCAGGGCATGCGACATGTGCATGACCCTAAGTCCATGTGGCAACATTGTCGATTTCGGCCGTCACTCTGGCTTCGTGCTGGATCCAGTCTATCTCTTTCATCATCTGGCTTCAGGGCATACCTGAATTAAACTGCATCTTCATTCAGGCCGGCAATCGAGAAACAAGGAAAAACTTTGGGACATTTTTATATAACGAAACAAAATAATTATTCATAAATCGCTTTACACTTGTTTATCGTCGAGTTCTTTGATCCAAGCTTCATGATGCAGGTTGTATAACTTAAGTTCCTCTAATTAATTTCCCAGCTAAGAACAAGAGCTTTTCAACTTAGCTCTTATGAGGGTTTCGCCCCCCCCCCCCAGGCAGGGTGAGAGCGATGTGGACGCCTCGATGCCAGTCAGTAAAAGGACCCTAACTCTAAAAAGCCAATCGTTTTTATCAAATCAGAAATTCCCCTTCCACCTTTCTGGAGTTATTCTTTCTTTTCTCTTAGAGCTTATCTCTACCAGACCTCAACCCCCACCTGCACTGAGGTTTTTACTTATTACCAATTAGGCGTGATTAGTCACCCCAGGTCGAACAATGCCTGGCGGTGACCCCTACTCTTGACCCCCATTCTTCATCTGCTCAACAGAGATTTTAAAAACCTTTCCATTGTTGATAGATATATAACAGCCGTGATATAGGAACAAATTCTTGTTTGTCTTTCTCTTAAAAACCCCACCCCGGCACTGATGTGCTAAGCGATAACTATTTATTTCCCATTGAAATATTTTATTTCTTCTGGACATTTTTGCCTCTTCCTATCACTACATAAGTGCAAAATGGAAATTAAAACCGCTTAAGAACAACTATTATCTATTATATTTATTTATATTTTTTTCTCATTGAAATATTTACTCTTTTCTGGTGGACAGGAATCTCATAAACATCTGTTTTTTCCTTGACCAAGTGTCAGCACGACCCCCCCCTAACCATACCTCATCCTCTCCCATCTTCTCTTCCTCTATTTGAAAAGCAAGATCATCTGGTGTCGCCAGGGATCTCGTCATAGTAGCCCCTTACATCAAAGTGGCACTGTGCTTTGTTTGGGGTGAGAATGAAATTAAAAAAAAAAGTCTTAAGTATTTAACACAGTTGCTTTCTGGTGATAGTCACGATTGTCTGCTCTTTTTTATTTTTGGTTCACTTGTCTGGATAATTAGTCATGGTCAAGTGGACTAGAAAGCCACTCTTAACATGGGGAAAGGTTATGGTTTTTAGCTTTTCTGACAGGAAGATAATCATTCAACCCGAGGACCATATCTTGCTTATTACCATTATCCTATTTGTGGATCAGAAATTAAGTCAAAAAGAGCTAACGGTCTTGTCTATAACCTACTTTTGTTTATGATTTTTTAATTGTTCAAGGTTTTTTGGTTCTCACTGCCCTCATAAAATTTCTCCTGTTATTATGTTCCTCTTCTGCATTTACCTCAATTACCATATTATCAAGGTAGTATATAATGTATAGGCTAGATATTCTTCCTTTACAATTTAATTCATAACACATTGGAAAGCAATCTCTTAACAATGCTAAAAATCTGAATTTGATTTTTAATCTCCAAAGAATCTATATATTAATAGGATAGTGTGTGTTATTTATTTTGTGTGTCATGCATACATCCAAGTGACTGTTGTTTAATTGTTATCAACTTGTAATAAATAATTTTACCAAGAATTCTTCAAAAGTTTTGGTTTCGATTTCGATTATAGGTGATGGCACTCCAGTGATCTATTTCTTTTATACTCAAGGTGTACCTTTTGGTTTTTATTTAAAATAAGAGGCTTCAATCCTGCATATTTTTAAACCTGTGAGCAACTGTTTTCCTTGAGATCTTCATGAAATTTACGAGCAATTGATGTAGCAGTTTAAAAACTTTCTTTTTTTTTTTTTTTTTTTTAGATTTTAACAATGTAGATTTTTTTGTAGTTTTTTTTTATTTTAACAATTTTTTTTATCTTTCTCTTTGCGATGTTTTTAAAGGCCTCTCGTTTTTTCGTTTTGCATCTATCATTTTATCGGTTTTATGAACAATATCAGAAATTTCTTAGCTTCTTTTTTGACAGTTAAAGATGAGTTTTCTGCACAGAATTTGCCATATTACTTAAAAATAAAGTCATAATAAAAATGAACTTTTTATTTATTGTTGAAAAGTTCCATCGAGTTTTCTAACAGTTTAAATTAAGTTTTTGCAAATTATTAACACCATTTCGTAACTTTTGTCTAGTAGATTATTTCCTTTGTTTCATTTAATCTTTTATTTTTACAAAAACTACGATGTAAAATATTATGATGTTATATAATTATGCATTAAACCCTAATCTTTATTTTGTAAAAAATTTAATTGTTCATCATGCATTACTTTTTAAGTAATACACATATTTGTCTTTATATTGTTTCCATTCCTTATATTATGGCCGCCATTGTGTGTGTGTGTGTGTGTGTGTGTGTGTGAGAACATGAGTGTTCAGTTTGCTAATGAACAGCAGAATGTTACAATTTCTTTTTGATGTACTCTACTCCCACCAAAAGAGGTAATGCTTGGGCATATGGTTTCCTGACAACAGAACAAATACTATATTACCTTCGCCCCTCTTCCTAATGGAGGAGTTAATGGCAGCAGAATAAATGCTATACTAACCTACCAACCTCTGAGTTGGGCATTTAAAATATCACGTTTGTTTGAAATAGTATACTATAAAGCTGGTACAGCTTTTGAACTAAACAAGACAACTTTTACCAACACTGAATTACGTAAACAGCTGGAAAAATCTGGCTGAAAACAATCTGGCATTAAAATCAAAACTAAGTGGAGTTTCAACAGAAAAAAGGTGATTTTATCTTGTTCAAAAGCTGTACTACTATACCGTAAGCTGAATTGAATATAACATAATTCAATAGTACATTGAAAGAAGTACTAGTGTAGTCTCAGACGGATACCAAATCTCTATTAGTAAGAGACAATGTTTCCTATTCAAACACCTGACGACACAGAAGATCTAATTTGTATTGTCACTGAACAGAATTTGATTCTTTCTTTCATTTGTCTGACTATTGGTCAGCAAAATCACACTCATTCATTAAGACGGCTGAGAAGAATAAGACTCTTGTCTTGAATGAGGAGATTTGAAGGCTTGCCCACAAAACAAGAGCAGCCATTTTCTTTTTATTCTTTTATGAGAGCTCAATTGTACAAAGAATGCAAAGACATTTATTTTATTTTTATTTTTTCACCTCCCTTTTTTTTTTATTTGATTTGAGTCTGGATCAATTTGAGTTCTAAGCAAATATGACTTGAGGTCAATTGCACAATGGGGATTTATTTAATTACAGCTAATTTTATATTCTTCTTCCACATTTGATTTTTTTTTTTTAAATTACATAGCGAGGTTTTCATATTAATAAATTTCTTTGCTACTAAGCAGAGCATTTCCACTGAAAAGTCTCTCAGGCACGTGTATGTAGTGTTATGTATAGAAGTGAAACCTGGCAAGTGAGGGTTGAAGATATGTGTTGCATGGATAGAAATAATGAGAATGATACAATGGATATGTCATGTGAATCTTAGACGGGTTTAGATCTGAGGGCCTTAGAGGAAGATTAAATCTAGACAGTATAAGGCAGAGGTTTCCAACATGGGGTGCTTGCACCTTCTGGAGGTGTGAAACATTTCAGCAGGTACAAGAAAAGTTTAGATAAAAAATAGGGTATTGGCTATATGTTACTCTTGTGTTTTTTTACTTTTGCAATGTACTAATTTCTTGCTTTCATTTTAGGGTTAAGTATTATTGAGTGGCCATTAAATACTGAATAGATTTAATCCAACCATGTATTTAATTGCAAGTTTAGAAATTTTAGAGGGTTCAAAATTTGAGAGAAATTTCTTTAGGAAGGTGCAAACCAAAATGATTGGGAACCACTGGTATAAGGATACATGTGCAGAACAAATACATTGAGGACATTGCCAAGACTGCTGCAAAGAAGGTGGACTCCTTCTACTGTGCTATTAAATTACTCACACCAGAGAGTATCCTATATCTTTACAAAGCCACAATTAACCCATGCATGGAGTATTGTTGTTACATCTGGGCTAGTGCATCTACCACTAGTCTCTCACTCTTGGACAGGGTCCAAAAAAGAGTCTCAAATCTAATGGGTACTGCACTATCTGCCAAGCTCCAACCCCTGTATTTCCCACAATATTGAATCCCTGTGTCTGTTTTACAAGTACGTTAATGGGATGTGCTCTGATGAACTTAAAGTACTTGTACTCCCTTGACATACCCTCGATTAACCTGACAAGCAGCAAAATCTCACACCTTTGCTGTTGAAGTCTTTAGATGCTGGAAAGCCTTCTACTCTTATAATTTCTTCCTTCAGACTGTTAGACTTTAGAATTTTCTCTCCATTTCCTACTGTACTAACCTGAAGAAGTTTAAATGTAATGTGAACAAATATTTCGCTGCTTAACTCCCCACAGTCCTCTATTATACATTATCCCAAATAGTAGCCCCTTGTGGCAAAAACAAAACAAAAAACTCAAGAAGCTTTGATGGGTTGTCTGTTTAATTTGGATGCAAAACTTATATTTAATGTAAGTTACAAGCATTTTAAGTGGAATAATTTTGTCAGTCTTACAGACAGGCTTAAATCTGACGTCTCATACTGTCATTCCTGTTATCGCAAAATGACTGTAAAAAATTTCTGAAACCTGAAAGTCAAATAGTAGATACTTTTCTAACTAAACTCAATACTGAAAGATTAGCAAGTTATTTGTCCGCAGAAGAAAAATCAATTGAATATAAAGATAATTGAAGAGATTTGGGAAGTCATTTCACTAGTAATCTTAAATTGAATGACCATTTAATAAGAATAATGGAGCTCAAGACCTCTTTTCTGTTTAGTACTGTGCATCCTCCTTCTTCCCAGAAGGATAATTCATCATATTTCAGTAACATCTGTATTTTTCAATGATGTCTATAGTTAGTCATAAAGATTAGTGTCTTTCAAATATTACACCTACTGTCTTGTATATATTGCAACACGTCATGACCAAATATAATCAGTTATTCTCCAACCATATTTATCAATCTGATTTTTCTTAAAATCAAAACCTTATTTCTCATTTTTTTTTTTTTTCTTCCCAAATAGCTACAAGAAAATGAGGGTTGGGGGTTAATCATGTTGAGAATAAAAATTACCATTGCCAGGAGCAATGTATTACGGGGAGCAATGTTTTCTAGGAATATAAAATAACTAGCAAAGATATCCACCCTTTGCGCAGGAGTTTACTGTACGCTCCAGTACCAACTTTGCGGGCACCCTTGCAGTAAGTAAATGTTGTAAGAGCCGCAATAATATGTAATATTAATATGACCTTTAAATGACTTGTAATATGACCATAACCTTTGATCTTGACCTTGAAAAATGGTGTGCATCATCCCTAAGTCAGAGACCATCATCATGTCAGGTTTGATCATGATCGGCCAGTGGTGTGAGCTGTAAGAGAGTATATATACATAGGCTATGGCCTTGACCTTTGACCGTAACCTTGAAAATGGTGTGCACCATCCCTAAGTGGGGGATCATCATCATGCCAAGTTTGGTCATGATCGGTCCAATGGTGTGGGCTATAGGAGAGTTGTACACACACACACTACTACTTTTTATATATATATATATATATATATATATATATATATATATTATCCTACCTATAGTATTACATTTGACAACTTTATTTGCCATTTAAATAACCCATAGATAGTTGATATACCATCAACCATTAGTAAACTGTTTTTAGTATAACGTGAAAATCTAGTTTCATCTATTACACAATGAAAAGTTTTTGGTAAATTAGTCCTTATAACCAACCTACATTTTTATATATAGTATAAATGAATAGTCTAATTTATCCTATAAAGTTAAGCAAACTTTTTAAAACTAATTTTACTTAAATATAATATTGTATTGACAAATGATTTTTGGTAATAAATTAAAGTAATTGGGTTAACATCTTGTGTGGCATGCACACTGCACGCAGTTGTTTTGGGACACGTGGTGAAAAAGGAGTGGTACAAATAATTGCAAAAAAAACAACAAAATAAAAAAAAACATAATTCTCAAAATTGACTTTTAAGTGTTAGTCATTCTCAAAACCAATTAAAACCGTTTGAACGAACTTTAAGTAGACCCCACTATTAACTTTTTTTTTCATTTTCTTTTTTTCTTATATGAATGAATTGATATCGATTAGATTATCCCAAAATAATATTAAAAAATGTTCAAAATTTTTGTTGGGAGAGGGAGTAGAGATGACATTGCATCATTCAACTTTATGGTTAAATGTTGCTTTTTAATGGAACCATTCATAACCTTTTAGCAGCTTAAATATTTATTTCATTTGTTTACCGTTTTTAACACCGAGTGTGCAAAAGTGTAAAATTTTAAAATGGGATCCAAATTATAAATATTCTCATTTCCCATACATTTAATACTAAAAATGACGTACAAATAGAAATTAAAGATCCAATGGAAAAAAAGCATGAGTAATTGTGAATTTAATTTGTTATGATTAAAAGAATTGAGGAATTATTTTCATTTGTGCACTATTTTCAATTGAGTCTATGATATTTAAATGTTTACACTTGTTGCAGGATACGGCATTCAAATTATTGTATATAAATGAATGTATATAAAATGTTTACATATAAAACACCAATCATCTTAATGGACATTTTTTTTTTTTTTTTTTTTTTTTTTGTGACATCAGTGCAACCATGAGAGGAAATTGATATGTTGTGATTTGTTTCATTGAAACAAACAGCACTCAGCTACCTAAAGGCTTTATTTTTACATAAATTAGCACCCAGCTACCTAAAGGCTTTATTTTTACATAAATTAGAAACCACAAACATTAAAATGGGTTTTGGCAAATCGGTTTTAGTGACTATCATATGAAAACCTATTTCTGTAACATAAATGAACAACAGACTTTAGGTGTTCAGGAGTTTTCCTTCTAGATTAGTTATCCCTTCTAATACTCTGGAGACCAGTCTACCTTATTATTTTACCCATAACACTGAAGAGCTTCATTCATACCTTTCTCAAGATTGTGAAATTGACAAAACTGCTTGAATAGGATTTAAATATGCTAAACCATATTAAGAGGAATAATTTACTTGATGGACTAATTTCGCAAACAAAAAATAATGATAATGACAATGTCGTTCATCAAATTCCGTCTGTGTTTGTTTACAATATCACATCAGCTGATATTTGGGCTTGACAATCTGTGGAAAAGTCACGTCTGATTAATGTTTAGTTTTAAAATATGCAAACGAAGAAATGATTTGCGACAATTTTAAATGGTACCTCTTCTTTTACCGTAAATTGAACTCATTAAGGAGAAAATAAAATGGTGAGGAACATCCGGAATTGAATAGGGGATCATTCAATCTGTAGTCGAATGCTCTATCACTGAGCTTTATCTCCAGATGACAATAAATCTGCTTTTTTTTTTTTTTTTTTTTTTTTTTTTTTTTTTTTTTTTAAGAAGAAATGATTTGTTGAGGCCAGTGTAACATAAAATATTCCCCTGTAAAAATTCTTTTTTATTTATAAGAGATAGACTATTTATAAGATCGGATTTTTTTGTTGGATGAATTTCTGTACAAAACGTATTTAAGAACACTGCCAGACATATAAACTACTTTTGTGTGAAATTAGCAAAAGATAGTTTCAGCTGTTTCGAAACCTATGAGGAAGGAACTCGCACACACGCAAAGTGACTTTTATAAGGCATGTCTATTTCGTTTTTCTTTTCTATGACAAGATTTTATATTTAGTAGAAAGTGTATTTCAGTAAACTCCTATTTACTTACCTCAGCATTAGCTTGCAGTGTTGAGTATTGGGATTGACGGCAGATTCTACAATTCTTGGAGTAAAAGGCTCAGAACAAATGGCATTCCATATGAATGGCTTTCTGGCTCTAAAAGCATCAAGAGTGTCACATTTCTTGAGAAATAACAAAGCAATTTCTCTAACAATAGACACGTGATGTAACAGATAACGTATTGAGTAAAATTCATTTCTAATTGACACTCTTCTGTAGGTTTAAGGTTCAATTTTCAGTGTAGTCGATACTAAGAATACAATTGTGAATAACGTCAGACTTTTACTCAGTCATGGCTGATGGAACGAGAACATGCTACCCCATAGATTAAATAAAGAGTTTCATTCAAAAATTCGGTGTAGATTCTCGAGTTTGACAGAAATATTTTAGAGCTCGACAAGATACTACTGAATAAGGTCGGAGGTTACATCGGCTGAAACGTTGTGAAAATAACTCCAGATCAGAACAGTCGAAATGCTACAAATAATCCAAATTTCTCCAACATTTAAAATTTTTCTGACATTTTTGGTTCTTATTCATAGTGTACCCTAAAGCGTGTCACTATATTTTCTAAAGATAGCAAGAATTGTGTGGATGTAGTACTCGACTTTGCAGCAAGAACATATCCATGCAAGAAAAATAGACATGTTCTATATATGCAGGCTGTAAGTGGGGAAGTATTGATTTTCAGTTGGATGCATACACATTTTTTAATACAACCAGTCAAATTGTAAATAATTTTCTGTTCAAGATGAATGGAGAAGTTTTGTTATATATACCTCACCTTTTAGGAAAGTCGAATATCTCCTAAGTCATAATTGCTTAACATACAAGAACATTCATAACCTATCATGCTGCCCTTTGTTTCTTTCTGTGATCTTGCTCGACTGAGGAAATGCTGCCTCCAAACCAGTTTCATCCATTCCTTGAAAGTAAGGACCACAAAGAGACTATGGTTGAAGACAAGAAGGGGTTTATTCATCTGGGATCATCCTCTCGATCACTGACCAGTGTGTCCGGGGAAGGGGAATAGACAGACTGATAATTATATCTTATCTGGACATCTCTAAAAACCCAAGTTCACATGTGTGTGCTTTCAAGTGAACTGACTTCTTTCTCCTCATCTCTCTCTTTAGGACAATCTCATTAAACTTTATACTCGAGTAGTTTTTGGCCTTAGTAACCGATGACTCATTACTATTATAAAAAAAAGATATATACTTACATATATATATATTTTTTCTCCGTCTTGTGTTGATTCAAAGCGAAGGGCATATTCATTTATATTTTGTTTTTAAGTAAGAATAAAATAGATAAAAAAAATAAAGATTGATTTGCAATAATATCCTAAGAATAATGGTGTAAGCATTTAACATTGGCACCATTCTTCTTTATATTTAAAATATAGATTTTTCTTTTAAAATTTTAACTAAATTTTTGTATTCAGTTATGTTTTTGTCTTTAAATTAAACTTTATTCATGCTCGACAAAGTTGTTACTCAAGTGGAAAGAAATACCAACATGATAGTAGAATGAATAAGGAAAGGGTTTTTTTTTTCCAATAGAGAATACGGCGAATGTATAGACAGACACTACTAAAAAGCAAGATAGCAGTGAATACAGTGCTCACAATATATAGTTCTCTGTATTAGTAAGACCACATAGGAAAAAGGGGTCGTAGAATATTCTATTACAACACAAATTTATTAAGATAGCAATAATTGTTTTAATATTTCTTGCACCTGACTGAAAGAATTTATTAGGCATAGATTTAATTAGTGTTGTAGTGTTGAAAAGAGTTACAATAGATAGGCTGTTACTGGAGTAGAAGGAACAAACAACACAATTGTAGAATGATGGAAGAAAGGCTTGTTGCAATAGAGTACAATGAATGGATAGACAGACTATTAAGCAAAACTATTGAATAATATATATAGTGTATTGTTGCCACATCTAGGCTGGCGCATCTACCACTAGTCTCTCACTCTTAGACATGGTCCAAAAGAGAGGCCACAACCTAATAAGTTCCTTGCTATCTGCCAAGCTCCAACCTCTGTCCCATCGCTGCAATGTCGCATCCCTGTGCCTGTTTTATGATACTTAAATGTACTCTGATGAACTCATAGCACTTGTGTCCTGTTGACGTACATAACCTTGACTAATCTGAAAAGCAGCAAAATCCCCCACCCTGCTTCATTCCTTCTACTCTAATAGTTTCTTACCTCTGGGTTTGGAATTCCCTCCCTGTTTCTTGTTTTCCTGATTATAGTAACCCGCAGAAGTTTAAATGTAATGTGAGCAGACATCTCGTTGCTCAACTCTCCACAGTCTCCTGTTAGATATGATCCCAAATAGTAACCCTTTACGTCCCAAGTGACAATATGCCTTGTTTGATTGAAAAAGTGTAAAAAAAAAAAAAAAGAAAAAAAAGACAATGCTAAGTCATTATTAATGAAAATGGACACAGAAAATGAACTCTGTCTGGTCTTGATCTTCATTCCACGAGAGGCTAGAGAATCTGAAGATATTAACAGATTAGAAATTTCTTTTTTGTACCTGTGCAGTTTATGAACTGTGCTAGAATAATGTTATTATTTAGAAAGCCATTCTTAACATTGAGAGTAGGGAGGACTTTTTAAATATTCTGTACTTTATCCTAACAATTTAATAAAAAGATATTATAAAATTGAATTTAACTTGAAAATCCTATTTCAGATTAGTGGGTGGGTGGAGGGGACATCCAGCCTTGCCTGGTCATAAAATATGCTTAAATATATTTTAATTAATGCAGATTGTGTATTATCACAGAACCAACTTTCTATTCAATATTGTATTGTATCTAATATATAGTACTGATTTCAAAATTAAAAAAAATTACTTTGGTGCCATCAACTAGAATCGAAATCAAAACATTTAGCACTCTAGCTGCATTTCCTACCGTTTGAGCCATCGCCAGATAGATAAAAAAAACATTTAAAATTAAACCATTTCAAGCTATGAATTAATTTGCACATGCACAGAAGTAATAGAAATATATCGGCAAGTTGTAATGAACATTTTGCATTTCAATTTGCCAACATATTTTTGTACACGTTATTCATCCATCCAAACAAAGATTTTACTCCTCATAAAACATCCTTGGTGTTTGATTACTATTTCCTGTTAATTTCTGTGTTATGTGACCAGTAGTTTTAAGAGTTTATCTGTTAAATATTTTCACAGACATACATATATACATACATTTACTGTTTTATTTATACAGATAAGAAAATCAAATTTTATGGCAAAACTCAGAGAGGTAATCTCGTGACACCATCTTAAAAACAGTGTGGAGGAACAAGATAGATAACTCTAAATAGATTTTAGAAAGCCATTCTTAACATGAGGAGAGGGAGGCATTAAAAAAAAATTAAATATGCTTAAAAAGATTTTCTTTATAAAAAGAAGACTACTTGATCAATTTACATGATTTTTGGTGTACGGTACTTTCTTTCCATATCAGAAAAATAGTGTAGCTTATAAACTGCACAAGTACTTTTTTTTTTTTTCGTATGGTATAACAAAATAAAACTGCTTAAATTTGCATTTTTATTTTTGCGTTTTCATGGGAATGCTAGTAAAGCATTCCTATGTATCACATATTTTCAAGATGAGTCTTAAGTGTTTTATTTTATTTTTTTTTTTAATTTTTACTAATGGATCATTATTTATCAAGAGCAAAAGCCACTTAAGGATAAGGGTTAATGAGATGGAATGATTGCTGGTTGAGAGATAAAAAAACATTATGAGAACATTGAAAATGATTGCTAGGATGGACCAAATTCGATCACTTGTGAATATGGTTCATAACAGCAATCCGTTGACACTGCATTTGAAGACGACCAGGTTGTAATTTGGAGGGGAGCAATCTCATGATAATGTGTTTTACAGATTGAAAACGTTTGCCAAGGAACTGTGTTTATGGAATATTTTTTTTCTTATAATAACAAAATGAGTTCTTGCTGTAAATATCTTACAAGCAGGAACCAAAGATCAAAACTCAGTTAAGCGCTTTCCATGAAAATAACGATACGTTTCATTGGCATTAAGTGTTTGAGTTTCTCCAAATCATAAACTTTGTCAGATTACTCAGCTTTGACTTAATCACAAACAAACTTTCATCTCATTGACTACACGTTATTATTCCTTAAAACATGTCTGCTGTTTTTATTCCGGTTGGCGGTTTCAGTTTCTAAGAGTTCAACTATTATGCAGCCAGACTTTTGGATCTGATTCAAAGATGTGAACGCAACAATGAAGTAAAATAAGAACTTTACCAAATCACTAAGGAAGATTTGGTATCTGTCTGAAACTATACTATTACTTATATATCTATACCTGAATTATACTATCAACCTCTTATAATGCTCAATTCTGGGGGGGGGGGGGTAGCATAGTAAAATGGAAAATAATTGATTTTTAAAGGATTTAGATAATTTACATTCTATTTTTTCCAAAATGTTCAGTCTTAAACGTAGAACTTTGAGAAATGCTTCCTATGTTTTCTAATCATTAGTTCCATTCCTATTTTACGTTTTTGTTACATTCATTCATTTACGATGCTTATAAACAGTTTCATAAAATGTGTATAAAATGATAACAGCACCGATTTTATGGCAGACATTCGAAGTCCCTACTGATCACTTAATTCAAAAGAATACAATTTTATTAATTTACGAGATTTGAATGAAATAAAGCCCATAAATTATATTTTTTTAGTGTTTAAATGTACATGTGTAGAGAACTTAATTAATTTTAAGCATATCTATATATCTATAAAAGTGAACGTGTCTGTCTGTGTGTCTGTGTGTCTGTCTGTCTGTGTACATTTCCCTACGCAATAACTCTGTCAATTTTTAGTCTATAGACTCGAAATTTGAAATACCGGGTACTGAGATTTGGGAAAATCGATGTGACGGGTGTCAGCCAGAAATTTGGCTGTTAAGGGGTCAAATTTCAACGATTTGACCTTTAAGAACTCTACCAAACTCCTCCGACAATTTTGGGTCTAGACACTTGAAATTTTAGATATAGGTTCCTTGAACCTGGATCTAACTTAATAAAGTGATTTGAGCCCGAAACTATAAATTTTAAGGGGTCATAATAGCGGTCAAAGTTTTAAAAAATTAACCATTTTTTTTTTTTTTTTTGCTTTTTTTGCACAGCATACACCTCCAAACACCGAGCAACGCCGGGCACCCCTGCTAGTATTCAATAAAAAAGAACACTTAATACATATATATTTTAATTTCCCCGGGCAATACCGGGAAAGGAAACCTGCTAGTTTTAAATATTTCATATATTTTGGATGGAAAGCGGAATCTTATTCGCCATGAACGATAATAAAAAGAGAGCAACTTAAAGAGATCATATCAACATTATGACATGACTCTCTTGCCAACCTCATAAATAAGATTACTTATGTGCCACATATATCTGCTCACTCTCAGACTCTTGTAAATGTGCAGCTGTGCATTGTGCTTTCATTTTGTTTTGTATAAAAGAGATACAAAAGAAAATGAATTCGACTTATCGTTTTTCTCTTAATTTCCTGTTTCCCATTCAAACGTCATTCTATTGTTCTATTCAGCAAGTAATAATCAGCAATGTAAAATGACATTTTCAAATTCGCTCATAATACTTCCTCCTTTTAAGCTAACGTTCTTCATCATACACTCATATTCCATCATTATGTCCTCGTGTCAGACCAACTAGATTGTTGCCTGTAATTCACTTGAAATAATACTATAACTTAATCCCTCGGTTAACTCGGCTTAACTGCTTGTTAGGCCACATCTTGAACAGTTAATCTGCTTATGTTTCTGCCATTTTCTTTATTGCACAGGCAGTAATGACTAAAAAAAAAAAAAAAAAAATGTGTTGCCAATCCAGGAAGATTTGAAATCGTGAACAAAAATATAATTTAGACAATGGTCGGATTTGGTTATTTGCCCTAGTTCTCCTAAATTATTTATAGCTACTAGCGGGACCTGTGGAAATTCCACAGCGGCTTTTTTTTTTTTTTTTCTTTCAAATATATTAGTGCTGGGCATTCTGTGGCGCTTGGCTTGAATGGAGACCACGCGATATAATATAGTCCTTTTGTTAAAACTGTAAAAGTATTTATCTAAGTAATCTGGTTAATGCAGTGTCAGAATATATCTCGTAATTACGGTTTATCTCCAATATCCATATAGGAATCTGACATATTTCCATTGTATGGTCCCCTGGTGCAAACAAAAACCCATTATGCCATCTTTAGAATAAAGATACTATACTTGAATCCTAGCCAGAAGACTAAGAAGGTATATTTTAGTTTCATGTATGCCCCAAAAGTGATATTTTTTAATTTTTGAAATTACCTTTTACATTGTATATTCGGTGATCAGGAGATCCTATTTATTAAAAAGAAGGATAGAAGGTGATAACATACTAGAAACATTAAATTAGTGTCTCTATATACTTATTGTTTATAGTATCTTATCACCGTATGGTCCATTCTTCTATGTGAATGTGAAGCTGGACCCTAACCAAGGACACAAAACAGCGACTAGAATCAGTGGAGATGTCGTTCATCCAGGGAATCACGAAAGTCTCATGGACAAAAAAAAACAAAAAAAAAACAACAACAAAACAAAACAAATGCGGAAGTAATGGACATGGCTTGATACAAGAGATCCCTTCTCAATACCACCGAAGGTAGACAACTAAAATTTTTCAGCTATATAAGCAGGGTTGATGGACTAGAGAACTATTATGGAGTGGCAAAATATGCCGAAACAAGAGCGGAGGAAGGCAATGCATAAAATTCAGACATTTTAAATAAATTTGCAACGAATAAAGAGGGCACCAACAATGAGCTCATGAGAAAGACAAAACAGGGAAGAATGGAGAGCCATGATCGTCGGTGTCTGCAAGACCAGACCAGACACTTGAAGAAGTATGTTATCACTGGATTTAGGACAACAGCATATTCTTTTCATTGTTTTGACTCTCGAGTGTATATCCGTTGATATCTTATATGCTTTTATTTAGAGTGATGTGGTTTTTGGTTGATTAGCTGTGTCGGATATATACTCAAAAGTCCAAACAATTATAAGAATATTCTGTTGTCATAGCCCTAGTTATCATCTATCCTCCTGTTTAATAAGATCTCTTGATCGAATAATTTATAATCTGGAAACCGTGACGCACATACGTACGTTAAATGTACAACAGTGTTAATATAGATACTAGTTGGTTGTCTATGGCACCATCTATAGGAAAATCTGATGGATTCGCATGAAAATAAAAGTGATTTTTTTTTTTTAATTTTCAGCCTGCATTATTATTAGAATATGTATAAATTAATTTTTTTTTCCAACCTTTTTATAAGTTTATATAATTTTCTGCAGTTTGACAGTGGGTGCACAGAAATACTGTTTCTTCCAAAATGATATCTCCATCTGACTTAATATAGAAATCTGTAAAATCGATACAAAAAAGAATTTTTTTTAAATAAAAGAAAAAAAAACACATATCCGGAACAAAATCAGATCGTTTCAGCAAAATAGATTTGAGTATCTGATTTGTAGGAATAAAACTGTCCATGACTAAAATCAATAAACTGACTGACTTATTTATAATATAGATAAAATATTTTTAAAACAAAAATTGAAATTGATGTGCTAACCACGTGATTCACATCAACCAGATTTGACTTTGATACAATTAACAAGATCAGATGTTCAATTTTTTTTCTAGGGACCATCACTAACAAAATAATTAATAAAAAAAAACAACATAAATTATAAAATCTCTGATAAGGGTAGATTCCACTGCAAGTATTAAGGAAAAAAAATTGATTTTCATTTTTCACTTAATAATAAAAAAAATTTTTTACAGCATAACTAGTTTTCATTTTTAACATTACGAAATAATGCTTTCAAAGGATGTGACTGACTCCTGTACAAAAACAGTATTTATATATTGCTAGCAGAGGGGAACCCAGCCTTGCCGGTTGTAAAACATGCTTAAATATATTTAGATTCATACAAATTTTGTATTTATTGAATATATATATATATACTAGCTGTACCCGGCCACGCGTTGCTGTGGCTCAGTTTGTAAAATGGAACACATTCCTCAAGAAAAATTGCATTTTGTTCGTTTATTTACTTTTATTATTTTTTACAATTTTTTTTAATCAATAAACGTTGTTATCCCCCCCCCCCCCCAAAAAAAAAGATTAATTTTTTACCATAAATTGTTAGGTGAAAGTTTTTTTTCAGGAAAAATTGCACTTTTTTTTTTTTTTTTTTTTTTTTTTGAAGAAATTTGGCAATAAACGTTTCTCTTTGAAAACGGAATTTTTATTATAAAAAGAACAGATGAATGCTTTACATGAACAATGTAAGTAGGTATGTGAAAGTAGAGAAAAGTTTGATTCTTTTTTTTCAAGAGAATGTACAAATTATTTTTTTTTTTAACAAATATTCAGAAAATAAACAGAAAAATACTTCCATCATTAATTATGCAAAAAAAAATAAATAAAATGTTGATTTTAGTGTTTCAACATTATGCTTATAAATTACGATAAAACTTGCTGAGTATGCACTGTTTTACGGTTGTTGTAAAAATGGAACAGAAACTTAAATTTCACTTCGTTTTAATCTTAATTTTTTAATTGTGCCCCCCCCCCCCAAACGAATATAATCAAAACAGTAACATTCAACAATTGTACTTTATGTATATAAAACACAAAATATTTATAAAAAAAATAAAAAAAACGTTAATAACGTAAGGGAAATAATTCCATTTTTAAACGAAAAAGTCAGTTTGGTATATCTTTTTGTTATTTTTTACATAAGTCCAGCTTACCATTCACATTGGAAATGTCGACATTTATAGGTTGTCGGTACGTTTACAACAAATAAACACTCCAATCTAGTAGATGTATCAGAATTTTTGTAGGAATTTTTGATACCCCTATCACGAAACTGTGAATAAAATATAAAAAAACTCATAATTTCTCTTTTAAAAGTGGGTTGTTTATTTTCTTTATGGATTATACTTCCAAAATAAACTATTAAAGTTGTTTTAAAAGTAATAGAAATATTTTTTTTTTTTTTTTTTTTAAACAGTAATGAATTTTACGAACTCAATATTTTTCAATTTTTAAACTTTAAAAATCTATCAAAATTTTTCTATTGATTCCATTTTTACGATATTTTCTTGTGAAATTTTATGCTCTTTCCAATAAACCGAATATAATATTTTAGACAAACGTTTTTTTTTAATTCACACCCATCCATTTTCAAGTGTCTATTAAAAAGTAAATAATTAATTTACTCACCAAAGTTTTATATATCACAAATTGAAGAGGAAAGGTCAATAAGTAATATATTCAAATTTAAAACAAAAAAAGTAGTGTTTTTTAGAAATTTACCTGTAAAGTTCGAAGTTTAAAACCTTTTTTTTTTTTTTTAAACCACATTGTTTGTTTTTTCTTTCTTTTTTTTATGAAACCTTGGTCTTTGCTCCTTTAATTGAAAAAAAAAAAATTAGGGCTTGAATTACATTTTTCGAGTAGTTATAAGCTTGGAAAGACAGGGGGTCTAATAATTCACGCCTCCCATTTTGAAATGTCTATTAAAAAGTAAATAATTTACTCACCAAAGTGTTATATATCACAAATTGAAGAGAAAAGGTCAATAAATAATATATTCAAATTTAAAACAAAAAAAAGTAGTGTTTTTTAGAAATGTACCTGTAAAGTTCGAAGTTTAAACCCTTTTTAAAAAAAAGAAAACACGTTTGTTTTTTTTTTGTTTTTTTTTTTGAATGAAACCTTGGTCCTTGCTCCTTTAATTGAAAAAAAAAATTAGGGCTTGAGTTACATTTTTCGAGGAGTTATAACTTTGGAAAGACGGGGTGGAATTATTCACTATTTTTCACGAAATTTTTGACCCACCTACCAATCTACCCATGTTAAGAACGGTTTTCGGAATAGACACACCTAACCTTGCCAGCATACCCGAAAAGCTATAAAAGTTGACGTGTCGAATGTGAATGATGAGTTGGACGTAATGTAAAAATGTACCGAATTTAAAAGGGGACGAAATTCAAATTTCCGTTCCATTTTTACAACAACCGTAAAGCAGAGCATTCTATGCAAATTTTACCTAACTTACTGTATTAATGCTATTTTTTTTTAAGCAAAAAAAAAAAAAAAAAATATTTAGGTTTGGCTATAAATTCCTAAACTCATTTCATCCTAAATAATTTAGGTGACTGAAATAGGAATCTAATTGAATCTTTAATTTCCTGAATAGTATGCGAGAATTCATTTTTCTTCGAGTTATATCGAATTCATTAATATGGACTTTAGGGGCTTTTTTCGTAATGTTACTGTAAAAATTATTTTTTATTGTTACAAATTACGATATTTTATTTCTATAAAAAAAGAAAAAATAAATTCTTGCGTTTTTTATTTACTACTGAAAACCATAACTTTAGTAAAGGTATTTTTTGTTTAAACAAAATAAAACATTTTCACTAAGAGTTAAGTAAAAATAATTAGTTCATTATATTCTGCGATCATTCTTTGATAAATACTGCAATTTTCATTAAAATTGGTTAATTTCCTGATTTTTGGTGAATTTTTAAGTAAAGGGAGGGGTCAAAATGTTTATACACTTTGAGCGTCGGCATTCATTTTATCTGTACCTACCATTTTTCGATGAATATTTGATATGAAAGCGACTATGTGTGGTTAATTTAAATTAAATTTCAATCACGTGGTTACATTATCAATAATCATGTGATTAAACCCATTGAAAATTTACCGATATTGTAAACACATTCTGTTTACATTAAGCCTGTAGTGTTTTTTTAGTGATGCAGTGTTGGCAACTGAGATTTAAAAAAAACCTGCGAGATCAGGAGAAAGGAATGTCCAGAAAATCGCTAGATTTTTTAACTTCTATCATCTGAAATTTTCAAAAATCGCTAATCCCCCCCCCCCACTCCATATTTTAACTTCCTAGCATAAAAAAATTATAAATATAGTATATTCAATATATAAAATGTTCCGTGTTTTCTCACTGTATGTTTCTGGAATTATATTGAAGCGGTTAGCTCCCCAGAAGGCTTACATATTTTATCAGTTAGTTTTACCTGTTTTTTCAGAGAGGGTATTTTTTTTTTTTTTTTTTTTTTGCAGGAAACAAATCATAAACTCAAACTTTTTATAATAAAAGTTAAATTGAAATATACTGCAAATTAAACATCACAATAATGGTGCAACATATTTGGAAATTAGAAAAATAAAAAAACAAAAAAACTTTGTTTTAGCATGTTAAAAGTATTTAGGTTGGTAGATAATTAAATTCTACTGTATTGGTATAAGTTTTTTCTTTTTTTTTTGATGTTGTTTCTATCGTATTTTAAACTAAACTTCGGAGGTTGGAATGCCCCCCCCCCTAAAATGTACTTGGAAAAATCGATTTTATAGCGAGATTTAAGAATGGTTAGCCGAAAAAAAGGTGAAAAACAAAACATATAATGAATAAATAATTGTTACCAAAGGTAATAAATGCTACTTTTTTTTACTTACATGAATGAGTTTATTTTATGTTTTAAAGTATTTTCAAGCGCTTTTCTTTATTTTTTAGTCTAAAAGCGCAGGTGTGTGTGTGCGAAATACCTCCAGATTTTCTAGAATTCCCCGCTAGATTGCAAACGAAATCTCTAGATCTAGCAGAAAAACCGCTAAATTGGAACCACTAGTCACGTGACAGGAAGCGGTAATAAATAATTGTCCCTAAATAAAAAAAAATGGCCTATTGGTACAAAGAAAACCACCTATTTATCATAGAAAAATTAAGTATAATGTTATAATTAAAAAGAAATATATAAAAATACACATGGATGTAGTAAACATATTATACCAAAACGTGGAAGCCATCCGTCCAGTGGTTTTTTAGACTATTAATTGCGAACGAACCAAGAATTACATTTTTATATATATATATATATATATATATATATATATATATATATTTCCCCCAAACCTCTGGACTTGATGAAAGGGAGATTAAAACTTGCTGCTATGGTTACAAATGATCTGAAATTACTGCAAGAGGAGACTTGATTTCAAATATTTCTCATATGTTATCTCTCTTCTTTAGGAAATAGGGTACGATTATGAATATCTCCAGTATCAAATAATCCTTACATACTGAAATTTACTTTATGTATAAAAACCAAAAAGGGGAGATATAACATATGAGAAATATTTGGAATCGAGTCTCCCCTTGCTGTTATTTCAGACCATTCGAAACCATAGCAGGAAGTTTTAGTCTTCCCTCCATCAAGGCTAGAGATTTTGGGGAAATATATATATATATAATACTGATTTCAAAAGTTAAGAAAACTGATATGGGTGCCATCAGCTAGAGTCGAAACCAAAACATTTAGCACTTCTGCCATGTTCCCTACCATTTGAGCTATTGGCAGATAGATAAGAAATATTTAAAATTAAACCATTTCAATCTATGAATGAATTTGCGCATGTGCAAAAGTAGTAGAAATATGTCGGCAAATTAAAATGAAAATTTTGCAATTCAACTTGCCAGCATATTGTTTTATTGTTAGTTTGTTTATTATTAGTGTTATTGATTCATCCAAACAAAGATTTTACTTGTTATAAACCATTCTTGGTGTATGGTTACGATTTTCTGTTAATTTTAGTGTTATGTGATCAGTAGTTTAAGGGTTTATCGGTTAAATATTTTTACACAGACACATATATATATATATATATATATATACATCTATTGTTTTATTTATATAAACTAGCGTTCAACTGATAAACTATATTTTTTTGATAATTATAAAAGAACAAGTATTCTGCTTTTAGAATTTTTTTTTAAATTTAAATAAATTGAATATGTTTGTTTTTATCAATTCTTATTGATGAAATATAAACACTATAAAGATAGGGGAATGCACATAGTATGGACGTAGTACAGTATGAACATAGGGTTAATAAGTATTTCCCTCTAAAAAATTGTAAGGAAAAAAGAATGTAAAAGATATTGAAATATTGAATACATTTTTTTTTTTTTTCTCAATAAGTGGAGAATTTTTATGTACTGAGGAAGCCTCCTCATGAAAATCAATGATATTTTGTATATATTTTTGACCTGGAATCACCTAATGTTTGAAAGATTGTTAAACACAACCAAATAAACAAACTGGAGGTTCACAAAGAAATGTCCAAGTGTGTGTGTCATAACAATATTATGGTGATTTTTGTTTTTGTTATTATGACTAACATTAAAAAAAAGAATTCAATCTTGATGAAAAAAAAAAAAATGCTGCTATCAAAGTTTGTGCGTCATATGTGCCTTTATACAATCTGGTTTATCTATTTCTGATCGTATGGTTTAACAAGAGACAACCATTATAACTGTTTCATAAAAATCTTCTATAAATAATGTTGTACTTTCAAAAGAATGTTTATGAATTTTTGAGATGAGGATTGATAATCTAAATATTAATTTACTTATCCATACGTCTAGTGTCACAAAAAAGCCATCGTCATCGCAAACGTTAATTAATGAGACACAAATTACTTTCCTTTATAGTTTCTCTTTATCAGTTAAAAATCATAAAAACCATTTCCTCTCCAAAAATTTAAAAAAAAAAACGAAAAAACATGGCTGTCGGTTTACGATTTCAAATTAGATATTTTATTTTATAATTAAAAAAAAAAGTCATGTTGAGAGGAGACTAAGATTTTTTTGTAGTTTCTTTTTAAAATTTGCAAGTGAATTAACATCTGTTCCTTTATAATTCATATAAAAAAATTATTCAGAATAAAACTAAACAATTTGTGTGTTGAATTTTCATTGAAAAAAAAATCTAAATTTTTTAAATAAATTCTTTTTTAGCTTTAAAAGGTTAATAAAGAATTTGCTAAAAAATTGTTTTAAATTTGTCGTTATTTGTTTTATTTAATTTTTTATTCATTTTATTTATGCGTTTTAAAACTGTTCAACTACCGTGGAATTTCTATGGGTTCTGCTAGTTCGTATCATTTAGATTATTCAGACTACTGTTCTCATCTTGAGTGTTATTTTCACGTTTCAGTTGATGTAATCTTCGACCTTCTGGTGTACCTTGTCGAACTCTGAAATCTGCATTGAATTTATTTAATCTTCGAGGGTAGCATTCTTCTGTCTATAATTATATGTGTCTGCAAGGACCTGTGGCGCCGTGGATAAAGTGTTTAGTAAAATTCAGTTTTAAGTTAATTCTTTTGGAGGTTAAAGTGTGGGCAACACTCAGGAGCAAAATGTAGTATCTCTTTTGATACTACACTTCACCTTTTCTGACCTCGATCAGTGGAGGAGAAATCCTTCTAGACGGAGGCAATCTTAATTTTTGTTCCTATCCAAAGTGCCCCTTTTTTTGGTAGCTGGATTTTCTCCCACATTAAAAAACCGACCTTGTGTCTAACTCTGTCCTCGTGGGGAGGCAAGTAAATAGAAACACTCAAAATATAATTGTGAATTACCTGTGGATTAAATAAAGAGTTTTGTTTGAAATTCTGTGCAGATCCCAGAGTTTGATGGAAAGATTACCAAGTTCGACAAGTCACGCTTGAAGAAGATCGGGGGTTATATCAACCAAAACGTGAAAATAACACTGAAGATAAGAATAGGAATCTGAATGATTGAAATAATAAATGTCTACAATATATAGAAAAAATTATTTTTTCATCACTAATGACTTGGACAGTAATTCGGTGCAGAAGTGGAATCTCAAGGTTTGCGGTAATTTGATACTGATAAAGTCCACCTTCAGATTGAACTATAATATGGCTTCTCTGAAAATTCTAATGCTTCTTTGGCTTGTATCATACTTAAACACAAAATAATATTAATTAGCATAAAATATCATTGTTTCAAACCTTTATTGCTATTTTGTACAGTGTTGAGTTCTGGCTGTCGACAAAGGAAGAAGAAACTTTCAAACTTTTTTTAATTATTTTTATGAGGTGTCTACTTACTTCTGTGATTCTGTGTATACATTAGAGAACCCGTGCAATTTGTATGGCTCCAAGTACTGGCCGTCGATAAAGAAAGCAGAAACTTTAAACATGCATGAATTATTTTTGTAGGGTGTCTACTGACTTCTTTCATGTTTGTGTATGTGGGGGTGGGGTGCGTTCACGTTAAAGCAAGTGAGAAATATTTGGCAGATTTCGTATAACTTTGATTCTTTATTTAAAAAAAAAAAAAGAAGAAAAAACCCGGATTATGCTTTGTATTTCTTGGCCCTGATTTAAAGAGGCATCTTGTTATCTTTCATGGTTTGATTTTTGTCCCAATAATGCGAGTGATCGATCGAGATAAAATGAGTGTTTGATTTGGCATGTTTCCATGCTTGGAAAGATAAATGTTCAAAACAAGATATCTTTTTCATCAGAACAATTCTAGTGTGTAATTTAAACTTTATATATAAATATTAAAATAAAATGTATAAAGAATTTTCTCATCTTTTTGAAATAATTTTTTTTTTTAATGCGCTTTTTATTCATCCCGAACACTGTATGCTACCCCACTGATGCATAAAGGCCAGATTTATCAATAGGCAACCTGGGAGGAGAGTTGGGCACCAAAATGTGTTTGCATTCAATTTATATTTCTAGATGCTGGTGTGATCGAGGGAAAAACAGTGAGCAGGAAAGGAATTCCAAAGGCAACCAGTTTGAGAGAAAAAAAAAACTATCAGAATAGAAAATCTTCTAGTATCCCACTCCCTATCGTTAGTGAAATTGTTTATACATTTATTTTTATAAATAAAAAACCGTAAAAACCATTTGAGTATATTTAAGAGAATTAGCGCATGGAGAGAATGTGATTTTTATGGTTGAAACTAGTTTAGAGAATAGAACAAACGGACAACTTCCAATCTTACCCCACCCCTTTTCGGTTTTGTGCCACATTTTTTTTTTTTTTTTTTTTAATGCAAAATACTTTTGTACAAATTAAAAAATACTCTTGCCCCACCAAACTAGTAGCAAAATCCCACCCCTCTCCAGTGAAAGGGTGGGATTTTTCTACTAGTTTAGTGGGGCAAGAGTATTGTTGTTGAGAGGAATGCAAGTGAAACAAGTTCATTGGAGTTCCGTGGAAGTACTTATAAAACAATCATAGGGATGTAATACTGTGATGCGAAAGGGGATGGAGCTTGTCAGGCAGTGTAGAATTTGTTAAGTTAGAAGAAAGGTTGGTATTTGTTGTACAAGTCCACATATAGCAACAATATTTCACTTGATGCACATGAAAATAATGGCTTCGTAGAGATATAAGATACTAACAGATGTGAGATGTTTTCTAGCCTAGCAGAGAGAGCCTACCTTTTTTTTTTTTTTAAAACAAACTTGGCAACATCATTTATGCACTTATTCCATTTCACGATACCTGAGAATCTTTATCTTATGACAAGCTAAGGATTTTTTTCCTGGATTTTCTGAGTTCAGAAAGTAGCCATATTGAAGTTCTATTTATTACAGTTCTCTCCAAACTCTACAACAAATGCCTTAATGAATCATGCTTTCTGGGCTGTTGGAAAACTGCTTCTGTGATACCAGTATTCAAGAATTCTGGTGAAAGAACTGACCCATCAAATTATCGCCCCATTAGCCTCCTCCCACTTTTCGCCAAAATATTTGAGACCATAATTAACCATACTCTAGTCTGTCACCTTACAGATGCTAAACTTCTGACTGACAAACAATATGGATTTAGACAAGCCCGTTCCACAGCAGACATCCTCACTGTAATCTCTGAACGTATATACCATTCACTGGACAAAGCGGGGGAGGGAAGAGCGGTAGCTCTAGATATATCTAAGGCTTTTGACAGGGTATGGCATGAGGGTCTCCTCAGGAAAATTAAATCATACGGTATCACTGGTAGAATACTTAACATAATTAAATCCTTCTTAGATAAGAGAAAAATCCAGGTTGTCCTCGACGGTAGTACATCTAAACAGTGTGATATAAATGCGGGAGTGCCTCAGGGGTCTATCCTTGGACCTCTATTGTTCCTAATATTTATTAATGACCTCTCTGACAAAATTGTCTGTGAGATGGGTATATATGCTGATGACACCACGCTCTATAACGGACACGACAGGAAAACAAATGAACACATAACTAAAGAAATGGCAAAAACACTAGAGGATGACCTCCAATCTGTAGTGGAATGGGGACAAAAATGGATGGTCACATTCAATGCTACCAAGACTAAACTAGTTTCCTTCAATAATTACAAGAAACCTTCTCTGCCACCAATAGCAATGGCCAGTGACTCCCTGTCTGAGAGTACATCTTTCAAACTGCTTGGCCTAACGTTCACAGGAAACATGAGTTGGAACAATTATATTGAAAACATTGCCAGAGCTGCTGCGAAGAAGGTAAGCTGTCTCTACCGTGCTAGAAAACTACTGACACCTGAAAGTATCCTGTACCTCTATAAGGCCACCATTCGCCCATGTATGGAGTATTGCTGTCACATTTGGGCTGGTGCATCTGCTGCTAGTCTCTCGCTCCTAGACAAGGTTCAAAAGAGTCGCCAATCTGATAGGTCCTGAACTGGCATCTAAGCTTCAGCCTCTGTCCCATCGACGAAACGTTGCATCCCTCTGCCTGTTCTACAAGTATTTCAATGGTGAATGCTCTGACGAACTACAGACACTTGTGCCCCCACGATGTAGACAAACCCGACATGTAGCTAAATCCCACCCCCACACAGTAGAGATCCCTAGATGTAGAAGATCTTTCTACTCCAGTAGTTTCTTCCCCAGAACCGCTAGACTCTGGAATTCCATTCCAGTCCCTGCTTCCCCAACTGTACTGACATGCAGAAGTTCAAGTGTAACGTGAACCGACATCTTGCTGCCCAAATCCCAACATAGTGCCCCAGTAGTTGTTGCCCCTGATAGTAGTCCCTTACACCACAGTGGCAATGTGCTTTGTTTGAGGTGAAAATGTAATAAAAATAATTAAAAAAAAAAAAAAAAAAAAAAAAAAAATTAAAGTGAGAATAAATCAATGTATTTATAAAAGTGAGAATGCGTGTGTGTGTGTGTGTGTGTGTACGTGAGGACACTTCTAAACAAATATTTGATCTACAGACTTGAAATTTGGTATATAGAATATTATTCAGACATGAGGAGAACTTTTTAATCAGTTTTCATCCAGAAAAAAAGTGCTGCTAAGGGGTCAAAATCAAAAAATTAGTATGTGCCGGTCATCGGATTTTATCTGTTGACCGTTTTGCAAATGCTCATGCATGAATCGTTTACGTGACAGATTACTTATGTTAAGAATAAGTAGGTTTAAAAACACTTTTTAAACATCGTGTCAAGCTGGCCTAATGGTTATCGTATTTGACTCACTGTCTTTAGGTTTTGGTTTCAATCTCAGCTCGTGTATTGTTTTTTTTTTTTTTTACTTAAAAGAAGTGAACAGCTTAGAAAAAATACCTAATACTCGAATGCACATGTCTCAGTTGGTTATTTCAATTTTTCTTTTTTTTTTTTTTTTTTTTTTTTTTTTTTACTTCAGTTTTTTTTTTATTTTATTTTATTTTTTTTTTTAAAGGAATTTAACGTTATTTTTAATACCTTTAATGGTATTTTTGTTTATAATAAATAAGAATTCTGCATTAATTAAAATATAATATTTATGCGTATTTTACAATCTGGCAACGCCAGGCAGCCTGCTAGTAATAAATAAAACTTTATACTAGTCTTGTTGGCATTCAAAAATTAGCCTTTCAGATAATTTTAAATTCATTCAATCTCTGCACTCAACTTTTTGATATCCGATTCAATTGAATAACTTTGGCAAAAAATAAAGCAAGCATGCTTCAGTTGCCATGTAGGATGTAAATTAAAGCTGTGCAGCTTACTTGGCATAGATATATTTTCATACTACTACTATATATATGTCTGTGATTTTAGTTTTTAATTTTTGTTTGCACGTTTTAAACTTATACAGAAAAGGAAATAAAATTTTAGTTGTAAGGTAAGCAGATACAGTGGCCTGGCATCTGCCTAATTCCACCTTGAATTCCTGCATTGTTGGTGCATTTACTACATCTTTTGGAATTCTATTTCAATGTCCGTGAATCCTGATCAAGTGGCCTTTCTCTGGGTCAATCAAAATTGGCAGTGAAATAGTTTCTGGCAATGCTCTTGCAGACTTCACTCTGGTGCAGGAGTGATTAATAGATCCTGAATAATAAGATCACCATGTAAAGGTCAGCACTCGATGGAGAAAAGGTTAGGTGTCACAATTTGGCTTTCAAGATCACATAATCCCTGCACCATTCAAGTAACCAGTTGTTGAACTCTATCACATATTAGATATGAATCAGAGGCTTGGACACAATACTTAAACAGTGGTCTGACAAGGGAGACATGAAGTGGGAAAAATATTTCAGAAGTGTCTTTGTTCTATTTTTTAAAATTCTTTTTATTTGGAAATTTTACAATGAAAATTTTTCAATGGAAGCCATTCTCTGAGAATTTGTATTATTCGGTTTACTGTTTCCGTCTTTGATATTCTCACAATCTTTTCATCAATATAAATTCTAACCTTCAAATGCATCTTGTCAAACTCTGAAATCTTTGATAACCATGGACATGTGGCGCAACCACTAAAATAAAGTAATCTATATATATATAAAAGACAATGTGTGTGACCATTTCGTGTATGTCTCGCAAAGGCTTCTTTCGCAGACGCTCCCGGGGGGGGGGTTACTATTGCTTATTTGTTTATATACCCCCTATATAATAATATCTATTTGGGAATGCGTGTAGCGTATAGATTTATTTGCGGCGACTTCTACAAAATTATTGCTATTTTGGCTTCTTATGTGTTGATTCGGTTTTTCGTATAAAAAGCGAAACTAATTACAAGCTAAGTAAGGTTTCTTGGCATCACGCCGGAAAACGTCCAGAAGCAATCAGCTTTGATCAATCTTGTATATCATACAATTGCTATTCAATCTGGACAATTGGGAGCTGCTTTCCCCCTTCCCAACATCTGTTGGGGAAAAAAAGTCAAATTTGGGTAAACAAACCCAAACGCTGCGTGACTTCTATTTGACCTTCTTAATTAGGTCAAATGGAAGCAGCAGAGTTAAATTTTATTGCGCACACCTGTTTTTATAGTTAAATGAATAAATTCCAACCTGTTGTATGTCGTGGTGGCCCAATGGTTAACGTTGCACTTTTTTTTTTTTTTTTTTCACACATTAATTTCCAACTCAAGGGTACGGGTTCGATCCTCATACTCACCTACCAAAACATTTTTTTTTATTATTTAACACCCACCCCCCGGAGTTTTGATTTACCTCAAGACACCCGGGCGTCGCCGGGTACCCCCCGCTAGTCTATGATATAAATCTCACTTCTCTGTTTAAATGTTTGTATGTCTGCCTAAAACTTTCGACAGAGGCGACAGATTTTCACAAGATCAGTATCATTTTGAAGCTCGACCCTTCGGATGACAAATCTCGAAAAATTGGCTAAAGACATTAATTCCTTCAACCTCAACTGGGCACTTTTCTATAGGGAGGGATTTTTTTTTGCTGATATTTTTGAAAGTCATTCCCTCTTTTCGATTGACTAGCCTTAATTTAAACATTCGTCACTTCCGCTTTGGTGATGGACGTAATAACAAAGACATCACTTTTTTCACATTCTTTTCCTCCTCCAAGCCTGCCTGCTTACTACCACTTTTTTTTTTTTTTTTTGCTCAACACACACCTCCAAATACCCGGGCAACACTGGGCACCCAGGCTAGTTAAAAATAAAATATAAAATGATGTAATAGCATATGTTGATTAAATAAAAGGTTCAGATCAACATTCTGTATAGATTCTCAAGTTTTACAAGAGATGCACCTTGAAAACAGTAATTTAAATAATTATTGCTCCTCCTGTGAATTTTAATTTTGGGAAACCCGGGTTGTGCATAGAGCTCAAACAAGTGAATGTGTGTGGTAATTGTATTACATTATTAACTGGATCTTAATGATCTGGATGTCCCAGAATTAAGCTAAGCTGATGAGTAAATGACCATTATTTGAAATGGTTACATCTAAAGTTTGTTTGGTTGAGAGGCACAGTATGCAAGAAATATTTATTCATACACTATTCCCAGGATTGCCAAAACTCTGGCTCTGGCTCCCAGGATTGCCAAAGCTCTTGCTCCGGCTCCCAGGATTGCCAAAGCTTTCGCTCCGGCTCCCAGGATTGCCAAAGCTCTCGCTCCGGCTCCCAGGATTGCCAAAGCTCTCGCTCCGGCTCCCAGGATTGCCAAAGCTCTCGCTCCGGCTCCCAGGATTGCCAAAGCTCTCTCTCCGGCTCCCAAGATTGCCAAATCTCTTGCTCCGGCTCCTAGGATTGCCAAAGCTCCAGCCCCAGCTCTGGCTTCCAGGAATACCAAACCTCTGGCTCTGGCTCTGAGAATTGCCAAACCTCTGGCTCTGGCTCTGAGGATTGCCAAACCTCTGGCTCTGGCTCTGAGGATTGCCGAACCTCTGGCTCTGGCTCCGGCTCCGGCTCCGAGGATTGCCAAACTCTAGCTCCGGCTCCGAGGACTGCCAAACCTCTGGTTCTGGCTCTGGCTCCGAGGATTGTCAAATCTCTGGCTCCGGCTCCAAGGATTGCCAAACTCTAGCTCTGGCTCCGGCTCCGAGGATTGCCAAACTCTAGCTCTGGCTCCGAGGATTGTCAAACCTCTGGCTCTGACTCCGGTTCTGAGGATTTTCAAACCTCTGGCTCTGACGATTGTCAAACCTCCGGTTCTGGCTCTGACGATTGTCAAACCTCCAGTTCTGGCTCTGGCTCTGAGGATTGTCAAACCTCTGGCTCTGGCTGCTTATTTTAAAGTCTTCTAATATTCAAACTATTGATTCCCTAAGCATTCTTACGACTTCAACTCCTTCCAAAACCTGTGACTCTGACTCCACAACTCTGATTTTAATTCTGTTATTGATAACAAGAATGAAAACTTTTTTTTATATAGTTGCAATAACAATATTAATTTGACCTTGGCTGAGTGAGTTTTTTGTTCTGGTTGGATTTTAGTAAAACAGCACTCATTTTGCACTATATGTTTAAATCATTCTCTGATGGCAGCCACATATTTCGTCTCCCTAACTCTGAAATCTCGCAAAACATAACATTCTTTACATACATACATACATACATACATACATACATACATATTAGGAGGCAACAGTTTATCTTAATATCATATCAACAATTAATAACTTTAAGTTTTTAAGTAACATTTGTGACAAAGCATGTATGGCGGCTATGTGTAAATACCAAGCCGTGAGCAACATGATATCACAGTAAGGAGAAAGAAAAAGACTATAAAAAAAGGAGAAAGAGCATGTTAGAGGACGATAACGTTACAGCTGTGGGTGACGTTACGCATAGCGGGAGAATGAGGAAATGTCGTTGTTACAAAAAAGTCATTATTACTTTTTGTTACTTGCAACATAGACTGCATACAATGTGTGGGTATCGTGTGTAAAATTGTACGATGGTACATATTTAGATTTAGTGAAATACTTTTTAAATTTTACTACACATATTTGAAAAAAAATATAGGAAGGAATATAAAAATGACAATTATGTTATGCGGAAGCCATTCACGTTTCTCTTAGTCTGACGATTCCCTACTGGGATGAAACCTGGACGCCTCTATGTAGCTTAATTGTTATAAATATATCATTATACTTTACTACTAAGCTGTACCGAAATATATTGAACAGCAAAGTAAATACTGAAAATCTATGCTATATAATATCACCTTATAATGTTATATGTATGCATTAAATATAATTTTGTAGTTCCTGTTTGTTCATAATTTCAACTATGATTTTGGAGATAGACTTCCATAACTATGTATATTCTGAAATTACATTATCCAGAATATTTGGATAGCTATATTGTATTTTTTATCAAACGACAGTACAATAATATTGCAGGATTTTTTTTTTTTTTTTTTTAAATAAAAATGCTTTTGGACTATTGTTCTCATCTTCGCTGTTGTCATTTTCACGTTTGGCCGACATCAAACATTAAAGCTGTGTAGCTTACTTGCCATAGATATATTTTCATACTACTATATATGTGTGTAATTTTAATTTTTATTGCACGTCTTTAAACTTATACAGAAAAGGAAATAAAAATTTTAGTTGTAGGGTAAAAAAAAAAAACTCTCGTTTATATATTCAATTTAAAATGAGTTATCCTCTTTACATTATTTGATTTATGTTTAGAAATGAAGACGCCATTTTTAAGTAGCATTTAAAATTAGTGAAATATTCTTTACTTTATTACACATGTTCGGAAAAAAAAAGGTATCAAGTTGTAGAATGGTTGGTGTGATGAAATGCATGCCGGAGATTGGAGATGGTCGTTTTCTAATAAAATCAGTATTTATCTGAATGAGCTGGCTTGAAATGAAGAAGAAAATGGTCACCAGAGTTCCATATAAAAATACCAACATCTTCTCTACAGTTAAATCAACTTTATTTAACTGTTTCATTAACACAGAAGTACAAGAATGTAAGGAAATTCGTTCGGTAGGCAGGCTTTAGCTACAGAAAGAGTATAGAGTTTCCAAGTTTCATCTTGTCCTGTCACCGGATAAAAGATTTAAATAATTAATTGTATTCTTAGTATCGTCTGCACTGAGGATTGAACCTTCAATCTCTAGTAGACTGTCACTTAGGTTGTCACTTAATTCCTTTATTCATTGGGCTATGATTCCATGTGGTTACATCGACCAAAACTTTGTAAGAATAGCACTGAAGAGGAGAACAGTAGTCTGAATAATCCAAATCATCAATCCTCATCTAAAAAATTCTGAAACATGAAGAGTTTGGTTTGGAATTTTAAAAAATGTTACAGACTTTAAAAATACAAAAGGCCAAAATATGAAAATGACAACAGTGAAGATGAGAACAATAGTCCAAAAGAATTTTTATTAAAAAAAAAAAAAAAAAAAAGTAATACATTTTCTTAAACTCCAAACAATGTGTATTATCAATTGAAATGCAAAAGGCTACTATTTGGGATTGTGTCTAACAGAGGACTGTTGGGAGTTGAGCAGTGAGATATCTGTTCAGATTACATTTAAAATTTTGCAGGCTATTAATGTCAGGAAACAGGAAGGGAATTCAGAAGTTGAGTAGTCCAAAGGGAGAAACTGTTAGAGCAAAAGGCTTTCCAGCATCTAGGGACCTGAATAGTGAAGGGATAGGATTTTTCTGCTTGTGTAGTTAGACTAGTGTATGTACGTTAAGGTGGGGCACAAGTGTTAGGAGTTAATCAGTAATTTTTAATTCATTAAGGTCATTTTATGTTGAAATAGCAAATATTTATTGGAAATGAATTTTCCTTTTATGGACGCTTTAATCTTTCTATTGACATAAATTTCCGCTACTGACGTGATAATTTGAACATGACTCGCAATTCATTATTTTGTCTGTTCGTCATATCGATGATTTTTAATTATCTTGACTAATTGATGTAATTCGTCACCTTTAGTTTTTGACCTTTGTTCTCGAAACCAAATATATACGTGGTAATTGGAAAGTTATTGCCTATTATTAACTTCGTAAGTTATTGCTTAAATATAGTTGTATTTTAAAACTAAGGTTACCTCTACCCAAACAAATTTGGTTTTGAAAATGTCTTTTTTAATTTTTTTTTATTTTTATTTTTTTAAAATAATTTGTTGTCATAATTTAGAACAGTGTACATAATTGTTTTTTTTTTTTTTTTTAATTTAAATTAAAAAAAAAATTTTTTTGGTACTCCTTGGGTATTGAGTTCTATGGCAACCAGCAGAAAAAATTAATGAGTAAATGTTTACTTTAACTACAACAGAACACCGACCAATAAAATTAGTTTTTATAGGTTTTCGGGGTCGCTGACAACGAATCTGATATTCAAACCCGTCGCAAATTTACCGTTTGCATGGTATTAACCCTGAATCCTCGCATTATCTATTTTGTGCCAACATTGCCATCGTTTATGCTATTCTTACATGATGCGTTCGCGCCTGGACGCGCGTAGTAAGGTGACTTGTCACATCGTGGAAGAATTTTTTAGCAGACATTTAAAATAATAGGAAAGTTTTCAAAAACAAAATGTGGGTCATTTTTCTATGTTACGTAGTTTTTTTATGCTTATTTAATTGATCTAAAAAATTAAGTTTTCACGAGCGGTCTACAAAAGCATCTTTATTTTATTTTTTTTGGAAGGTGGGGGTTCAATTATAAAACTCGTACAATATTTAACAGGTGCTTCTGCAGTTTAATTTACCGTTTTTCCGTAAGTAACACGCCGACATACACCGAGCAGAAGAACTTCATCGCCCTACCCCCAATGCAAACAGAATATTTGTGAAAAATTAAACAGTTCTTCTGCTCGATGTATGTCGGCGCGTTACTTATGGAAAAGCGGTAAATTAAACTGCACCTGCTAAATATTGTACGAGTTTTATAATTGACCCCCCCTCCAAAAAAAAAACAAAAAAAAAACGAAAAATAAAAATGCTTTTGTAGACCGCTCGTGAAAACTTTATTTTTTTGATCAATTAAAAAAACATCAAAAACTACGTAACACAGAAAAATGAACCACATTTTGTTTTTGAAAACTTTCTTGTTATTTTAAATGTCTGCTAAAAAATTCTTCCGCGATGTGACAGGTCACCTTACTACGCGCGTCCATGCGCGAATACATCATGTAAGAATAGCATAAACGATGGTGATGAGTTGGCACAAAATAGTGCGAGGGTTCAGGGATTAATACCATGCAAACGGTAAATTTGCGACGGGTTTGAATATCAGATTCGTTGTCAGCGATCCCGAAAACCTATAAAAAAAACAAATTTTATTGGTCTGTGTTCTGTTGTAGTTAAAGTAAACATTTACTCATTAATTTTTTCTGCTGGTCGCTATGGAACTCAACGCCCAAGGAGTACCAATTATTTTTTCTTTTGTTCAATTCGTGTGGTATGTTTAAAATTGCAATTCTCTGACATTCTTCAGTGACTTTCTGAAACATTAAATTAGGGTCCTCCTCTAATGTAGTCAGCATTTGTGTTTGAATGTTCCTATTTATTTGTTTTGCCATGAGAGCAGAGTTAAACATAAAGTCATTTTTTTTTTTTTTTTTTTAATGTAGAAAAAATCCAGCTCTACAAAAATGGCTCTCTGGATTAAAAATAACAATTATCTCCGACTAGAAGGTTTTCTCTCTCACTGACAAGACAGAAAAGATTAAGTGCAGTATCAGAACAGATACTATACTCTTAGTCAAACGTTATTATGTTTGTAAATCTTTTAACTAAGCTTGGCATTTGAATATGTCTAGGTTTTGTTTATGTAAGAAAAAAATGTTCACAATTTTGATTTTATATTTTCAGTATAGGTGACAAGATCATTTTTTGCAATATTTAAATATTTGTAGCAAGATTGTTTGGTTCTTGTCTATAATTCAACCTAATTAAAAATAAAACTACAGAAAATGTTTTATAATGTACAAGGTACAGAGGATTGTTTGTTACTCTGTCATTTTTAATAAATAAAGGGAGGCAACTCGATTCGAACTACCGAGATCAAAATTAGCTTTGTAATGGATACGATTTACTATGAATCAGAGTCGTAATAAAATGATTTTCTCTCTATATATAAAACAATATTTGATCAATTTATTTGATTTTTTGGAATATGACATTTTTGTTCTGTCATAAAGATTTTTTTTTTTTGTGTTTTTTTTTCGATTGAGTTGAATTTTGGACAACAACCAATAGTTTCTCTTGCCGAAAATACTGGAAAATTTCTTTAAAAGAATTTTCACCCATTTTTCAAGGAAACATTGGAATGTCCATGTTTATTATTTTCGTTTAGCCTAAAAAAAAAATTTAGGCTAAATATATTTGGTCATTACATTCCTGTTTGCACAAATCAGCATATCTTCTAAAGTACAATAGTCACATAATCCCATCTGGACAATATTTAAATTCAGTAATTGAATTCGCAACAGAATCTGCTGTAAACAAAAAAGTTTCTTCACTAGATTTATTTTGTGTCAGGACTTTAAAGTAGACTATTGCATTACAGCTAAGTAGGTGTTTGTACTAGTCGGGGATGTCCGACAGTGACTTTGTTTCTGTCAGTCTCTGTTATGATTTGTTCAGTCATATGAAGTCCACCTTCCTAGGCTTTATATCCTCCCTAAGAAAGAGTTAATTTATTGCTCATCACTTAAAATGCCACTACCGAAGTATGCTGATGGGGCTCCTTAGGCATATTTGTAAGCCAGAATGCACTAACCCTCGTGCACTGTCTTTTCAAAACTACAACTGACTTTGTGTCTAGCCGGTTATAGTCAGCTAACGTACTTCCTAAATCAGTTCCTTCACTTATTTTCTGTCACGCCTATATCTCCCCTGTGCACACATTCAGTTATGTTTTTTCCGATCTTTCTCTTTTTTATTTAATAATCATTGACAATTTTTTTCTGTCTTATTTTAATTTAGAATTATTGAAATTAGTTTTATATATATTTTTTTAATATTTATTTAGCATATTGACTCAAATACAGAACATTCTTTTAAATTAAAAAAAAAAAATTTTTTTTAATTTCATAAACATATTCCTTATAAAATAAGAACTAAAAAGAATTGTCATAAAAGTGTAAATAAAGGTTAATTGTGTTATTTTTATCGGTATAATTTTGTTAATTTTTATTGCATACTTTTCAATAATGTCCTTATTTTATTTCAATAAATCGCTTCACAATAAAAATAATGAGGAATAATAAAAAGGAAGGAACTAATTTGCCTTGTCACTGCTTCCGGTAGCGCTATACTAAGTTAGGAAGTACATTAGCTGCCTATATCCTTTTTATCTTCCCGGAGAGGAGGTAAACTTCAATATTTTATCATGTCTTGCAATTTTTGATTTTCCACCAAAAACTCTGTTACATGCATTTTAGACACTATTACAAAAACTTTTTTCTATTTTTTCCCATAATTATTGTAAATAACAGCATCAATTCTGGTTAGATATATTCAAGAAAAAAAAAAAAAGCATCTTATGACTGAAACCGAGAATGGCTGACATATGCCAAAGACTTGGCTACTGATTGATGTGAGTGGATTAACGAAATGTGACGTGAACTCATTTGGAGTTGGTTCCACCCACCCTAGTTTAAGAAGAAAAACAACAAAAATCTCATTTTGAAGGTACAATACCTCCGTTCAGTTTCTAAAGACAATGGATACCCCCTGTAAGCGTAACTGTGCTTGGAATTGTGAGGCAAGGGTTGTGCAATCACCAACCACACTTCTGAATCGGCATTGCTTGAGTCTAGTGGCAAACAGTCCAGGATGATTGTAAACAATGCCGAGATATGCATAGAGCACATACAGCACCTGAAATTCAATGGTTACTCATTTTAGTATTAACCAGGTTTGATGTTGCTTAACTTTGATGATCAAATGGGAATCGGTGAGTTAACGTAATTATTCCGTATATATTTTGAAGAAAAAGTTCCCAAAATACCCTTGGGAGCAAAAAGCTTTTTTTGTTGTTGTTTGACTAGACGACTATTCTTTGTAGAAGAAACTAAAACTTTAGTATAATGGTTCGTTGTTTAAAGTTTGAAAATTTGTTGTCGATACTTTTGTTAAACCAAGGTATCATTCAAGAATAAATAAACGGTCACTCACAAATAAAAATAAGCTTATTATCTATGCATATATAAAAGTGATATTGTTTGTCTATCTCTACCAAACTCAATTTTTGGTTTACAAACTTATATATATATATATATATATATATATATATATATATATATGGAATTTGAACCTGTGGAACAAATTCGATTTGGTCTTTAGCTGGTAAAAATAGCTGCTAAGGTATCAAAATTGAAAAAAAATTGGAATTAGGCAAGTGCAAGTTGACTTAAAGTGCTCTTGTATACATACACAAATATACATTTATACATTAGTCTGTTAAATTTTAATGCTTTCTTATCCATCTGACGATAGCTCAAATGATAACAACTAAGACTGAAGTGCTATATACTTTGGTTTCGGTTCTAGTTGATGGCACCCAAGTCATTTTTCCAAAATTAAAAAAAAACAAAAACTTTTGAAATCCCTTCTATATATATAATAATCAATAGAGACTTGGCTCTATAGCAATAAATACAAATTGTACATAAATTAAAATATCATTTAAGCATATTTTATGACTCAGCAACGCTGGGTGGCCTAGTGCAGAGTGGAACGATAAATTTGTCGTCCTAAAGAAAACAACACTATAGCTTTATTTTAAAACTTATTGAAAAAATCAATTCAGGTGACTTGATTATGTAGTAAGAGCTGATAGTTATTCACTGTAGCCGCTTTCAGCTTCAATCACCGCCTCGATACAGGTCTAGACTGGGAGCATGCCTTTTGCAGAAGTGCTGGTGGGAGCATGGCGGATGGCGGTGATCAGGCTGGCTTTGGTGTTGTGGGAGATCATGTTGGTCATGTTCTTGAAGTAGTCCAATGGGTTCAGATTGGGCAAGGAGGGGGGGCAGTGAGAAAAGGGTACAAAGTTGTAGCACTCCTTCTGAAACTAAGCCTGGGTCTCTTTAGAATTGTGGACCGGCACCAAGTCCTACTGCCATACCCAGGGTCTGCCAGCAGATATCTGATTGCACCAGGGAATCACCACACTCTTCAGCATATCCAGATACACTTTGGTGTTGACTTTCAAGCTGACTTCGAAGATGTGAGGTGGCATGATGTGATCCTCACTTGAAACCAGTTGAGCTGTGCTCTCAAGCAGTGAACTGTCTGAATTTGCATTTTCGGAGTGCTGGCAATGGTCCTGTTGTCATAAATCTCTGATCTCGCTCGTTGAACATTGTGTCACTTTCAGACATGATAGAAGGCTGCTGTCACTCTTGGGATTTGTACATAACTGGTCAACTAGTAGATGGTCTGCAGCAAAAGAAGAAAACCGGTTTTCATTAAACGGAAATGAAGTCATGTTTTCTTTTCTAGGGCGCCCATTTTATCGTTCTACTCTGTAGAACCTTTTGGCCAAGATCAAAGTGTAGTGTCTGTTCTCCAAATGCGGCACTTCCATTTCTCGTTCTCTTTCAGTGGAGGAGAAATCCTTCACGACTGAGACAATTTTTATTTTTGTACCTTTTCTCCACGTTAAAAAACGCCCCTGGTGTCTAACTCTGTCCCGTGGGGAGGCATTGTAAATAGGTACTCTGTAGTATGAAAAACTGAATTTAGCATTAAAGTAAGTGTACTTTTCAGTTCAGAGAGATGGATATCAAGTTTAGATTAATAATAAATGTAATATCTGTGTTGACATGATTTTCATTTAATTTCCGGTAGATGGAAGTGTTACAAGATTGAAATAAACTTGCAGTATTCGAAACTCTTTTTATCTGCCTCCCCCCCCCTTTTTTTTTTCTTTGAAAATATCTGTTTAGGGCTCTAACATAGCGCCTACATGATTCAAACTGACATATCTATTTCACATTTTTTTTTTTTTTTTTTTTTTTTTTTTTACGATTTTTAATTAAATGAAACTGATACATTGCTATTTCCTTGGTATTTTTTTTTTCTTAATATTTTTGTCAAATTTATTACTATCTATGTTTGCATACAGTTTAGCATTCACATCGCTTGATCAATCGTCACCAAACCTGGTAATAATATTGGTCATGATCTAACTTAGAATTAATCTAATTTTGAGAAACCTACGTAACTTTTGGCATTAACTTTAGTTTGGTTGCTTGTAGCGCCTTACTACTTGCCCCATATTGTAGTCAATGATGTCCTGCGTCTTATATGATGTTACAGAGTTCGAAATTTGGAGGAAATTTCAACTTTCAATTTTTCCATATTTGACGCTCATGCTTCCTGGTAACAATAACCACCATGAAAAACTTCAACCTAATCAAATAGTTTTTGAATTATCAACGTTTCTATGGCCTCATCTTGGGTATACTTCATGCAATATGGAAAAGTAAAGCTCGGATAAGACTGGCCCATCCTTATGTTGTCAGGTGATGGTATGCAGTGTAAATACTAACTTGTGTTCTTCTTTTAAAATATTATTTACTAAAATGTAAATAGATTTTTGAGATTTTTTATTTCCTTTTTTTATAAAAAAGATAATCATTACATAGTTATATCACGTTTGTTCAATATTTCATCTTATTGATAAATATTACAGATGTTGGTGTGGTACTATTGCTGTTCCCCCACCCCCTTCAGTTGATAGGAAGTAAAAAAAAAAAAAAAAAAAAGTTTATCAACAGAATAATGAAGAGGAAGTTGTTCACAAAAGAAAGCTAAAATAAGATTGTTAATCAAAGTGTGGCAGTAACCGGAACAAAAGATTAGTCAATGTTATAAAGTTAGTTTTAGGAATGGCAATGACTTTTGCGATAGTTTACAGCAGTTAGGGACAGTTTACAGACTGTTGTGGGCTTGAGACAGTTGAGGACACTTGGCAGTTTGGCACAGTGGGGAGCAGGTTGTGGCTCTGAGCAGATAGAGATGATCTAACGTCAACTGACAAACATGGTTTCGACAGACAACTATATAGCTGTGCACCTTAGTGTGTAGCGTATTGATGGTGTCTCCTCCTTTCCTAGAGTGCAAATAATATTTGCATAAGAAGTTTGTGTTCTTTTATTTTATTATTCTTGTAAACCTGTGCTTGTCCCCCCACCTCATTAACCGTTAATGTTAGAGATGACAACATGACCAGAAGATGAAGATCATAGCACACAATGTTGGGGTTGACATTTGTTGTATAGCATGGTAATATGTGCAGTCATGGCCAACATTCAACTTACATGTGATGTCAAAGAAATTTCTTAAATGAAAAAGAAGATCCCTGTCTTTAATGATCATTATTAAATGATGTATAATTTGTTTATGCATTTCACATAATTGTTTAAACATAATATTTTAAAAAATATTTCAAAATGAACAGATTCTTAGTATTTCGGAATTTTTTAGACGAAGGTTTGAAAATTTGCATCATTTATATTATTTAGGGTACTGCTCTCCTCTTGGATGTTAAGCTGATATAACGTTTGATCTTAAGGTGCATCTTGTCCAACTAGGGAGTCTGTACAGAATTTTGTTGATTAAATAAAATGTTTCCTTAAAAATTCTATGCAGATTCCCAAGCATCTAAGAAGATGAAAGGTTAAACGTTGTAACAATAAAATTCCAGATGAGAACGGTAATCCGAAAAAATCCAAATAATGCTGAGATTCTTCATAGTTCACTGAAGATGCTAGGAATAACCAATTTCCATTATCTGAAACTGATTGCACTCTTTCGGAACGTGAACATCTACACTATGCGTCCAAGGTTACCTATTGTTATTATTACTTACTAGGAGTTTTCACACAGGCCATCATCAAAGAATTCTGTTTGAGACCAACCTGTGGCATTCCCTGGAGTCTGAGTGACAACAAATCTCCCCAGACTTCCAGTACTCACCACCTCTTTCGAATACCTTTGCAAATTAATTTGTTATCGCAATAGCATTTTACCATTGATTTCTCGTTGGCATTGATCATTGGTCTTCACTGGAATTTGAGTGGCAGTAAGCCTCCCCAAGGTTTCAGTTCTCTTCACACTCACCCAATAGAGGTTTGGTTAGTGCTTTCTCTTCTCAGTCTTTCCACCCTCCTTGATTGGTGTGGCGCCAGTTTATAGTAATGTTCATCTGTATTCTTACTTTAGTTGTCAGGTATTTGGATTGCATCCAGAAGAATACAATCTAGATTATCAATATTATTGTTTTCAGTTGATGACCTTCCTTTATGGCTGTTCAGTCACACACTATCAATTTCTGCCTGCCCTAGTAACTAAATAACATTTAGTTCTATTTGTATGGCCTTTCATACAAGCTGAATAAATGTATGCAAAGATAGTTAAACGAAATAGATCCTTGTGATTACCCGTTTTGTTCAAAGCTTTAAAATAGCCAGAAAAATGAATTATTAATTTATTTAAAAATTTCCGAGATCTACTAGAGCCCATATTTTTTACCCCCCCCCTTTGAAAGTTTAACTACCTGATTTACATGTAATTACTACATAATAACACGGGTAATTGTTCTGATTTCCTTTGTTGTTGTTCTTTCTATGATATTGACGTAGTTACAAGTCTGGACGTGAATGAGAGATATTGTATCATATCGTATCTACTTACATAAGGTTCCCCCAGAAACGGGCACTTATCGGGGTGGCGTGGAGTAACAAAAATGCCTGTGTAGTCCCATTGACATGCCCTCAGTTAGGAGAGTCTAAAGGGACAGGAAATAAATCAATCCCTATAATCCTTATTTATTGCCCTCTCCATCAAGGGTGGGGTGCGATGGAGTAAACAAAAAATGCAACTAGCTATGGTTTAACCGCCATCCTCACCCCTACCCAAAAATAAATGCATCTATGGATTAAAAAATTACCGGAAAGATTTTATGAAATTGGGAACATTGAAGACATAATAGAAAGCGTAATGAGCTATAGTTTTATTTTATTAAATATTAGCGGAGGGGGGGGATACCCAGCGTTGCCCGGGTGTTTGGAGGTGTTAAAGAAAAAAAAAAGTGTTAGTATTCAGGCAGGCTTGAACCCGTGACACGAAAGCAGAAAAGACAGTGAAAGAAAACATGACATCTTACCGCTACGCTATGAGGCCATAGGAAGTGAAAAGCATTCAAATTTAGCAATGTCAATCAAAAAGTTGACTTGCTAGCAGGTGCTAGCAGAAATGAATGTTGGCTGAGTCCCTCAGGCGTCCATCCTAGGCCCAGCTCTCTTCCTGATCTACATTAATAATCTTCCAAATCACATCCTTACATCATTCATAGACATTTATGCTGATGGCACTACTATCTATGGTAGTACATATAAGACCATAAACGACCAAGTTCTCTCTCCTTTGATCTTGAGCAACTAGTACAATGGGGAAAGAGGTGGCTTGTTACTTTTAATGCATCTAAAACCAAGCTTTTATCTTTACATCAACGCTCTGATCCCTATCTGGCATCAATTGAAATGAATGGCTCTTGTCTTGGGGAGGCCTAATGTTTTGACAAGCTTCTGGGCTTGACCTTTACTCCTGATCTTAAATGGAACACATACATTAAATCCATTGCCAAGGCCACTGGAAAAATGGTGGGATCCTTCTATCGATCCAGTAGATATCTCACTGCTGATGCAATTCTCTTTATAAGAGCCAGGTACGTCCAAGGATGGAATACTGTTGCCACATTTGGCCAGGAGCTGCTAGAAAGATCCAATTGACGTGTATAACCATACATATACATGTATTTTTTATACAATATTTTATATGTAGAAAGTTCTTATTTGCATCGGGTAGTGTGTGCATGATGCCATATTTTGAGATATCTTTTGTCAGGCATGTTTGACTTTAAAACGGGCATGGTGGGTTTTATTGTAGACGGAGTAGGTTAGCAGAAATTGGAAATTAATTTATGTTTCAGATGCATAGTTTATTATTACTTATCTCTATCTCTACTATAATTTTTATTTTATTTTTTTACATGGAGGTCACCACTTATCAAGGCCCGGAGGCCACTCAAGGATAAGGGTTATTGCATGTACAGTGATCAATGAGATAGTATTGTAATAATCATTAGTATTGGAGATTTGATAGTGTCTTAATAGGGCGGTTTGTCAGGAATATATTTAAAAATCACTTTGTGTTTGTGTGTGTGTGTGTGTGTGTGTGTGTGTGTGTGTGTGTGAGTTCCTTCCTCATAGGCTCCGAAACGGCTGAGCCTAGCTTTTGCAAATTTCACACAAAGGAAATTTATATGTCTGGCAGTGTTCTTAGATATGTTTTGTACAGAAATTCATCCGATCTTAAAAATGTTCTTTCTCTCTTAAAGATAATAAAGAAGAATATTTACAGGCGAATATTTTACATTACACTGCCCAAGGGAAATAATAAAATCTTAGCAAATCATTTCTTTAAAAAAAGAAATAGATTTATTTTCATCTGAAGATATAACTCGGTAGTAGAGCATTCAACTACAGATCGAACGCTCCCGTGTTCAAGCTCGGGTGTAACTCATCATTTTGTTTTAATCTTTTTTCTTAATGAGTTCAATTTGTGATAAAAGAAGAGGTAGCATTTAAAATTGTCGCAAATCATTTCTTCATTTGCATATTTTAAAACTAAACATTAATCAGAAGTGACTTTTCCAGAGCATTCATCGTTAAGCCCAAATATCAGCTGATGTGATATTGTAAACAAAGACAGACAGAATTTGATGAAAGACGTTCTCATTATTTAAAAAAATTTTTTTTGTGAATTAGTCTGAATTATTCCTCGTAATATCAATAGAGGATTGATTCCATAATAATACATGTGCATAAATTAAAATATCATGTTTAAGCGTATTTTACAACTGGGTAACGCTGGGTGACGAGCTATTTATATATTTTTAAAGAAGTAAAGCAGAATTGAATAAAAGTGCTCATAAAAATTGCACTTCCCCTGTGTGTCTTTGAAGCATGTGGTCATATGACAGTTTTCCACATCATTTTATTTTAATTATTTCTTTATTTTTTTTACAGTTCTTTGATTTATTGTTGTTCTCCACAAGATCTTAGAAGCAGCACTGGTTGGGCAGTAAAGCGCTGACCCACACAGTGCTGCATCATATGATCATCCTTTCCACCTTCATAGAAGGTTGAATCTGTTTTTGTAACCACATCTCACTATAGCAACTCTAAATCGCCTTGTTCTCTGGGAGTTGAGTATCCTCCACTGCACTCTTAGATACTTCTGAGTTATAAAAGAGGGGGCTATTCCCAAATCTAAGAGGGAGGGGCCGTCAGTCTGATTTCTTCTTGCGATGTTGTTAGGGCTGGATATGACAAAGAAAGCTTCTTCTTGACTTCAGTTGCTGAGCTGTTGGTTCGCGTTCATGAAGCACTTTGCGGTCTCTACTCAGTTGGTAAATTTCTGTCTCGCATTAGCACTACTTCTTAGCCATCACTATCCGTGCAACATCAGATAACCCTGCTACAGACAACACGATCATAAAGAATTTGACATTAATACCTAAGAAAAAACCCCGTTCAGATAGAAAACCAAAATCTAACATTTAACAAATTTAATTGGAACACAAACCGCAAAGAAAATGAATTTGTATTGTGAATGTATTATGTTTCAATACTTTTTTTTTTTTTTTTTGTGAATTGCATTCTTAGCTTTTCTTAATATGCGAATGTAACAGGACATCAATGTTTATTTTCTTCTATTTTCAATGTTTAAATCAATAAAAGAAAATACATCAGTTTTGACATTTTAATGTTATGACAGTGATTACAAGCAATTATTTTTGAATGTCATTAGTTAAGACTTAATGTCATTTCATGTCAAACATGGAATTTAACATTTTGGCCAATACAAAATAAATCTTCAGGTTGTTCGAGTGTGATTTACTATAGATTGTTTAGGCATGAATTCTCTTAATCTTTCGCTGTCTATCTCTATACCCCCTCCCTATTTCTGTCGTTTAGATTTGTCTGTCTCTTTTGGATTTCTGTCTGTCTGTCTCTTTTGGATTTCTGTCTGTCTGTCTCTTTTGGATTTCTGTCTGTCTGTCTCTTTTGGATTTCTGTCTGTCTGTCTCTTTTGGATTTCTGTCTGTCTGTCTCTTTTGGATTTCTGTCTGTCTGTCTCTTTTGGATTTCTGTCTGTGTGTGTTTGCTGTAAAAAAAAAGAAAAAAAAAAGTCAAATTCTTTCATTATTATTGCATTGATTAAGGTCAATGCCAAAAGGATCTAACTCAAACCTTAAGAATCAACACAGATATCCCCTTTCTCATGTTAAGAATGGATTTCAAAATTTGCACAGGGATTATTTGATTTTATTCTTGAAAAACAGATACTAGATGAATTTGCATAAATTTTGGTGTACAATCTTTTTATTTAACCTAATAGGTCTGTGTATGAAATTTTTATGCAATTATAATTGTTTTACTATTGAGGTAAAACTAGATAAGCACTGTTTTCTAATTCAATCATTGTTTTTATTATTACAGAGTTTTATTTCTGTATTTCAATTGTGTACAGAAAATTAGTATTTTAAGTAAGAACATTTTTTTGTACTATTTTCAAGTTTAAATACTTGTAGGGCTTGCATTTCAGGTAAACAAAGCCCCCCCCCAAAAAAAACACTCACACAAACTGCAACCACACAAATAAGTAAATACCTCTCCCCCCTCTCTCTTTGCACATTGATTTCATTATGTAATTAAATTCTACCATAATGCATTTCAGTTCAGGCATCATACACAATTAAGCCATTTTTATTCTTTTGTTAAGTTGTACATCACAAGCAAATCTATCATCAGAGATACATTGCAACTGAGCAAAAAAAGTCAGCAAGTACTCTTCTCACACACCAAGTTATATTGTAAATTAGAACCAAAGACCCTCCCCACCTCATCCTTAAAAAATTGTATATATGAAAACAAAACAGTAAATAAACAAACGTTTATTAACTGATGTTTAATTTAATAAAAGATTTATGCGATTAAGTTTTATATTTACATTGAATTTTCGTTTTTCTGTATGCAAATTACAATAATTCCAAAATGATTAATTACTAGAAATTCTTTTAGCCAATTATAAAACTAGTTGATGAGATTTGCAAATTTCATACTTAAAGTTTATCTACCTTTCTGGTGGCTGTTTTACAGTAATATTGTGGTGTCAGTGTTCATATCGATCGACCATAAACAACATATGATTCAATAGTTTATGGTTGAGGTCAGGTTACTCCACTTTCTGGGGCATAGTCGGGACACCAGTCTGCTAGTAGAATATATAAATTTAATGGAAGATTTAAAAAAAAAATTGTTAGCGTCAAGTATTTGATCTACAGTCCTGATTCAGAATGCCATTTTATGCCAAAATGAATCTCATGTTTAACACTGTTCCTTCAGCTGTAAGAATCTAATGAAGTGTTTCGACTTGTTATGACGACTTTTCTTGTTTTCTTGAGTGTAAACGTGATATTTCAATGGATGAAAGAGATTAGCTAAGTATTTATTTTTATTTTTTTTATTGTTTTAAATGTCTAAGTTTTGGCTTGTTTCTCTCAGTTATTCAAAATAGAATACTTGTTTCGATGAAGTGTGACTAGGAGTTAATAACACAAAGGATTCTTCCAAAAGGTTTTGTTTGCCCTTTGTTGTTCCACTTCAATAGACTTGTCACTGAAATAATTACATTTCTTGTCAATTTTTATTTTTATGGAAATCGCTTCTGACAAGGCATGACAGCACATGATGCAAGGAGCTTACAAAAACGAAAGAGTATTATCGCAAAAAAAATTATTGGCCTCAATCTTAAAAAAAAAACAAAAAAAAAACGAACTAAGATAGGAGGAAAATAATTAGCAGGAAGAGTTTCATAAGCCTTTAGTTCTTAGAAAGAATCCTCAAATGAACAGATTAACCAGCCCAAATATAATGTCAATGCTCCATACATGGTCAGATAGTAGATTCTTAAAGACAGAGAATAGCCTGAGATGTGAGAAAGCGTTTGGAATGATAGAGAAAACATACCCCAAAACTTGCACAGTCCACCTTACTCGACTAGCTACATCCACTATCAACAATTTTCCCTACTCTCCATCTGTGCCTAATTCTAAACGCAGATTCCACGAGCAAAGTTTCTTTCCTAGAATTGCCTAGATGTGGAACACTGTTTCATTGGCCTGATTCCCGGCTGTTTACAATATGGTATCTTCAAATCCAATGTAAACAAGTTCTTGTTGAGCTGTCCCTTTAAATAATTCAAATTCTACTCAATCTACATCAGTAACGATTACTACACTACCACCTTACATTCATTAATCCTTATCCTCGAGTGGCATTTGGGTTTTGGTAAGTGGTAACTCGCTTGTAAAAAAAAAAGAGAAAAAAGAAAATTTATTTATCACCTACTTCGTAACTGTAGTGGTTGATATTGTTCAAGTTGAGAAATCTGAGTGAAATTTCCTCAAAATCGTTCATTTCTCTAGGAGTCTGAATTCGTGAAAATTGTCTGATTCTAAGTAGATAAGTATTGTTACGAATATAAAGTCACAGGAGGCGACCCGTCTCTGCAAAAAAAAAAAAAAAAAAAAAAAAAAAAAAAAATATATATATATATATATATATATAAAGGAGTAGGATTCTTTCAAGATTTTTTTCAGGAGCAAAAGAACAACCGATAAGCATAACAAAGGAATCACAATAGCCAACACATGTTAAATTTAAAAAATTAGTATTTATTTACAAGGAAATATATACAAAATATAATTATTAGATGTGTTTCGTCATCTGACTCATCAGTGTGGCTAAACCTATTGAGACGCGAGACCGGTACACCCAGAGACTGAAGCCAGACTATCTACCACATTAATGAAGAGAGTAAGTGCTCTATGCCAAAATCATGACTAAATATGGTTAAATTTGGTGCTTAATTTTTTTGGCATTAAATACAAATCCCTATTGATTCTTAACTATGCATCGAACAGATACAATAATACATAGTTCGCTGCAACTTACAGTAAAAAAGATTAAAAAAAAAAACAAAAAAAAACTGGAACGGACAGTCAGACAAAGGGAAATATAATATAGATTTTTGAATAAAATTCAACAGAATATCGAAAAATAGACAAAGAATACAAATAAAAGAAAATCTGGTATTATTTGGAGTTTTTTTTTTTTTTTTTTGTACATGGAGTTCACCACTTATCAAGGCCCAATGGCCACTCGGGGATAAGGGTTATTGTGTGTACAGTAATCAAAAGGATAGTGTAGCAATAGTATTGGAGAATTGGTAAGGTGTCATTACTTAGGGGGGGGAGGGTCATCAGGAATTTGTTTGTGTTGGACTTGAAGACATCCAGGTTGAAGTGGGGAGGGAAACAGGCAAGCGGAACAGCGTTCCACAGGCGTGCAGTTCTAAGAAAGAAGCTTTGTTCATGGAATCTACGTTTTGATTTAGGCACAGATAAGGAGTGGGGAAAATTATTGACGGTGGTTTCATCTAGTCGGGTGTTTTTTGAAAAAGATTGGCGAGGGGGGACCAAAGAATGGAGCTCAGACGAACACTTGCCATGGAAATAATGATAGAACAACGACAGGCTCACTACGTCTCTTCTGTGGGAAAGAGATTGCAGGGTAGAGAAACGGGCATCCCCCACCAAGCCACGAAGTCTATTTTGTACTCTGTCAAGGCAGGATAGGCTGTTTTTAGCAGCTCCTGCCCAGATGTAGCAGCATTACTCCATCCTTGGACATACCTGGGGGTTATTCCAGCCCAATTCATCCAGCCCCGACACACCCCCTCTTGGATTTTTTTCATATTTACACCATACAAACTTTGGGTTAAAACTAAGAGAAATCTGCAATTTCAGCCCAGTTGGATTTCAGGAACATATTTTTTTTCACAGTTGGTTTCGGCCTGGAAATCAAAAATTGCTATCTCATGACGTAGAATTTTCGACTCCCGGCGTTTTACAAAATTTGCATTTTTGTTGCAAAAAATAAAGCTCTGGAGCTAAATATTCACACATATAAGGTTTTGAGGGCAAGGAATCCAAAAATCATGGTTAGAAAGATGGCAAATGAGAGGAAGTACCTTATTTTTACCATTTTAGGTGGTGCCGCAGCACTTTTTTAGAGCTTGTTTGGGGCGATATTTTATTGAGAAAAAAACATAACTGTGGTGCTTTGCCAGACTTCTCCTTTGGATTTTTAAAGTGACAATGGGTTGGAAATTACAAAAATCAAATAAAACCTTTCGGCATATTTGACATTTCCAGACACTAAAGCCTCAAAATTGGCATTTTTATAAAAATTTAAGGATTTTTTGGTGAATTTGGCAACAATCTAATCTTAAGTTATGATCAATATCTAGAGCTGAAAAAAGACTTGGATCGGCTCATTATAGCCCATTTTCATAATATAATGTCAAATTACATCATATAAAAGGATATGGACCCCTACTTCACAGTCAAAATGGACAAAAAAATAGTCGAAAATAAAAGACTGATGCATAATCTAGTTTATCATAAGAAAAACTGTCAAACAAATATAAAACAGACATTTGTTATAACTCCAACTATCGACTTAATCTGTCAAAATAGTTCTGAGTCTTATTTTTCTCCTCCTTGGTGATGAAATATGTTCTACCATTCACTGAAATACTTGGGGTCTGCACTCTCATAACGACCTTGCTTAGTGGAATATAGCCTCTATCCCTATTAGTTGGCCAGTGGAATTGATGTGATGGTCCATGTGGATGCAGGAATTTGCAAGTAAGATCTTTCTCTTCCCTGTTGACACTCTCAATCAATGCTAACCACCAATACCCATCAAAAATGCAAGTAATGTAGTCATTGCATTTGAGCAACTCCAGAGTTTCATCTAGCGGCGTAGGCATGTCCAGGAAAGAATGGTCGATAAAGATCGTTGTGTCAGCACTCAGTTGCTTGCCCTGAATAGTAAACTGAGAAGTTGGTTTGAAATAGTGACAGCTCCTTGTACCAGGCACAGTATCTCCCAGTTTATATCTCATTTGAAGTTTCTCTCGAACTGAAACCATGTCTTCTTTGTCGATCTTTAGAAACATGATACCAGTGATCGATGATCTGCAAAAGTCTGCAACAGCATGAAAAGTGAGTATTTGGTCTTTTATTGGCCTTTGCAAGCTGGCACAGAGAACTTTGCGTTTGACAGCCCCACCAATTCCATCACAGGGTGATTTGCCATGGCTAGTTGCAAAAAATGCCCAAGTTGCATCAATTCCAAAATCTGATGAGTGATGGCAAAGGTTAATAAATGCTTTGAAGTTTTTATATTGGGCAGCACAGCCATCGCTGAAGTACTCTACACTCTTGATCCAGGGAAATTTCTCTTTGATGTACAACATCACCATTCTTTGCAGTTCATGCACAAAACAGGTGTCATGCTCAAGGTCATCTGAAATGATGCATAATGAGATCTGTTGAAGTTTACCATTGTTATCTTTGTAATAAATTACCACTGGATGTATGGTACACTGGTCTTTGTTCCAGTGATATCCCTGGATCTCATCTTGCACCACGTAGTGATAATTTTCCGCAAAGTCCAAGAGAAGTATACATTCGGTCTCAGTTATTTCTTCTCTTCTCTTTTTTAGATACTGCGCTTGGCTCTTTGCTGTGAAGGAATGGGTCGTTAGATTATCAACATTGTATACCAATATCTCTATGAAGTAATCTACATCAGCCATCTGTGTCCGTAGCATTGTCCTATCCACACTCTCCCATTGACTATATGACATCTCACTGTCAATTTCCAATTCAGTAAATTTATCTCTGATATACTTCTCTAGAGCAGGGAAACCTGGGCATTTAGGACAACGGTGGACCATACATTCAAGACTATTGGTGTCGCAAACTACCAAGGCCATCAAATCTTTGTAAGTGATATTAAAATTGGGATTTTCAGTTGGTACATTAGCAGCACTCTCATCTCTGGATTCTTCAGCTTTCCTTCTGAGCTGAGTCTTGACAGTTGAAACAAAGCAGTCAACAAGCAATTTGGTATTTTGATGGTGGGTGCAAACACAAACTGAATGAGAACCTGATGTCAAGACGGTGACGCACCATTTTGGACGGAGCTCACAGAACTTTGAAAGACCTATTTTGTGTTCAGGATAGCTTTCTTTGTAAGCTACATAAAGCTCCTTAAGATTGCATAATAGGAGCCGTTTCTGGACATGAACTTTATTACCAATGCTCACAAAATCTTTCCCTCCAGGCATTAACCGTGAAAATTCATTGTCCTCATAGAAAGCCAAGACAGAATTGATAACCTCTTTTGAGAGACCTCTCCCCTTCTTTTTCTGTGGCAATGAAAGAATACCTCGATCCTTTTTCAGTTGCCGTGCTTCACGTACTATATATTCAGAGACATTGAAATATTCAGACACCTCTTTTCGAGACCAACTTTCCGGAGCTAAAGTCATCAACTGGATCCTCTCACTGGTTTTCATTTCTTTATTCTCAAGTTTGTCCTTCATTGCATCCAACAAACAATCATAATCTTTTGCCTTTGCCACTAAATCCATTTGACTCGTTTGGCTGCTAATAGGGCTTCCTAATTCAGGGCTAGAGATGTTAAGGACTTTGGCAGCTGCCTCTACTTGCATTTCATAGTTTCTTTCTAATTTCTCTCTGACAATATTGATTTTTGTGTGCTTCTGCATTCTACCGGTTTTTATAGGGGATATATCAAACATCATTAGACTGTCATTCAGTTTCTCTCTCTTTTGTTCAATTTGCGACTCATTTTCAAGGTCTTGGTTGTTACTTCCTTCTGTTTCACTTGTATCTTCTAACTTCTTGGCAGCTACTTCACAGTGACGGCAAAGCTTCCAGCCAGGAACAACATGGTAGCCCTTCTGCTTTAGCATCTCAGCCATGTCTAACTTGATAGCACGATCACCCTTTACCTTTCTTTTGTGCTTCAAAAAGATGTTGCAGCACTTTGTATATTTTTTCTCAAAGTAATGCCCCAAATGAAATTCGTGATACCTGCAAATGTTAGCAACGGTTTCATCAGTGAGTGTGACACCAGCTCTTAATTTGAGCACAGTTCTTACATCATGCTCTAATGCAGTTATTGGTGTTGAAGATGGCTTCAGATTGCGGTGACATGCACTCTTCATTAGTAATCCAAAAGAACATTGAGGAGCACTTGTCATCAATGATGTATCTCCTCCCTCTCGTTTCCTTGGTTCAGAAGACATTCTTAATTTATTGCTCTGGAAGAAAGATGTGAAATAATAATTCACAATGAGCAGAATATGCAATACTCAACTGAATCAGAACTTTTTGAGATATTGGAATCAGAAAAATTTTAACCTAATTTCTGATTCCAAAAACAATTCTTTTAATATCATTTTAAACTTAATTTTCCACTGCTGGTACTGATAAATATTTATTGTTTTTAAACTATTAGTAAAAATAAACTTTAGATCATAATAACATCAAAATAAGGTGTAAATTTAATTTACTTGCATAAAATAAACAAAACAGAAATTGAAACTTCATGAAAATTCGTTCTTAACCTTTAGAAAATGCAGTTTATTTACAAGTTTATAAAAAAAATGGTTTTCAAGAAAAATAATATCAACTTTATTGTCAATTAAATCAAACGTAGAATATAAAACGTGCCTTTTTTATAATTTATTTATTTTATGCTTTTGTCCTCTATGACAAGGCAAAAGATGTGAAAAAGAACATCTTACCAAGTTTGTTTAATCTTGGCCATGTTAATGTTACTGATAAAACTTCATAAAATCAGTAAAACCACGTCCCTTTCCTCCTAACCTTAAGTCCTGATGGTAATACGAATAATGAAATTTAATAAAATTAACAAAAGATAAAAAGTATATGCGATGTGGATGTAACAGGGTTTTTAATAGTTAATTTAGTGAATATAATTCTGGCATTTTTATTGTGTTCGCTTATCTTTCGCGGAAAGACAAAACAAACGGCAAAGTTGACAAAATGCGTCCTAGCCGCTAAAAACTGATGGGGTGCAGTTATGACAGCCGGCTTATCATAATTTCTTTTATAAGCCTCCGAGTAGTTTTTGATTGTGTTCGAAAGATTAAAGTCTAAAATAATCTTCAAAAGAAAAAAAAAATGTATTTTCACACATGAAAAAAAAGTTATGAAGAAAGATATGAAAAATCAAAAATATAGCTAAATTTCAAAGTTTTAGAATTTTCGTAAACATTTTCATTATAACTTTTTTTTTTGTAAAAATACATGTGTTTTGGAGAATAACTTTAGGCTTTAATCACCATCAAAATCAAAAACTAATGGGAAACTTATAAAAAATTATAATAACCTGACCTTCATAACCAAAACAATAATTATTTTAGCATGCAGATTGAGAGATGAGTTTTGCATTTAAATTTAACATAAAATTGATTTCCCATACCATGACCATTCTTACTTTTAAAGCAATTAACAATTTTTTTTCCAGATATTATTACAAATTAATATGCTCACGGTCACTTATATTTCTATAGTAGCAGATGAATGGATGCAATGTAGCTTGATTTTTATTCCAGTGGAATCTTTAAGCCACATCTTGCAAAATAAATGAATAATTCTCAAAAATGCCCAGAATTTATTTCCGATAACAAATTTATTGGTGCTCATGCAGAATGCGGACCATGATATTTTTTGATAAGATCAAGTTTAATTTACAACATTTTTGTTTATTTAATTGTTAGGTGGAAGAAGAAAAGTTATAAAATGTCATCTCCTCCTCATTTAAAAAAAAAAAATGAATTTCTAAATAACATTATTTCAGCACGGCTTATATTCTGCATACATACCAAATTTATTTTATTAACTATCCGAAAATACTTAAATAACTAAGAAATACAGGGCTTATTTTAAATTAAATTTACATGTGAATAAATTCTAAAAGAATTGATATATTTCTTTGTAAAGTTTTTTCAGTGTGTTCATGTGTAATCTTTTAAAATAAAATGTTAGAATACCACTCTTGTTTATGAGAGAGAATTTTACTGAAAACTTATTTTAAAATAAATTATTAATAATAATAATAATAATAATAATAATATAAATAGTAGTTTTATATAGTAAAAAATATCTACTTAAATTCTACATTTAGATTAAAATATAACTTACATTTTTATGGTGACTGACGAAATTTCAATCTTCTAGTCTGTATTTGTGGGTCTTGTCAGTTCCAAGACAAACTCAACTGGCAAAACGGTTTCAGTAAAATTAATTTTTATTGCTTTTTATCTTCACCCATCCCCCTGTTATATATTGAGAATTTGGTTTTACAAACCAGTAAACAGGGAGCAGCCTCAACCAATAAATAGCCAGCAGCTTAAAAACCAAAGTTAAGACCTTTTAGCACCTTCTTGTTAGATTTGTCAATGCTGAAGGACTGGATAGAAATCAAAAGGTCATGTTTTATGGTTGTTGTTTTTTTCCTACACAGCTAAAATAAATCCACATCATATATCTGTTATTAGGTTTTATTTGTACTGGTAGCTTAAAAATAAATATTCCTCATTTTATCTTTTAGTACCAGCTATGGAAAAGTTTAACATTTTTTTTTCAGAATCGTTTTTGAAATTGGAAATTAGGCTAATAATTTAGATCATTTCATTTAGATCAGGTCACTTTTATTATTTTGGAATTTCTTAAGAATTTTATAGGGGTTACTCTCAAGGACATCCCTGAAAAAAATTATTTTGTAAATTTATGATTTTTTGACACTATATGATAGGTTAAAAATATTCAGGAAGCTGGAAGATCTGAGCAAAAAATCGCATTTTCAGAAAGATATAGACGAAAGTTTTAAAAGTTGGATCAAAATACTGTGGTATTTTGAGGGTTAAAATGTTTCTGAAGAAGTTTTCTAATAAAAATTGTTGGATTGAGATAGTACTAAAAGTTTAAGATTTTTACCATCCTATTACTAGTTTCTTATTAAAAAAATAGCATACTTTTATCATAACTTGGTGTTTTCAACCCTTATCAATTAATTTTGAAGACTGTAGGCCTGTGAAATTGTTGAAATTGTTATCAGAACTTTTTAGTATCTGGCTTACTTGCAAATTTATTCCAAAATTAAGGTATGATGTCAGTTTAGCAAATGTCTAAATTAATTATTACATCTAATAGGGAAGGGAATATTTTTCATTATCATCGAAAATAGACCTGACTTTCAACAGAAACTGTGAGTGAACGGAACAAGAACTTTTTAACATTTTTGGTCCAGCGGTAATTTATTGTGTCTAGAAAAAATATATGAAAAAAAAAATGCATTACCATATCAGCCACACCCTTTTTTATTGGATTTTGGGGCATGTGGGTAAAAAATCCAAAAACCCTTAATATCTCTATAAGGATTCACTTTTTAGCAAATCTGATGCCATTTTTGGATTCCTTGGGTCAAAATACTTACCTGTGCAAATTTTCAGAGCCATAGGATCTTTCAATCAGAAAATATTCAAAGAAATGACATCACAAAATTTATCCCGGGCGCCACATTATGCAGCAAAAACGAAAACAAAAAATGCTCTAAATCGGAAACCGCTTGGAATTAGATGCTCAAATTTTCAGGATTTCTTAGTTTCTATATTGTCTATCTGCACAGCAAATTACAGCCAAATCTGAGGGTATGGGTATTTTTTGTCCATTTTGACTGTGAAGTAGGGGTCCATATCCTTTTATATGATGTAATTTGACATTATATTATGAAAATGGGCTATAATGGGTCGATCCAAGTCTTTTTTCAGCTCTAGATATTGATCATAACTTAAGATTAGATTGTTGCCAAATTCACCAAAAAATCCTTAAATTTTTATAAAAATGCCAATTTTGAGGCTTTAGTGTCTGGAAATGTCAAATATGCCGAAAGGTTTTATTTGATTTTTGTAATTTCCAACCCATTGTCACTTTAAAAATCCAAAGGAGAAGTCTGGCAAAGCACCACAGTTATGTTTTTTTCTCAATAAAATATCGCCCCAAACAAGCTCTAAAAAAGTGCTGCGGCACCACCTAAAATGGTAAAAATAAGGTACTTCCTCTCATTTGCCATCTTTCTAACCATGATTTTTGGATTCCTTGCCCTCAAAACCTTATATGTGTGAATATTTAGCTCCAGAGCTTTATTTTTTGCAACAAAAATGCAAATTTTGTAAAACGCCGGGGGTCGAAAATTCTACGTCATGAGATAGCAATTTTTGATTTCCAGGCCGAAACCAACTGTGAAAAAAAATATGTTCCTGAAATCCAACTGGGCTGAAATTGCAGATTTCTCTTAGTTTTAACCCAAAGTTTGTATGGTGTAAATATGAAAAAAATCCAAGAGGGGGTGTGTCGGGGCTGGATGAATTGGGCTGGAATAACCCCTGGCTCTTATATAAATAGAGAATTGCATCATTAGTGAGATATCTTCTGGAGCAGTAGGATCCCACCATTTTCCCAGCGACCTTGGCCACAGACTTGATGTATGTGTTCCATTTAAGATCAGGGGTAAAGGTCAAACCCAGAAGCTTATCAAAACATGAGGCTTCCCCTAGACGAGAGCCATCCATTTCAATTGATGCCAGATGGGGATCAGAGCATTTATAGAGATAGAAGCTTGGTCTTAGATGCATTAAAGGTAACCAGCCACCTCTTTCCCCACTGCACCACGTGCTCAAGATCAGAGGAGAGAGAATCAGAGAGAACATCATTTATGGCCTTTGATGTGTTGCCATAGATGGTCGTGTCATCGGCATAGATGTCAACGAAAGATTTTAGTATGTGTTTTGGGAGATCATTGATGTAGATCAGGAAGAGAGTTGGGCCCAGTATGGACCCCTGAGGGACTCCAGCATTAATACTGTGGGCCTCTGATTTCTGCCCATCAACCACTACTCTTATGAGCCTATCTGAGAGAAATGATTTAATGATCGAGAAAACATTTCCAGCTATACCGTAGCTGGAAATCTTGTGTAGTAGGCCTTTATGCCAAACCTTATCAAAGGCCTTTGATATGTCGAGAGCAATTGCCCTAGAAATGAAGCCTTTGTCGAGAGATTCACTAATCCTATGAGATATAACCATTAGCACATCTGCTGTAGATCTAGCAGAACGGAAACCATATTGCGTGTCGCTAAGGTTATTTCTGTTGAGATGGTTGACTACACTCAGACATTAATCTCATTCAGCCAATGCAACCCTTGATCTTCTTGTCTTGTTGAACTATGAAATTTCCTCTTTTCATTGGTTATTATTACTTAGCACTTATATTTTAATATAATTTTTTCTACAGACAATTTTAGTGTGAATTTTAGGAGATTTAAACCTATTTTTGTTCTAGGTATGTAGTTATATATGCCTGATCCCCCCCCCCCCTCCTTGATAGATTTGGCATCTCCGAAGAATAATTTTTATTTAGTTAAGCCACATACAAACTCATGAGAATATTATGTAGGATTTGTTATGTGTGGCAAAAAACAAACAGAATTTTAACAAGATAATAACCCAAAATAAGTAATACTGAGCAAAAAAAAAAAAAAAAAAAATGGACAATGCGAATCGGATTTTGAAAAGTGTAATTATCTGCTTGTTGGTAGGAAAAGGGTGATTGCTGTGAAACTCAACATTTTCATGTATTCAGAGATGATTAAAAGTTTGCGTACAGTTCTTCTACAAGTATGAAGAATATATGGCATAATCACGTTGACACACCTGTTCTCATCAGATCACCAAAGTTAAGCGATGTTGAACCTGGCTAGTACAAGATGGGTGACCATTTGGGAATTCTAGGTGCTGTATGTGCTCTCCGCTTACCTCGGCATTTGTTTCCAGTCGTCCTGAACTTCCATTTGCCACTGGTATTTAACAATGTCGACTCAGGAGAGGTGTGGTTGGAGATTGCGCAACTCTTGCCACAAAAATTTCATGCACAGGCACCCTTACAGTGGGTATCCATAGTCTGTCAAGACTGAAGGAAGCCTTTTATGAAAAATTTGGCGTTTATGTTCCGAGTTTTTGTAGGAATATTATTTTTTTATTCATTTATTTTTTCAATTAGTTTAAATTTTTTTTTTTTTTTTTTTTTTTTTTTTTTTGTAATAGACACAAATTTTGTAAAATCTTATCTATCCATATCTGTTTTTCATTTCATCTCTCAATTTTGGTGAAGCTGATCAACAGTAATAGTAGGATGTCACCAGACTCTGGGGGTGGGGAAAACGTCTTGTGTAGTCAGTTCTAAATGATTGACATCAGCTAAGTTGCATGCAAACATATCTCTAATGTGCATAAGCCAGGTTTTTTTCTGTCTACCATGCTACCTAGTGTCTGGGATATCCGAACGTATTATGGAATGGATATGAGATGTGGCATGTTGGATATGGCTGAAAACAAATCAAACAAATTAAAAACTGAAAAAAAAAAAAAAAATCACTTAAGACGCTGAGTGCATAAGGCATCGATAATCCCACCAACTTTCTGATGAAGGAACTGTTACCTCTGGTTTGCATTAGTGTTGGGACGATTAATCGAAATTGGAACTTTTTTAGGTATCGGAATCAAAAAAACAATTGTCTGTTTTTTGATGCCAAAAACTATCCCTTTAATTATATATTTTTATTTGATTTTCTTTAAAACAAAATCTTCCACTGCTGGTAGTAAATGATAAATAATAAATATTTATTGATTTTAAACTACCAGTAAAACTAAAATCTATAGATCCCTCTCACATACAAGTGTATATTTTATGTTTGAGAAAACGTACATACATTTAACATGTGTTTTTACAGTGATTGTGAAAAAATAACTTTATAGTTGAATATTATTAGAGATTTCTAAAGAATTGTAATTAGTAATTATATTGGAATCGGAAATTTAGTACAGAATCGGGAAAAACAATTGTCTCATCACTAGTCATGATATGACCATTAAACTGAAGCTATTGCTGATCAGAAATATTTGGGGATCCATGTTTCACTATCATGCAAGATGGTAGAGTAAATGTAACATAACGAAAGCATTATTTGAATGAAAAAAAAAAAATAGTTACACTTGGGGATCAGAGGTGACCCTAGAACGGAAGTTGATGAAATCATGTTACTTCTTTTGATGTGACTGCTCTCTGATTAGTAAACTTTTATAAAAAGAGAAACTATCCTTGTACAGAATAAGGACTGTGTTACTGTCAGCATATTATGGCTACGTTGTAAAAGTTTGTCTTTTATTAAATTTTTTTTTATTTTTTTGAAAAATGCTGGCCAAATTTTTCCAGGAAAGCAAATTTTTTTTCTTTTATTTTTACAAAGAAAATACAAGGAAAAATTAACAGCAAAATCTAAAAAGAAACTTTTAAAAAATTGAAAAGGAAATACGTTCAAATCAAAGAAAACTCATGTTAAGTTTCATGAATACATAGTCATTTTTTGATAGCAAACAATTGTTAGCAAGCAATTTATTTTTTAATGATTTCTTTTTTGCTTGCTTCTTTTCAACCATGCCTCATATAGATTAGTTAGGTGTTTTGTTTGTAGATAAGTTTCCATTTCTGATAAAATTTAATATTTGCTTCTGGAGACTGTAACGTCTGTTCCAACTCTACTAGATTCATAGAGACGACTGTAACCAGTTTCCACAAATTTATCGAATTTTTGCAATATTTTTATTATGTTTGTCAAATGTCGGCTGCTGTGTTTTTCATTGGCCAAGTGGTTCAGTACCTTCCGGCTCTTTACGTAATCTGCTTAGAATATGCTCCTTATTCTGCAGGAGTACTAAAAACTTAAACATCATCGTTGGAGTGATCGTATCCATTGGCGCTCAACAACCTGCGTTCTGGATGACAACTCAAGTGTATCATGGTTTATAGCCACCGGGGTAAGTGAAAAAGTAATACTAACACGGGCTAAAAACACTTTGTCCCAAATTTTGAGGTTCTGGATATGACCTTTAAAAGACATTTACTGGTGAGGTTTCATTCAGAGGCTCTGGGGAATGTGGAGTTGTCATTTAGTTACTGTTGTTCCCAAGTCCACTTTGGCCCAGAGTGATCATACCTGTTAGCCTGATCTGGTACTACCGGATGCCCTATCTGAAGATACTAGCTTCCTGGACAAAAATGCACCAACATTGATTTTATTGTTTTAATTTTCTTTCTCTTTGCAAAACTCAATTATGTTCTGCAAAATCCAAAACAAAAACATTTTTCTTCTACAAAACCATCAAACCAAACACCAAACATCATAAATATCTGAAGCTCTAAAGAACTTGAATAATAATTTTTTTTTTCCAAAATTACTGAATTCGATACTAAATGACCCCCAAATATCTGATATACTGTTAACCAACCAAATCTTGAAGGAAATGTGCCTAGATGTAAGGATTGGCAGACATAAATTATGTGAAAAAAATTTTTTTGAACCAATAATTAACCTATTTTAAAGTTCACAAATCTAAGCCCTGTGTTTGTATTACCAACTTGCCTACTCTATCGGTATTTACATGGTAAATGTTCGACTGAGATCCAATAAATATCTGTTGAATCGTCCCCTTAATTAGTCATTGTTGTCAGTCCTCTAGTTGTACTGTCACATCATCCAACTGACAATCTCATTAATCCTAATACTCAAATGGTCATCATCATATCATATGAATCTGAAAATTCTATTGTTAGCATTGGTTTCCCAGATATTTTTCAAGTCAGAATTTTTTTATAGAAAGACATCGAGCATTACCAAAGGGACCACGTGAAGGTTGCTAAGCAAAAGTAATTTTTGTGGAACTAACTGGATTCGAACTTTGGACATGTTGTCAACCACTAGACCACATGTCATGTCCCTAGTAAGTGGTGAACCTTTATCTATTATATAAAGGAGAGATGTCCGTGTGTGTTTATGTGTGTGTGTGTGTGTGTGTGTGTTTGTATGTCTGCTAAAACTTTTGTCATCCACATTCGACAGTCAAAACCGGTATCATCTGAAAGAGCAATGTGTCAAATGCATAATATGTGAAAATTAGAAAAAAAAGATTCATTCTGTGGGGTCAATTGGACTACGTTTTTTTTTGTTTTTCAAGTCACGCATGCGCTAAAACACATATTTTGCAACATACGAATATGACGTCATAAGCACTTATGGTCATGTAGGCAAAAACATTTGCCCATAAGTTTTTACTTTCTTCCCCTCTTGCATTGCACGCTTGAGCCCGATCACTGCAGCTAATTTTTTTTTTTTCTGGTCGCATGGGTTCTTCATGATATTTTGATTGAAACAAAAATTGTTTTAATTTTTTTTGGGGGGGGGGGGCGTGCATGAGCAACGCCAGACATCCATCTGCTAGTATATATTAAAAGAAAAATACAGTCCTGTTTAATTGCAGATAATGTTAGCAAACAACTCAAAATAACAGTCAGTACTAAATGAGTAATTTACGATAAGTTTGTTTTTATAAGGACAGATTAAATTGAATGATGCAATCTTTCATATTCTTGGTTCATGTTGTCAACCATTTGTTGACACAGTGATACATATATGGTTTAAAATTGAATGTATGAGGTGCCTTCAATAAGTTTACAGACTTTGTTTGTACAGGAATTTAAAATTGTCATAGACTCTTGAAAATTCAGTATGTTATTGCTATACATCTTATGACCAATTTTTATGATTTCACATTCAAATGAACAACTACAGCAGGAATTGGAATACACCCAACTAAAGCCTGGGTGAATTTTAAAAATGCAATCTGAACATGAAGACACTTTAAAAGAATGATATGCAATAAAATTCTTTTTTTAACTTGGAAAAATACCACAGAAACCTATGGAATGCTTCAGACTGCTTTGTACCATCTTGCATGAATTAAGCATCAGTTTTTGAGTGGCATGAGAGATTCAAGGAAGGTAAGGAGTCCGTGAGGGATGAGAGTTGTGGGAGGAGTAAGAAAGTCAGAACACCAGAGTTGATTGGCCAAATAAAGAATTTCATGGGTAAGGACTGTTGTCTTTAGTGCACAGTTTGATGTCAGTATGGGATCTCTACACACAATTATTCACGAGGAACTGAAGATGCAGAATATTTGCGCGAATGCACCAGTCCACAACTACATCCTTGTCACAGACTATTTGACCAAGATGGTCATCAAGACAGTTCCTCTCTCTCCATATAGTCCAAACCTTGACTTTTGGTCATTCCCTAAGCTCAAGGAAAACTTTAGAGGCTGTTGTTATGAGACAATTAAGATGAAACAGACTGTGACGAGGGTTGTTGACATGCTCACACAAGAGGACTTTCATGGGGCCTTCCAAAAGTTGTTGGAATGGTACAAGTGCATTGCAGCCGGAGGAGATTACTTTGAAGGGAACTAGAATTCCATGTGTATACTATCAATGAAAGTGCCCATACAGAAAAATATCTGGAAATTTATTGAAGACACCTCATATGTATTTGACGTTTTAAGGGGGTTCTGTTTCCGCGAGGTAGGGGCACATCGGCACATAGAGGGTAACAGAGATTTGAAACCACTTTAATTGTCTTTCTTGGAGAATTTTAGACATATGATAAAAATTTCATCAAAATAAGAGTTATGCCCCGTAGGTGTGCAATTAGATTTTGGAACACTTCCATTATTTTCCCTGGTAAATTTTACATAGAATACATTTTTTACTTGGGGAGTAACTGCTTTTCAAGGCCCAGGGGCCACTCTGGGATAAGAGTTAATAAGTTAGGTAGATGGTGAGACAAACCATAATATGGTGAAGCTTGAGTATGGTTTAATAGTTATATAAGAGGACGGCTCAACAAGAACTTATTTATATTAGACTTGAAAATGACTACGTTATAGTTAGCTATGGACAGTTCTAGGAAAGAAACTCTGCACATAGAATTTCTGTTTAGTTTTAGGCACAGATAGAGAATGAGTTGTTGTAGTTAGACAAGTATTTGTTGCAAATGTTTTACAAGGAGTGGGGGACCACAGACTGAAGTTCAGTTGAATAACTCCCATAAAAGTAATGATAGAGCAGAAATAGACCTGCAACATCTCTTTTTTTAAATTTTATATAGATTCTCTAAGCTATCTTTCTATGAGGAACATGCAAACATCATGTTATATATATATATATATATATATATGTGTGTGTGTGTGTGTGTATTTGTAAGAAGATAAAATTTAAAAAATCTGCATATAAGAAAACAAAAACAAATTTTATTATATGACAAGGAATACTAAATTAAAAATTAAGAAACCCTTAATCCGCAGAGTTTCAAAGAATGCTTCTTCTCATCAGGGGAAAGATAATAGCGCAATATAATGATGAAATGCTATTTCAAACATAAAATGAAACTGCAAAATATGAATACTAATATACTTGCGTAGAAGAAAAAGGTTTTGAAATTGCATAGCAAATGGGAGCAATTATAGCAACAAAAAGTTCTGGCATATCAAATAGGTAGGGAAAGTCAGTGGAAATCTTTAGGTTGATAGGTAAATTTGATGAGGTAAATTGAAATCCAAGGTAGAGAAGATCCAAAAAAAGTTTGAAGAACAGTTAATAGACAGAAAGGATATATATTCTAATAAAGATATATTTCTTTCAAAATAAAAGTTATTCTGAAATAAGAAAATCAAAAAGCAGAAGTCTCAGATTCAATTAAAAAGAACATTCTTTTCTTACCTACGAAACTTTTTCTTTTATGCAAATATGTAAGTATTCATATTTTTGCAGTTTCATTTTATGCTTAAAATAGCGTTTCATCATTATACTGTATTATTATTTTTCCTTTGATGAGAAGGCATTCTTTGAAACTCTGCGTATTAAGGATTAATTTTTAATGTAGTATTCCTCGTCGGATAATAAAATTTCCGTTTTTTCCTTCTATGCAGATTCTATTTTTTTATATTTAAGCTCTTCTCCATTTTTGGATAATTGAGGTTTTTCATCTGGTTTGGATTGCTTATATAAATATTAAAAATATTTATATTTTGTTTTAAGTTTATTCTCGTACTAAACTTGGTCTTTATTCTAGAGTGGAGCATTTCCATGAAAAAATATATTTTTGCAGTTATAGTTTTATTAAGTTCGCTACTTATTGTTGAGCTAGAAATATAATACACATTGACCCCCCCCCCCCCGCCGCTTTCTCCACTCATCTCAACAGAATAGAAATATTTGATTGATTGGGATGGGCAGCAGGTGTTACCAAGAGGTTGTTTGAAACCATTCTAAGTCTGGTATGTTCCTGGTTTATTTAAAGTACTCACACATTGAATATGGTATTTTTTAAATTGAAATCCTACAAATTGTTTGTATGCCTTTTTCTTTTCTTTTTACTTTTTTCCTTTTCCCCTTTTCTTGTTCCTTTTTTTCCCCTTTCTTGTTCCTTTTTTTCCCTTTTCTTGTTCCTTTTTTTCCCTTTTCTTGTTCCTTTTTTTCCCTTTTCTTGTTCCTTTTTTTCCCTTTTCTTGTTCCTTTTTTTTCCCTTTTCTTGTTCCTTTTTTTTCCCTTTTCTTGTTCCTTTTTTTTCCCTTTTCTTGTTCCTTTTTTCCCTTTTCTTGTTCCTTTTTTCCCTTTTCTTGTTCCTTTTTTCCCTTTTCTTGTTCCTTTTTTCCCTTTTATTTTTCCTTTTTTTTCCTTTTACCTTTTTTTTTCCTTTTTTCTACTTTTGTTTTTTCTTTTCTCCTTTTGTTTTTTCCTCCCCTTTTGCTTTTTTCGTCTCCCCGCCCCCTTTCTTTTTTTTCACTTTTCGTCCTTTTCAGTTTTCTTTTTTGGTTTTTCTATATTGTTTTCTTCTTTCCTTCTCATTGATTACTAAATTTCTTTTCTGTTACTTATATAACTTTGTTCGAAAGAGAGGGAAGTGTATTCTAACATCAGGCTAATTGTGGAAAAAAAAACTTATGCTTACAAAAAATCCTTGCCCAACAAATTGATAACATACATTTTATCTTTCTGCTTAATTATTACTTGCCTTCTAAAATATGTTTATTCAAACAATTTCCCTAAGCAAAAGTATTTCTTACTTTTTTGTGTTTTTATCTTATGAAATCATGGCAAATTTTAGCGGCAGCATTGCACATTTTCAACCTTTCGCGAGTGTTAAAGGTTGAATGAAATTATATCTTACTGATAACCCAACAGCTGGTCACCTTTGAAGCCTTGCAATTCACAACTACCATTCTTGTATCAGTAAAACTAAACAGGAGTGACTAACCGAACTATATTTGTTTGTACAACACAATTTCTTCTGATTTCATTTAATCAGTTGGCATAAAGTATTTCTCTCGAAATATAATAACTAGTTTTATAGTAACTTCATGGGTCTGTGTTTGCGCAGGACAACCATAAGTAGCAACTAATTCAATAGTTCAACATTTGGTCCAGGAATTTCTTGAGTTAATATACTTTCCCTGGCAACGTCGGGATGTGGGTCATGCTAGTATGAATATAATAGCTTGATTACAGTTAAAAGAATCTTCTTTAAGAATCTTACTTACTTCACACTGTGGAAATCTTATCTTTTATAATACTTATATATGTTTACATTTGCATCACCAGTCTTGATTCTGAGAAATGGACAACCCACATCACCCCCAGCAAGGGCGAAACAACACACTGGGTAAACTTCAAGAGTTATGAAAAGATGTCTTGTCACTTAGTCCTGTAATAGAAGATACTATTCACACAAGCGACAGCGCCTATGTTTGGCCTCTTAGCTGACAGGATCAGGAAAGAGAATAGAGAATTTGCTTTATAATAATAAATACAAAATCTACATAAATTAAAATATATTTAAGCATATTTTACGATCAAGTAACACTGTGTGCAAATATATATATATATATATATATATATATATATATATATGGTCAAGGTCTGGTGTAGACGTGTGTTAAAAGCACACAGATGTCTTAGCATCATACTGTGCTTCCCCGAGACAAATCAACCCCACCGTGCACGTCATGACCACTGCCACACAGATAGGGCTCTGATGAACGGCAAGTGTCCTGTGCCGTATAACTGGACCTCCATTGCTTTGTGGGCCAAGGTCCTTTTTACCAAAGGCTAAGGGTGAGGTAACCCTGACAGAAACCTCCAGAGGAGCTTAGGCCCTGTCAGCTGCGGCATACATGACCCACCAGCGTGTGGAGTATTCTCTGGTGCCCAGCTACCTAAGTCCCAGTCATGGATCAAATGGCATAGTGGGTGGAAAGAGCTCCCGTAAGCCGTGATGAAGGCAACCTCTCTAGGAGAAGGAAAACCTTGATATAAAACCTGTGGCGACTGCTGCTTCCAATGATGTTGACTTGCTCTTCTTTTTGGTTCAATGTGACAGTTGTTTAGAGAGTGGGACTGTCTCAGTGCAAAGTCTTTCCTCACTATAAAAAGCTTCAAGCACAGGCATTACTTGATATGCAACGCATTTTGCAATCCGTGTGTATCTTGATAACAAAAAGGTTGGCTTTAGCCTAAAATGGCAAACGGACATTCAATGAGGATTGATGCAAATATGGGCGTCAATGGCAATAAGGGCTCTGGAATTTCCAGGGTCTGGCCTGGTGGGTGTTTGGGGCACCGCAGCTTGGACATTGTCATCAGTGCATGTGCAGAGCTATAGAAAGTTCGTAGAAGTGACGGTCTGGCACGTGCTGCTAGCTGCACTCATGTTTGCGTCATTTGAGCCAGAGATATATTAAGTAATGGCAATACTCGAGAACGAGTTGCTGCCATCATATACATATATAGATGACCTTGTCTGTCTCTCTGTGAAACGGTCTCTATCAAACGATTTACAGATTCGAAACTTGATATATAGAGGATGTGGACCTGTGGAACAAATTTGATTTGAATTTTAGCTGCTAAAAGGTCAAAATCGAAAAATAATTCTTAGCAAGCATAAATCGAACTAAAGTGCTCTTCTGTGCATGAACAAATATGCATTTATACCTTTGACAACATTATTTTTTAGCTTTTATATGCATAAGGACATAGTACAGATGGTTACGAATAAGGCTGGAGAGCTATGTATTGTTTTCGATTTTAGCTGATGGGACCCAAATCGATTTTTTTTTTTTTTTTTTTTTTTTTTTTTAAACATTTTGAAATCACTACTATATATTAGATACAATATAACAATCACTAGAGTATTGGCTCTATAATAATAAATACGAAATCTGCATGAATTAAAATATATTTAAGTGTATTTTATGATTGGGCCATGCCGGAGGGGGAATATATAATGTGTACAATCAATAGAGAATAATAATAAACACAAAATTTGCATAAATTAACATATATTTAAGCGTATTTTACAGTCGGGCAACGCCAGACGGCCTCCTAGTTGTGTAATAAAGTTTTTGAATTGCTATTTAATAAACATTATCTGAACATTTTCATATTCAAAATCTCAATTTGATAAATTGAAAGCAAATACAATTCAACTTGATTTGTGTTATGCAATGCAAAAATGAAAGTTTTACTTTTGAATTTTATCTACCTGTTTCTTTTTTTTTTATTTATATATATATATATATATTTTTTTTTTTGAGGGGGTGGAACTACTTAATGACCTTATGCTCAATTAGCCTATAAGATTGTCAGGAATCATTTCCGCCTATTAAGTAGAAAACACCACAAAAGAAACGGAGAGCTTTGTTTAGTTGATTGTCCAATTGTCTGAACAGACAAAAAGAAACCAGGACAAAGAAATGGTGGTAATCTTTTTAACCGACTTCAGTAATTTATGGGTACACAGCCTTTTTTTTTATGTTTTATTTCAAAATTATTTATTGTATTTTTTTATTTGCTTGCATTAACATCTTAGTATTCTTTTGAACTGGTTGATAAGACTTCGAGAAATTAATTTCAACTTTGATCTTGTAGCACTTTTAATGCTGTAATATGGCGATACTTTGTTCAGTTGTTCTAGTGTTGAAACGCCTATACCTCCTCCCCTGACCCCCAAAAAGTGTAGTTCTCCTGCTCGGTTTGTAAAAAGTGAGTTGGGAGCAACTCAATTTTGATTGGGTGCACAAAAAGTGTAGTGCATTTTTTTTATTATTATTTATTTTTTTTTTAAGAAAAAAAAAAAGCTGATTATTGTTCTAGTTTATTCCTTTAATAGTTTTATAGGAAACTAGCCTAGGTGCCCGGCGTTGCCCGGTTGTTTGGAGGTGTGTGCTGAGCAAAAGCCTCGAACCTGTACCGCGAAAGAAAAGACCGTGAAAAATTTACATCTTTGCGGTTGCATCTATCACCAAACCGGAAGTGGCGTAGGTTTAAATTAAGGCTACTCAATCGAAAAGAGGGGATGACTTTCGAAAATATCAGCGAAAAAAGCAACCACTCCCTGTAGAAAAGTACCCAGGTGAAGGAATTAATGTTTTTAGCCAATTTTTGGATATTTGTCGTCCGAAGGGTTGAGCTTCAAAACGATACCAATCTTGTGAAAATCTGTCACCTCTGTCAAATTTAAATAGACAGATGAGATTTATATTATAGACTAGCGAGAGGTACCCGGCGTTGCCCGGGTGTTTGGAGGTGTGTGTGTTTTTGAGTAAATGAAAACAAAAATCGTTGGTTGAGTGTTTGTTTTGAAAAAACCCGAAGCCTTGACGCGCAGTTGGAAAATAATAAAGTGTGAAAAAAAAACAAAAAAAAAACAAAAAAACAAAAAAACAACAACAAAAAAAAAAAACGACGTTTAATGGCAGATGCGCGTTTTTGACGACTTAATGATGTCAACTTTGAGTGCGGGATAGCGTTTTATTTACCGCGAGTCTGTTCGCTTCTTTCTTTATACGAAAAAGTCGAATTGATGTGCGGCGGCGATCGAAAGCTGTTAAATATTTAAGTTTTGTAAGTCGGGCAAATACACACGCGACGCCAGTTTGTAACTCGTACATATTATCATTTAGACGTGATATAAAAAGTTTTAAGAAGAAGCAACCCGAGCGAAAAAAAAATCCTCTCTTGGACATACACGAAAACGCGCGTACGCACACACACACACACACACACACACACACACACACACACACACACACACACACACTCTCTTTCGGTTTTATATTTATAGAAGATGTTTTAAACAGGCTTATTCTAAAGGAAAACTGTAGCCCAAATCTATGATTATGCAATGGATTTCGTGGATATAAATTTTATGAGAATGATACGATGGATGTGTGATATGAGTCTTAGACAAGCTTAGAACTGATGACCTCAGAGAAAGATTAAATCTGCACAGTATTGGGTGATGTGTTCAGAAGAGTAGATTTGAATGGTACGCTTATGCTGAAAGAATGGATGACAGTTCTGGGGCTAGAAGATGTAGAACAGTTAAAATAGCAGGGTCAGATCACAAGAGAAGGCTAAGGAAAACATGAGAGGAAGAGATAAGGATGATAAGGTAAGGGAAAAGTTAGTTTTGAATCTAATTTCTTCAAACATGTTAAATGGACGTTAAAGCAAATAATATGAACGTTTTTCCTTCGGAGGAAACATGTTACTCATTCATACATGGACATCATGGCCTTCGTTTTGTCTTAAGAGATGATTAAATACTCTCTGTAAGGGTAGCTGTACATCTATTTGTGAAGCAAGAGTTACACAAATCCCAACCACATCTCTCCTGAGTTAGCACTGCTTGATTCCAAAGGCAAGGAGAAATTCAAGATGACTGGAAACGATGCTGAGAAAAGCAGAGAGCACATGGACATATTACAACAGATTGTAATGGTTGTCCCTAACATACATCAATCGGCATATTGAACTCCATCTAATGATGATAACTGAAAATCCTCCAAAATGATTTAAATGATTTGTCGATGCAATCCTCGATCTGTAGGAGAGCTAGGTGCATCTTAAAATTGAGTACTGTTGTCACATCTGGGGAGGAGCTGTTCAGTGTGCCCTATCTAGCTTTGATATTTCAAAACCGGCTTTGAAACCTGGTAGATAATATCCTTTTCTCTTCCCTACAAGCCTGTTTCTGCTCTATCGTTTTCATAGCAGTTGCTCAACTGAGCTCCGATCTATGGTTCCCCCCCTCCATGCCAAACTTTCACAAAAGCACTGATGGATAAACTGACGTTTTATAAATACAATATATATGTATTAATTTTTTTTTTTATGTACTTTTAACATTGCATTGTGTTCTTACTTGTGTCAATATGGATAGATGAAAATTTTGTATTGTATGATATTTCAAGAACTGTTTCCCATTATTATATTCGTTCATCTGTTGGTTTATCAGATTTTTATCATACTTCACATTTAAGCATTACTGCTGTTGATTTGTTGTTGGGTATCATTAATTTCATATGAATCTTATGATTTTTTCACATTCGTTTCCCTGATATCTTTCCAACTAGAATTCTTTCTAGAAAGACATCAGGGACCATGTGAAGGTTGCTAACATTCCTAGTAAAAATGGAATGAACTAAATTCAAACTTAGCACGTGTAGGTTGCCAGTCAGTGTCATTAGTTACCTAGCAACCATACCCTCCCTCCCACCGGATACTGTTCATTTATTATTTGATGTTGTTGAGCATCATTCATGATAATTTTTTTGGCATTCGTTTCCCCAATATCTTTCTATTAAGAATTTTTTTTTTTTCAGAAGGATATCTGGTACTTACAGGACGGACCACATGAAAGTTGCCAATGTCCTTTAGTGAAAGTGTTTTCTGGAATCGAACTTGGCACACCCGGATTATCAGTCTGTGTCATTATGGATGATGTATGTTAGGGCCAACCAGTGTAACCATTTAGCCACCGCCACCACCCTTACTGCCGTTGAAGATTAAATCTGAATAGTATAGAGAGATGTTATGATGATATGGCCACGTTTAAAGAATGGGGTTATTTTGTGACCTTGAAAAGCCGGTAATGATTAAGACCCGGTGGTATATTTACAAGAGTGTAATTACAGAATAATGTTACAGAAGCTCTGCATCCAATACTGTGGCTATGACTGCCATGACATTTAGTCATAACTCTATTCATAGAATCTGGATATGTTAATCTACACCTAGAGTAGATCAACATTACATCATAACAGGTTAGATGTAGAACAGTTGAGGTAATATGTTCAGTTTACAGGAGAAGGTCAGGGAAAATATGAAAGGAAGTGGTAAAGGTGAACTTGAGAAAAAGAGGAGTAAATAAGGATCTGGTCAGAGATAGCTTAAAATCAAATTGACTTCTAAAGTAACCTAACGTGTGATAGCATGCAAAATTGACGTTAAACTGAATATGATAATGATGATGATGATGATTTTCTTTTTAGGTCATTATGTAGAAATCTTTGAACAAACTCTTAAATTATGGAAGATGAATGTTCCAATTAGAAATAGATTAACTAATCTTTTCTTATGAGCCTCTGATTAAACAAACATCCCTCTGACCCCCATCACATCCCAATTGAAATGAATGGTTCTCATCTTGGGAAAGCTCCATGTCTTGACAAGCTTCTGGGACTGACCTTCACTCCTGATCTGAAATGGAACACATGCATCAAATCTGTTGCCAAGATCGCTGGCAAAATGGTTGGATCACCCTACTGCTCCAGTAGGTATCTCACTGCCGATACAATCCTCTGTCTGTATGAGCCAGGTATGCTCTAAAATGGAGTACTGTTGCCACATCTGGATAGGAGCTACTCGGCGTTCCCTATCTAGCCTTGATAGTGTTCAAAACTGTTTTTGAAACCTAGTAAGTGATGTCCATTTCTCTTTCCTGCAACCTCTTTCCCACAGAAGAGACATTACCAACATGTCTCTGCTCTATCATTATTTTCATGGCAGGTGCTCAACTGAACTCCAATCTATGGTTCCCTCTTGCCAAACTTTCACAAAAACACTCGACTAGTTACAACCACTATGTACAATTTCCCCTGCTCTCTGTGTGCCTAAATTTAAACACAGATTACATGAACAAAGCTTCTTTCCTAGAACTGCCTGCCTGTGGAACACTATTCTGCTGGCCTGCTTCCTGGTTAAATACAACATAGTAGCCTTCAAATCCAATGTAAACAAGTTCTTGTTGAGCCGTCCCAATAAATAATCAAATTCTACCCAATTTACACCATTAACGATTACTACACTACCATCTTGCATTCATTAACCCTTATTCTTGTGTGAACTTTGGGCCTTGATAAGTGATGACTATCAAGTAAAAAAAAAATTCCAAGCAGATTCGGTTACAAGCAGCATAAATTTAAGAATATAAGAATTGTGTTCAGCAATACAAAACTGAGGATTGGCATGGTTCAAATCACGGCATTTACTTTACACGTGATCTATTCCTAAATTGGCAATAAGAATTGAAACTAAAAACGTTCAAGTGAAAAAATATTTTTTAACGTTTTGTGATTTTTACTTACTTTCTGCTTTGAATCGATTATTGGATTAAAGTCATAAAAACCAAAAGCTGAAGTTTTATTCAGTTTCTGAATTAAGGGCATTTATTATTCTAGACAACAAACCGAAAAAGTGGTAAAAAAATGTTACCTAAGGCGAGCTAAATTACTCTTCTACCTACCTGAATATGTTTGTGTGTGTGTTTACACTTTTTTTAAAGCGTTTTTTTAAAGTTTGAAATGCAAGTAGTACAGTCTTCTAAGTTAGAATGACCACAAGATGACAGACATGAGGCTGTTGTCATTACAGTTTCGATAATCGCTCAAAACTCGAAAAATAAAATATTGATAGAAACCCACCCAATAACTGCCACATAAAACTTGGAAGGAGTCGGTTGTAGTTTTATTTATCAAAGGAAAAAGAATGTTGGTCGATTGGCATCGTTTTTGTATGTTTGTGTTTTTACTGAAAATAAGTCTAACTAGGTCCCGCACTGTCAATCAAACTCTAACCACTGTCCCATCGCCGAAATGTGGCATCCCAATATCTGTTTTTACTAGTATTTTAATGGAATGTGCTCTGACAAACTTGGAGCACTTGTTCCTCTTGATGTAAATACCCATGACTAACCTGACAAACAGCAAAATCCCACCCCTACACTGTATAGATCCATTAATGCTGGAAGCCTTCTACTCTAGTAGTTTCTTCTCTCAAACTGCTGGACTTTGGAATTGCCTCCCAGTTCGCTGCTCCCTTGAATGCAGAAGTTCAAGTGTAATGTGAACGGACATCTTGCTGCTCAACTGCTTACATAGTATTCCTGTAGATATGGTCCCAAACAGTAATCCATTATGTTTAAGTGGCACTGGGCCTTGTTTTGGGGTGAATAGCAGTAAAAAAAAAAAAAAAAAAAAATGTTTATTTTTTCCTACTGCTTTAGTGACCTAGAGGTTTTTTAGTGGTCTGCCCAAGTGGATTAAATAAAAAATTCAGTTTAAATTGTTCTTATCTGGGCAAATAATGCCACAAGAAAGCATCATTTGATTATTGAAGTCTTTCAGAATGGCTAGCAAGTTTTGATCTTGCTATCCCTTCTAACGAAGGCCTTAAAATTTGCTGCTGCTACTACCTATAATGTATGGCTTTTTATTTGTAGTTGGAGATGGCCAATTTTAACCGATTTGGTCTACTGGAATTTTAAAAAGGTCTCATTCCTAAAATAAAGAATTTGTTCTTGCTCTGACACTCCATGATGCTGTGCTGGACAATTTCCATGCCCAAGCACTCCTTTTTTATGACCTTTGAAACAAAAACCAAGTTTATCATTCGGTTTTCCATTTATCTTAACTGTACAAATACCTCTTCATACTTAAACAACAAAAAGGGAGAGAAAAAGAAGAAAAGAAAAAAAATAAAGAAACAATTTTCCCATCTAATAAAATTTCTTTTGTTTTCATTTGTTCTATTTTTATATTCTTCCACAGCTTTGTTTATTTATACATCATGTACATTTCAAAAGTACGCTATTTCCCATAATTCAGCTTGTACCTTTTTCTTTTGAAGATGAAAGTAATTTGTTGATTACAAAAAAGTATGACAAGGTTTTTGACTTTTTGGCTAGGAGGCAATTCAGATTGACCCTTAATGGGGAGCTCAATTTCCCCCACATTAAAAACTGACCTTGTGTCTAACTCTGCCTTGTGGGGAGGCCAATAAATAAGGACAAATTCTTTTTTCCTTATTTACTATCAAATCCCTACCCACATCCAGGTGTTACCAGATCGGGCTGTCTGGAGGTTTTGGCTTCCTGACCTTAAATGCATTAAACACTGATGTTATTTTTTTCCTTTGCAAAACTTATATTCTGCAAAGCCAAAATTATAAACCATTTTCGGTGAAGCTGAGATAAGTAGGTCCCGCAGACGAGCCTTGTTCTGACATTCGGAAAATTTAGGTTAACAACCGATGAAGCTACTGAAAAGTAACCCTTTTGAATGAAGATGAATATAATATTTTTAAAATTCTTAATTTTACTTAAAAACAAAATGTAAACATATATAAACAAAATATTTTAGAAAATAATTTCTTAATTTTCCATAAAAATTGATTGTAAAGAATTTTTTTTTTTTAAATAATTATTGAAAAATATTGCAAAGTGTTTACATAGCTGGTTCTTTGGGATAATAGGGGCGCCTGAAACCTCCCTTCCAAAACGAAAAAAGCTTTAGTGTTTTTACTATTTTAAAGTGCTTTTTTTTTTCTTTTCTTTTTTTTTTTTTTTTTTTTAATTTTTTAAAAAGTTTGAAACACAAATTGTGCATAGTTATTAACTTAGAACAACAAGGGCGCATGGCGGAAATTCTTCAGGATTTAAATGTATTGTAATGCTTTTATGGTGGTCGAAAAACGTTTTTTAGCTGCCATATTACTTCCTATTTACTTGTCTCCCATGAGGGCAGAGTTAGATACAAGGTCGGTTTTTAATGTAGAGAAGCATTTATTACTAAAAAAAACGAAATGGTGAAATATAAAAGCAAGTTAAGCTAAAAGTTAAAAAAAAATTTTGTATTACTATACACATGGATTCGAAAAAGTTGTCAAAAAACAAATATATAACAAATAAATGTTAGCAAAGACAAGATAAGTTACTTTTCTACCTAACTGGATATGTTTTTAGTGTTTTTATTCAATGTAGCATGCTTATTCAGCTCGAAAAACATAGTGTTTACCGATGTATTGGAAAATTGAAAATGGCGCCCGACTCTCTCTTTGACACGGTAAGTTTGGGAAAAAAAGTTAAAAATAAAAAAATATGCAAAATACTAAGGCAGGATAAGTTTTTAGCAGCTCCTGCTCAGATGTGGCAGCAGTATTCCATCCTTGGACGTACTTGGCTTTTATATAGATAGAAATTGCATCAGTAGTGAGATCTTCTGGAGCGGTAGAAGGATCCCACCATTTTTCCAGCAACCTTGGCAACAGACTTGATGTACGTGTTCCATTTCAAATCAGGAGTAAAGGTCAAACCCAGAAGCTTGTCAAAACATGGGTCCTCCCCTAGACAAGAGCCATCCATTTCAATTGATGCCAGATGGGAATCAGAGCGTTGGTGATGTAAAGATAGGAGATTGGTTTTAGATGCATTAAAGGTAACCAGCCACCTCTTCCCCCACTGTACCACACACTCGAGATCAGAGGAGAGAGAATCAGAGAGAACTTTGTCATTTACAGCCTTTGATGTGTTGCAGCATAGATGTAAACGAATGATTTAAGTATGTGTTTTGGGAAATCATTGATGTAGATCAGAAAGAGAGTTGGGCCCAGGATGGACCCCTGAGGGACTCCAGCATTAATACTGCAGGCCTCTGATTTTTGCCCATCAACCACTACTCTTATGAGCCTATCAGAGAGAAATGATTTAATGATTGAGAAAACATTTCCAGCTATACCGTAGCTGGAAATCTTGTGAAGTAGGCCTTTATGCCATACCTTATCGAAGGCCTTTTTCAGAACGAGGCTTGTCTGCTGGACCTACTTATCTCAGCTACACCCAATTTTCTTCTACAAAGCAACCAAGTCAAACTAAACACCATCAATAAATATTTAAATATATAATGAACTTGAATTATAAATAAAAATTACCAAAATTGCTGGATTTGGTATTAAATAACCTGAAAAGAATTGATACTGTAAAATTAAACAATCAAAACAAATATACCTATTTCAAAATAATAATAAGACCCACGTCTATTTTCCCAACAACTAAATTTGTGTAAATGATGATGGCAAGTGTTTTATTTTTAGGCATGTGTATCTGCCGTAAACTATATGGTTTCTATTGAACTAGCCTGAGTGCCCGGTGTTGCTCAGGTGTTTGGAGGTTGGAGGTGTGTGTTGAGCAAAAACAAAGAAAAAAAAAGTACTAGTAGGGAAGCAGGCTCGAACCCATACCATGTAGGAGGAAAAGAACGAAGAAAAAAAAAATGTGACATCTTTGTTGTTGCGTCCATCGCCAAACTGGAAATGGTGAATGTTTAAATTAAGGCTCCTCAATCGGAAAGAGGGAATGACTTTCAAAAATATTGGACCCCCCCCCAAAAAAAAACAACCCCTCCTTGTAGAAAAGTGCCCAGTTGAGGATGAAGGAATTAATATTTTTAGCCAATTTTTTTTATATTTGTCGTCCGAAGGGTCGTGCTTCAAAACAATAGTATTCTCATGAAAATCCGTTGCCTCTGTCAAAAGTTTTAGACAGACATACAAACATACATACATACATTTAAACAGACAGGTGAGATTTATATTATAGATTAACTTCTAAACTAGTAAACCGATTATTATAAATCATGGAATATATGTTCTGGCCAGTTATTAATATGGACAAATTATTCTTTTTTATTTTTTGTAAACTTTATCATTTAGTGGATGTTTCCCCAAAACCACACCCTATCCCTCAAAAACCTTTTTAAATAGCAAGATATGATTTCCTCCCATATAAATAATGTTTGGTTAAGCTGGCAGTAATAAATTGCGTTTGATTATTACTGATTGAATAAAGTATATAAGTATCTCTCACACACACACACACACACACACACACACACACACACACACACATATATATATATATATATATATATATATATATATTTCATATACCTGTTCTTGGACGAATATTATTCTAGTTGGATATAATAGAGATTGTTGCAGTCAAAATAGATCTACATCAATTTCAAGTTTATTTTTAATAAGCATCTTAAGAATTTCTGGTATAACCTCTTAAGCCACGTAAAGTGGTGATAATATGTTGTCTATGCGTTCAAAGAATGTAATTGAATAACGAAAATGCATTTCTTATACATATGCGCCTTGGCCATTCTTCGGATATCACAATCTGATCAGAATAACTCTTCTAGTTTTCCAAAAGTCACACAGGCTTTTTTCTTTTTGACAGTTTGTGTATTTCCAAGTTTTCAGGAATCAAGGGGAGCCCCCCTCCCCCACCTGGAGTTCACACTTGATCTCTATATGAGATACATAGATATTCGAATGTTCCATTAAGGTTCTTTATCTTTCAAACACTGAGTTAGTAAAGAAATTGAGAACAATTTTCCTCTCATCAATTGACCATTGTAATATGTTATAGTATGTCTTTCTTTTTGGTCTCTTGCTGTTACTGGATTGCAGTACAAGAATTCATCTAGTCTGGTGGAGTATCCTGCTTCATATTGCTATTTGAAGTAAGATCACTTGGAAAAAGTGCACTATTCCTTGTAAAAGCCAGTGTTGGTTAGCCATATTGAAGAGATCTTATTTGGATTGCGAATACTATATGATTTTGGTCAGGGTTTACTTGTAGTGAAAAGTATCCTTATGTCTGGTTGTCCTGACAAACCCCCGTACAGAAAGACCTTAGAAACTCAAGGATAGTGTCAAGTAGGCATTCAAGCTTACCAGGTTGCATGCTTACATGAGCATTCTTATGACAGTTTTTGAGCCTTACTACTTCCGTGCTGGCTCATGACAAATTATAAATGGGTATTTTGTTTGTAGCATCATACTAGAAACCAACAGGCTCTCTCCATCGGGTTTGTTTTTTTTCAAATGTATTGCTTTCACTATCTCTGAGGAACTAATAACCTTTCAGAATATCAGAGGGAAGCTAACAGGTGCTACACCTTGCCCAAAAGTAACCTAGAATTGTACAAAACTGGGACGTTCATCTCCAAAAGATATTAGACATATTTGCTTACCTAAATACATATAGATCATCCATCAGGTACTGCCAGACTCAACATAGCTTAATTTTGATGATCTAACAAGAACTGGTTTGTCAACATGATTATGTCGTATCTAAAGGTTACTCTAAAATATTTCCCAAATATTCAAACTTATCAACAAAACCAGACTTGCAGACCAATCAGTCTCCTGTACATGAGTTGATGGAATCTTTGATAAAGAAGTGGTCAACCACCTCAGCAAAAACAACCTACTCAGTGATATACAATATGGTTTTCATTCTGTTAGATCTACAGCTGATACGCTAATTGTAACATCACACAGGATTAGTGAATATCTCAATGGGTGCTTCGCTTCTTGAGCAATTGCTCTTGACATGTCAAAGGCTTTTTATAGGGTATGGCACAACGGTTCAGCTATGGAATAGCTTGAAATGTTCTTTTCAATTTTTAAATCCGTTCTCACTATTGGGTTTATAAGAATAGTCATCAATAGGCAGAAATCAGAAACTCATAGTATTGGTGCTGGCACCCTCATGACTCCATTCTGAGACCAACTCTCTTCCTGATCTTAATCAATGATCTCCCAAATTACATTCCTAGATCATTTGTAGACATTTATGCAAATGGCACTACCATCTATGGCAACACTTCAAAGACCACCAATGACCAAGATTTTTCTGATTCTCGCTCTTTTGATCTTTAGCACATGGTGCAATTGGGAAAAAGGTGGTTGGTTAATTTTACTGTATCTAAAACCAAGCCTCTCTTTTCATCATCAACGCTCTGACATCCATCTGGCCCCAATTGAAATGAATCCCTCTTATCAGAGCATCCTATCCTGCCTTGACAGAGTTCAAAACCGACTTCGAAACCTAGGTGATGCCATTTTCTCTTTCCACAGAAGAGATGTTGCTAGCCTGTTTCTGTTCTATAATTATTTTCATAGCAACTCTGAGCTCCAATCTATGGTCTCTCCTTGCCAAACTTTCACAAGCAACACTCGAGTAGCTACAACCACTATCAACAATTTCCCCCATTCCCTAACTGTACCAAAATGTAAATGCAGATTCCATGAACAAAGTTTTTTTCCTAAAGCTGCCTGCCTGTGGAACTCTGTTTTGCTGGCCTGCTTTCAGGCTGACTACAACATGAACGTCTTCAAGTCTAATGTAAACAAGTTCTTGCTGAGCTGCCACCTTAATAAAATTATACTCAGTTTTCACCACTAACAATTACTACGCTGTTGCATCAGTGTCCACTCACTCTTTAATCTTTATCCTCGAGTGGTCTTCAGGCTCTGATAAGTGGTGACTTCCTTGTAAAAAAAACAAAAAAACTTTGGTCTGTACAGAGGTGTATATCTACTTAATCATCAAACTAGTAAAACTCAAAGTAAAATCATGTATGGTCAAGGGAGATCACTCTTTGGTTTGTTTACAAAAAAAGTTCATATTTTTTAATCACTGACAAATCAGAAGCCGCAAATTTTAATGAAACTTTCAGTTTTTTTTTTATAAATTTTTATTTTTTATATTTTTATGTTCTAAACAGTCACCGTTTATCAAGGCCCATAAGGCATTCAAGGAAAAGGTTAGAGTTTTTCAGGATAGTAGTGAAACAACAATGTGAGGATTGGTAACAATGGTTGAGACTGGCTAGAAATCAGATTATTGAAGAGGACAGCTCAACAAAAATTTCTTAGTATTGGATTTGAAAACAACCGTGTCAGATGTAAAGTAGCCCTGTGGTATCATGTTGCACAGACGGATAGTTTTTGGAAAGAAACTTTGCTCATAGAAGTTCTGTTTAGTTTTAGGTACACAGAGGAAGAAAGGAAAATTATTTAATTGTTATAGCTAGAAGAGTTATTGTTTTACGGGGAGGGAGGGAATCCTAGATTGGAGCTCAGTTAAATACTTACTATGAAAATGAGAGAAAAATTAGTAACATCTCTTCTGTTAGAAAGTGGCTGTAGGATAGAGAAAAGAATATCTTTCTACGAGGTTTCAAAATCGATTGTGTACTCGATTGAGTAAAAGTAAAGATTAATTGAATTTTTTGTCAAATCAGCGTATTTGATATCTATTCTTTTTAATTAAAAATTTTCTTTGGTTTTGTTTTTTTTTTTATTTTAGACAGTCGAACTATGTGGAAGGGTAAATAAGAAGAAAGTTAAAATTTTGTATTCTTAGCCAAACTCATAATCGATTTAAGTAAGTTTTTTAACTTGTATTTTGACAAAATATTTTCGTTAGATTAGTGGCCGTGTCGATATTTGATGCTATCTTACAGAGTTCGAATCTCTCACTAGACAACTTTTTTTTTTTTTTTTTGGCTATATCGTTCCAATTATTTTCTAGCCAATATCAATCACGGTCATAGACATGAATAACGCGTATATTGCGATTTAAATTAAAAACGAACGAAAAACTGCAAAAAAAAAAAAAAAAATAAATAAAAAAATTTCATTTAAACTTTAGAAGAATAGGAAATAGACTTTGGGTTTACTTTCAGCAGCCTCATCACTCTCGGTTCCCTTATTTTGCCTTTTAGTTCTCATATTCCATGAGTGATGTTTCTGACAAAGAGGGAAGAATTTTATCCATCTAACACTTAATTTAAGTAGTTATTGACCTTGAAGAACTATTTGGCTAGTTATTGACCTTGAAGTGCTATTTTATTTTAGTTCCTTACATCAAGTGATTCAGGCCTCGTCTGGAGTGATTTCCATTAAAAAATATTTTTAAAAAAATACCTGAGGTGTGGAAGAGAAAGATTTGAGAAATACAACATTAAAGTGTATTTCACTTTTATAGAAATAAGATAAAGTATAACTTAAAAAAAAAAAATAAGGAAAATGAAAGGATTTGCAAATTTAAGAATTAAGACTTTTTCTTTTTTAAATTTAAAAGTTGTAATTACAGAAAACACTTAAAATGTACACTTGAGTGGAAATGTCAGTATGCATTGAAATTTTGAGGTAAAACTTGAAAGAAGTTGGAAAAGATGTACAGCATTATTAACTAGAGCTGACATAGGATAAGAAACCTTGCCACTATCTTGCACACATATCTGCCTCATTGCACAAAAAATTCTTTACAAAAATAAACACTTAATAAATTAGAGATTTTTTTTCTTCTTGTAAGCGTTGTGTGCATTTGAATTTGTAAGTTAAGAAACTTAATGCAATGCAGCTTTTTAAATATTTAAGATGAACATTTATTTTACGTTTGGACCCATGGCGCAGTGATTAGAATACTTGGAAAAAATCAATTGTAAAAATGACCTCAGTGTGGGCAACCGAAAAATACAATTGCAAATTACCAATATCAATCATGAAGTCTCTCAATGGTTCTGTTGTCATAACTTTGAACGGTAGAGAGCATGAGTAGTACAGTGGCACATCTCCGATCTCGTTCATTGAAGATAGAAGGCTTCTATCACTCTTTGGATCTGTACATAACTGGCCAACTAGTAGATGGTCTGCTACAACAAGAAAAGCGGTTTTCATCAAACGGAAATGGAATCATGTCGTTTCTAGGGCGACAATTTTCTCGTTCCACCCTGTAGTAGGAAGTAATACTCTAGTTTTGACTTCATACAAATACCAAATATTCATTAGTAATAGATGATTATGTATACATTAAAACAAATTAAAATAACTTAAAAAATTTTTTTTTTTTTTACGTGTTTTAACTAAACTCTTGAAAGATAAAACTAAAAAATATTTTCAAGATAGCAAAGAAACGAGTAATTTTTCTTTAAAATAACATTTTATTGTAATGATAGGAAGTTGTAGTTTAAATCAGAAACAATTTGTTATAATTTTGTGGATGTTAACAAAATCCGGCTTATCATATTCATTTTTACTTCTGTTTTATATGCTGGCATGTGATGGATGGCTTTTATAACTTTACTTAAAAACTAATCTTTCTCCAGCCAGATATTTATTTATCCTTCTTTTTCTCAAGTCCACCCATCTGACTTTCTTCCATGTTTTTCTTGGCTTTCCTTTGTGAACTGAACCTGCTACCTCAACTGTTCTACATATACTACTAACCCACAAACTCTCATTTTTTCAACGTGACCATACCCTTTAAGCCTCTGCATACATTATTCTATACTGTTCAGTTTTAGTTTTTCTCTGAGGTCATAAATCTACGTCTTTCTCTACGACACAGTACATATCTATGGTATCGTTCTCATATCGTTTCACTCCAAGCAATGCAGGTCCTCAGCCCTCACTGGCTGGGTTACACTTCCATACATCATCGCACTGCCATATACACATCACATAGACTCTAATGTTAATAATAATAGAAAATAGTAAATAAAACAAGACTTCCCAATTACAATTCAATACATTCTTATCCATAGGCAGTGATTATTCAATAACGAGTAAAAAAAAAAAAAACAAACAAAAAAAACCCAAAAAAACAAAACATAGCACAGAAAAATAAATAAATATCCGTGGTACGCATTAATAAATACATTTTATTTCAAGTTCTCTTCCTTGTTTTTTTTTGTTTTTTTTTTTTTAATAGTCCTTTCTTTCTTCTTCTTCTTCTTCTTCTTCTTCTTCTTCTTCTTCTTCTTCTTCTTCTTCTTCTTCTTCTTCTTCTTCTTCTTCTTCTTCACAAAGGTTTTGTTTTTCTTTTCCTTTTACAGAATTCTTTGTCTTTCCTCGTCTTCTTTCTCAAGGGAAAATCAGTCTAGCGAAAAGACATTTTTTTTTTCTTTCTCACTCAAAGACCGTCTTCGGTTTCAATAAACTGAGTTTTTTTTTTTTTTTTTTTTTTTTTTCTCCATATTTCCTTTTGAAAGAATGTTTGTAAAACATGGTTGCTAAAGCGACTGTAAATAAAGAGGGTGACCTTTTAAAACCAAATTATAGACTTGGTACACATCTCACTAAGATTATTCCGGTCAAATTACTTTCCCTTTAAAATTTTGTCGTTGCAGACGACCTTCACAGGATAGAAATTGTACCAAAAAGAAGTTAATTCCTTACATGCTGAACTTTTTGGCACATTAATAGCAAGTTTGAAACTATTGTGTGCACTAGGAGGGCAACGTCCGACCTTGCCGGTCGTAAAATATGAATCAAATATATTTTAACTCTTGCATATTTCGTATTATTACAGAGTCAATTTTCTATTGAATATATATATATTATATGACGCGTCGCATCTCTGCTTCTAATCTACGTCCATGACCGGGATTGTTTTCTTAGTGTCATCAATATTTGCAGTAGATAAAACTTTCGGATCATGAATGCATACGTTCAGTTACCATAACAATAAAATTTGCAATCTCCTTTGATCCATTTGGACGGAATAAAAAATAGGAGGCATTAATTTTGGAACGCCCCTCATAAGTTTATTTACAGAAATAATACTGAAAATATTTTTTTTTTATAAATATACTAATTTAAATTTAAAAAAAAATGTAACTGAAAAGAAAATGAAAGTATAAATTAAAAAAAAATCATATTTTTAGACAATATAGTCTAAAAATATGATTTTTAAAAAATTTATATGTAATAAATTAGATAAAATAAAATATAATGAAAAACAAATGTGTATTTGTATAAAAATAGAAATTATTTTTAACTGAAATATGTTTATTCACAGAAACAATACTGAGGTAATTATTTTCTTTTGATAAATAAAAATTACTGTCACTCATTACGATCAGTATATCACTTAGAGAATAAGTCAGGAAACGCATGTCAGCTGCTTATATAATATAATGTATTATCCATAACTAAACTCGCTGGAACGTAATAGAGCAGGATCTTCAGTTAGTCTACATCGTTTAGCCAGAACTCGCTTGTCTGGGTCAATCTGCACTTGTACCAAGTCGTTAAGGAAGATCAGGAATCGTCTGCTGTCAATAAAATTTCAGTTTGTGTGAATCGGCTTTGTCATTTATTTTGATTTTGCCTTTCCCTCTACCCACACTATTAAGTTTAAAGTCACATTTTCTTTTGGTTTGTTACGTTTGGAATGATAAAGGTAGACATCTTAAGGATATTTCTTGTTTATCTTTTAGTAACTCATAAAGATATAACTTGAGCTCAGCTTCTGAAATTTGGGTAATTAAAGCTAAACCTGATTCAACTAGTATTGAACCATAGCTTTGAAGCTAATGCCGTCTCTTGAGCAAGTTTGCTTTCGTTCTTTTCTGTTCACTTCATTTCGTCTCGCAATGTTAAATATGAATGACCTTTATATGAAAGGAAATGAAAAAAATCTTTCACTTCCAGGATTTTTCAAAGATCATTTTGAATCGCGGATTTTTCTTTGCAAATTCCAAGAAAATTTCCCGGTTCACAGTGATATTGATTAGCTTCAACAGGCACAGTACTTTTGATCAGATCTTGAATTATTTTAGAACTAAAGCACAAAATGCAAAGCAATTTTTATTAATCTTCAACCAAGCAATATTTTCTCTATTTCCGTTTCATTTTTTTTTTGTAATTGTTGATAATTTTTTTTTTTTTTTTTTTTTTTGATGTCATATAAAGTTGCTCTAAAATCAGATTAAGATTTTTCATTTTTAACAAGTGCATATTATAAATGATTCTTTTTGAAGCGTATTTTAAACTAGCCTGGGTGCCTGAGTGTTTGGAGGTGTGTGTTGAGCAAGAAAAAAAGTGGTAGTAGGCAGATAGGCTCGAACCCGTACCACAAATCAGGAAAAGAATGTGAAAAAGAAAAATGTGACGTCTTTGTCGTTGCATCCATCGCCAAACTGGAAGTGGTGAAGGTTTAAATTAAGGCTAGTCAATCGAAAAGAGGGGATGACTTTTGAAAATATCGGTGAAAAAAAGCGACCCCTCCTTGTAGAAAAGTGCCCAGTTGAGGGTGAAGGAATGAATGTTTTTAGCCAATTTTTCAATATTTGTCGTCCAAAGGGTCAAGCTTCTAAACGATACTGATTTTTTGAAAATTTGTCGCCTCTGTCAAAAGTTTTAGGCAGATATACATACATGCATATATACAGACATTTAAACTGACAGGTGAAATTTATATTGTTGATGGTTAAGTTTTTTGTTTTTTTAAATTTTTTACGCTAATGGATCATCACTTATCAAGTCCTAAGGCCACTTGAGGATAAGGGTTAATAAGATGGAATGATTGCTAGTTGAAAGATGAACCTCATGAGAAGATTAAGGATGATTAATTGAATGAACAGAGTTTTAGTTGTGAGGATGTTTTATGACAGGAATCTGTTGACATTGGATTTGAAAATGACCGTGTTGTAATTTGCAGAGAAGTCTGGTGGCAATGTGTTCCACAAACAGGAAGTCTGTGTAAAGAAGCTCTTTAGTCTATATATATATATATATATATATATATATATTGCCACAATACTGCTTCCCTGCAGATTACATCATGGTCTTCTTCAAACGTCAATAAGTTGTGTGTTCTGTTTTTTCAAAGTTGTTGTGCCACTTTAATTAGGGGATGACACCATTCTCTATAACAAAGTCCGGGGGAAAAACGAATGAATACATATCTAAGGAAATGGCTAAAACTCTAGAGGAAGACCTCCAGTCTGTAGTAGAATAAGGCTGTAACTGAATGGTAACGTTCAATGCTGCCAAGACTAAGCTTATTTTCCTCTTATAATTACAAGAAACCTTCTCAACCACTGATTGCTGTAGCTAATGATACATTGCCTAAAAGTACTTTCTGCAAGCTCCTAGGCTTAAAATTCACTGACAACATGGATTGGAACAAATACATTGAGGCAATTGCCAAGGCTACTGCCCCATTTTTAATTGTATTAATATTGTTCATACTGATTTGTGGTGTAAATTGAATATGAATGCTAAGTAATTATCAGTTCTAAGTGATCTTCTTTTGAAGATTAAAGGTTCAATCCTGAGTGTGGGCAATGCTAAAAATACAATTATGAAATGAGATTTCACCCGTTTCAACTGAGGTGTTCTCTGTATCTCAACAATGCACACACAAAAACTGCTGCCAGTCCTCTGCAAAAAAATCTTGCCCACTGAACTCCTTGTTATGTGTCTTTTTATACCCTTTCTATTTTGCCACATTTGCATATCTTATGTAATCTCTTCTGTAGCTGTGTCCTCTGGCTTTCATTTTATGTATTTTTTTTTTTTTTTACTCGCATTCACCCCTAATAAGGCATATCGCCACTTGGACGTAAGAGGTTACTATTTCGGACTATGTCTAGGAAAGATTAACAAGATGTTAGCTTACGTTATATTTAAACTTTTGCATATCAGTACAGTCAGGGAAGCAGGTAGCAGGAAGGGAATTCCAAAGTCTAGCTGTTCGAGGGAAGAAACTATTAGAGGAGAAAGCTTTCTGGCATTTAAGGACCTCAATAATGAAGGGGTGTGATTTTGTTGCTAAGCAGAGAACATTCCATTAAAATACTTGTAAAATAGGCACAGGGATGCAACATTGCGGTGATGGGACAGGGGTTGGAGCTTAGTTAATAAAGTGGGACCTATTAAATTGAAAACATTTTTTTTTTCTTTTCTTTTTGACCCTATCCAAAAGGGAGAGACTAGTGGTAGATGCACCAACCCAGATGTGGCAACAATACTCGGTGAATGGTGGCTTTGTAGAGGTTCAGGACACTCTCAGGTGTGAGTAATCTTCTAGCATGATAGAGAGAACCCACCTTCTTTGTAGCAGCTTTTGCAATGTCCTCAATGTATTCGTTCCAGTGCATATTGTCTGTGAATGTTAAGGTGAGGAGTTTGAAAGAAGAATTCTCATTGTTTGTCATAGATATCGGTGGTTGAAAAAGCTTCTTGCAATTGTTCATCCATGATAACATTTTGGGAGATGAGAATTGATAATTTGTATTATTTTGATTATTTGGACTACTTTTTTCATATTGGATGTTATTCTCGCATTTCGACTGATGTTAACTCTGACCTTTTTCAGGTTCATCTTGTCAAGCTTGGTAACCTATACAGAACTTAGCACTGAATCCTTTATATTTAATCCACATTGTTCATCTATCATGACCAGGTAGATCATCATCATCATCATCATCATGACGGGCTCCTTTCTCGGACCAATGTGACTCTTCCTCTCCAGAGTTTCCTGTCTTCCATCAGCTGGCGTTGTGTGCTATTTACTGGATGTACGTGGATCTAGGTCATCTTTTGCTTGCGCATCCATGTTGTAGAGTCTATAGCAATACATCACTTGCCAATTCATGCTTGCTCCTCAGACAATGACCAGCAAATCGTAGGCATCTTTCTCTAATGGTATTAGATATGGCAGGTAGGTTGCCATACAGTTGCTGCTTCGTGGGATGATTTTGCCAAAATATATTTAATACTGTTCATAGCATATGGGTGTATGTGCTGTCTAGTTTTCTTTCCAATCTTTTGGTGAGTGCCCAAGTTGTAGCACCGTAAACAAGGACAGACTCTACCACTGCCCTGAAGAACTGCCTTTTCAGTTTGTTAGTTAGTCCCGAATTCCATACTTAATGCAGCCCATCCAATGCGGCCCATGCATTTGAGATGCGGATTTCGATATCTCTCTCTGTGGAAGCTATGTTGCTGCCCAGATACGTAAACTCAGCGACTTCTTTCAGCGTTGATCCAACCAGAGCCCTGATCTCTCCTTTCACATTGAAAGTCATAAACTTTGTCTTATCCGCATTAATGTGGAGACCAATGTCATTTGCAGACTTTTCTAGCTTACGTAAAAGTGTTTGCGCATCAGCAGTGTTGTTCGCGAACAAAGCAATATCGTCTGCATCAGTTATGTGTGCTGATTGATGATTTATTGAGGTAGAAGGCTCAGGTAATTCTTAATTACAGGAATCCGTGGCGCAATGGATAAAGTGCTAAGTTATAATCAGTGATAAGTAACATTCTTCTGGCAAATAAATGTTCAGCCCTCAGTTATGCAGCAAAACCCCACCTGTACACTATAGAGATCCCTAGACGCTGTAAAGCCTTCTACTCAAATAGCTTCTTCTCTCTAACTGCTAGACTTTGGAATTCCCTCCCAGGTCCCTGTTTCCCTGATAGTACTGATATGCAGAAGTTCAAGTGTAATGTGAACAGACATCTCGCTGCCTAACTCTCTACATAGTATCCTTGTAAATTTGGTCCCAAATAGTAGCCCCTTACAACAAAATGGCTCTGTGCCTTGTTTGGCATGAAATAATAGTAAAAAAAAAGAAAGAAGTACAGGCGATATTAAGAATATAATTAAGAATTAAGACTTCTATCTGGTCGTGGCTGACAGAACAAGAATAATCTACCCTCGATGGATTAAATAGAGTTCAGTTAGAAATTCCTCATAGATTCTGGAGTTCGACAAGATGTCCCTGAAAACCGTGAGAGTTTACATTGGCCAAAACGTGAGAATAATGAAGATGACCTTGAGTAATAAAATATACATTCACGGTGATATTTTTCCTGTTATTCAATCAATACTCCTATAATTTTTTTTTTTATGTACTGATATTCATATTTAAAAGACTTTTTCTACTTAATTAAAAAGAAAATAGAACTTTGTTATATATGGGCTTGGAATCTGCAAAAGATCAAGCTAATTTGCATATTCTTTTAAACATTCATTTTAATTCCCTATTAGTTTTTCGGTTTTCTTATAGGATAGGCATCTTTAATTAACTATTATGTGTAATTATATTCATGCAGATATTCTATATGATTTATACTTGCGAAATATTTGCGTTAAAAAGGTTATAGTAAACATAAACCTCTTTCTATATATATTTATGTATGCATATGTCTACATTTATTTAAAAAAATTTTGCCTTCCAAACTCCTGTCAGTTTTTAGTCTACAGACATGAAACTTCATATATAGGGTGTCCGAATCCATGCAAAACTTTATATATGGGGTTTAGCCGGGGTGGGGGGTGGAATCAGTGTGAAAATTAAAAAAAAAAAAAAAAAATGGAATTTGCCAGGTGAAGGTCGAATGACAGCATTACGAATATGCATGCATGACGTAATAGCTATTGGTTCATGTTTTAATCTTTAGCTTTGCAGTAAACGTCTTCATAGCTCAGGTATTAATGCCAAAGGAAAAAGTAAATCGTAAGCTAAACATTTTGATTTCGATTCTCAGTGGTGGCGCACAAGTCTTTTTATTTATTTATTTATTTATTTTTTAAACATTTTAAATTATTACTATATATTGGGTCCAATATAATAAATACGAAATATAGATTAATCAAAATATCATATTTAAGCATATTTTATGACCGGGCAATGCTAGGCGGTCTGCTAGTGTTGCTTATAAAATGTACAGTGACGTTCCTTACATAGTTTAATTTGTATTTTTCAAATTTTCTTGACTGGGGCCCTTTTTCCATTTTCTTTTTTTTTTTTTGTTGCTAAAAATTGCTGCTGGTACAGTTTTTGATTCATGGTAAAACCAACTTTTCAGCTGTTTGGCATCTTCCGGTTGTTTACTAAAGAAAAACGATCCAGTGTTAAAATCAAAATGAGGCGATGCTATCAAACAGAAAAAAAAATAATAATGAAACATTTAAAACAAGAAAAATAAGTTACTGTAAATTAAATTTTATGAAAAAATAGTTTTGTTGACGTAGAAAATATAATGAAACAACTGTTAGCATTGTTTTTTTTTGTTTTTTTTTCCACAAGAAAGTTAAGATTTGTTTATTATTTTGTTTCGATAATTATTTTTTGTACTGGTAAAGCTTTTGAACTAGACCGATTATGATATGTTAGTTGTTTCCAAGATTTTTTTTTTTTTTTTTTTTTTTTTAACCAATGCTAAAATCTGCTTTTCTTTGGCATCTTCCAGCTTTTTAGGTAAAAATAAAAAATTTGAGGTTTGTTTAATTATTTTATTTTTATTTATTTATTTATTTTTTTTAGCTAATACAGCTTTTGAACAAGGCGGACTAGGTTAGGGTAAAAAAAACAAAAAAAAACAATTTTTTTATTTAGGATTATGGTTTCTGATAATTTTTTTCATTTTCTAGGATTTTGCATATTTCCTATTGTTGTTAAGGCGGACGAATTTTACGATTTACCTAATTCATAATTGAACCTTGTCGATTGTTTTCTCGCAATCTGATTGACTAAGCTTCCGGCTGTTTATATAAACGGCCAGAAAGATGTTGACGAAAAGTCGGTTTTAGTATGGGTCACAAATGTACCAGTACCTCAAAACTGAGATTCTACTTTTGAACGATTATGTGGACACCCTGAAAAAATTGATATTAAAGAAGAAAAATAAAATAGAAAAGTTATTTTAGAATTTAGTTTTGTATTTGATTTCATATAATTTTAATGTATTTGCTGTTCAGTTTAGTGTTTTAGAGAAATTAAAAAATATTTTTACTCCTAACCTAAAATCAGTATGGCTACCAGTTAAGATTATATTTAGGTTCAGATTAGAAAGTGGTAATAAATATTTTGAAAAATAAATTATTGGAATGCTTGGAAAAATAATTCATTGGAGGAAAGCTATATATTGGGAAGAGTGAAATGCGTCTATATCACTGCAAATTTATCAAGTAATCTTGTCTTTATGATTTTGTTGCAACAAAAATTCTGTACAGAATTGACTTATCGGTAAGAGGGGGACAATACAAAATGAAAAATACCAAAACGAAATTGCTTCAGTCAAAATTCAATACCATTCATAAATCTGATATATTTCTGTGGAAATATACTTTATTCACTTATATATTTCTTTTTTACATATACGAATCCTTATTTTAGAAGCTCAATGTAATTACAGAGCATATAATGAATGAATGACAAAAGTCTATATTCCAAATTTCATAATGTTGACCATCTTACAATTTGTTCCTTTAATTCAGTTGACATTTATAATTTATTTCCTTTTGGTGGATTGATTGTTGCTATTTCTGCTGATGAGTTAAGGACAAAATAGATTCACTAATTGATATAATAATTAAGTGATTGATTTTGTGCTACGAAACAGATACTGTCAAGAATTGTAAGTGTCAACTGAATTAAAGGAATAAATTGTAAGATAGTCAACATCATGAAATTTGGAATGTAAACTTTTGTCATTTATTCATTTTATATATATATATATATATATATATATATATATATATATAGGTTCTTTTGAGCGTTTTTATTAATGTATTTTTCTTTAATTTTGATGAAACAACTAAAAACGTCTAGAAGACATATCAGTAGAAATGCAGTTGAAAAATAGCATCAAAGATGACAAAGAAAAAATATGCTAATAAGATTTTATCTAAACAATTCTGAAAATAAATATATTCAATAATTTTGTTTTGTTTAAAAATGTCATTTTTATCACGAAAATCCTATCAATCATTTGCAATGCATTGTTAAATGCACTGTTGTAGCCATCTTGTCAGATTATATGCTTAAATTGTTTTTGCACATTGACTTCCTGTCTGCTTTGTTGTGACAAGAATTTAAATACATATTCATTTGTATTTAATTTATGTATTTATTAATGTACAATAAATTTTTCTTTTCAATATATTCCTATTTACCAACCTTTCTAGCGTTGTATTTTTTTTTTATTTTTGCATTTCTGCTTTCTCTTTTCTTTTTGCTCCGCCCCCTCCTTCTCAATTTTCTCTTCTTTGTTTTCTCCCTCTTTTGCTTTTTTCTTTACTTTCTCCCCCTCTCTTCCTTTTCTCTTTACTTTCTCCCCCTCTCTTTCTTTTCTCTTCACTTTTTCCCCGTCTCTTTCTTTTCTCTTCACTTTTTCCCCGTCTCTTGCTTTTCTCTTCACTTTTTCCCCGTCTCTTGCTTTTCTCTTCACTTTTTCCCCGTCTCTTGCTTTTCTCTTCACTTTTTCCCCGTCTCTTGCTTTTCTCTTCACTTCCCCCCCCTCTCGCTTTCCCTTCACTTCCCCCCTCTCGCTTTTCCCTTCACTTTCTCTCGATTTTTCCCTTCATTTTCTCCCTCTCTCGCTTTTCTCTTCTTTGCTCTCTCCCTCTCTCGCTTTTCTCTTCTTTGCTCTCTCCCTCTCTTGCCATTCTCTTTCCCTCTCTCTCCCTTTGCTCTCTCCCTTTGCTCTCTCCCTCTCTCTTCTTTGCTCTCTCCCTCTCTCTTCTTTGCTCTCTCCCCTCCCTCGATTTTCTCTTCTTTGCTTTCTCCCTCTCCCTCGCTTTTTTCCTCTTTGCTTTTTTTCTCTTCTTTACTCCCCCACACGCCTCAATTTCCTCTTTGCTTTGTCCCCCTCTATCTCTTTTCTCTTTTTCGCTTCTTCTTCCTCACTATTCTCTTCTTTGCTTTCTCCCCTTTCTCACAATTTTTGTTTTGTTTGCTCCCCCCCCCCTTTTTTTTTTTTATATCAAACTAGAATTAAATGGAAAATTAGAATTGTGGTCGTGGGCGACTAACATGTATTTTCTAAAAGCTTCTGTAATTATCTTTATTTTAGGAAATCAACTTTAAGAAAATCGTGAAGCTTCTTTTTCTTCATCTTATCAACAACATTATTAATTTACTTTAAATGAAAATTGCGGTTAATCACCTGTAGTAATAAAAACAAAACAATATTAAGGTAATTAAAATAGCTATTACTTTAAAGTTGTTTTTCCAGAGTATAAGTGACATGCCACTGCTTCGGTTGTGGCTTGGTATCACCTGTTGGTGAGTTTGTAGCGTATGTTTATTTGTATTCTACACCATTTGAGGCATCTTCCTTTTTTAACCATTTTCTCAATTCAACCCTTAATGAATTCTTTGCAAATACATTCACACTATTTATATAGTATACAAATCAAATTCTTTCAAATATTTTATCAGATGTTATGTTTCAAAATTTTTTAGATGAGGATTGATAATTTTTATTATTCAAATTACTGTTCTCATCTTGGTCCTGGGTATGACCTTAAACTCTATCCAGTGGTGAGGCCCCAGCTTGCGGGCTTTGGGGAGTGTGGAGCCACCCTTTAATAGGCATTGCTCCTAGGTCCACGCTGACTCGGAATGGTAGTTCTGTTAGGGTTCCAACTATGGGTTAAATAGAAACCGACTTGAAAACCACAAATATATTCTATTAAAAAAATTTTCTTCAAAATCTTTGGATTCGGCATTAAATAACCTGAAAAGGGTTGATATGCCGTAAAACAAAAACAAACAAACTGTTCTCATCTTGGATGTTATTCTTGCAACATTTCAGTAGATGTAATCTCCGACCGTCTTGTGGCACTCTATAATTTATAGGGAATTTGGAACGCAAGTGCTAAGCGATAATCAGTTCTAAGTGGCAGTCTTTCAGAGATTGAAGGTTCAATCCCTACTAAGGAAGATACTAGTAATACAATTATGAATTACTTAAAACCTCTATGCAGTCATGGTTAATAGAACGAGAGCAATCTACATCCATGGCTTAAATAAAGGGTTCCGTTTGTAATTCAATAATTAAAATAATCCAACAAATCCAAATTTCATCTGATAGTTTTCAAAAGTGATCCTTTAATTCTTTCTACTTAGTTTTTTTTTTTTTAATTGATTTAATTTCATTTGAAAATTTCTAATACTTTTGCACCAAATCTAATCTGGCAACTTTTAAAAAATTTAGTGGAGGATTATCTTTTCACTTCCCTGCATCCCCTTTCTCATAAAAGAGACGTTTCTAGTCTTCCTTTACTCTATCATTATTTTCATGGTAGGTGCTCGACTGAACTCCCATCTCCAATCATCCTCCCTTGTGACACATTCACAGAAAAAGAAAAACTTGTCTAACTACAACTACTATGAAGAATTTTCTTTTCTTCCTATGTATGTCTAAAACTAAATCATTAACAAAGTTGCTTTCAAGGAACTTCTCGTCTGTGGAACTCAGTGTCATGAAGCTACTTCCCAGCTAACTACAACATGGTCATTTTCAATTGTAACATTCACAAATATATATACATACATACATACATACATATATACATTTAAACACAGGTGAGATTTATATTATAAAGTTTTGTTTTTTTTACGCTAATGGATCATTACTTATCAAGTCCTAAGGCCACTTGAGGATAAGGGTTAATAAGATGAAATGATAGATCATCACTTATCGAGGCCCAGGACCATTTGAGGATAAAGGTTAATAAGATGGAATGATTGCTAGTTGAAAGATGAACCTCATGAGAAGATTGAGGATGATTAATTGAATGAACAAAGTTTTAGTTGTGGAACTCAATGTCATGAAGCTACCTCCCAGCTAACTACAACATGGTCATTTTCAATTACAACATTCACAAATTTTTGTGAAAATCAAGTTGAAAAGATCAAATTCTGCCCATTTCACCATTTCCAATCCCTTCAAAGTTTTGTTCATTGTTCAATTTAGTCTCATTAACTATTATTCTTGAGTGGTCTTTATGCCTTGATAAACAATGACACATTAGTGTGTAAAAAATATTTACAAAGTATATTACTCTATTAGCAAAATAAAACAGTTTAATAGATTTAGTTTTTGAAATCTTAATATTAACCCCCAAATCAAAGAATTATTTAAAAATGTTCACCATAATTACAGATGTCATATTTTAAAATTTTCAAGTAAATCACCCTTAATGCTTCTCTCTAGTAAAGTAGTTAATCCTTATTTTTCCCTAGAACTGTAATCTTTTACTCTTATAACTTTGTCATTCTTCTTTGTATACTTTCCAATAATAAAATTACATTTCAATTATCATATCTAGTCACTACATCACGGCTTGAGTATAATACTCTATATGAGGTTTTATTAGAACATCATATATTACTGTCAGGACGTACATGGTGTTGCCAAGTCGTAAAATACACGTAAATATGATGCAGATTTCGTATCTATTATTATAGTCAATTCTCTACAGATAATTTCATATATTGTACCCGATATATAGTCGTGACTTCAAAAGTAAGAAAAAAAAAATCAAATGGGTGCGATCAGCCAGAATCAAAACTAAAATTTATAGTGCTTCAGCCTAAGACGTTACTGAATTACCCATTGTCATTTGAATAAAAAATAGCTAAAAATAATTGAGCTTAACACACAAATTTATGTATAGTACCTTCAGTCTCAAATAGAATCTCTGGACTCTCAGCTGATGAAAATACATTCAACCAAAATTCTTCATTCTTTAACAATGTCCTATTAAACTCTGGCTATTTGGAGGGGGGAAAAAATTAGCCAATCCACATTTTCCCCTACCAACCGCCTTAAATTTTTAATCAGACACAGAAAAAGCAATTATAGGAATGACTACGAATACAAATAATAGTAAAAGCAACCCGCCTTATCCATATAAAGCACATGCATTAAATAATCCCTACCCTAAAAACCCACACAAACCTATAAGGGCAAAGAAAAATATTTCTTTATTTAATTCTTTAAAACTGTAGAAAAATCTTTTAATTATCCACACAGAGTATTGTTCTAAATAAAAACTATTAAAGTTTCATACTCTACAATACCAAACTTAGCCCAAACGATAATCACATCCAATAGCAAGAAAATTAAGGTTGCTCACTTAATCCCCCTCCAATCCTCAATATTTGTAATTGCCAGGATAAACAGAAATACCCATTTAAAAATAACTGCACCATAAGGGTGTAATTTTTTCATCTACGCACTTTATTCTCACAGTCCACACCCAAAGTAATAATAAGCAATCAAACCTAATGATCTTTCTCCCACCTAACCGCAGTATAATAAATTACACAAATAACTTAATACAGACACCTCTAAAAACCCATACCTATATCGGGTCAACCTCCACCTTTTCCTCTGAAGAAAAAATTTTTTTTTTTTTTTTTTTTTTTTTAAATTCATGGAATAAGGAAATGATTCACATTATGTTGAATTGCTTGTTTTATGAACAATAAATGTTGTAAATTGATAATTTCAACTTCTCTCATATATTGATGCTCCATCTCGATTATTGATAATTTTTATCAAGATCGGATTGATATATTAATTTTTTCTTTAAAAATTTTAAATACTCATAGGTGTGTGTGTGTGTGTGTATGTGTGTGTGTGTATTAGTAGCCTACTAAGACCACAGGGGAGACAACTAAAGCAGTAAAACTGAAGGTGGCCTGCAAAACACTATTTATACAAATGTATGCAGATTTGGGCATACTTTATTGGTTTGGTACTTTTTTACAATGTGTGCATGTATGTATGTATATATATATATATATATATATATTAGTGGCCTGGCAAGGCCACAGGTGAAACAACCAAAGCAGCAAAACTGAAGCTGGCCTGACTGCTTCAGTTTTGCTGAAAATTTAGGCATATTTTATTGGTTTGAAAATATAGGTTCTTTTTTTACCAATTGTCATAAAATTTTAACCATAGAATAGTATTATAATCTTCAAAAAGCCTGCAAATTTTCATGTAGTCTCATAGAATCAGATATGAGCATTTCAATAATCAATTTTGCTACCTGTGTGTGTGTGTGTGTGTGTGTATATATATATATATATATATATATATATATATATACACACACACACCTCCTTTTTTGGCAATTTTATAAATTCCAAATCTCAGCGACTATTGATCAGAATTTAACAAATGAAGGCTCGTTGAAAAGGTAATGACCTGAATTATGTAGTGGGCTATATGCCTTTAAGGTTGCACATTAAGGGGATCATTCATCATCCAAAGCCTATTTTGGGCCCTTTTTTAGCCATAAAGTGTTTTATACTAATTTGTTTTCCTAGTTTTGCATATGAATTACAAAACATCTGATATTTCCCCAAAACCTCTTGCCTTGATGGAGGGGAGACTAAAATTGCTGCTATGGTTTCAAATGATCTGAAATAACAGCAAGGGAAGACTTTATTCCAAATATTTCTCATATTATACCTTCCCTCTTTGATATTCATACATAAAGTAAATTTCAGTGTATACTGGAGATATTCATAATCATACCTCATTTCCAAAAGAGGGAAGATATAACATGTGAGAAATATTTGGAATCAAGTCTCTCCTTGCTGTTGTTTCAGATCATTTGAAACCATAGCAACAAGTTTTAATCTCTTCTCCATCAAGGCCAGAGGCTTTGGGAAAATATATACATACACTTATATGCACACACAGTGGAACCTCTAAATACGAAATTAATTGGTTCCAGCTTGGCTTTCACATCTTGAAATTTTTGTATCCTGGAAGGCATTTTACACGTAAATCATCTATTTCAACGCCTATGAAGACCCTAATTAAATTTTCAACATCTATGAAGGCACTAATTAAATTTTATCATATGGATATAACCAGAATGAAATATGAGCCAAATAGCTAATCTAACTAATAATACATTCACTCACTACTTATTTTGTACGTTTTATAGACATTCAAATATGAAATTGTATTTAATAAAAAAACGACTGAAAGATGACAATTTTTTTAAGCATTATTTTAAATCATCACGAGCTCAATCATATCTATGGGCACTCAGGCTTGCAAATGAAAAAGGATTCAAAGTGAAATAGATTATTTACTTTCTTACAGTTAATTTGTAGTTTTCTAAAAAAAATAATAATTACCCCACCCCACCAACTTAACAAAAATTTCATAGGGTTTACAATAAAAATTAAAACAAAATTTTTCTTCAATCTATATTCTTTAAATGTGGTAAAACTAATGCATACAATAATTTTTGAATTTTAAAAATAATTTTAATTTAAAGGGAAGGTGGGGTAAGTAGAAAAAAAAAAATCACATTCAAGAAAAAAAAATGTTTTCAAGTAAAATCAACATAAATATTTCTAGAAAATTACTAAAAAAATATTTTTCTTGTATTGAATAAAATCCCAATTTAGGGGGTTTCTTGGGGGCGGAGATCACAAACCACCCTCAAGAAAACCTAACACACAATAGAAGACTAATTGTTTCCACTAACGATAAAAATAATAACATTTATAAAAACCTTATAACAAAATCGGCTTTCAAATAGTACAGAAAACCTCTCTAACGCTAAAAGATTTAACTCGGAAACTTAAAACTAACAATAATAAACCATTAACACAAGCCGGAATTTATACCATACCGTGCCTTGATTGTGGCAAGATATACGTAGGAGAGACGCAGTGAAACCTTGCTAAAAGATTATATGAGCACAAGAGACATAAAGAATAACAATACACTTAATGCTCTTTTCGGTCACACAATGGAAATTGACGATCATTTCGATTTCGAAAATGCGACCCTCCTAAAGCATATGCATAGTAGGTCAACACGCCGTCTGAAGCTTTAAGATGAGAACAGTAATCACAATTATCAATCCCTATCTCAAAAATTCAGAAATATACTCTGTGTTCCTCATTTTTCTGACCATCATTCTGTGTTATTAATCCCTATCCTCGAGTGGCTCATGACCTTGATAAAGTAAACAAGGAGAGTAGAAAGTGGATGTTGGGTTTATTTTCGGCAGCCTCATTACTCTCGCTTACCTTATTTTGCCCTTTAGTCTTCACATTCATGAACAATGTTTCTGACAAAGGAGGAAGAATTGCTGTTTCTGGGTCAGAATCTTTCAATCTAATACTTATTTATAGTTAGTTTTGTTGACCTTGAAATAGTAGTTTTTTATATTTTGTTTTTTAGCTCCTTATATCAAGTGGCTTCAGCCTTGTCTGGAGCGATTTCCATAAAAAAAAAAAAATTTAATGCAGGGATAAATTTTGCAGAGGGATAGTGCCTTTCTGAATTGACCTCCAATGGTATCATCGACTCATCTCTATGCAATGCACAAAATATGGCCTCTCCGTAGTGATTGTTTGTGTGATGAGAAACCACATTCTTCTTAAGGTTACCCTGTTAATATTCATGGCATAGGCAGAGAACGGTGGATCTAGAGGAGTAAACCTTGATACAAATCTTGCTTTTCTATGGGTAGCAATATTTCTAGTTGCACTTATCAACAAGCTCATGATTTTGGTTTCTGAGAAAAAACATGGTTTTACAAATCATCATATATATTTGAACATTGGTAAGACATAACTGCTTCAGTTAGTGAGGTACCATGGACTATATGCAGGTTTAGTGAGATACATATACAGTGAGCTTTAAGAAAGACTATGCTTATTTCACCGTTAATTGATGGACGACTCAAGAAGATAAATAAATAGCCATCATCCTCTCAGACAGAAGTTAGTGAGTATATAAAAGAAAAACCCTGCCAGATAAGGCCATTACAATTGTTTAGGGAAATAAAGAAAGCAAATAGCGAGTCAGATGGTCCCCTCTTCCTCTATTGCTTGAAACGAATTTGTAAAGAAACCCCTCACTTTTATTTTCATAATGAGATTTTCTTTTTTCCTTTTTTACTATATCGGTTGGTATGTTTTCTTTTTAAAAATTTCCAATTTGAGACGTTTTCTTTTCTTTTTTTTTTAGCATCAACATTTGAGACTTTATTTTCTATGAATATTAGTGCGAACACTGGCGAAGCATCATTCTTTTTTTATCCATCTGTATTTGTGGAGTTTGTACACTCGTTTATTACATATAAAAGAACTTAAAGTGAAGAATAAAACAAAGGAACACAACCATGTATTTATCTTCAAACAGGAAAAGATAATCAATTTAATCGTTGAGAACAATATAATGTGAATGTGTGATGATTATGTATCTTTGATTTATTTTGCAAAATATACTTTAGCAAATGTCTAATGAAAGTAAATGCTAATAATGTATGTAGTTGTCTCACGGCCAAAAAAGAGTCTGAGATCTAATAGATCTCACTTTGTCAACTAAGCTCCAATCCTTGTCCCATCCCCGCAATATTGTATCCCTGAGCCTGTTTTACAAATATTTCAATGGAATGCGCTCTGATGAACTCGTTGCACTTTTGCCCCCTTGATGTACATATCCCCGACAAACCAGCTTAGCAGCAAAATCGCACCCCTTCACTGTTGAGATCTCCAAATGCCAGAAAGCTTTTTACTCTTAATAGTTTCTTCTCTCGAACAGCTAGACTTTGGAATTCCCTTCCTGCTACTTGCTTCTCTGACTGTACTAATATGCAGAAGTTGAAATGTAATGTAAACCAACATCTTGTTAATCTTTTCTAGGCATGGTCCGAAATAGTAGTCCCTTATGTCCAAGTGGCGATATGCTTTGTTTATTCACTCCTGTTCACCCCAAACAAACAAACAAAAAAACTAGGATGACAGTGTGAATTATCCTACCAACATTTATAGTTTTAAGTGGATGATGAATTTTGGAGAATATTTAATGGGTTCCATTTTGTCATAGGGACCCACGTTGTTACTATTGCCTAAAGATGCTGAGATAAGGATTGATTATTTAGATTATTTGGACTACTCTTTCTTCTCTTGAATGTTATTCTCACACTGTTTCGGCTATTATCATCTCCAATCGTCTTCAGGTGAGTCTTGTCAAACTTGGCAGTCTTTGTCAAGCTTGAAAACATGTACAGAATTTTGAACAGAACTCTTTATTTAATACATGGGGCTAGCTTGTTCTTGTTTTGTCGGCCATGATCAAGTAGAAATCTGAAATAATTTGTAATTGTATTCTTAGTATTCATACTGAATTGGACCATCATCTTTCAGAAAACTGTCATTTAGAACTGATTATGACTTAGCACTTTTATCCATTGTGCCATGGGTCTTTGCGGGTTCTGTTCAAAATTCCATACAGATTCCAGTTTGATTAAACCTGAGGAAGGTTGAAGATTACATCAGCTGAAATGTGAGAATAATATCGAGATGGGTAACAGTTAGAGGTCCTCTGTCCCAATGCTTCACGATTCATACAGGACATTGGATGGATGATAGCCACTTGATGTCATCCTGCAACGTTTAAATCTTGATATGTAAAAAAAAAAAAAAAAGAAAAAAAAAACTTTACCCTAGTGTGTAGATAAGTAAATAGGGACTTGATGGAATATGCTCTTTAAATAAATATAGTTTTATGTAGCTATATAACCTTATTCAAAATGAAAAGAAAAAAATGCTTTACCAGTGTTCCCATTAACTATTTCTCTCCCTCTCTTTTATATTAATTAAATATTCATATAAAATCATCAAATCCTGTCAGTAATTTTTCATGTGTAAATTATTATTTCTGATGACCTAAAGAAAAAAAGCATCAACCGTTACCTTTTTATTTAGAGTGAAGATTTTTTTTTTCTGAATTCATTTTAGTAAGTCTGTGTTTGCTTGACTTATTATTTATTTTTTCACTTCCCCTCACAACTGGGAATGGTTTTGCTCGAGAGCTAGAAAATGTCATGTTTTACTTGCTGACCTTTATGTGACAGGACCGATTTATTTATATACAAACTAGCCTGGGTGCTCGGCATTGCCCGGGTGTTGGAGGTGTGTTGAGCAAAAAAAAAAAAGAAGTGGTAGTAGGCAGGCAGGCTCACCTGTACCGTGAAAAAAAAAACGTGATGTGTTTGCTGTTGCGTCCATCACCAAACCAGAAGTGGCGAAGGTTAGTCAATCGAAAAAAAGATGACTTTCAAAAATATCGGCAAAAAAAGCGACCCCCTCCTGTAGATAGTGTCCAGTGGAGGGCCAAAGAATTAATGTTTTTAGCCAATTTTTCGATATTTGTTGTTCAAAGGGTTGAGCTTTAAAACGATACTGATCTTGTGAAAATTCGTTGCCTCTGTCAAAAGTTTTAGACAAACATACATACATTTAAACAGACAGGTGAGATTTATATTATAGATGCACACAAATTGCTCTTTATTATAGAGTGGAGTATTATTACAGTTGTTTTTTGAACGCTTAAAATGGATATAAATCACAATTTTTTTTTAGGCCTGGAGTTGTGTGTGATGTTTAAATCTGGCAGTGATTAATGGCCAATCTTGTTTCTTTGGACAAAAGAAGATGAATCATTTCTACATTTAATCTAAGCCGCTTTTTTTCTTCTGTCAACTGTCATCGTATTAAAAGATCAAAATAGAGAAGGAAAAACCACTAGTTGCTTAAGAAAGGCATGAACTCTTCTCATCGATCTATACACTATCAAAAAAGTTATGGTGTTTTAGGAATTTGTTTGTTCATATGTAAATAAAGGTGATTTGTGGGGAAAAAAGGGAATTGGCAAAGTACACGTTACTAAGGCAGTAGTCAATAACACTTCAAATCACTTAAGTCTAAAATGCATTTTTTTTTTAACTGGATACATGTTTTATAAGTTTAGAGAAATTAACATCACAAACATTACATGAATACATTTTTTTAAAACTAAGTGACCTTTTTTAATTTGATAATTTGCAAAAAAATGTCTGCATGAAAAATCAGCATTAGTTTATAGCAAATAATTGACCCCCCCCCGACAAATTCACTCCTGTTCGTTTGCTAGCACTTTTCTTTATAACCGCGCCTTAGATTTTGAAAAAATTTTTGCACAAACATTAGTCATGGTGAAAGTAAATTTTTGCCACACCGGATTTTCTGGGATAACTCAGGGCAGTATATGGGTAAAATTGCCCCCAAATCATTCATTTGTTCACATTTTTTCTCAATCATGCCTTGGATGTTTTTGAAATTTTGTACAAACATTGCTTAAGGTGAAAGTAAATTTTTCACTGATGGAGGAGGACCCCACATGCTTGGCTTGTTTTGCTTGCAGACATTTCTAATGTTTTTTTTTTTCTCATTAAACATGTAAATACATTCATCATACTCATGCAGATACTAAATAGCATAGTTTTTCCACAAAATTTCAAAGATTTTTTATTGTATTAGCTATAAAGCAATAGAAGCTACGAGGGGCGTGCAATAAGTAATACCCCTGACCCACTTCCTATAGCAGTAGAGCAACGAAACTTGGCACAGTTATTAGTCTTTCTCTACATAGGGACCACCCAGAGTTATGCATTTCTCCCATCGTTTGATGCAGCTCTGGAGACCGTTTTTGCAGAACACCCTAGGTTGGTCCTCCAACCACGACGTGACTTCAGAAATCAAGACTGCATCATCTGGGAAACGTTTTCCTTTCCAAAACTACTTCATGGCTGGGAAGAGGTGAAAGTCAGAGGGTGCAAGGTCAGGAGAGTAGGGAGGATGGGGAAGGATTCGTAACCACACGCCCATGCTTCTGATCTGGTAACATGCGAGTTGTGGACCAGAGCGTTGTCCTGCAGGAGGAGGGCACGTTTGCTGATCTTGCCCCGCCTCTTGATTTTGATAGCTTCCCATAATTTCCTCAAAAGTGAAGCATAATAGGCTCTTGTAATTGTTGTACTCTTTACCAGGAAATCTGTCATCACTACTCCGTCCTGGTCTCAGAAGACTGTGAGCATGACGTTGCCAGCGGAGGGCTGCACCCTTGCCTTCTTTGGAGTTGGTGAGTCCAGGTGCTTCCACTACATTAACTGGGCTTTGGTCTCTGGATCATAGTGATGGACCCAGGTTTCATCGTGTGTAATCAGTCTTTTGAAAAACTTTGACTCATCTTCTTGGCACATCTCCAAATTCATCCTCAAGCACTCGACGCGTTCTCGCTTCTGGAATGGTGTGAGCAATCTGGGAATCCATCTGGCAGACACCTTATGCATATGTAAATGGTCATGAATGATAGTTTTCACAGACCCTGTACTAATCTTGACATCTTGTGCTATTTGGTGAATAGTAATGCGCCGATCTTCCAAAATGGCAGCCTCAACTTCACGGACAGATGCCTCATCAATGGCAGAAGGGGGGGGGGCGACCAGGTCTGGGAGCTGTTTCCACAGACTTCCGGCCATGTTTGAATTCACGATGCCAACGTTTTACAAGGTCATATGATGGGGCATTATGATCATAACTTTCTTTCATTTCATCAAAAGTCTCCTGTGGTGTGCGTCTTTTCAAATACAAAAACTGGATCACTACTCGACATTCAACAGGCTCCATTTCACACCTGACTCAGTTCTAAACACGTGTAAAACAGAAACCACAATTAGTTCAGAGCTGTAATTTGCCACATAACCCGTAGAGATATAAATCATTGCACATGCAAAATTTCAGCTAGATCAGACAACTGGAAGTGGGTCAGAGGCATTACTTATTGCACGCCCCTCATAGGTAAAGATGTAAATTGACATACCCAAATATAATACTAATACTGTTCAAGGAGAGCATAAACTAATATTAATTAAAACTATCCAATTACTTTTTTTTTTTTTTTTTTTTATTATGGTAATCAATGCAATTAAATGTTTTCTTTATTTTTTTTATTTGCAAATTCATTAAATTTTACAATTTTTATGAAATCAAATAAAATTTTAGTAATTTACGATGTTTTACCTTGGTTAATTCTGCTTCGGTTACATTAGTGCACTCTAATTATTTTAGCATCAGATACTGACAGCAGAGATCACATGAAGGTTGCCAACATACAAAATAAAAGTGGTGCTATGGGCACACCATGGCTCTCACACTAAGTCATCAGTGTGTGCTAATGTCCACTTCATTTTTCATACTAATGTGTCGTTAGTAGAGTAGATTTCTATTGGACGCTTATTAAATTTGACTTTTTTTATGTTATTATTTGATTTTGCTGGAATATTTTTGGATAATATTACTGGGTAAACATTTATTTTCATAAAAATACAATAAAATACTTTTATTGAAAAATTAGGCACGAGTCTGAAAAAAAGGAAAGGAAGTTCGGTCATGGTTGCATAAGCTAACTATGCTAACCTAGATAGTATCTACTTCCGCTCTTCTCTCACCATAACACCACATTTATACTATACATCATTTGCCATACACTTACTTTATCGATCACCAGAAGAAGTTATATCATGGCTAACCTAATTAATATCAATATTTTCGACAATATGCAATGGAGTGGGGGCAATATTACCATGCATGATCAAAGATTTGTACGATTATATTTATAACCATGGGCGATAAGAACAAGCCAATCAGAATTGCTATATAAAATGTACAAAATCTTTGACTTTTTCGGTCATAATTTTTCATCTTGACATAAGATCACTGCTAAACCTGACTTGCTAAAAGCATCTTCAGGGCTGAATAAATATACGGTTCACCAGAATTTGTACACTTCTATATAGTTCTCCACTCATTAGAGCGGTGCATTTTCCCATTATCGAGAATGATCTCCCACAAAGCTGCAATGTTCCCTCTGCCAAAGTACCTGTTGATGGTCATTACAGGAACTACAACTACCCGTAAAGAATAGAGAGTTCATGTCTCTAGATCTATCGTGTTTTATCTATGTCAATAGATATTAACAGGCTAACTTCAAGAAAGATGTGACTCTTCACGTACAAACGGGTAATCATCGACTATGAAGAGATTGTATTTTACACATCACAAAGTGCTGGAATTCATTATTAATAAACCATTTTGGAAAGGTACTACTCCTTTACAAATCCTTTTGCCTTGCCTTATGATGGATGGTAAAATTTTGTTCTCAAGTATGAGGTGAGGCTATCTGGAGTTTGCAACTAACCATTACACATATTGGTTTTATTTGGATTATTGTCCTCGTAAATGTTGATATTTATATTTTTTTCTACATTTTGACCTATCTGTCCCTGGCTTTTAGTGCTTTTTTTATGCATTCAAAATGTAAGAACCATCAACATACTCAAGTAATTTGTAATGTATATACTATCAAAACTGAAGTTATCTTGTCATAAATATTTTATAATAGATATAACAAATACTCCCCTACCAGGTCAAAATTGCTCTAGTTAAATGTGTGTGTGTGTGTGGTATGCTATAACAATTAAGTTGTTTGGAAATTCACACAGATGATTTGTTTATAGTGGTGAAGCCTTTCTGCAGAAGCAGCCACACTTTTTGATACAACTGCTAATCTCAATCGGTGCAATGGTTGCTGTAAGATAGAGCAGACAGTAGACCTTGGGTTTTCCATCAGTTTTCCTTTTCTTAGATGCATATCTTAATGAAGACTGAGGATGCATCTCTCCCAGTGAATTAAACACGCCCCCAGATATCAACCTGGAAATTTCTGTCTCAATGCATATCACAACACACACACACACACACACACACATATATATATATATATATATATATATATATATTCATCTAATTGTGCTTAGTTTTCATCCTAGCACACCTTTTCATAAGCCTCTTGCTTTGGGAAGACGCCCCTCCCCAATATTAGGTAGCAAAAAAAAAAAAAAAAAAAGAGGAAATAAGTTTATCAGTAGAACAATGGAGAGGAAGTTGTTCACTAAGGTATATAAAGGGAGCTAAATACGATTGTTAATCAAACTGTGGCGGACAAAAGACTGGACATCGTTCAGTATATCTTAGAGTTAGTTTTAAAAATGGCGATAAGTTTTGCAGCAGTTTACGAATCATTTTGGATTGATGAGTTGCAAGTTTGACACAGTTGAAGTCAAGTTGTGGCTTGAACCAGATCGAAAGCGTTTTAGGAGATCGATACGAGTTGACATTAACTGATGAACATGGCCTCAACAGAATGTAGATGTGGACTTTAATGTGTAGAGATGCGGCACATATATTCAGAGAGGAACTGATATTTGCAGAACCTGTCAGTTTGTTTTGTTTTATTATTTTTATACTTGTGAACATGTGACCCCCCCCTCCCATTCCTCTCGGCTGTCACCAATGTGAGAGATGAGAAGACTATGAAAACAAATGTTTGGGTTGGCGTTTGTTGTCTACCGTAGCCTGATGTGTCACAAGCATAGTACCAAAGAAGTGGAGAATAGTGACTGTGTCCATTATTCAAGAAAGGCAGCACTTATTGACCTGCCAGTTTCACTTCCGTTATCTGCAAAGTCATGGAGATCATTTTCAAGCAGGTGATCATGCTTCACCTTCTAGTTTCTAATGCTATTTCTGCCTTGCAACATGGATTTTTACCCAGGAGATCCTGTTTAACTAATCTACTGCTCATGGAGAAGGTGATTACTAAGATGATAGAAAGTGAAAGTCAGAGGGTCCAAGGTCAGGAGAGTATGAAGGATGGTGGAGGATTTATAACATGAATTCGAACAAATACATTGAGGTCATTGCCAAGGCAAAGAACGTGGGTCTTTCTCTACCGTGCTAGGTTATTCACATCTGAGAGTATCCCGTACTTCTACAAGGCTACTATTCACCCATGCATGGAGTATTGTTGCCACATTTGGGCTGGTGCATCTGCTGTTAGTCTCACATTCTTAGACATGGTTAAAAAAAAAGAGTCATCAACCTAATAAGTCCTGCACTAGTAACCAAACTCCAATCTTTGTCCCATCGCTGAAATGTTGCATCTCTGTTTTATAAGTATTTTAATGGAATGTGCTCTAATCAATTTCAAGCATTTGTACTCCCTTGGCGTGAATATGCTCAACTAATCAAACAAGCAGCAAAATTCCACCACTACACTTAGAGATCCCTAGATGCCAGAAAACCTTTTACTCAAATAGTTTCTTCTTTCAAACTGTTCCCTGCTTCCCTGACTGTACTGACATGCAGAAGTTCAAATGTAATGTGAATAGATATCTTGTTGCTCAACTCCCTACATAGTATACCTGCAAATGTTGGCCCAAATTAATAGCCCTTTATGTCAAAGTGGTACTGTGCTTTGTTTTAGGTGAAATAACGTTAAAAAAAAAAAAAATACAATAATGGAGGACACCACAGACCTATTGTTCTTAGATTTTTTCCAAACCATTTCACTCAGTTAACCACCAGTTGCTCCTTCAAAGTTAAAAGTTCACCAGAAACTTAAAATAAATATTTTATTCATCTTAAGAAATAAACATTGTTTTGGTTACTAAATTACTGAAAAAGAGTAATTATACATATTTCAATTTCAAATGAGGTAACCAATGTGTAACTTCACAGACGGACTTTTAGTTGTCAAGTCTTTATTTAACCTCAGTCAGACACTTTCACCGAAATGTGTATTTCAATTTCAAATAGCACAGCCAACGTGCAACCTTATAAACGAACTTCTAATTTCAAACCTTTAATATCAGGCAGATACTTTCCCTGAAAAAAAAAAAAAAAAAAAAAAAATGCCTTGAACAAGTAGAAAGAAAAATAGAAATAAAAATATCTTACAATTAGGGCGTCTATACCGAAAATCCAGAAACTTAAAATATTTCAATTATTTTAATAATAAAAAAAAACACAGTTGTTTGGTGTCTGATTTTCAAATTATTACAAATTCTCAATGTTTCAAAAAAGGACTATAGTAAAACCCCGGGATACGGTGCCCCCAGGATACGTTTCCCCCCAGATTACGATGTGGAATGTAATCTCTTTTCGGCCCTTGGTTACGGTATTTACCCCGCCTTACAGTGTTATTTTTAATATACACGTGTATTATATACTGTACTGTATTTTTGTTACTAATTTTTAATGCCGTATCCTGAAGTTCTACTGTATATCTAAATTTCAAACTACTAATATTTTTGCTATACAATTGAGTTGTATATGCAAGTTTAGTAAAGGTTAGTAACTTTTTATTTATCTATTTAATTTTTTTTTTTTTTTTTTGTTTTACAGCCTTCTATAATGTGATATTTATTGGTCCAGAAGAAGTCAGCCTCATTACAATTTTTATTCAAGGAATATTTTATTCTAAAGGTAAACATATTTTTGTTTATAGATAATTTACAAATTGTGTGTATGTGTGATATATATATATATATATATATATATATATATATATATATTTCCACAGCCAGACCATGTTGCAGCTCACATGAGCCATGATGTGGTCTGGCTGTGGAAATAATTATATATTCTCTCACATTTTGGAGAAATATATATATATATATATATATATATATATATATATATATATATATATATATATATATATATGTTTGCTTGAATCATTGCTGGTAAAGGAATACATGGAAGTTTTAAAAGCCAAAAGCAATGCAAAAAGGACTGGAATCACAAGAGTAAAGAAAAGAAAAACAATCTATTTGTTTGTTTGGTTTTCTTTTCTTTACTCTTGTGATTCCGGTTCTTTTTGTATTGCTTTTTGGCTTTTAAAACTTATATATATATATATTTGAATTTCATTCAGAAAAATATAATTTTTCAAAACAAAAAAGTTATTTTTTGAACAAAGAATACAATTCTAAGTAATTTCCTTAACCCATGGATTTTCGATGTGGGCTCATCTTCTTGAAGGAAAAGTCATTTGCAAAATATTAAATCTGGTTTGAAATAATTTTGCTATTCAGCACATACATAGAAAATATATTAAAGATTATCTATGTTCCTTAAAAAGATTTAAAGAAAATAAAAGTTGAAACAAAGAAAAGATATGAGATTTTGATATCCGAATAGACTAGCAATCCTTGAATAAAATGGGATGATGTTGTTACGTTCCAAATTGGTTGAAGAAATCCACAATGAAGGTAAATTCCAATTCTTTCGATATAGCATCCTGAGTTATTAGTAGTGATCCTTTGGGAATGGATGATCATAGATCTATTCCACCTCATTTGTTTGGTGGTGTAATCTCTGTAGAAAGTATCCGCTGAAAGACTTCTCTATTATAAATTAAAATCCAAACGTTTAAAATAAATACTCCAATATATTAGAGCAAAAACCAAAAATATTTTGAACTATTCCTTTTTTGGTTGAGATTGTCTTGTATAAAAATATTACCTCCCAAAAATCTTTTGTCATACTTGATACCACAGGATTTAATAATAAGTGATCCTATTCACCTCAATATTTTGATATATAATTTGTAAAAGTTTGAATTGATTAATTAACAAATCTACTAACCAAAGATCTTGCATAATAAATAACTTATTGATCATTAATGTCAAGGACGATGCATTTTAATCTATGTAATGAAGATGACATCTTTTTGTGCTGTGAAAAAGAGGTAAGAAGAGAGGGAATGGATAAGAAGGTGAAAAGAACAAAGAGTAAGATGGAAGGAAGGGTAGTAGGCAAAGGAGAGTGGAAAAAAAATCTGAGTTCCTTCGTTGAAATTAAAAGAAAATTCTATTCCTTCATTGAAATTTAAAAAAAAAATTGTACCCATCTCAACCTTAAGCTATACATGCTATGGAAGAGAGAATTTAATTTAGTTAATGAATAAATATTTTATTTACCTTTTTAAAACTTGTAAAAATGTTTAAATCTATCTTCGAAATGGCTAACAAATATGTGGAAAATTCACTGGTTTTTATATGATGCATTTTAAAAACGAATGTTATCTTCATTAGAAAGTTTGTTTAATTTTAAGAAAATTTAAAATATATTTACATATATTAAGAGAATAAGATATCTCACTTGCTTGAATGACAACATTTCATTGAAAGAAAAAAAAACTTCCAAACTTTTAATTTGGTGATTTCTATTTTAATTTAATTTTGGCTTTTCTTATCGATTAGTTTCATTTCAACAATTTAAAGTAGTGAATAGGAATTAAATTGTGAAGTGATGGAGAGAAGCCAACTAGTAACTAATAAGTCTCAATTTGAAATGCAGTTTATGTGTACAGCCTAAATAAAAATCAGCCAAAATTTTTGCAAAGAACTTTGCTTCAAATTCCATCTTCAGAGATCAAGACCACCCACTTCCTACTTCAAGAATTTCCTCCTATGACTAAAAATACTCTATGCTTATTTCTGTCTGGAGTGTTACCAAACTTATCTCAGCACGGCACCTCATCCTGACAACATTCCAGTCAGGCTTGAGAATCTCCAGCCGGAATTACCTCCTATCTTCACAAAGTTATTCAGTCATTGCTTAAAGGAGAAATGCTTTTTATCTCCTTGGATAATTTTGTTGGTTTGCAATACATACCGATCAGTTTCCTGAATGCCATGAGTAAGTTGTTTAAATCTGTAATAAATCAAGAAGTCATCAATCACTTCAGCAAAAGCTATTTTTGAGCCAAGCAATATGAATTTTATCATGTAAGATCAACTGTTAATGTGCTGAGTAATATCGCATAGGATCAGTGAATTTCTTAATAGGAGTTTTGTTTCTTGGTTCATAGTTTTTGCATAGCATATCAATATTGAATTCAGTTTTAATTTATCATCAGATCCCAGTAAATTTAGCTGACATACTATTGTTTGCACAACCTTGCTGCCTCCATGCAGAGAAACTAAAGACAGTTTAACTATATAGTATATGTTGGAATTGTACACTTCCCTTTTGCATATGGTCTTGAAGCATTATGGAGACTGGCATTCATAACAACTGAATGTGATGATGGTACCTGATCAGTATTCAATTCCATACATACAGGATTTTACTTCATCTGTGCATGATTGTAAGACTTTCAAATTCGCTTATCAGATACAAGTGAATTTTGCTGATATACCAAAAATATATATTCCCAACATTTTCCTCAAGATTATTGTGGCAATAGACACGCAGGTTTTCTTGAGAATTTTGTCTCCTAATATAAAGACAAAATGTTTGTCTAATTGAAATTCATTGAAGGATATTCAGTGAAGAGTTGGGAAATTAATAAATCGGGAATTTGACTTGGTGTTCAAATATGTGAAAACGTTAGATCACTTAGTAGAATTGATCACAAGAAGAATTATTTTGGACAAGTTTAAGCTTGAGATTGCAGTTTTAATTAATGGTTTCAAATTATTGATTGGTGACGACATTGATTGGCCCATGAGTGATTTGAATTATTTGAGTTCTGATAATCAAATGATGATATTGATCAATAACTTTTTTGTAATGGTGTGGGGGGAGGTGCAAATTATTATTTTTACATTTGTTTTTACTGTTAAGAAGTCAGTAGCTGAGCCAGCATTGCCTGCCAGAGTTTGTTTTTAAAGAATTTGGATTGTAGGGATTATTTTTTTTTCTACAGATAGGGGTTTATGGCATGAATATCTCCATGAATTGGAGGAATTGTATTATCATTCATATCTGTCAGATTTCAATATTTTAACTGTTTTTCAGGCAATAGCTTTATACATAACAAAGGCTTTTGATAGGGCCTGGCACAAAGGTTTACTTCACAAACTTGCTAGCTATGGAAAATCTGGAAATATCTTTGCAATCATTAAATCCTTTCTCTCTGATAGGTCTATAAAACAGGGTTCGCACAAGCTTGGAAAGTCCTTGAATTTTTATTTTTGCCTTGAAAAAGCCTTATTTTTATTATTACCTTGAAGATATGAAAAATGTCTTGAAAATTGTATTCAGTCCAGTAAAAATTTGTGTTGTAATATTAAAAATAAAATCCAAATAATTATTATTAAATTATTTTTTAAGTATTAATAAAGAATACCATTAAAATATTTTTTAAATATTGAAAATAATACATTGTTCTGAAATTACATTGTATTTTTGTGGATACAAGAGTTGTCTCTTATCGAAACTACCTGATGTTTTCTATATAATAAAATTGGGGAGTTTCATGATAAAGGGATATAACTCTTGTATCCACAATACTGGAAATTCAAAATTTAAAAGTAAAGCAAATACAGCGTAGGCCGATCTACAATAGGGAAAATAACATCTAATTGCGTTTGGTTGGCCAAATAGAAGTGGATCAGAGAATGTAAATATGATTGTCGACAGGTATATTGTTTTCTATGTAAATGAAAATGACTTTTCCTGTTGTCAATTAAGTTTTTTGGTTTGTTATATCATTGTGTATATATCAAATTTTGTTTAGAAAACTTGAATTTTGTCTGGAGAAAGCCTTGAAAAACTTTGAAAAGTCCTTGAAAATGGACGTTGAAAATCTGTATGAACCCTGATAAAAGTAGTTATTGATGGACAGAAGTCTAAAGCACATAATATTAACACTGATGTGACACAAGGATCTATTCTAAGCATAACTCTCTTCCTGATCTTCATTAATGATCATCCAAATCATATGAGATCATTTGTTGATATATATATATATACAGAGACAACACAACATGTCTATGGCAGCCCTTATCAAGATCTCATTATTCTCTCTTATGATTTGAAGCATGCAGTGTAATGAGTAAAAAAGTAGTTTGCTATTTTTTGTACTTGTGCAGTTTATGAACCATGCTATTTTTTAGATTGGATTTTCATATTGAATACAATTTTTACAGTATCTTTTGTTTGTTAAATTGTTAGGTGAAAAGTACAGACAATTTAAAAAAGCTGCCCATTTCCCCATGTTAAGAATGGTTTTCTAAATAATGTTAATTGAGCAGGGTTTATAAACTGCATAAGTATCATTATTTTAAACGCGTAAAACGATCAATGTTTAGATTTTCATTTTTCCCTTGTTGAAATTAATTATTCTCTTGTGGAAGACCCTTGTTTTGATAAGCTTTTAGGATCGACTTTCACTCCTGTTCTAAAATGGAAGACTTACATCTGATCTGTCGCTTAGGTTGGACCATTCTACAGCACCAGAAAGTACCTGACTCTTGATACAATCTTTTACATATATAAGAGACAGGCATACCTTAAGACAAAGTATTGCTGCCACATCTGGGGTTGATCCTTTCATGGTGGAAATGAGGCAAGTCTGTGTCATTTTCACCACTCGATCTGGGTTCAGGACCATGATGTTTGCTGGAGTTACACAAGTTAGAATTTTTTTAAAGGATGATGAGTAGATTAAATAGATAAAAATATCTGTCCTTTTAAAATGGCACCAAATAAATGAATGGACACCAATTAAGCTAGTTTAGGAAAGTAATTATCCATTACACCCAAAGTAAGAGATCACGTTCATAACAGATATGCTAAATTACCACATAAGGATAAAAAATAAAAACAAAAAATAAAAATTAGAACACGTATACAACCTTGACCGCACCTCCTAAATATTTATAAAATGTGCTTCTATGGCTTTTCCTTGTGTGGTAAACAAAAGCAGTCTCTTCTTTCTTTGAGACAAATCTTACATTTGCTACAATAAATTAAGGAAACAACCAGCACAGTAATGGGTTTTCTTCAAGCTACGAGGTGCCTTAAATAAGTTTCCAAACCTTTTTTCATATGGGCACTTTTATTGATAGTATGCACATGAAACTCTAGTCTTCTTCAAAGTAATCTCCTCCGACTGCAATGCGCTTGTACCATTCTAACAACTTCTGGAAAGCCCCCATGAAAGTCCTCTTGTGTGAGCATGTAAATAACTGTCATTACAGCTTCTTTCATCTCCTCAATTGTCTTAGCTTGGGGAATAACCAAAAGTCACAGGGAGCAAGGTCTGGACTATAGGGAAGGTGAGGAACTGTCTTGATGCCAATCTTGGTCAAATAGTCTGTGACAAGGATGGAACACCCTTGGGATAAACTTTGTGCAAATCTTCCGTATCTTCAATTCCTTGCGAATAATTGTGTGTACAGTTCCCACACTGACATCAAACTGTACACATAATGTCTCTGTAGACACACAACAGCCATTATCCATGAAATTTTTTATTTGCCCAATAAACTTTATTGTTTTGACTTCCTTACTCCTCCCACACCTCTCATCATCCCTCGCAGACTCTCTACTTTCCTTGAATCTCTTATGTCACTCAAAAACTAATGCTTGATTCATGCAAGATGACTCGAAAGCTGTCTAAGGCATTCCAAACGTTTCTGTGTCATTTTTTTTTTTTCCAAGTTTAAAACAGAATTTTATTGCATATCGTTCTTCTAAAGTGTCTTCACATCCAGATTGCATTTTTGAAATTCAGCAGCTGTGGCAATCAGGCATTAGTAGGATGTACTCCAGTTCCTGCTGTAGCTGTTCATTTAAACCTGAAATTATAAAAATCGGTCAGTCATCTCATCAGATATATAGCAATAACATACTGAATTTTCAAGAGTCTAACAACAATCTTAAATGCCTGTACAAAAAGTCTAGAAACTTATTGAAGGCACCGTGTAAATCCCTCAACGGTTGCCTATGCCCTTATTCTGAATTTGTGTTCATAGAATATCATCGGTGGACTGTTTCTTACCGATATATATGATTGTATACTCCAAATAATTAAATTAAAAGAAAATCAGGCGTTCTTCAAGCAAAATCTCCACGCCTGACGGTTGCTGCAAGCATACCAAACTAAGTGGTAAAAACCCCATTTTCATAAACATATTTTTATTGTAAAAGTGCAAATAAAGACTATTTTGTAAAATTTTTATTTTCTTTAATTTCAATTGGTTGCTCCGACAGCCTGACAGGCCCAGAGCAACCAACAATTGTTGGTGGAATTTGTTTGAAGAAAGCCTGATTTTATTTTTTAAAACTTGATTGTTTTTAGTGTGCAATCGTTTATATCGGTGAGAAACAGTCCACCGATGACGTCCTACGAATGCAAATTCCGAATGGGGGTGTCCAGAATTGTTGGGATTTTGCTTGAAGAAAGGCTAGCAATGTTAATGTTTGTTTTTGGTTTCTGATCAATGATTTGTTGTGGTTGCACAATCAGATTTCTGCACAGAGCTCATAAAGATTGTGCTGCAGGAGTGTTTGGTCTGCATGAAATCCTCTTCATTAGCCATAGATGTTCATTATATCTGCAAGATTACAGGTTTTTATCCTCAACACCCATAGATGCTACCAGATCAGGCCGTCTGAAGATACTCGCTTCTTGACCTAAAATGCAGCAAATGTTAATGTTATTGTGTTTCCCCTTTCCTTTTGCAGAACTCAAGCAAAGCCAAAAAACAAACAAAAAAATCCAACAATTTTCTTCTATAACCAAACCAAACATCATGAATAGATATTTGAAGATATAAAGAACTTAAAGCATAAAAACTTTTTTTTCCAAATTACAAAATTCAGCATTAAATATTAAGTGTGCTGAACATATTTCTTAAAAAATTTTCTTTTTTATCTCTTATTATCCTTGAATTCATGTATATCCCAGTCAGTAGTAATAAAACATTAGATTTTTGTGGTTCTTGCAGGGAGGTCCTTCTATATACAGCACCTGGTATTAAATGGTCCCCCATCTAGTACTGACCAGGCTTGACATTGCTAAACTTCAGTGACCTAGCCAGAACCGGTGTGTCAATGTGATTATACAATATAATGAATCATCATTTATTAAAAGCCATTCGAAAATAAAGATTAATAAGATGAAATGATTGTCAGTTAAAAGATGAAGACCCGGAATAGAATTTAGAATGGTCGACATGACAGGAATCGGTTGACATGGAATTTGAAGAGAATCATCTAATCTATAGAGATGCAGTTCTGTGGTAATGTGTTCTACAGATAAAAGACACTTGCAAAATGTTCATTTTGTCTGACGCTAGGCACATGAAGTAAGGGAGGAATTTTTTTTTTCATTGTGGTAGAAAACGAGTTCTTACTGTGAAAGTTTTACAAATAGAAATCTGAGATTTGAGCTCAACCGGGCACCTTCCACGGAAGTAACGCTAGAGTATAATTATGGCTTGTTTTGGAGATTGGAGAGGGATATATTTGATGATTGAGATGTGATACAACTAACTTGGAACAAAATAAATAAAATATTTTTATTTCACAAAATGAGAAATGGTAAACTTGGAAACTGATTATTAAGGGGGAGGGATAATTCTAAGTTATTTTGATGCCAGAGAAAGGCGCTAAATTTTTGGTCTTTAATCACAATCATTGGTTTAACTTTGGAGTCGGAAGGTTAAGGTCTGACTGCAAATTCTAGAATTCCCAAACATCCGTAACCAACTACTTATTTTAAAGTCTTCCAATATTCAAACTGTTGGTTTTTAATAGATTAAAAAAAAATTGACTCTGGCTCCTTTCCAAACCTCTGACTCCAACTCCGTACCCTGGGTTTAACTGTTGAAATATTCATATTATTTGGATTCTTCAAACTACTATTCTCATCTTGAATGTTATTTTCACAACGTTTCGGTTGATGTTACCTCCGACTTTTTTCAGGTGTGCATTATTGGAATCTTTTTGTTGAACTCTGATATCTGTGCAGAATTTCAAATGGGACCCTATATTTAATCTACGGGGGTAGCATGGTCACACCACTGGGTAGAAGTTCTAAGTAATTCACAATTGTATTCTGAGTGTCACCTCGCATTTTTATGCAGACACCATGATCTTAAGCTAATGCTAGCAGGTTTAACCTTAAAACTACCAGCCAGTTCCAGGAGGACACAAAGGATTGCAAGACAAGTATAGGGCATGAACTTGTCTGGAACAAAATCCACAACAACTGATCCACTTTACATAAAAATGTGTAACAAAGTAGTGCGCTATGGTAATATAGTATGTATGGGAGTGTGTGAGAAAATCAGCAGCAGCCATAGGATAGCTGGCTAGTGAAAATATTAGCAGCAGCAGCAGCCGTTAAAGCACATATGCAAATGGACAAGTGACATCACAGGAAGGAGGAAAAAAAAGAATAGCATGTGGTCGGGAAGAGAAGCAAAATGCACTCAGGGGAAGATAGACGTGTGAAGTCGAAGGTGAGAAAGCGCTGGCTAAGGCATAAGGGGGCGGGGACAGAAACTTTTAAAAAGCATGTTATATGGCACAGGGTTGTAAAACGTGTGTACGAAAAGACATTTGAATGATAATGAAATGCGTTGTTTTGGAAGAACCACGAATAAATGCATTTCATTTGCATTTTTTTTAAAATGTCGAGTCGAATTTTTGTTTCTTTTCTTATTTGTTTGTTCCTTTGCGACAGTACCAGGCAAGGTATGGGTACGAGAGGTTTGAAATGTAACAACATCGTTAAAAAGTAACGGCCATATTACAAACGTAATGCTGAAATATTCTAAATCTGTAGCAGCTGTGAAATATATTTGTTTTCAATTTTTGCCGATCTTGATTGCATTTCTTTTGGAAACAGCTTGAATCTTTCTATTTGTAATTTGTCCCAACTGTATATATTCTTTACGTAAGGAAGACAAGTCTTCACAACTCGCTGCAAATTTTTTTTTTTTTTTTTTTTTTTTTGCTTATAAAATAAAAAAAAAAAAGATTGTTTTTCATTGTTTTTTTTACTGCCTGCGGCAGGATTATATGACAGCACTGCTAATTTCTAAGAATTAATGAGTTAACATCTGGTTATCATTGCAGTTTAGATAAATTTCTCAATTGGGTGCAAACACTTTTTTTTTTGTTGTTGTTTGAATGATAATTAGCATAAAAAAACCCAACTTTTATTCTAGATACATTTATTTATAAAACTAAGTTATTTTATAGTTATAGAATGCACAACTAATCTATATAGCTATAAAAGAATGTGTGTGTGTGAGGACACTTCTAAACCTATATACTCAACGAATATTTGATCTACAGACTTGAAATTTGGTATGTAGGATATTCAAACATGTGGGAAACTTTTAAATCGGTTTTTATCCGAGGGGGGAAAAAGGGCTGCTATGGGGTCAAAATTAGTAAATTGGTACGTGGGGGGAGGGGTGATCAGATTTTTATCTGTTTGTCAACTGTTTCACAACTGCGCATGCGCAGTTGAGAAACGTAACAACTTCCTCATGTTAAGGATAAGTAGGTTTGAAAACACATTTAAAGATCCTGTCAAGCTGACGTACTGACTCACTGTCTTTAGTTTTTGATCTCGGTTCGAGTATTATTTTTTTTTTACTTACAAGAAAGTGAACTGTTTAGAAAAAAAAAAAAATGATACTCGCGTATACATGTTTCAGTTTCTTTCTGCTTTTTTTTTCTTTTTTCCTTTTTACTTAATACTTAATGTATTAATTTTTTAAAGAATTTAATATCTACGGTATTTCTGTTAATAATCTTCTATATATATAAAAGGCAAAATGTGTGTAATCATTTTATGTATGTCTCGCAAAGGGTTTTTTCGCTGACGATCCCGGGGGGTGGGTTTACTATCGCTTAGAAGTGTTTATATACCCCCTAGATAATAATATCTAGGATTTGGGAACGTTGGTCGCCTCTAGATTTATTTACGTCGATTTTTACAAAATTATTGCTATTTCAGCCCATCTTGTGTTCATTCAGCTTTTTTGTATAAAACCAAAACTAATTCAAAGCTAAAGCTCTGTTCCCAGCAATCGCACAGGGAAACGTCCAGAAGCAATCAGCTTTGATCAATGTGGGGCCAAACTCCTTATATCAGACAATTGCTATTCAATCTGGACAATGGGGAGCTGGTTTCCCCCTCCCCAACATCTTGGGGAAAAAAACAGTCAAAGTTGGGTAAACAAACCCAAAAGCTGTCCCGCAGAAAAAGTTAACTCCGCGACTTCTATTTGACCTCATTAATGAGCTCAGATAGAACTAGCGGGCACATGTCAATTCTGTTTTTAATACTTAAATAAATAAATTCAAGCATGTTTCAGTTGCTCTTTGTTGGCAGAACGGGTAACGTGTCAGTTTTTTGCACACTTTATCTAAAGGTTGTGAGTTCGAATCGTGGTGTGAGATGTCTTTTTTTTTTTGTTTTCGATTTTTAAAGGTTTAATATTGAAACAGGGTTATTTAAGCTATTTTTCACGTTCTATGTTTTTTTGTTTTTATTTTTCAGATTTTTTAAAGAAGTTTTAACGTTCATTTTCATGTTTTTTTTTTCATCACATTCGCGCTTTCTTTTTTTTGTTTTTGTTTTTCCGATTTTAAGAAATTTAAACATCGTCCGTTTGCCTTAGGTTAGATTTTTTTTTTTTCGATTTTTTAAAGTTTTAACATTTTTTTTATAATATTTAAACAGGGTGATAATTCTTTTGCTTTGATTTACCCCCCCCCCCCTGCCCGAGCACACACACCTCTAAACACCCGGGCGACGCCGGGTACCCCCCCCCCGCTAGTAAATAATAAATCTTCAGTAATTAAAATATAATATTTATGCATATTTTATGAGCAGGCAACGACGGGCAGCCTACTAGTGTAATATATATATATATACACACACACACTGTCATATTTTCTCGTTACCTTGGATACTGCATGCAGACAGTTGGAAAACGCCTTACTCCATTTTCTCTTTCATATACTTTCACTTAATTTTCACTCGGCTTTATTTCCTGTCACCTAATGCACGTTGACTATCTGACATAATTTAAGTATCGAAAAATTTCTTCATTATAACTGATTAAACCAGCTTCCCCCTCCTTAAAATAATCACACGTTTCTAGACGCATACATTTTTAAAAAAGCCCTCCAAAACTTAATTTTTTTCTTTCTATTTTTCCTATTCGATTTTCATTTTCATCAAATGACCGGCCTCGAGTAAGACCAGAGATTTATTGTTGCTTGACGATGTTTTTTTAGACTGAAACAGTAAATTTATTGTAGCGACCGATGGTCATTTTGTTTACTTAAATTGAATAATATATGATCAATTATCATTCTAAAATTAGATTTATTTAATTCATGTTTTAGTTTTTATTCATCATTTTCTTTTTGTTTTTTATGAAGTACATCTTACACGTGTTTCATTGAATAATGGAAGACCATTAAACAACTCCTTGGCGATAAATGTATGTTACTAAAAACACTGGAAAGTTTTTTATATGGAACTAGCCTGGGTGTCCGGCATTGCCTGGGTGTTTGGAGGTATGTGTTGAGCAAAAAAAAAAAAAAAAAGTGGTAGTAGGCAGGAAGGCTTGAACCTATACCGTGAAGGAGGAAAAGAACATAAAAAAAAAGACCTGATGTCTTTGCTGTTGCATCCATCGCCAAACCGGAAGTGACGAAGATTTAAATTAAAGCTAGTCAATCGATAACTTTCGAAAATGTCGTTGAACCCCCCCCCCCGACCCCTCCCTGTAGAAAAGTGCCCAGTTGAGGATGAAAGAATTAATGTCTTTAGCCAATTTTTCAATATTTGTCGTCCGAAGGGTCGAGCTTCAAAATGATACTCTCATGAAAATCCGTCGCTTCTATTGAAAGTTTTAGGCCTACATGCATTTAAACAGACAAGTGAAATTTATATTATAGATGGACTGGAAAGGGAGTTGGCATAATAGCAAAAGAACGTCTTATCTCTGAACAAGGGAAAAGTAATGTTAAATGAATAGAAAATAATTTAATTATCCACAAACGAATGTTTCGTTATTTATTACTCATCAGCATAGCTGAACCTATCGAGATTTAAAACCAGGATCTCAGAGTTAGAAGCATGAAGCTCTGGCAATGAGCTAACTCACATTCATGCTGGAATGTACCAGATTTTTGTAGGTGTCATTTGTTTTTGTTTTTGTTTGCTATACTTTGGAACAAATTCAATTATTTATATCAAAGAACATTTTTACCAAAATACTAGTTGGTAAAGGGAAAATTATTCCCAATGTTCTTTTGTATAAATAATTGAATTCCTTCAAAAGTGTTGTAAACAAAAATAAACAAATAAATCACTTCTCTCTATCTCTCTCTTTATATATAGTTATCAATTTAAAGTTCACCGCTCCAAATATATATATATATATACTAGCATTTCAGCCACAGGTAGTTAAATATAAACTAACTCCTTCTTAAAGTAAGAAGGCAAGGCCTGAGAGGATGGACCTTTTAGAGCTGAACAGAAAAACAAGCCACCACCATCCCAATGACACAGTCTCGGTTGAACTCATTATCAAACATGGATTTTTGACTAGTACGCTAGGCGGCATAAGAAAGAAGGCAGCTTTCCTCACCATCCATAAAACAGTTATTCATTTCTCCACTGACAATCATAACATCTTATTAACACATAACCTTAGATGGTTTTGACCTTGTGAAGTGGGTACTCATTAGTTAAAAAAAAAAAAAAAAAAAAAAAAAAAAAAAACAAACAGGCACAAAATACAACAAAAACAAAAGACAAAAAAAAAAAAAAAATACATAATATAAAAACGCCCTTGGCGTTATAGAAATAAAATATATTAACCAAATAAAAAATTCATCCGATTGTTTTGTCCTGGTGTGACCAAGTTTTTTCAACTAATCTAATCAACTAATCATATGTTAAAGTAGTAATTATCTAAGTTAATTAGTCCAGGCATTCGTTTAAGGCTTTTGATGACCTGATTTTTATTATACTCATTGATTGGATGCATATAAGCTTTTTGGATAAAAATATATTAAGATTTCTAAATGAAATTGTATCTGTATTGTTTTTGATTATTCGGACTACTGTTCTCATTTCGGATGTTATTCTTACAACGTTCAGCTGATGTAACCTTCAAACTTCTTGAAGTGCATCTTTATCAAATTCAGGAGTTGCACATAATTTCGTAGTGAATCAATGGGGGTTGATATACCATTAAGCAGATATGCCAAATTAAACTAATTTTACTATACAAGGTGCTTTCAATAAGTTTCCAGACTTCTTTTCGTATGGCCACTTTTATTGATAGTACACGCACGAAACTCTAGTTCCCTTTGAAGTAATCTCCTCCAGCTGCAATGTACTTGTTGTACTATTCCAATAACTTCTGGAAAGCCTCATGGAAGTCCTCTTGTGTGAGCGTGTCAATGACCCTCATCAGTTCCTTTCATCTCCTCAATTGTCTCATAACGACAGCCTTCAAGGTTTTCCTTGAGCTTAGGAAATAACCAAAAGTCACAGAGAACAAGGTCTGGACTATAGGGAGGGTGAGGAACTATCTTGATGCTCATCTTGGTCAAATAATCTGTGATCTTCTCTGAGCATGCTTGGGACAAACTTTGTGCAAATCTTTCACATCGTCAGTTCCTAGCGAATAATTGTGTGTATAGTCCCACTCTTATATCAAACTGTACTTATGGTCTCTATAGACATACGGCGGTCCTTATCCATAAAATTCTTTATCTGGCCAATTAACTCTAGTGTTTTGACTGCCTTACTCCTCCCATACTTCATCATTCATCACAGACTCCTTGCCTTCCTTGAATCTCTTATGTCACTCAAAAACTGATGCTAGATTTATGCAAGATGGTCCAAAAGCCGTCTGAAGCGTTCCATACGTTTCTGTGGCATTTTTTCCAAGTTTAAAACAGAATTTTATTGCATATCGTTCTTCTAAAGTGTCCTCTTGTCCAGAATGCATTTTTGAAATTCGCCAGCTGTGACATTCAGGCTTTAGTAGAGTGTATTCCAATTCTTGCTGTAGCTGTTCATTTGAACCTGAAATAATAATTGGTCAGTCATCTCATAATATGTATAGAATAGCATACTGAATTTTCAAGAATGCATGTACAAAAAAAAAAAAAAAACGTTTGGAAACTTCCTGATAAACTTCTTGTATAATCAATGCAATAATATTCTCACCTTGGATTTATTCTTACAACATTGCAATTGATGTAACCTCTGGTTTTCTTCAAGTGTGTTTAGTTTAAATAGTACAATCACGTTTGACACAGTGGTTCCCGTCAGATCACCAAATTTAAGCAACGATGAGCTTGGCCAATACCAGATGGGTGACCATTTAGAACTTGCAGGTGCTGTATGTGCTCTCCGCTTATCTCGGCATTGTTTCCAGTCATCTTAAACTTCTCTTTGCCACTGAACTCAAGCAGTTCCGATTCAGGAGAGGTGTGGTTGGGGATTGCGCAACCCTCGCCACACAATTACACACGCAGCTGACTCTACTCAGGGTATCCCTTTTCTTTCGAGACTGAACGGAGGCATCAGTCTAGTTAAACTTTGGATTCTGCGCGGAACTTTGAACAGAATGCTTTATTTAATTCACATATATTTTTCTCTCATTCTGTCAGCCTTAATCAGGTAGAAGTCTTAACTAGCTTGTAATTGTAGTCTTAGTATCGCCCGTATTGAGGATTGAACCTTCAGCATCTTGAGACTGTCACTCAGAACTAGTTATTAATTAGCACTTTTATCCAAACTTATCTGGTTATATTGAGCTTTCTGTGCACAATAATCTCATAATCTTGCTTTGTCTTTTTTATTTTTAATCTCTTTATGATGACCTTCAGCAGTGGATTTTGCTTCTCACAATATCGTGCATGCTAGTGATATCCGTGGAAATTTCACAGCTGTATTCCAAGTACTTTTTTTTTTTCTCAATGGAAATCTCTTCAAACAAAGCGTGAAACCACTTAATGTAAGCTAATAAAAACGAAAGATGATTATCGCAAAAACAGGAGATGCTTACTAAGCCCTAGTCTTAGAAAGATCAAGACTATAAATAGGAGCAAAAGAATCAGCAGGAAGAGAGTTCTATGAGCCTGCAGTTCTTGGAAAGAACCTACTGAAATAGGAAGCCGTTTTGCAATGAGATATCAAAACAGTAAATTGATGGAACAAAGGAAGCAGAGACTATATCAGACAATTCTGAAGAACACATGCCATAATAATCTTTATAGAAAAGACTGAGATGAGCAACATCATATGAAAGGTTGCAGAGAAGAAGAAAGGATGGGGCCAATAAAACTACAGTTACAATTATAAATCTTAGCAACTTCAAATGAAAATTTATTTGTGCGGATATTTTTCGAAGATCTAGTCCAGCAGATTGTATTCATACTACTAGCCATTCTTTTGATTGATGAGCAAATTACTAAGTGCTTAACTTTGTCTATTTACATAAAAAGAAAAAAATAGTACATTAAAACATATCACTGTCTGGACCATAAGATATTATGTGGCAGAAAGAAAGGCAAGCACTTTCAATGTGGCCATTTACACCCCCCCCCCTGGTCTGTTGCAGTGATGATTGATCCAAGGTATGTAAAGTAGTCATGAGTATTTGCACCAAGGATTATTGGCTTCCTTCCAAAAGAAAGAAATCCTGTTTTCAGACTTTTGCCGTGTTCACTCTCATACCGAGTTGGGAGGCAAAATATTATGTTTCTTCAATTTCATCCTGATATATTTGTACTTGGATTCTTGAAAATTTAAGTCTCACGTGTGAGGGGAGCTTCTACATTTCTGTATGCCTTTTGCTGTCTTTTTTCTTTGAATCAATTACAACATATTTTCATAATGGCATAGACATTCAGAAAATTTTAACAAACTTTAGTAAAAAAACACACACACACGCACACACACACAAAAGGGAAATATAGAGTCCTCCAAAAGTAAAATTATATAATTTTATTTCAGAATAATAAATATAACATGGAAGAAATATACAACTGAAGCATAGAAACTAACAATGGGTACACGTGAGTTTCTTTTTAGCAACATAAAACATGTTTATTAAAGCTCTGTGTGCTCTTTATGAAATTTGATGCACTTGGCTAATGTTTCAGGTACTGAGCGGTATACTTTGGTATGCAGCTCTAATGGCAGCTAGAATTTTTGCATTAAGTTCAACAATGCTACAAGGATTTGCTAAGTAGACTTTGCCTTTGAGAACGTTCCACATGATAAAGTCGGAGATCAAATCTGGCAAACAAACAAGATAACTATTGACGCAGTCTATGCCTACCAATCCATCGTCCAGCCAGTTTCTGACAAGTCCAGCATAATGGGCTGGTGCCCCATCCTGCTGAAAGTAAAGACTGTTTGCACTTGTTGTTGTTATCTTGTTGTAGCATATGTAGTTTCTTATGGTGGATCCTGTATGTTATGAAGGTTATTTGATATTTAGAGAATTAAAATCTGTTCACAAAGTGTAACCATTTTTATCCGCTGTCAGTTTTGTACAGAAATGGCTTAAAATTGCGTACGGATATCATTTTACTATTTGCAAATTTTCTATGCCCAGCCCCATAGATAATTCAACGTTTGATTTATTGCTTTTGAGTGTAAAGTTATTTTTGAAATAGAAAAATGTAGTTCCAAGCAAAAAAAAAAAAATGTCAGTATAAATCCGAGTAGAGAAGCTTTTCCAGGCAAAGATTTAATTCACTTACAATCAACAAAAACATAGTAGTTTTTTCTTTTGACACTGAAAACATAATGCTGAAGAATTAAACGGTCGTTTTATAAGGCTGTTCTGCGTATTTGATTAGCTCGTTTTCACAACACATAGTTATAAATAGAATCGCCCAAATTTATCGCTGCATAACCTTGCAACAGACCAAAAGTATTGCAACAATTGTTGTAGCACATATATATCTCCCTTATGTTGGACCCTATATCATATTGAGGTAAAATGTGTTTTTGATAGTTTATATGCAAATCTAATTAATATATAATCTGAGCACAATTAGGAGGGGTCAAATCTAACAAATGTTACTTGTCGGCTCCTGTACTTATAAAACCATTTTTTGTTTTGTAAATAGATAAGAATTTGGGGGTTAGTAGATATAGAACTCTGGCCTACAAAAAGGCATGAGCAGCCCTATTAGCATTCATTTTCGGTCAATATTACCCCTGACCTTCTTCAGGTGTATCTTGTCACATCGAACGAACCACTTTATTAAATTCACGAGGATAGCATGCTCTTGTTCAGTCAGCCATGACTGGGTAGAAGTCCTAAGTTACTTGTAATTATATTCTTATATCGTCCACACTGAAGATTGAATCTTCAACCCCCAAAAGAGTGGCATAGTGGATAAAGTACTTGGTAAGATTCAGTTGTAAGTTATGTTCTTTTGGAGTTTGAACGTTCAATCCATCAGTGCAAGTGACATTCCAAAAATATAATTGCGAAATTACTTAGGACTTCTATCCAGTCATAGCTGATGGAACAAAAGCATGCTACCCCCGTGGGTTAGGAGAAGGCCAGGGAAAACATGGGAGGAAATAATAAGGATGGACTTGAGATAGAGGGATAAAGACCTGGGTAGAGATAAATAGGTTTATAAGTCAATTTTTAAAAGCTGCCCAACACATGCTGGCATGGAAAATGGATGTTAAACCTTACATGATGATTATAAATGTTATTAAATAAATAAATTGTATGGATATATTACTTTGAACCAAACAAAAGATGGTATTTTAAGATCGGAAAATTTCTTGCTACTTGTTATTCTGCTATTGATTTAAATGAAGAAAAGCATCGAGTGCCGAGGAGAAGCGTAATTTAATTCCCAAAGGAGTAGTGTTTCAGCATTCAACACTTCACTTGATCCAATTTCAAAACAAAATCGATAAACCTTCTTTTGATTTCAACTCTTGAAAATTAAGATGCAGTATGCGAAGAGAATGTATAGATTAGATGTCATTCTACGCAATAATGTACATGCCATTTGGAAGATGAATGTTTTTCTTTCTTTTTTTTTTGTCTTTATTATTCACGGATTAGTTTTGCTAACCGAATTAGTTAATAAATTTTTAGGATCTTAAAAAAAAAAAAAAATTGCACTGCTTGGTGGCATCTTCTAAATCTCGGCCACAAAGTACCCATGTAAAACGAACCTTTCCCACCTCATATTTCCAATACTTGTCTTCAGCTCTCTGCTTCTCAATCCTTAATACCCGCAAGATAAATTGATTTATTCCAACAATCACCACCGCCACCACCAGTTTATTTGTCCCATGTTTCCAGACTGTACCAACATGCAGAAATTTAAATTGTAATGTGAGCAAATATCTTGCCCAACTCTTCACCCAGTTTCTCCCCTCATCCTTATTAATTTGGTCCTATTCATAATACCCCCTGCCACTTCAATAGCAACATGCCTTGTTTGGATGAATATGTTTAAAAAAATTATTATTTAAACTAAGAATCTTGAATACATGACCATTGTTGACAATTCGTAGCAATAATAATAGTAATAATATCAATAATAATAATAATAATAATAATAATAATAAATAATAATATCAATAATAATAAGGTTAATAGACATCTTCCGTCTTACATAATAATCTTTTATTCTTTTTAGCTCCTTGCATCAAGTAGCTTCATGCCTTGTCTGGAGTTACCTTTTTGAAACAGGGATGCGAGTTCTTCACTTTTTAATGAAATTCTTTTGTTCTAATTTGGAAAAAAAGGAATTCTGTGTGTGTGTGTTTTTTTTGATAAGAAAAGGTTACATCACTAAAGCTTCACATCTCTACTTTTCTCCATTTTGCTAGATTTTATCTCTTTCTTTTTCATTCTCACTTTTGTTTCATCTTTCTTTCTCTTTCCCTGTTTTTTTTTTTTCTTTCTCTGTTCCCATCACATTTTGTTTTGTTTTTCTTTACTCCGTTTTCTCATCTCTCTCTGAATTTTGCAACATTTCTAAATCAGGGTAGGTAGAAGAATTTTGTTTCATCAATGAATATCTTCCTATATCCTTTAAAACATATTAATTGATAATTTTGGGATAAAAAAAAGTTATTGTAGATTACCCACCCCCTTTTTTTGCCATTGGCCACTTACACCCCTGATCCAAAAAATCCAATTAATAATGAAATCTTTCAGTGTAGACTTGTAGCACTCTTTCTGCTGGTTGTTTTTTGCCTACCAATAGCCTTGGTTCTTTTTTTAGGTATTTTGCAATTCTCAAGAGTAGCTTCCCCTTATACAATTACATTACTTATGGTTATAAAATTATTTCAAAATAGTGAGTATAAATGTGTTCCGGTTTCAAATCCTGAGTTAATACAGTAACAGGTTATTTCAATATTGTTGAAAGGTTACCAGTATTGAGTTAAATAATGTCTTTTCATTCTAGCAGTTCGAGGGAAATAAGTATTTAATTAGAGAAGGTTTTCTGACATCTAGGGATCTCTACAATGTATGAGTAAGATTTTGCTGTTTGTCAGGTTAATTGGGGTATTTGTCAAAGAGGTACAAGTGCTTTAAGTTCGTCGGATGGTGCCAAACGTACTGCTCTGTTTTCCTTTGGAACACACTAACAAGGTTGAGAGGGAGGTCTTAAGCACTGGGCACATTAGGACCTCCATACACTTTGCACAGGCTCGTGCCCTGGAGAGGTTACTTTATTGCCGCTGCTTCAGTGACAGAAACAACACAGGAGAAAGCAGTTACGAATTTTAAGTCTTGAGCATATTGGCGTAAGCTTGGATGCTATAGGTTGTCTCCAACATTGGAAGGGATCATTGAAATCCCAACTAGTCAGCCATCCCCTGCCTTAAGCCAGGCAGCCCTCGGCCAATTAGATGCTGACTTGATATGGTCTGTTTGCTTCATTAGGTGACTGGAGCGAGGACAAAATCTGAAAAGCAGATCAGAAACTGTGCACCTGCCAAAACTAAATCTTCAAAATTTTTAAAGCCACCAGCGCTAAAACTGGCAACTTGGAACATTAGGACTACATGTCCTAGATTCTCAAATAATCTCCAGCAAATTGATGATGCAAGAAAGACAGTCATCATCAACCGTGAATTAAAGAGGCTCAACATTGACATTGTAGCACTGTAGGAGTCAAGACTTGCAGACAGTAGCAGCGTCAGAGAACAGGATTACACTTTTCTCTGACAAGGCAAAGAACCAGAGGAGTCATGCTTACATGGTGTTGGACTGGCAGTGAAGAACAGTCTGCTGTTCAGTTGAACTTCCATCCAAAGGCATGGCAAGAATCCTCCCCATGCTTCTCTCAAGCAAATCAGACCCAATGAACATTCCGAGTATTTACGCTTCCACTTTTAGCTCTAGTGCTGAGCTAAAGGACGAGTTCTATGAAGAGCTAGAGAGCACCATAAAGACAGTTCCTGCTTCAGATAAACTATACCTCCTCAGTGATTTCAATGTCCATCTCTGAGCAGACCATGACTCCTGGCCTTGTTGCATTGGTCATTTTGGCATCAGCAAGATGAACGAAAATGGACAGAGATTCTTCGGGCTGTGTACATTCAATGACTTGTGCATCACTAACACATTCTTCCAAACAAAGCCATATCATAGTGTGCCCTGGAGACAACCCCGATCCTGCCATTGGCACCAGCTGGCTCTCGTCATCACCAGAAGAGACTCTCTGAATTGTGTCTGGAATACTCTCAGTTACCACAGTGCAGACTGCAATACTGACCACACGCTAGTTGCAGCTAAAGTCTGTATCAAACCTAAGAGAATCCACAATGCCAAGTAAAAAGGACGGCCTCCGCATAAATATAGATTTCACCTCTTTTCCCAACACGTACGCATGCTTCGCAGACTCACTCCAGGAAGCTTTAGAAGGTGGAAGAGAGATGGTGGCACATTCGTAACGCCATCTACAACTCTGCTATGGACACCTTTGGCCAGCAGGAGAAGAAGAATCCAGTCTGGTTTGAGACGTGGATCACTGAACGAGTAGCCAGTTATCTCAGCTAAATGCGTTGTGCTGCTTGAGTATAAGAGAGACCCTTCCGAGAAGACACTTGCTGCACTCAGGAAGGACAAATGTGATGCCCAGAAGATTGCTAGACGCTGCACCAATGAATGCTGGTTGAATATATGTAGCCTATTACTTAGGTTGTCTTGCGCAAATGATATTTTGCACTAGACAACCATAAAAGAATTCCATAATTCAAGGTTGAGTTTGTTGGTTTATGCAACTTTCCTGGGCAATGCTGGGACACGGGTTTGCTAGTTCCTCATAAAACTTTTAAGCTACCAAATATTTTAGACTTTATTTTTGACCAATTAGCTCTGATATGATTACACAATCTCAATTTACTTGCTTCATTATTAGAGTGGAGTTAAATCGAAGGTCAGTTTTTAATGGGGGAAACATTTAGCTCTTCAAAGAAGAGGCACACTGGATTGGAATAAAGATGAAAATTGCTTCAGTTTAGAAGGATTTCTCTTTCGCTGAACAAGGGCAAAACAGATAAAAGTGTAGTATCAGATCAGCGATCATACTTTTCATTATTGATTTGTAAAAAAAAAAAATCATTTTGAAAAATTAGGTACAAGGTCATCAAAAGTGTGAGGAAAATGGAAGTTGTTGGTCATCTTTTGTTTACTTCTTTGCTTTGTTTAACACATTCAAAGACTGATATTTTGATGCCACAGATTTCATAAACGTGTAAATTGATTGTCCGATTGGCAAAGAAATATCACGATTGAGTTCGTTTAAGGCATATCACATTACAAATCTCAAGTGAAAAATGGATAAAAACAAGTATTATGTTGCGACCTGCTGCTATCACTCACTCCTTGAAATATGACTCGACTAACAAAAATTGTGAGTCTACCCACACAGATATATCCGCACGTCACACACTGCATCACTAGAGATTTGGCTTTGACACGATTCTTTGTATTTGTTTTTCTTTGATTTTCTTCTTTCTCATTCATTTCTAGTTCCACATTCTTGTCAAAGTCGGCGTCTCTCCCTGCCTCCACAGTCTCTTGTTCATTTCATTTTTAGTTCTGCCCCATCTACAGGGTAATCCGAAAGTAACTCCCTGTTCTAAAATAACTATAATATATTTTTTAAGTATAATTTCTCCAATTAATGAATATGAGAAGAAAGTATATTACATGGGCTTTTATTTAAAATTCAATATGAGCACCAGCATTCATCGCCAGCTTTTCAAGTCGACCATGAACCGCATCAACTGATTTCACTGGAAACTCTTGTGGGATGGAACTAATAACTTCATGTATTCTCCCTTCTAGATTAAAAACCAAATTCATATAACAGATCTGAAAAGAAAACAAAAGCATAGATTTAATCACCACATATTAAGTAACATACACACAAAATTTGAAAGCATATTACAGCATTTGAATAAATTATAGTTATTTTAGAATAAGGAGCTACTTTCGGATCACCCTGTAGTTTACTTTCTTTCTATTTTCTCGATATCTTCATTTTTTTTCACATTTTCAACTCCTTTACACAAGTTTACCGTCCACGGAGTACATTCGTCTCAACTATAATTACCCCTGATACTAATACTGTAATTTGCACGCATATAACACGCATGTTTGAGCAAATGACAACGTCTTAGGGCAAATGTGTTAATGATACACTACACGCGCACAAAATGAATTTATTAACATTATTATATGTTTACTACCTCAGACAAACCCGACAAGCAGCAAAATCCCACCCCTACACCATAGAGATCCCTAGATGTAAGAAAGCCTTCTACTCCAATAGTTTTTCCCCAAAAACTGCTAGACTTTGGAACTCCCTTCCGGGATTCTGCTTCCCCAACTGTACTGACATGCAGAAGTTCAAGTGTAATGTGAAAAGACATCTTGCTGCTCAACTCCTTACACAGTATCCCTGCAACTTATGTCCCTGATAGGAGCCTCCTAAAAATGTTGCACTTCTTGGAGCTAGGATCAAAGTATAGTATCCACTGATTTATTTATAATACTTATTTAAATAAGATGCTAGTTAGAAAAGGTAACAAATTTTATACTGTCTTTTATGTTCCACTCGTTAGGGAAATCTGAAGATAAATTGGTGATGGCCCATTTGCAGTGAGGCATAAAACCTAAATTTGTCTGGTACTGAGAGTTAATATAAGAAATAATATCTCCTTGTTGGCGATATTACTTCTTGTAATGTTACCCAATACATTGTAGCTTCAGTCGCAAAATAGACAAAAAATACCTGCCTTCGTTCAGTCTTGAAAGACAAAGGATACCCCCAGAAGGGAAGCTGCGTGTGTAATTGTGAGGCAAGGGTCGCGCAATCCCTTATCACACTTCTCCTGAATCGACACTTTGGGTCCAGTGGCAAGGAAAGTCCAAGACAACTGGAAACAATGCCGAGAGAAGTGAAGAGCACATACAGTACCTGGGAGTCCCAAATGGTCACCCATTTAGTATTGATCAGGTTCAACGTTGCTTAATTTCGGTGATCCAGTGGGAACCGGTGTACCAACATGTTAATGTCGTATATGACAAAGAATAGAAAAAAACTTCAACTTGCTTTTTTTCTGTTGTATAACGACGTTTATTTTATCATTCTCCCGCCATGCGTGACTTCTCGTTATAGCTGCGGCATCTCTCACGTGATCCCAAATTTCATTCACGTCTCTAATGTGACCATTTTCTCGAACATACTTTCACTGTTTTATAGTCTTCTTTTGCCTTACAATGATGTCATTTTGCTCATGGCTTGGTATTTGCATATAGCCGTCTACGCTATGTTACATTCTGTGGAAAGCTAGAAACCTTTATTCAGTGGGATCTGAAAAAACTGACTTACATAATTATCTCCTGCTGTGTGAATCATTAATCAATCTAGCAATAGTCCACAACCTTGTAAATGCTAAACTTCTTTCTGACCGGAAGTATGGATATTTGCGGTAGAACAGGCTTACCTAATTGTCATCTCTTAATGCATATACTATATGTGACCTTATGTGGCCCCACTGACAGGCCGCCGACTCCAAACATTGTGTGTGTTGTAGATTTTTTTTGCCCATCTTCTAATTCTTGCCGTGTCGTCTTGTTCACACTGATGATCGTCGATAGGAACACACGGGTTCACAAGTATACAGATAAAACAAAACAAACACAGGAAAAACACAGACGCCGATGCTTCACATATGTCGTTCTGTCAAGCCATGCCAGTCACTTGTCTTCAGTTCATCTCCCTCGAAGACCTCTGAGCGATCAACGGCCCTCGGCTGCATCCAAAATCCAACTGCCCATCCCGGAGTTGAGGCCTCAACTAACTAAGCATCAAGTGTCATTCATATTGTTGTTCGATCCTTAGTCCATTGTTTAGTACTTTTTGTCATCCGTCACACCCTAATTTAAACCCTACCCTTATTTTTGTGTTAAGAACAAATTCCTATCCATTGTCTATTGATAAGCTCTTTTATTACTCCTACTTACCTTTTTCTTTTGTTACTCCTACTTCCTTTTCTTTTGTTATGTATCCTTTATTCTTTTCCTACCTCTCCAGCACTCAACGACCTCAGTTGAACATAGTGTCACAATATGCTGGATACGACAGGTGAAGCTAGGGCGATAGTACTTAATATATCCAAAGTCTTTGACAAGGTCTGACATGAAGGTTTTATCATAAAACTTAATTTGTACAGTATCATTGGATGAATATATATGATAAATCCTTCTTAGGCAAAAGAAAAATTCCGGTACTCCTCGATGACTGTACATTTAAACAGCATGACATCGATGTACTGCAGGGGTTGATCTTTGGATTCTTATTATTCCTGATTTTCATAAATAACCTGTCTGGTGCAATTGTGTCCGAAATGAATACATTTACTGATGATGCCACACCCTGACTGAATCCTTAGAAAATGAGCTCCAGTCTGTAGTGCAATGGGACCAAAAATGGACGCTCATATTTAATGCACTAAGACAAGTTTAAACATAGGTTTAAATATTATATATTGTTTGTATATATGTTTAAATATAAGTGTATACATCTTATTACAATTAAATAGCTGTTTGTCCATATAACTAAGGCCCTACCATTTTATTTCCGATTCTAGCCCAGGTTTTAGGCAATTGTTAGGATCATCCTAGGAAAGTCCATACCCCTTTATAAGACGTCTGTACCCCTCCTCCCAAATAAATGGATCAAAACAACTTTTCTTTCAATCAAAATAGCATATTATCACTGCAAAAGACAACAAAAAAAAATTAGCTGCAGTAGGCAGGCTAAAACCTGAAATGCGAAGGAGAAAAAGAAAGGAAAAAAAAAAGCTAACAAACTAGCTGTCATAGCTATGATGACTTATGAGGTCATAACGCTGCAAAATAACATTTTTTAAACATACGTTCAGTTTGCTAGGCATGCGTGCCTTGCAAAAATCTCGATGCAAAAAGTGACCCCTCTTTGCAAGAAATGGTCCAGTTGACCACCACAAATTTTTTTTTTTTCTAATTATAGATATTATGCATCCAGGGGATCGGTCTTTCAGATGGTACCGGTTTCAACCCGATCCGATGCGGCTGACAAAAGTTTTAGCGAGACATATGAACACGAGAAAACACACACACACACACACACACACACACACACACACACACACACACACACACACACACACACACACACACACACACACACACACACACACACACACACACACACACACACACACACACACACACACACACACACACACACACACACACACACACACACACACACACACACACACACACACACACACACACACACACACACACACACACACACACACACACACACACACACACACACACACACACACACACACACACACACACACACACACACACACACACACACCGAGATTTATATTATCAAAGAAGATGATACACCTCATCAAAGCATTCCCTGAAATTCAATGCAACTGATATATATATATGTGTTTGTGTGTGTGATGGCTGCTCTTTCTGAGTAGCATTTCTTATGTCTCTCCTTGAGTGACGATGTAATCAATGAGTTGTTTATTTTTTTTTGTGACTTTTGTTTTACTTTCTTGCTGTGTATTTTTGTTGAGGGAGAACTATGATATCTGAACAGTCCATAGATGAATACATATATATATATATATATATACACACTCCTATAAATTCGTTTTTCTTTTGTTTGTATTGATATTCATATTAAAAATCCTCTTTTCTATTCATTTGAAAAGAAAATACAATTTTCTTATATATGGATTGTATTTTCTTTTCAAATGAATAGAAAAAAGGATTTTTAATATGAATATCAATACACACAAAAGAAAAATGGATTGTGGAATTGCATTCACTAGCAAAAGATCTAGCTAATTTGCATATTCTTTTAAACATTCATTTTAATTAATTCCCTATTAGTTTCTTCGGTTTTCTAATGGGATAATCATCTTTAGTTAACTATTACGTGTAATTATATTCATGCAGACATTCTACATGATTTATACTTGCATAATATTTGTGAAAAAAGTTTATAGTAAACACAAAATTATTTCCATATATATTTATGTATACGTATATATTTTTGTTTAATTAATTTTGCTTACCAAACTTCTAGAGTTTTTGGTCTACAGACATGAAACTTCATATATAAGGTATCTGAATCCATGCAAAACTTTATATTTGGTTTTAGCCCGGAAATATCGGTGCAAAAGTGTGAAAATTAAAAAAAAATGAAATTTGCCAGGTGAAGGTCGAACGCCGGCATTACGAATGCATAACATAGTAGCTATTGGTTTATGTTTTAATTTTTAACCTTGCAGTAAACATGTGTCCATAGGCCAGTCATTGATGGCAGAGGCAAAATAAATCGTGAGCTGAACGTTTTGGTTTCGATTTTTGGTGGTGGCGCATGAGTCTTTTTTTTTTTTTTTTTAAGCTTTTTCAATCATTACTATGTATTGCATCTAATCTATCTATACCTATAAAAGTGAAAATGTCTGTCTGTCTGTGTAGATTTCCCTACCAAATAACTCTGTCAATTTTCGGTCTACAGACTCCAAATTTTAGATACGGAATATTGAGATTTGGGAAAATCGGGTTTTGGCCAGAAATTTTGCTAAGGGGTCAAAGTTCAACAATTTGACCTTTGAGAACTCTATCAAACTCCTCCACCAATTTTAGGTCTAAACACTTGAAATTTTAGATATACATTCCTTGGGCATGGATCTAACTTTATAATTTAATTTGAGCCCAGAACAATAAATGTAAAGGGGTCATAATTGGGGTCAAAGTTTTTAAAAATTGATCTGTGCGGTCTCTACCAAATTACTCAGACAATTTTTGGTCTAAACATTTGAAATTTTACATAAAGTGTATTCAGACATAGGGCAAGCTTTTTAATTGTTTTTTCTTTTTTTATTGCTGAAAATTTGGCTTCCAAGGGGTCAATGTCCAAAAGATTTTACCTTTGCAATCTCTAGCAAACTATTAAGCCAATTTTGGGTCTAAACATTTTAAATTTTGCATAAAGGGTATGCATCAAATGAAGCTCACAAAAGTGTATTGATTATGTAGAAAAATAAGTGCTGGAACACAAAAAGTTACTCGTTTTAATGGTAACTCATGTCTCGGTAGCTCTTCAACATTTTAGTTTTTGAGTTAAAAAATAGAGGAGGGACTCTTACTTTTTGAATGACCATATATATATATATATATATATATATATATATATATATATATATATATATATAAAGAACAAACAGTTAATAAAACATGTTAAAAAACACTTTGAAAAAGAATTAAAAACATATTTAATCTGAAAAGGAAACACTTGATAAATTGATAGTCCTTAATCTGCGGAGTTTCGAAGAAATACTTTCCTTCTCATCAGAGGGTAGGAATTAGCAAAATGCGGGATCGGATTTTGCATACAAAAGTATTTGATGAAACAACAAGTAAGTCAAAGATCTTACTTGATTACAAAAAGTGAAGCAGAGGGAATATGGTGAAGAAAAAGGTGATTACACGTGAATGGATAGTCTGGTTAGCGGTAAATAATCCAATGACGGTAAAATCCAAAAATAGAATTCCAAGAAAGTTAATTGAATTTCCATTTGCACAAGTAAAATTTATATACATACATATATATATATATATATATATATATATATTCAGACAAGTATTGTTAAATAGCACAGTGTTTTTGCTTGATCTTTTTTGTAATTTTTCCATTTTTCGAATGATCATTCTCATGTCTTGGTCGAATTTTTGTAGGAAATTTCGTTCATCTGTTGCTTTTTTTTTTTTTTTTTTTTTTTTTTGCAAGTACTTTCAACTGATTTTTTTCAGGCAGTTTTTGATTAGTGTTTGATGAACATCGTAAAAATTCATTAGTTGTTCCCTTCTGGAAAATATTAACCTGAAATTATATATATTTTTTTTTCTTCCGTCGTCTTCAGGCAGTTTTTGATTAGTGTTTCATTTAAAATCTGGATGCTTTTATATGTTTCAGTTCAAATTACATTTAAATTACTTGAAATAGTGAAGTGTCTCATGTGTATAAAAAAAAAAAAAAAAATGTTTTTACATGTTAAGAACGTGACTAAAATAAATGTACAATGGTTTAAAAGTGTGATTCATTTTGCATGAAGTCGACTGAAAAAAATCAGTTGAAAGTACTTGCAAAAAAAAAAAAAAAAAAAAAAGCAACAGATGGACGAAAGCGACTACGGAACTTTCCTACACAAATTCGACCGAGACATAAGAATGACCATTCGAAAAATGGAAAAAATACAAAAAAAGATTATTAAGCAAAAACACTTCATGCTTTTTAACAATATCTGCTTGAATGAAAACCTGCTGCCTAAATACACAATATATATATATATATATATATATATATATACGCACACGCACACATATTGGAAAACCTACAATCGATAGTGTAGTATTTATTACCAAGTATTCTAAATAACAATGCAGACAAAATAAAAACAAGTTTGAACATGTGCAACGTATTAGAATAACTCATTTCTTTGATAACCGACTGTTTGTTGGTGAATTGATTGAGTTGTGTCTATTCATTGGTTGCCAAAGTGATATCGTCATCTATCTAGATCAGTGGTTCTCAGCCTTTTTTTTTTTTTTTTTTTTACTCATGAACCCTTTTTCCCTTTTTTTTTTTTTTTATCTTGATTGACCCCTTCATACATAACTATTGGTCATAAGACATTCTTCTATTTTTCACTAATATAAATGTTGAGGTTTTAATAATCAAAGAAATATTATATAATTAAGCTTTATTTTTAAATGAAAACTAATTTAATGCAAATCTACAACAACTATAATAATTATGATAATAATAATAAGTAATAATAATAATAATAATAATTCTGTGGACCCCCAGAAATATTCCATGGACCCCTAGGGTCCATGTGGACCCCGGTTGAGAACCTCTGATCTAGATGAATAAATGCGGAAGTCTTTTTTTTGCTTTTCACGTCTATATTAACCATATTAACCATAAAAAAAATAGCTTACTACTATTCAAATCAATAATACCAAATAGTTATGTATAGCATAATCATGTTAACACCTCTTTTCCTGTTAGATCACTGAAGTTAAGCATATTGTCTCGTCAATACTAAAATGGGGGACCATTCGAGGTGCTGTATGCACTTTCTGAGTATCTGTGCGTTGTTTTCAGTGATCTTGCACTTCTCCTTGCTGTTGGAATCAGGCAGTACCAACTTGGAAAAGGTTTGGTTAGAGATTGTGCAATCCTTGCTTTTCAATTACATGTACAGCCACACTTACAGGGGTTATCCATTGTCTTTCAAAAATGAATACAGCCTATGATTGATAACGCAGGTTTTCACAATCTATATATCTAAAAAATGAACGTGTGTGTGTGTGTGTGTGTGTGTGTGTACATTTCCCTACACAATAACTTTGTCAATTTTTAGTCTACAGACTCGAAAGTTGATATACAGGATACTGAGATTTGTGAAAATCTTTGTGATCGGTTTTCGGCCAGAAATTTGGCTGTTAAGGGGTCAAAGTCCAACGATTTGACCTTTGAGAACTCTACTAAACTCCTCCGACAATTTTGGGTCTAAACACTTGAAATTTTCTATTTAGGTTCCTTGGACATGATCTAACTTAATAACTTGATTTGAGCCCTAAACAAATTTTGAGGGGTCATAATAGGGGTCAAAGTTAAAAAAAATTGACTTTTTTTTTTTTTTTTTTTTTTTTTTGCTCAACATACACCTCCAAACACCCGGGCAACGCCGGGCTGAAAAATGCTAGTATTGTATATATTTGTTTGCCTAATTTGCATGACATTTTTTTAAACAGTTTATAATTAATTGTTTGGTGCCATTTATTTGTAATTCTGTTATCCTATTTTCCTGTTTACATGCAATCGCTTTGTTGGTATTAAAAGTAATTGAAGTGATTTAATAAAACCAAAACGTAAATTGTCCAAACCCTTAAAATATTTGGTTCATTTATTTTTCAAGGGAGTTAATACAAATGAAAATCATTTTTTTATTTTTTTTTTAATTAAAATAGATTTATATTAAAGATATGTAACGTAAGCAAAATGTAAGAATGATACTAGATTAATAGTTCTTACTTCTGTACTATTAACTCATTTAGTGCTTGCTTCACAACGCTAAAAACGTAAACAAAAAGTAGATAACTTACTCGTTTCACTGCTTAGTAAAGTGAAAATTTAATACAAAAAGTAACGGTTCAAGACCGCATATATACTGCTAATAATATAATTATATTGATATATGGAGAGAGAGAGAAAGAGAGAGATTTAGGACAGGCTATCACAATGCAAGGAATGGAATGATAGCATTCTAACATTTCCCTCAATACATAACACACAATGCTTCTAGCAAACTACATTTCATTATATATGAAAGCATTTAATAAGAATAAATGTTTAAATTCAACTGTATCTCTCGTGATTGATGGTAGCCGAATGGTTCGGGTTCTTGCTAATGAAGCCAGACATGACTTCTGTTGCCGGGGGTTCGAATTTCTCGATTGGCGTTAATCATGATACCCTGCACTGATGATTCCCAAAATGATGAAACACTAGCGTCTTTAGGTATTTAATAATTATTATAGTAAAATAATATATATATATATATATATATATATATATATATATATATATATATATATATATAGACAAAGTTAGATTTTTGTATATGTTTATAGATTTCTATTTCTGGGATTTACACTTAAACTAATTAGATTAATAAGGAATGTGAAAAATTTGAACTGTGAATTCACTCCAGATATGTTCAAATGTCTCAGGTTTGTACAAGGTTTGAGTGACACTGTCTACTATCAAAACTGGAACAGGTTTTGTATTACTGTTGTGCATAAAAAAAGAGTAATATCACAATGATACACGAAAATATGATAGATCTTTATTTTCGGGGATTGTGAAGGATTGTTGGGAGTTTGGATGAAGATGCACATACAGGAATTTGGCAGTTGATTCTTCTTTCAGCCCTAATTGCTGACCGACTGCCAATATCAATTTCAGGTTATTATATTACAATTTGTTACCCCTTCTCCCTCGCCTCAAACACCCCATGGGACGACATTATCACTGAGCGTTTTATTCAGTGACATTTGTTTCAATGAATTGAGAATCCCACCTATTTGTTTTTTTGTTCTCTCGATTGCACCCGCACGTATTTCTTGTCAAATAACTTTTCATGCAGCCAGCATTTATCTTATCTTTTGACAAACGGTCATTTTTATGTTGCTTCTTCCCATTCAGATTGTCCATGATTTCAGGTGCATTATGTTTATTCACGTGACGTTTTGGTACATCCGACCTGTCAGCATATAAAACTAACAGTAAACCGAATATCATGTTCGGTTTAACGTCCGTTTTACATGCTGGCATGTGTTGGACGGCTTCTATAAACTGAGTTTTAAGCTGACTTATTTTATGGTTAGGTCTTTACTTATTCCTTTTTCTCTAAAATCCATCCGTATCACTTTTTGGTCCCCGACAAAAGGAGGGTGGACCTGTAAATTCACCCTTGTCCGTTCGTCTGTCCGCACTTTTCTCAATAACTACACCTTGGAATTTTTTTAAAATTTGAACAAACATTAAACATGATATGAGTAAAAAAGTAACAATGGATTTTCCGGAAAAAACTCCGGTTGTCTCCCCCCCCTCCCCCCAGGGGTTCTTTTCAGGTTAAAATGGCTAAAATTGACACTTTTGTGCTTATTAAAAAAAATTGATGCCTTGGATTTTTATAAAACTTTCTGAAAAGTTGTAACTAACTAATTTCTATATAAAATAAAATATGCATCAAGTGCGCTTGAAAACCAAATCACAACATAGTAGTAGAAAAATAAATATTTTACTTGTTTGAAGTTTATAACATATTTCGGAGCTATACTCCATCCTCAGCATGTTGTTTTCTTTCTTACCGTGTTGTAAAGTTGGAGAAAGAAAGATCTGTTTGTAAATAACTCTTGGGTGTGCCCCAAAGACTTTTTTAGAGCTAATAAAAACATTCCATTTTTGGGACTATTTTACCATATTTGTCCAAAAAATTTTGTGTATGTCTATTTAGCAGTTTTGCATGGCACTGAACTCAAACTTAAAGATGTTAACGCCTTGGGAACTTTTGGTGCTAAATGAGGTGGGGGCAAATGATGAACTTGGTCATTTTTTTTTTGCATGGTGCAGAATTCAAATTTACATATACTAAGGCCTAAAACTGCACCGTTTATTCATTTTCACCAGGATTTGACATCCCCTGGGGACTTTTAGGGCTAAATGGGGGGGGTACAAATGCTGAACTTGGTCATTCTTTTATGCCTTGTTCACTGTGCACTCACAGAAGACTATGCATGCTTCATTTGTTCCCTTCCTTTTCTTTGTCTTCCCTTGTGAACTGATCTTGCAACCTCTATTTATTGTTCTGCATCTATCTATTAATCTTCATCTCACCCATTCTTTCCATGTGGTCATACCATTAAAGTCAGTACAGAATCCTGAAGTACTCCTGTTTTAAAATCATAACTTTATAAAATGTCAAAAATAGAAAATATCATAACCATAGTAACTGATGTTATCTGTTCTCACATCGTAGAAAAGAACAAAGGAGAAAAAGAATTTGAAGTTAACTCTGCAGTAAACATAATTGCTACTCTAAAAAGAAAACTCGTAAATATGCAATTGGCAGACACATGTTAAATTTCAATTAGGCACATAGTTTGACTTGATGGTAATCGATAAATTAACATTAATAAAAATCAGCAGAGGAATCTTAATTACTTAAAGAAAAAATGTCTGAAAGATAAGAAGTAATTTTTTTTAAAGGTGAATTCTGTGCCAATGCATCATTTTTGTATCAAAAAACATTTCTTAGAAGAAAAAAAAAATTAAACTGAAAGCATTTGTCATGGATTGATCCAAAAGAAAATTATTTGAATGGTTTAGATGGAGTCATTGGATTTATGAATATTATTTAATATCATGAAGGCAGATTACAATAGTACAGAAAATTTAATAAAATAAATTGAATCAAGTTTTCTCAACATTTTCTTCTGAGATGGTTAAGAATATGCACAAAGGCAAAACGAGATTCTAATTTCAAAAATAATGATAGCTGTTTTTTTTTTATATTGAAAAGACAATGTTTTGCAAATTGAGAAGAAAATATTGGAGTTTTATGTGAAACAGACTAACAGTACTTGGGCAAGTTCCACAGTGTATGTAAAACAAACAAAACACAAAAAATAACAAAACTTTGGTGTGCCAATTTCTCAAATAGATTAAATGATTCTTTAAAATCTTACAATTATTCATTATTTAATCCTAAAAATATAGTTTCAAAGTTAAGTAGAGAAAAAATATTGACCAAACTCTAGTTAAAGCATTTAATTATGTTTTCTACAAATTATTATAAATTAATATAAATAAATAATAGATGTTCTATTTGGTAATAAGATATGTAAAAGAACACCCAATGAAGACTGAAGCGAGATTCAATGGTTCATGTGACTATAAAAATATTTTGAATTGTTTAAACAACTATAAACATAAATCTACAGACATTCAAAATAAATGTAAAACAAAATTTAAAGTATAAGTACTCCTGGGTAATGCAAGATCAGAGTAGCTAATGTGTGTGTATACTAGACTACCCGTGACCCGTTGGGTCAGTATGTTATATTAGCTAGGGAATTAATGTATGAGCGTGACACTTGTGATGTAAAGAAAATAGTTTTTTTGTGGCATAACAGAAACGTTTCTATGAAAGTATATTAAAATGAAAAAAGAATAGAGAGGTTTCTATGAGTCGGTCTGTTTATAATTGTTTAGTTTGGAAAAAAAAAACTTACAGCCATTGTATTATAAGTGGCTTGCCATACTTATAGGTACATGTGTACTGAACAGATACCATAATACTTAAAGTTAAATTAAAATTTTGATATATCTTTTTTGAATGAAATTGTTAGTTAAAAGTACAGAATAGTTAAAAAACACTCTCCCCATGTTAAGAATGGCTTTTTAAATAGAAAATGAAAATAAAATGTAACATTTTTCATTTATTTTAAACAAACATTCATGACCCATTGGGTCAAATATTTAATTTATATGTTAATAAGGTCAATAAAATTAAGACAATTTACTTGTGATGCAATTTAAAAAAAACATTTTCGGGGTTATTTATGTTGGTAGTGTAGAAGAAAATGTATGAATGTTTTTAAGAAAGGTGTATTAAAAATTGTATATCTAAAATTTCAAGTGTTTAGACCCAAAATTGTCGGAGGAGTTTGGTAGAGTTCTCAAAGGTCAAATCGTTGAACTTTGACCCCTTAATCGCCAAATTTCTGGCCGAAAATCGATCACATCGATTTTCCCAAATCTCAGTACCCTGTATATAAAATTTCGAGTCTGTAGACTAAAAATTGACTGAGTTATAGCGTAGGAAAATGTATACACACACAGACACACAGATACACACACAGATAGACACTTTCACTTTTATAGATATATAGATAGACTAGCATTTCAGCCTGACGTTGCCCGGGTTTTTGGATGTGTCTGTTGAACAAAAAAAAAAAAGCGGTAGTAGGAAGGCTGGCTCGAACCCGTACTACGAAGGAGGAAAAGAACGGGGTAAAAACCTGACGTCTATACTGTTACGACCACCGCCAAATGGGAACCGACATTTTTTAAAATTAAGGCTAGACAATCTAAAGGAGAGGATAACTTTCAAAAATATCGGCGAAAAAAGTGCCCCCCCCCCGTAGAAAAGTGTTTAGTTGAAGGTGAAGATATTAATGTTTTTAGCAAATTTTGCGATATTTGTCTTATGACAGATCGAATTTTTTAACGATACTGATCTTGGTAAAATCTGTCGCCTCTGTCAAAAGTTTTAGCCAGACATGCAAGCATACATACATACATACATTTATATATTGGAAACTAAAAATTTTCGACCCAAACCGATGAAAAAGCTTGCCCTATCTCTGAATACACTTTACGTAAAATTTCAAATGTTTAGACCAGAAATTGTCTGAGTAATTTGGAAGAGACCGCAGAGGTCAATTTTTTAAAACTTTAACCCATTTTTTGCCCCCTTAAAATTCATTGCTTTGGGCTCAAATTTCATTATTAAGTTTGATCCATGTCCAAGTACCCTACATCTAAAATCCCAAGTGTTTAGACCCCAAATTGTCGGAGGAGTTTGGTAGAGTTCTCAAAGGTCAAAACTTTGAACTTTGACCCCTTAACAGCCAAATTTCTGGCCGAAAACCGATTACATCGATTTTCCCAAATCTCAGTACCCTGTATATCAAATTTCGAGTCTGTAGACTAAAAATTGACAGAATTATTGCGTAGGAAAATGTACACACAGATACACAGACAGACACGTTCACTTTGATATACTAGCATGGGTGCCCGGTGTTGCCCGGGTATTTGGAGGTGTATGCTGAGCAAAAAAAAAAGAGGTAAATTTTTTAAATTTGACCCCTATTATGACCCCTTAAAATTTATTGTTTTGGGCTCCCATCAGCGTATTAAGTTAGATCCATGTCCAAGGAACCTATATCTAAAATTTCAAGTGTTTAGACCTCAAATTGTGGAAGGAGTTTGGTAGAGTTCTCAAAGGTCAAAACGTTGAACTTTGACCCTTTAACAGCAAAATTTCTGGCCGAAAACCGATCACAAAGATTTTCCCAAATCTCAGTACCCTGTATATCAAATTTCAAGTCTGTAGACTGAAAATTGACAGTTATTACGTTGGAAAATGTACGCACACACACGCAGACACGTTCACTGTGTGTGTGTGTGTATATATATATATATATATATATATATATAAACAAATTTATTTGTTTAAACCAGATATATTTCGATGATATTCATCCTTTTCAATGAAAAGTCTAGGTTTTTTCTTCTTTTTCCTGGTCCACATTGTGTGATTCTACAAGCGCGAGTATTAATCCATGGGTCTTGATAACAGTATGATTTTCGAAAAAAGTAATCAGCAGGGTATCGCGTTAGCCGCGCAAAATTAAATATCTGCATTTGAAGCGCTGCACATTAATTGGAATTAAGAATCACGTATATCAAATTAAGAATCACGTATATCGGTGGGGAAATCGCCGTTGTAAATTGTTCTTATGGTTGTCAACGGATCAAAGTTGATTTATTTGTAAGAAAATTGCGACAGTATAGTTGTAATACAAAATAATTGCAAAACATCCCCATCCTTCCCTTTCAGTGATATACGAGATTCTTAATTTCACTAGCAACTTTGATTCGGCATTACTCTATTTGCTCTTAAACTATCATTATGAATGTTGGAACACAACTGCAGCTGTTATAAGGGATCCAAAAGTAAGCTATATTTAGTTTAATTTAGTTTTATGCAAAAGCAGTAAAAAAGGCATGGAAACCTTTCATGAAAATTTAGAAAGCTCAGGTTTGTGTAAAATTTTAACAGATTTTACACATCAATTAATAAATATTCACTATATTTCAGTTTCTTTGGAGTATTTTAAGGGGAGATTCATGGGGTATGATATGGACATTATCTCCCACATGAAAATTTTAATTTATTTGTTTTACATTGAATTCGTTTATAATCACTAGACATCAATAATGAATTTCAATTTCTTAAAACTCAAGTTTAAGCCTTAAATTTTACTGATTCTCTAGAATCAGTCATGTAATGGGTTTTGATCAAACTTAGAATAAGGTTTCCAATCATTGTCTGTAGATTTTAATATTTGTAAGCGGAATTATAAATGGTGGAAAATTGTTCTGTTTGGGGATTTCAGCATATGTTTAAATGCGTGTATGTGTATATATATAATCTCAAATATTATTTTTTATTTTAATTTTAATATTCTTTTTATTCTCAAGTATTTTAATTTTATTCAATTATAGCAAAATGCTATAATCAACTTTGAAACAGTCTTTATATAGCCTGTTCCAAAATTGGAATTAATTACATAAAACTAAGCGTTTTGCATTTATAGTTGGTTTCGTTTTAGTTAATACGGATCTAATGTTAGTCATCTACAATCGAAATAGTGGATGCCACAAAAATGGTAAACACGAGATAACAGGAGAGTGGCCATCATCGATATTATTGTCCCAATCAGTGTCATATTCATTGCTTTTTCTGATTTTTTTTTTGTCAGAATATTTTGAAAATACACACGCACACACGTTTGTATATTTTTATAGATAACAATGATTAAATCTTGAATTAAAAATTGCCATATATATATATATATATATATATATATATATATATATATATATATATATATAAATAAATAAAATATTTTTTAAGTGTTTAAATTTCCTTCTCTTCATACATAGTATATAAAGTCTAAATAAGATCCCTTTAGTAACAATGCTAAACTAGATAATCCACTAGACTTGATGAATTCTTGTTTTGGAATCCTGCAAAACTTAGAGATCACAAGAAAGATATACTATTAAAAAACTGGTCAGTTGGGGAAAGAAAAATAAAAATGTTACCTTCTTTACTGACTCGACGTTTGAGCGGTAAGGGAAAACTTTAGTTGGACATAGTGAGATCTCATATAGAGATCAAATGTTCACCCCCAGGAAGAAGAGCCCCTTAATTTCTGAGAATCTACACTCAAGTAATATATATATATATATATATATATATATATATATATATATATATATATATATATGGACTCTCCCCCGTCGATTTCAACGTATGAGTTCCTGCCACAACAACTAAGTTGCTCGGAAATCCGCACAGATTATTTGTTTATAGTGGTGAAGGCTGTGTGTAGAACCATTCACACTTTTAGTGTTACTGCTAACCTCCGTCGGTGCAGATAACTGCCACAGGACGGAGTATACAGTAGACCGCAGGTTTTTACATCAGAGTTTCCTTCTCCTTGATGCATGTCTTAACGAAAACTGGGGGTGCATCTCCCAGTGAATTAATGCGCTTCCAGATACCAACCTGGAAATTTCTATGACTCGGCGCGGTGCCGCGGTACACACACACAGCGCCCGCCTAACCTTCCCAAATGGTCACCCATCTGATACTGGCCAGGCTCAACGTTGCTTAACTTCGATGATCTGGCGAGAATCGGTGTGTCGACCTGATTGTGCCGGATATATAAAGAAAATGTACTAAGTGACCTGTTCTCGATGTTGTTCGAGAAAGGAAATAAACAGAAATTTCTGACCTCTTTTGCAAAAAAAAAAAAAAAATCATACATTTTTTATTGGGCGGATGGACGGGGGGGGGGGGTCAACAAAACTATGATTACAATGCTATCTCCAAAATATATTGTAAACGGATTTATATATTCTTAGAAAGTTTGGAATAAGATTCGTTACCCCCCCCCCCCCGTTGTTGAATTAATAACAAAATATATATTTACGCATTTATTGCTTGGGGGGGGGCACGAGGGTAGGGGCAACGAATCTTATTCCAAACTTTCTAAGAAATATATTGCAAACGTGTAACTGCTTTTTCAAATTTTCGTCTGGCAGTAAAAGAAAAAAAAAAAATGCTGTTTTTGGGAGGTGGAGGTAGTCGACAAAACTAATTCCAATGTTATCTACGAAATAAATTGTAAACAGATAACGGATTTTTTTAAATTGTTTTATGAGGTAAGCAATAAAATAAAAATAGCAAAGGGAGAGGGTGGGGAAGAAAAAGTACCTAATCAAAATCTATTGCGTAATTGTTTACAACCCACTCGACAGGTCAGTTATTTATGTCTCTCCCACAGTGGGAAGATTAGACACAAGGTCAGGAAATTGGAATTTGAAAAGCCAGCACTTCAGAAAAAAGGCACTCTGGCCGAACAGAAATCCTGGGCAGCCCTGTCAGCATTCTCCGGTAGGGGCACCTCAGATGATTAGCAATAAACTAAGCAGGGAGAGAAGGTAAAGCCTTGGAAAGTGGACTTCGTAGAACTGCAGAGGACTATAGCTCAGATCAACAGAACAAGGTCACAGCATGCCCAAAACTGAATTGGTTTGATTTTGGTATATTGAAATCCTGACCAACCAACTGCTAACCACTAGGTTATGGAAGTTATAAAATATATTGTTTAAAAATAATGTAATATGAGAGTGAAATTAACTGTAAAGAAAGTAAGTCTGTTTCTTGAATTAAGTTGAAGAATAACAAAAATATTTAAATTATTTAAATCGCGATTAAGTAAATTACAAAAAATATAGAAGTCCAAATTAATGACAGGTGAACGCAGTGTTTATTTCTATAGAAAACTAACTGTTAAGAAATGATTTGCTTTATTGAAACGTTGATACAAAGAACAGAAAACTATTTCACATATGGCATTAAAAATTAAACTGAAAAAAAAAAAAAAAATGCAATGAATTTCTTAAAAATTTTTTTGTCTTTTTTATATATTTTTTTAATCAAGAGAATGAAATTCACTCATGTTGTTTTATTAGCTACTCAACCGCAATCGGTATACAGTCAAATCTCGCTACTATACCACTTTTGGTAGATCTTGATACAATACAATACATTACAAAATCAGCCCTTTATTTTGTATTGAATTGTGTCAGGATCGAGTAAAGGTGGTATAGTTGCAAGATTTGACTGTTTACTGATTGCAGTTGAGTAGCTAATAAATAGGGCTGTGACAACAGAATATTTTTTTCATTCTCAAGTATATATCCGACACAAACACAGTCAATCAACCGAGAACCACATCAGTCTATATAAAAAAAAAAACATAAGATATTAACAGATATATACTCAAGAGTCAAAACAATGAAAAGAATATACTGTTGTCACAGCCCTACTAATAAAACATGAGTATACATCCCTTAAACAAGTTGATAAATTCAAATATCTAGGATACTGGATCACATCTGATTGAAGGTGCACGACTGAAATACAAAATCGCATAGCCGCAGCCAAAGTAACCCTCAAGAGATTGTTATCAATCATGACCAACAGAAAAATTAAAATAGGCACCAAATTCAGAATACTCCGAACATATGTATGGTCTGTTCTATTATACGGTTGTGAGTGTTGGGCAATCACCAGCAACACTAGGAAAAGACTAGAGGCAAATGAAACTCGGTTCCTTAGGAGAATTTTGAAGATATCTTGGATAGAAAAGAAAAAAAAACCAGGAGGTATTAGAAATAGCAAACACAGAAAGGTCTGTGATGAGAACAGTACGAAAAAGACAAATGAGATTCATGGGCCATGTCTACAGAAAAAGCAGAATAGGACAGATTAACTTGACAGGAAAAATCGTGGGTAGAAGTAGTAGAGGACGACAGCGAGAAACATTGACAGTCTGAATACCTGGGCAACATCAAAAATGATGAGCAACAATGAATTCATGAATGCCTCGAGAGAGAGATGGAGAGCCATAGCCGTCAATGCCTGTACCAGGCAGAACACTGCTTAATGATTAATCTTGCTACTATGTCACCATTGTGTGTGTTGTGTTTTCCAATTCAATTTTTTTTCATTTTTTTTTTTTTTCTTTTTTGCATTCATTTTTCAGATTTAGTCTACAGGTGTTTTTATTTGAAAAGATAAGGCCATTTTTACCAACCCTTTTTACTATGCAACTTTTGTTCGGTTTCAACGAGTGGCATAGTAGTGAGATTTGACTGTAGTAATTAAATCCTATCTAAGCACATGATGATGTAAGATGAAAAACTGATCCTAATTAGATTTATACTGTATTTCTTTATTTATGGTTTCTGAGATGAAGGAAGAGGACCTATTATTGGGAGAGGAGGTCAGTCCAACTCCCACTCTGAAATTAGTAACCAAAGAGAGAATGGCAATCCAGCTAAAATATCAGTCACTAAACGTGAATGAAACAGACCTGAAAATGTGCATAAAAAATTTGCCTAAATTGCTGTAAAGCAGTTGTGCGTAAGCAGTTTTTGGATAGAAAGGTATACTCGTTAAATGAAATGAGAAAAACCAGGCAGGATTCTTTCTTTTAAGCATATTTCGTTAAATAACACAGACAATTCATGTCTACTCCTTTTGATTTGAATCCTTTCCAACCTTCTAATTAATTTTTTTGCTTCAGGCAAGAACTGACTGATGTAGTTGCCATAGTTACTGTAGGCTCAAGTATTTTCGAATACGTCAGAATTCATCATCAGAGATAATTAACCTGAACTGCTCTTGGAATATTTATAGAAGTGTTTTTATTTATTTTATATATATATATATATATATATATATATATATGTTGGGAGGATTAATCAGAATCGGGAATCGGAAAAATTGGAGCTTTTTGGAGTATTGGTATCGGAATTGGAAAAATTTGAGCCTATTTTCCGATGCCAAAACCGATTCCTTTAATTATCTTTTTTATTTGATTTTGGTTTAAGAAACATCTTCCACTGATTGTAGTAATAATAAAATAATAAATATTTATTGATTTAAACTTCCAATAAGGCTAAAATCTCTAGATCATTCCCTCACAAATGTGTTTTTACACTTAAGAAAATATAGGCACATTTAAGATGTGTTTTTACAGTAATCGGGACAAAATAACACTTTTATAGTTAAATATTTAGAGATTTATAAAGAATTGGAATTGGTAATTTAGTACGGAATTGGAATCGAGGAAAAATTGGAATCGTCCCATCACTAATATATATGTGTGTGTGTGTATATATATATATATATATATATATATTAGGCTCCTTCTAAAAGTAAACCTAATTTTTTAACTCAAAGTTAGAGCTACAAAAACGAGAGGGTGATTGAGAAGCATAGGCGACCCTAAGTGCGACTGTGCCAGATGAAAACCTAGCCTTGGTGTGAAAATGTTCCGATTACCAAACCGACTTTCCCATTGTAGTTTAAAATAAGAAAATTGGCATAAAAGAAAATATGTGAAACTTTTGAATACATTTTTGTTATTCTTTTAATATATCTTACAGATTTATTTATTTTATAAACTAAAACAGGAAGTACGGTTTAGTAATTGGAACATTTTCACATTGAGGCTAGGTTTTCATCTGACACTAATAGGGTCGCCTATGCTTTTGAATCACCAACAACAGTGCTACCATTAAATTGAGCGACATTATGTAATCCAGAACTTATCTTTCTGCATAACTATCACCATTCTCAATACACTTTTTGCCAGGAATTCGGTGATGCATCTCTACTTCTGATGCACGTCCATAACAGTAGTTGCTTTCTTAGTTTCATCCCCTCCATATCTGCAACAAAGCGATGAAATTATAAAGTCATGAATACATGAGTTCAGTCATCATAACCGTGCAATTTGCAATCCTCGCTAATCCATTCAAGCGGAATGAAAAAAAAAAAAATGGTTGACATTACTTTTGGAACATCCCTTGTGTGTGTGTGTGTTTGATTATCCTGGAATTAGGAAAAGTTTTGGACTACAATATTCCATAGTCTTTAGTCTCTTTTAGCATAGATAGGCTGTGGCTCCTAGTGTTGCCCATTGAACTGTTTTCTTTAAAAATATTTCCAGTTGCTTTTACAGGCTGCTTCCTAAATATTTCCTAAAAATGTAGACGCAACATATTTATGTGTATTTGGTATCAGTTATAAAGTTAACTAATTAGTTTTGAAAGTGGACAATTTATTAGAGGGGAACAGTTGAACTCAAATGCTACATATTTGTCCCAAAAATACAACAATATTATGAAGCAGAACTATTTCTTGTATTAAAATAAAAACAATCATTGAATAAAAAAAAAACAAAAAACAATCTATATATCTAGTGAAATTGTCTCTGTATGTGTACATTTCCCTATCAAATTACTCTGTAAATTTTCAGCCTACAGACTTGAGATTTTGAAAAATCTTTTTAATTGGTTTTCAACCAGAAATTTGGCTGTCAAGGTTCAACGATTTGACCTTTAAAAACTCTAACAAACTCCTCCGCCAATTTTGGGTCTAAACACTTGAAATTTTAGATGTAGGTTACTTGGACATGGATCAAACTTTTTAATTTGATTTGAGCCCAAAACACATGTTAAGGGGTCAAAATTGGGGTCAAAGTTATAAAAAATTTGACCTCTGCGTTCTCTACCAAATTACTCAGCCAATTTTTGGTCTAAACATTTGAAATTTTACATAAAGGGTATTCAGACATAGGACAAGCTTCCGGTTTTTGGACGAAAATTTGGCTGCCAAGGGCCCAAAGTTCAAAAGATTCGGCTTTTGCGGTCTATAGCAAACTACTCAGCCAATTTTGGGTCTAAACATTTGAAATTTTACATAGAGGGTATTCAGACATGCAGCAAGCTTTTTAATTAGTTTTTGGGCGAAATTTTGGCTGCCAAGACGTCAAATTTGAAAAAGTTGATCTTTGTAGACTCTACCAAACTCCTCCGCCAATCTAGAGTCTAAACACTTGAAATTTTTTACATGTAGGTTACCTGGACCTGAGTTAAACTTTTTAAAATATATATATACATATGCACATAAAGTTATGAACAGTACATAGGGCCTGAGCAAAGCTGGACTGAACTGCTAGTAACAAATAATTTAATTAACAATTATTTGTTATCGTTTATTAATTCAATGATTGTTTTGAATTTGGTAAAAATAATAGTTCCATTTCATAATATTGTTTTATTTCCTGGATAAATATTTAGCATTTGTGTCCAAATTGCAAGTGAACAAGCAAATAATATCACAGTGAAGAATGTATTAAAAAAAAAAAAAAAAAAGGTTTCAACATTTAAATAATTATTTGAATTATGTTATAGAAATTTGATGGAAGCCAAATAATTTTTATTGGTATTTATTTATTTTTTTTTAAATTTAAACTAAATAAAGAAAAAACAATTGTTAAATTATCTTTGATTGACCTTTGTCAACCAAATATTTTTGTTTACTGGCTAAATAGAAAAGTTACTAGCCAAACCCACGTGATTTTTGGAATATGAAATCTTTGTTCCATTACGTGTGTAATTTTAAATAAGTACCGAAGTTTATGTTGAGACTTGAAAGTATAAACATTCAAATTTCTTCAGATGTTTTCAAATAGGCTTTGACCAAAAAAAAAAACAAAAAAACACTTGTTCTGTTAAACTTTTATTGTTTAAAATCGTTTGGCGTTACTCGTTTTATTAGAGAAAAAATAATGGTTGAAAAAACATTTTTCGCTCAGTAATGAGCTTTGGAAGATTGTTGGTAAAAGAAAAACACAATCGCTAAGAGATGAGCGTCTTATTTCTAGTTACCACTTGAAAAAATCACTTGCAAATGTGACTGCTTCACTTGCAACGTAAATCCCTGCATTTTACAGAAATGTAAAGAAAGACAACGTCAACAAATAAGTTTTTTTTTCTGTACTGACAGTTTTTTAATTATTTGACCTCATCTTATAAATGTTATTTTCAACTTTTCTTTCAAGGAAAGAAACTGAACAAAATCATATTTGAAATTATTGTTCCGAAGAAACTTTCCAACCAGTAATATATCTATATTTATCCAGTTTACAATGCAATCTATGGCAAATGTAGATTGGCAACTTCTGGAAAGTTTATATAATCAATCAGAAGATGCTGATGCAGATTGCCATATACTTAATTCAAAACGCAGTGTTCTCTCTTCCCCATGTTAAGAATGGCTTTCTATTTAAAAAACTGTTCTTAATGTGGGGTAAAAAGGGAATTTCACATTGTCATAGTGTGTTGAAAGTCATTTTTTAAACATTTTTTTTTTTTCATGCTTTCAGTGAAACTTGTCTTGCAGTTGATTGGCTAATCGCTTTGGCATCTTTTTACTGCCGGATAGTGCATATGCAAAGTTGACAGAGATTGTGGCGTAAACTGGATAAGTACTAAAACAGCTGGAAAAATGGTTGGATCATTCTCCCACTCCAGTAGGTATCTCACTGTTGATGTGATCCTTATCTGTATAAGAGCCAGTTACACCCTAAAATGGAATACTGTTGCTACATCTGGGCAGGAGCTGCTCGACGTGCCCTCTCCAGCCTTGATAGTTCAAAACTGGCTCCAAAACCTAGTGGGTCATGTCCTTTTCTCTTTATTGCAACCTCTTTCTCACAAGAGTTATTGCAAGCCTGTCGTTGCTTTGTCGTTATTTTTACAGCAAGTGCTTAACTGAACTCCAATCTATGGTTCCCCCTTGCCAAACTGTCACAAAAACCACTCGACTAGCTAGAACCACTGTAAACAATTTCCCCCACTCTCTATCTGCCTAAATCTAAATGCAGATTCCATGAACAAACCTTCTTTCGCAGAACTGCTCACCTGTGGAACAATGTTCCACTGACCTGCTTCCTGACTGAATACAATATGGTAGCCTTCAAATCCAACGTAAGCAAGTTCTTGTTGAGCCGTCCCCATGAATAATCAAATTCTACCCAATTTAAACCATTAACGATATCTACACTACCATCTTACATTCATTAACCCTTATTTTTAAGTGTTCTTCGTGTCTTGATAAGTGGTGACTCCCTAGTAAAAAAAAATATGTATATATCTTAATATGAGCAATGTTGGGTGAATATAAATAGGTGCAGATAATTTTTCAGTCCTTCCATAAAAAAACGATTTTAATATTTCTTCTTGAAAAAAAAAACAACAACTAATATCTAACATATTAAAGGACCTTTTATTTTTTACTTTTCTATTTGCAATATGACAATGGTTTTATTGTTATAGTCAATTGATAGCCGTATAAATAACATAAAAAAATTAGAAAACACACTGCATGAAAATAACACAACAAAATATTTCTTGTTGATAAATTTTCCTTTGTTGTATTTATTATTATTGTTATTATTTTGTACTTACTGACAATGCATTTGTTCAATTTGCAATTTTCAGATCAGGTTCTTAATCATTGTGCAATAATCGTGTATCACATACCGTGCCTTAATGCCGAGGTGTGATTGGTCAATCAAATATGGATGTTACTAATCACATGACCTCTTCTACCACTGACAACAAGAAGAAGTAAGCCTGATGAATGTTTTATACACAATCTTGCTCTGTCTGTACAGTCGAGCTTTGGTTACGTTTGAAAGGTTTTCTTTTCTATTTATTTTCTTGCTCATTTCTAACCATCAAATATCATTCGCTTTGGTCTTTCTTCAAATTATGTCAAATTGTAAAAATTGTGAAGATAATTTTTAGAAGATATTTTGATGTTAAGTTTTAGTGATGTTCCTATTTACAATGCCTCCCCACAGGACAGAGTTAGACACCAGGGTCGTTTTTAGTGATTTCTGGGACCTATGAATTAGAATTTACTGAGTCACCGGGAAATTTACATCACACAGTAATATGAGAGAAAAAAAAAACGAATTTAAAAAATCTAATTATAAAATAATCCTTATATATATATATATATATATATATATATATATATATATATATATATATATATTGTTTTCTCCTACATACATCGAATAACAGTATAAATTTGAGTCTTCCCCTTCTGCAGAGGAGATCACATAATGACAATTCAAAAATGTACATTTCAAAGTAGAGTTGACTCCTAAGAAGCTGCTCTTGATGTTCAGATTCCCACCTGTTTTGGGAAGAATGGGGTTCTGAACCGAGAATCTTTGTTCATAGCTCCAAAATGTATTTCCCTGATCATTGTCACAAAATTTAATTGTTCAGTTTTTTTTTTTTCTTTTTAGAGAAATCGCTCCAGACAAGGCATGAAGCCACTTTATGTAAGGAGCTAAAAAAATACTTAAGAGGTTACCTTTTTTTTTTTTTTTTTTTAAAAACAAAGGAGTCATCACTTATCAAGGCCTAAAGGCCACTCAAGGATAAGGGTTAATGAATGTACGATGGTCACCAGGACAACAGCGTAATAATTGTTAGTGATGGAAATTGGGTATAATTTGATTATTTATTTAGCTCAACAAGAACTTGTTTACATTGGACTTGATAACGACCATACTGTAGTCAGTTGGAGAACAGGCCAATGGAACAAGAGTTCCACAGGTGGGCAGTTCTAGGAAAGAAACTTACCAAACATTATGTTTAGAATCCTTATTCCAATTTGGGTTAAAATCTATGATATTGATTCTAAGGAATGTTTAAAATTTAAGGCTTAAGCTTAAGCGGTTTTAAGAAGAAATTGAAATTCAAAGATTCTTGCTTTATTGGTGTGTAATAACTATGGATCAAATTTAATGCAAATTTGGAATATTTGAATTTCCGATTGGTAGTTTTTTTTCTTATTATTTTGTCCCCTAAAAGCTCTTTAACTCTGAAGAAACTGAAATTTGGGGAATATTTATTAATTGATGTCTAATACCTATTGTTAAACTTTTACAAAAATTAAAGGTACTTGAATTTTCAAGAAGTTTTATTTAACCCTTTACATAAAACTAAATAAAACCAACATTTGAACCCCTTATGCATAGCAACTCTGTTAAGCAATTCATAATGAGTGAATCCTTTGCAAATAAGTATGTAAACATACCTAAATTCATATAAATAGATAAGAGTCATTAAAATAGTGATGAAAATTCATTAAAATTGGATAATTCTCCAAGTTTTTTCTAATGAAATAAAGAGTAGTTGACTAGTGGTTGATTTGCATAATAGATTGGGAGGTGAAGGGCCAGTGGTGGTACAGCTTCTACACATCAGCCTTCTTCATCTGAAGAAAGACCATCAGCTTTAACTCATCATAATCATTAATTTGGTATATTCGAATTATTCAGACTACTGTTCTCATCTTGAGTGTTAGTTTCATGATGTTTCAGCCAATGTTATCTCCGACCTTCAGGTGTATTTTTTTTTTTTTTTTTGAACTGGGGAATCTGTATGGAATTTTGAACAGAACCTTCTATTTAATCAAAGGATACTACGCTCTCATTCCATCAGCCATGACTGGATAGTCTTATGTAATTCGCAATTGTATTCTTAGTATTGCCTACTGAAGATTGAACCTTTAACCCCCTCCAGGAGAATGTCACTTACAAGTGAATTTTACATAGTATTTTATTCATTATGCCATGGGTCCTTCTGGATGTTGTGTAGTGTAAGCGATATTAAGAATACAATTCAGCTTAAGATGAGAATAGTAGTCCGAATAATGCAAATAATACAAATTATCAATCTTCATCTCAAAAAATCAGAAACATAATATTCATATTCTCATTATTATTACTATTATTATTATATATTTTTGTTGCTTCATTGTTTTATTTTCCCCTTTATCTTTCGGTTTGCCAGGGAAAAGTTGGCTCTGTTAGTTGTTGGCTTCTAGTTGCGTGAAACACGAGTGAAAATTATACAGTGCATTTCTATGAAATATACAATATGATTGCATGATTCCAGACTGCGTTACTTAACAGACAAGGAAATGATCTCCTGTCTCGGATCTCGGCCGATGTTGTTCACCAAAATCTATATGACTAGAATAGCATTTCTCCCCGAGTTTTCACCAGCACTAGCAGTTTATTTATTACTTGGTGCCTTGCCGCATCTTTATAGATTGAAGATGTCAGACTCCATTATAATCTCAAATAGCTGTCTTCATTTACTGCCTATTGTGGTTTTGATTTAGTCATTGTAAAGTATCAGACTTCATTTTTACCAGCCCCCCCCCCTCCATGAAATCCAAATCTTTTGCAAATGTCGCTATTTACTTGCCTCCCCATGAGGGCAGAGTCAGACGCGAGGTTGGTTTATAATGTGGGAGGAAAATCTAGCTCCCCCAAAGAGACACTCTGGATTGGGATAAAAATAAAAATCGTCCCAGTCTAGAAGGAACTCTTCTTCACTGATTAAAGACAGAAAAGATGAGGTGTAGTACCAGAACAGGCTGTCTGAAGATACTGACTTCCTGACTTATAATGCACCAAATATTTTTTTTCTTTTCTGTTGCAAAACTCGATTATGTTCTTCAAAAACAAAAATAATTTTCCGCTACAAAGCAACCAAACCAAGCACCACAAATAAATATTTGAACATATAAAAAACTTGAAGCATAAAACTTTTTCAAAATTACTGGATTCGGCGTTATTGATATGCAGTAAAACAAAACAACCAAACCAAACTAGAACAGTTTAAGACATGCTTTATTTCTAAAATAGTACCGACATAGCTTCATCTCCTGTTATTTTATTTCATTTTTTCACAAATCCAATTCAATAAATATGTTCTAAATTGTTTAACATGGATTCCTAATCGCATGTCTCTATTTACTTTCCTCTCCATGAGAGCAGAGTTAGAAACAATGATGTTCTTTGTTTTAAATATGGGGGAAATCCAACTTCCTCAAAAGGGGCATTCTTGATTGAGATAAAAACTAAAATTTGCTTCAGTTTATAAGGATTTCTCCATCAATGACCTAGGACAGAAAAGATTAAATTTACTATCAGAACAGATACTGCACATTGTTCGTAGCCAAAAGGCCAAGAAATCTTTTATATAACGATTTGTTTCATAATATTAACTCTGAAATGACCCCTTTTATATCAAGGGTGCTTCATACCACATTTGAAATGTTGTCCAATAGTTTTAAACCCATATATGTTTATTCGATGCCTCCGTTCAGTCTGAAAAGACAAAGAATACCCCCTGTAGGGTTAGCTGCACATGTAATTGTGTGACAAGGGTTGCACAATCTCCAACCATGCCTCTCCTGAATCAGCACTGCTTGAGTCCAGTAGCAAGGAGAAGTCCAGAACGACTGGAAATAATGCCGAGATAAGCAGAGAGCACATACAGCACCTGGAAGCCCCAAATGGTCACTTATCTGGTACTGGCCAGGCTCATCGTTGCTTAACTTTGTTGATCTGATGGGAACCGGTGTGTCAAACATGATTATGCCATATATTTATGTATATTATTGGTAGTAATAATAGTAGAATGTGTATTATCTATAACACCTCTTTTTATATTGAGTGTGCTACTTGCCAAATTTCAATACTGTCTTGTAGCTTATAAGTGCTTTTTGTTTTTAGTGATAACACTCATAGTATTAAAACTTTTACTCTACTATCTACAGGCATTTCAAGGATGCTTCATACCAAATTTGGTACAATTATGTAGAATAGCTTTGGAGCCTATAAGTGATTAACAGACAAAGAATGCTCAATTATAATCAAGGTTGCAAAATCAGAAGATATAATGTCCAACTGAGAATTTTAGGATTCCCAAAATTCTAACTCTGACTTTGGAAATTACAAAATATCAGACTCCATTTCTGATTCCTTATTTTAAAATCTTCCAATGTTAATTCTTCAGAGATTTAAGAACTTATACTCTAACTCCTGACATTCTTTCAAGTTCAAGTTTTACTTCTGACCTGGTATTTTACCTCGGGGTAAATCCTTCTCTCGAGGGTAGATGGGATTCTCTAAAGGCGTGGTAGGCACTCCATCTAGTGATGGCGTCACAATAAAAAATACCCTTAATAACCCTGGTGAAGCATCAAGTATTCAACTACTGACAAGAATTGAATTACACTACAAACTCGTGTAGTGAGTTCAATTTCAGCTGTGGATGGATGGATTGACTCCTAAAATCTCTGACTCTGATTCCTTAACTATAGGTTGTTATTTTTGATATGGTTTACTGTTGTGGAGTACAAATCAGGCCTATTTGAAAACTAAGTGGAATCAGCTAGTCCTATGAATACCACTGGTTTCAGAGACAAAATGGAGACATTCATACCATTTTTAACCGCATGCTACAAACACGTTCCTTTCATACCACTTTAGTGGCTCCTGTATTCTTTATGATAAATTCATATTATATTTTATACACTTTACACTACTTGTGCTTTCTTTCATTTGTAACCCCTAGCACGGGTCTACAACATTTACCTTTATTTTTTTTAATTTGCTACTTAAAAATTAGTAATAAGCTTTGCACTATGTAGCTTTTTATTGTATATAATAATTGCTTTATTTTATAAATATATATGCATGGATTATTTAAATTATGTAAATGGCTTAAATTGAAAAAAAAAAATGTTGAATGGCAAAAGCATAACTGCATTTTAATAGTTTTCAGTTTTGCCACTGGATATGTATTAATTACTGTGTGAAATGAACATGTTTAATCAAGTGTAAATCTATAAATTGGTTTCGATTTTAGCTGATGGCACTCAAGTCATATTTTTTGTTTAGTTTTGATCTCATTATTGTGTGTTAGGTTCAATATAATAATCAGTTGAGAATTGTCTCTATAATAATAAATATGTAATCTGCATGAATTAAAATGTCATATACAAATGTATCTTACGACCGAGCAACGTTGGTTGGCCTGCTAATACTTTGATTAAATATATCACTTTTAGTTTGAATAATTGGCAATGTTAGTATGCAGTAAAATATTAAAAACACTGTTTCGGATCCATATTATTTGTATTCTTTGGACTACGGTTCTCATCTTGAGTGTTATTTTCACAATGTATCTATCGATGTAACCTCTGACCTATTTCAGGTTATCTTGTTGAACTGTAGAGTCTTTCTGTTGAACTTAGGAATTTGCAAAGAATTTTGAACAAAACCCTTTATTTAATCCAGATTAATCCACAAGTAATTTGTAATTATATATATACTAGCTTGAGTGCCTGGCATTGCCCGAGTGTTTGGAGATATAAAAAAATAGTAGTAGCAGGCAGGCTCGAACTCATGAAGCGAAGATGGAAAAAGAAAGTGAAAGAAAATCTGACGTCTTACCCCTACTCCATGACGCGACCGAAAGCATAAAGCATTCAAATTAAATGTAGTCAATCAAAAAGATGACTTGCAGAAATGGCGTTGCTTTTAAACCTCACACGAAGGTCGTTTTTAATGTGGGGGGGAAAAACAGATAGGCCAAAAAAGGGGGGGCACTCTGACAGTATCCAAATAAATAGTAATTATGAAGGGTTTCCCCTACATTGACCAAGAACCAATTACAGAACAGATACTACCCGGCTCGAAGGCCAGGAGTTGACACCAGCGTTCAATTAGTTTCGCTTTATTTATACAAAAAAAAGACAAACAAACACTTGATGAAAGAAGGGAATATTTTAAAATGATAAAAAAAAAGATAGACACAATGTCTGTTTGCAAATCTGAGATATTATGATCTAAGAAGCATAAGAAAATTTCTCCCGGAATGTAACCGACATGCGAACCCTAATGCAAAAAGTCTTTCATGGACATACACAAACGCGTGTACCCTTTTTGCCTTTTATATAATAGACTAGAAGTGAGAATCGTTGAAATTAAACGCTTAAAAAAGCGTATGCTTTTCTAGTCAAACATCACACCATCGAGAAATGAAATTACACAGAGCTAGTTAAGCTTTACTGTTCAAATGAATAGCAATTGTCTGATATGACGGGTTTTCCTCGCATTGATTAAAGCTTTTCTGGACGTCCCTGGTATGAGTGTCAGGGAGACTTGTTTGCTACGGATTCAGTTTTGCTTTTATACGGAAAAGCAAAACAAACTCGCAGAAAGGAAGAAATAGTGCGAAAATAGCGTGTAAAAGTCACTCAAATAAAAGATAAAGACGAACTCCTTTTGTAAATCGGAGATATTATAATCCTAGGAAGTATATAAAAAGTTCTAAGAATTAGTGACCCCCCCGCCAGCCTTTGCCGGACATACAAAAAAAAGTGCGCACACACACACATTTTCGCTTTTATATTATAGATTACGAATTATTTAGGACTCCTAACCGTCATGGCCCATGTAATGAGAGCATCCTAACCCCATGAATTAAATAAAGCGTACCATTCAAAATTCCATGAAGATTTCTGAATTCAAGAAGATACACCTGAAGAAGGTTGGCAGTTATATTAACCGAAACGTTACAACAACATTCAAGATGAGAACATTCCTTATTTCCAAAATTCAGAAACATAATATGAAATCTGTAAAGGTTGCAAGATTGGGAAGTATAAGGTTTGACTCTGATGATTTCTAAAATTTCAACTCTGAATATTTTCAAGTTTTCCGACTGTTTTATTGATTCTTTGAAAATTAAAAAATCTCCATTTTTCTGAGTTTAACTCCACTTACTAAAATCTCCAATTCAGACTCTGCAATCTGTGTTATAAAAACAGTGGAATGCATAGACAAAATATTTAGCAATTTGGTAACATTATTGAAAAGGAAATTATTGTAGACATTATGTGCTAAATATAACATAGAAAATCCAAGTTTAAGAAAGTTTTTCATTTTATTTTTAAGAAACCAGCTTACAAAAGTAAAATGTTGTCGAACAATTTGTTATTGTTGACTAAACTTTTGTAAACATTATCTTCATTTTGATCCTCTGGTGTTATCAGATCAGGCTGTCTGAGGATATCGGCCTCCTGACCTAAAATGCGCCAAACATCGATATACTTGTTTCTTTTTCTTTAGCTTTGCAAAACTCGATCATATTTTGCAAAAAAAACAAAAGCAAACAATTTTCCTCTACAAAACAACCAAACCAAACCACCGTGAATAAATATTCGAAGATTTAAAGAACATGAAGCATAAAATCTTGATTCAGCATTAAGTGATCTGCAAAGTGTTGATGTACTGTCAAACAAAACGACCAAGCCATTTGTATCCACATGCAACTGCAAAGCCATCTTGGAATTCATTCATCATAGCTGGTATATTATAGAGTAGAACGTGAACGTTGAATTTACATTTGGCTGCCTCATAACTCTTGCTTCCCTTATTTATTCCATGATTGATGCTTCTGACAAAGAGGGAAGAATTGCTATTTTCTGGGTCGAAATTATTTATATAACACTTATTGTTAGTTGCTTTTTGACTTTAGTGTTATTTTTTTAGTTCCTTACATCAAGTGGCTTCATGTCTTGTCTAAAAGCGATTTCCATAAAAAAAAAAAAAAAAGGAAACAGAAATGCAAAGTATTCATAATATCAAGTTATTCAGTGTGCTTACCAATTTCTCTAGCCGGGTGATTTTCTGCACGTTAGATCCCTACAAATGCCTCATTAACATTTCTGTTTCCAGTTGATCATGAGGGTGGAAAAGAAGTGAAGGTGGGTCTTTTGCATTTCACAGTTGCTTAACACCAACTGAACTCTATCCATATCTATCTGGTCAGGCTCCTTGCTCAGACCAATGCAACTTTCTCTCTCCAGATTTCTCTGTCTCCCATCAGCTGCCTCAGATCTTCAGGATCACAGCTGGCATCATGTGCAATTTGCTGGATACACATGCATCTAGATCATCCTATGCCTGTGTGTCCGTGCTGTAGAGTCCACGGCAATATATTTCTCACCAGCTCTTGCTTGCTCCCCTGGCAGTGACCAGCAAATTGTAGACGCCACTCTGTGATGGTAGTAGATATGGCAGGTAGGTTGCCATAAAGTTGCTGCTTCATGGGGTGATTCAATGCAGATGGGGAAATCAAAGTTCTAGATGGAACACCACTTAAAGAAGTCACTGAGTTTATGTACCTGGGTAGCAACATAGGTTCCACAGAGAGAGAGAGAGATATATATCGAAATTCGCATCTGAAAAGTATGGACTACATTGGATAAGCTGTGGTCAGTATGGACTTCAAGGCTAACTGACAAAAAGCAGTTCTTCAGAGCAGTAGTGGAATCTGTCTTTGTTTACGGTGCTACAACTTGGATACTCATCAAAACATTGGAAAGAAAGCTAGATGGCACGTACACCCGTATGCTACAGTGCTAAATATATCTCGTCAACTGAATTACTTGGCTTTTTAGTCAGGAGTAAAGTGTAATATCTCTTTTGATACTACACTGTATATTTTTTTACTCTTGGTCAGTGATGCAAAAGTGCTTCCAAACTAAGGCAAGTTTTATTTTCGTCCCAATCTAGAGTGACCCTTCCCCCGTTTTTTTTTTTAGTTTTTTTTGAGGGGGGCTGAGTTATCTACGCATTAAACTGGCCTTTTTGCCTTCTCTCATAGTAAGGCAAGTAAGTAGGGAGTATGTTTTAAATTTCTTTTCTATATTAACCTGGGTTATGTAGTCGAAGAAAATTCATGCAGAAGTGTGTCTCTGTCAAAATTGAATGCATCTTTAAAAAATGAAAAAATCACCAAAGAAGCGATGAAGAAAAAAAAAAAAAAAAAAAATCTTTTAATTTTATCTGATGCAACTGGTGTATTGAACGTGAAACCTTAAGATACACTTTCTTTGCCTTTAGGCTAGGATCAAAGTGTAATTTCTGTTCTGTCCAAAGATCGTACAATAATTTCATGAATTTGTGTTCATGTTGGACATCCATAAAATAGAAATATGCCATAAACTCCTACAAAGGTTTTGAAGATAAAATCCCCATAACAGGATATATTGTGAAACTACCTTAACCAGAATAATGAGATATGTTTCAGTTTGAATAAAAGCGATACAATAATATTAGTGGTGGGACAATTCCAAAATTTTTCCCCGATTCCAATCCAATTACCGATTCCGTTCTAAATTTCCGATTCAGATTCGATTCCAATTTCGATTCTTTTATTATTTATAAATATTTAGACATTTGTTTTTTTTTTTTTTTTTTCTTCGTAAATTTTCAAATTATTACATAAATCCCTGGGTAATTTCCAGGTATATTTTTTTCTCAAAGTTTTTCCTTGTAATGAATTGCAAATTGAAAGACAACAAAAGGTTTATTTTGATTTTAAACAAAGCCAAATTGTATCAGTTCGTTGTTAGTATACAACATGCTACTTGAAAGTTTTCATAAACAGTTGAAAATAGTCGACGATTGGTAGGTAAAAGAAGAAAACGATGTAAGAACAAAATATTCATAACGGCCCCTCCCCATTGTTATAAACGAATTTCTAAATAATAATGTTACTATTTAGAAAACTATTTCGATTTAGATTAGGAGAGGGTGTTGGGCTTCGTTAACAATTATATGCCTTTCTTCTATGAATGTTTAAATTTTATTTTAATCATATAAATTTGGGGGGTTATGAAATTGATTTGCTTTGCTGTAAAAAAACAAAAACGTGATGCAAATAGTAACAACCAGCGGGACCTATGGAAATTCTACAGGGGCTCATTCATATGTAATATATTGAGGTTGGTATTCCGTGCATAGATAGAGATGGTCTGATATTGTAACTCTTGTTAAAACTGCAAAAGTATTTATCTAAACTAGCAAGGACGCCCGGCATAGCCAAGTCGTTAAGTACGCTTAAATATGATATTTTAATTCTTGCAGATTTCGTATATATTATTATAGAGTTTATGTTCTATCGATTTTTATATATAAAGTTGCGATTTCAAAAATAAAAAAAAATATATCCATATGACTTTGGTGCATCAGCTTGGGTTCCTTCAACTATAACCGAAACCAAAATTTATGAAGAATTCTTGATAAAATTATTTATTAAAAAAAAAAAAAAAAAAAAAAATAGATCACTGGAGTTCCATCAACTATAATCGAAATCGAAACCAAAACTTATGAAGAATTCTTGGTAAAATTATTTATAAGAAAATGATTGACTTGAATGCTATCAGCTATAATCATAACCAAAACCAAAAATTATGAAAAATTCTTGGTAAATTTATTTATTATAAGAAATGGGAATCCATAATTAAACAATAGTCACTTGGATATAATCATGACATGCAAAATAAATAACACACGTTATCGTATTAATATATAGTATTGTTGAAAGGCATAAAAACCACGCTCCTTTCCTACTACTAACCCTAAGTACGGGTGGTAATACAAAAAATATAGCAATTACATGTGATTTTATGATTTTGCTGATCGGCCTTAGAATTAGTGGTAAAAATTACTTAACTACTTAAAAAGTTATAATGTACCGAAATAGGATCAGTTTACATTATATTCATATGCACAACTGAACCCCTATTCTAAATTCTAAAATAACGGCTCAGTGTGCTTACATATAATCGTCTAAAAAAGTAAAATCTCACATGTTTTGGATATTTTAAATGTAAATGAAAGTTTTATTTTTGTTTTTTTTAAGTTAACAAATTTTTCAATGTTTGCTCTTCCAAAGTTTTGATAAACTTGTGAGAAATAACAACTGTGAAAAGCTGAAATTTTGACAACTGGTAGTCGTTATCATCCCTAATAGCATACTAAAATTTGAATCATTTGCAAAGGATAGAAAACAGGAACATCCACAAGTAAGGGGCAAAATTGAGAAAATCAATGTAAACCGTATGCTATATTGAAATTTTTTGATTTCCTCTAAAGAATAAGTCTTAAATCTGTTCTGTTACATTTTTACTCATATCATGTTTAATGTTTGTGCAAAATTTAAAAAAATTCCAAGGCATAGTTATTGAGAAAAATGCGAACAGATGAACAGACAAGGGTGAATTTACAGGTCCACCCTCCTTTTGTCCGGGGGAGGGGGGGGGGCTAAAAAAATAATTCAAAAGATTTTCTTTAATTTCGTGCCATGTATTGTCATGGTAACAATTGCAGTCAGCCAAAGTCTCTGATGTATAAGATTAATGGAGTTGTCTTAGAGTGATGAAATTATCAAATAAGAAATCAAATTGCGATGAAGACCTGCAGTCTTTGGTCACGCTAGCAACAGCAATAGGATGGATGCTTACATAACTACCAACACTGAGAAAAGGTACAAAGACAAAATCCGGTATTAAAAAATGGTAACACTGCCCCTCTATAAAGAAGGAAACAAAACAATATGATAGGGAAGAGAAAGATAGAATGCGATGCAAGTGAGTGAGAAGTGCGGAAGGAGGGTGGAACCAGAAACAAAGGGATATGTGGGATGGCAAGAGACAGAAATGCAGGATAAACGGGAGAGAGGCGGGAATGCAAGAGATCGAGAAATAGAGGTAGATACATGGGAAGTGAAAGCGAGAAGTAGATGTAGGGTAAGTGAAAGAAAGAGGAGCAAGAAATATCAGGAGATGCGGAGGAGTAAGACAAGAGATAGATAAAGATGTTTGGATAAATGAGAGATAACAGCATATGCAAGTTAGTGAGAGATTGATGGATATTAAAGAGTTTGAGAGAAGGAGGAGGGGGTGCAGGGACGGAGAAATAGAGAGAGAGATGCATAAGATGCAAAAAAGAGGGGGCAATACAGCAGAACGAGAAATATAGGAAGATGCAGAGGAGGATATTGGGAGGAGTGAGAGAGAGAGAGAGAGAGAAGGATGCTAGTGAAATAGGAATATGGGGAGAGGGAGAATGCTAGAGTGCGAGAGTTGGAGAGGGATATAAGATTATATTGTATGGTGGGAGTGAGAATAGCTTTTTATAAAAATACTAGGAAATTATTAGGAATGAAGAATTCTACCATTAATCTTGCGATAAAATCAGAACATTAAAATTAATAACTGCTTAAAAACACCAACTTCTACCCGAAAGAAAGTTTTCTTATGCAAAGGTTGTAGATATGTGTGCATCTTATTTGTAATTAAGGAAGAATCATGTTTATGTTGTTTGGAAAAGATTGATAGATGAGATAAAGAAGTAGAACAGAAAAATGTCTAGTGCTCTGATTGGTCGAGTGAGATCATTTGTTAAAAGTAGAGTTGTGGAGTCGATAGGTCAGATGTTTGACTCTGGTAATAATTTATGTATACTATATACTAGCAAGTTACCTGATGTTTCCCGGAGGAAGGGGCTTTCATGGATAACAAAATAGAATAATAAAAAAAGTGTACCAACCTTCTTTTAAAACTTCTCTCTCTCAACCTTTCTCTATCCCCGCTTTCTCAACCTCCATTTTCACCTTCTTTTTTAGTCAATTAGGATTTGCTCTACTTCAACTGAGTAGAGAACACATATTACACTTTAAATCTTAACTTAAAGGCCAAGAAAGTATATTTCAGTTAGTTTAACACCAAAGCTTGTTAAAAAAAAAAGTCGCTGTAAATGTCGAACTCCCCTGAGTAATTTCGTTCCTTATGACTACCAAAAGAATGAATATTAAAAAAAAAAGGGGGGGGGGTTATATTTTGTCTAAGGTAATACCGAAAAAAGAATATACAAGTTTTGATAGTGTTTTGTGTAGTTTATGACTTTTACTTTTAGCTGGATACACAGACACATAGTAGAATGCCTATTGAGAGAATTTGAACACCTACTAGACACCATCTTTGAGCTTCTAACATCTCTCTCTGTACAGGGGTTTGTCAGGACAAAGAGCACGAGGATACTTCCTCCTAGGGTTGGATCAAATACTGACTTTTAACAATTGAAATACAAATACAAATATTTTCGTTTAGGTTACCAGAAATACAAATACTTTTATTCCTAAGTCTAAAAATACAAATACAAATACTTTTATTCCTCAATCTCAAAATACAAATAAAAATAAAATAACTGATTTAAACAAAAACAAATATAAGTACTTTTTTTTTTTTTCAAAGTAATAAAGAAATTTGAAAATATGCAAAAAGAAAAAGAAAAGAAATATTTCCTTCCAAATTTGACATTACATTCTATATCATGTCCTCATTGCATTTTATTATCATTAGAGCTCTGAAAGTTTCCTTCTCTCTTTCTCTCTCTCTCAAATATAAATACAAATACAAAATACTATTTTCCTGGATGCCATAATACAAATACAAATTACTTTTTTTTGTGATGTGAAAATACAAATACAATTACATTAAAATTGTATTTAAATACAATTGAAATAAAAATACAATTGTATTTGATCCAACCCTACTTCCTCCTACAGGTAAACCCTGACTAAATATTCAAAATAACATGGTATTCGAAACTCATCTCTTGATACAGCCAATGGTGCGCTTTCTCCAAGTGATGTTGTGGATACTCCACTAGATTAGATTAATTCTTGTCAGGAATTCGGTAAGATCACGTAGCCACTAAAAATAAAAACAAACAGCAAAATCCTATAACATCGTTAACTAGTCTATTAAGGAGAGGAAAATTAATCTTAACTTTTTTACAACTTCAACATATGAGAGGTAAAAGAGAATTTTTATAGAATATTTGAATTTCTATGCATTTTATATAGAAATCAAGTGTTAATTTTGTGAAGGGCCCTTTGATTTTTGAGAACTTCGACTGTAATAAAATGAAACAAGAAACAATTTCCCGTTATATAATGGGTTATTATTAATGACTTTTATTAAAAAATATTATTTTTACCCACAATATTATATATACATGTTGTTATTTATTTGTTCGGTGTTGCCCGGGTGTTTGGAAGTGTGTGTTGAGCAAAAAAAGTGGTAGTAGCCAGGCAGGCTCGAACCCGTACCGTGAAGGAGGAAAAGAATGTGAAAAAAAAAAAAAAAATGTGATGTCTTTGTGTTGTGTTCATCACTAAACCGGAAGTGGCGAAGGTTTAAATTAAGGCTAGTCAATCAAAAAGAGGAGATGACTTTCAAAAATATCGGCAAAAAAAGCGACTCCCTCCTTGTAGAAAAGTGCCCAGTTGAGGGTGAAGGAATTAATGTTTGTAGCCAATTTTTCGATATTTGTCATCCGAAGGGTTGAGCTTCAAAACGATACCAATCTTGTGAAAATCCATCGCCTCTGTCGAAAGTTTTAGGCAGACATACATACATACATAAATACATTTAAACAGACAGGTGAGATTTATATTATAGACCAGCGGGGGTACCCGGCGTTGACCGGGTGTTTGTAGGTGTGTGTGTGTGTGTGTGGTGTTAAATGAAAAAGAACCGGGGGTAGGATCGAACCCGAAGCTCTGAGGCAAATTTTGAAAATAAAATCGGCCAGCCAGAATGATTTAGTGAAAGATGTTTGAATTTATTTAAGTAAGAACCAAATTGACAGGTGAGCGCCCGGAAGTCGTCGAGTGTTACAACGACGATGATGACGTCAATGACCAGGTTTGTTTGTTATAAGCGAAGTAAAAAAAGAAAACAACGTTAAAACTTAAGCGGGGGGGGGGGTAATCAAAACATCGAAAAAAATACAAAAAAAACTAACCTAAGGCAAACGAACGATGAAAACAGAAAAACGAATACATGAAAAATGGCTTAAATAAGCCTGTTTTGATATTAAAATTTAAAAAATCGATGGGTACCCGGGTGTTTTTGGGTGTGTGGTCGGGGGCGGATAAGCTAAGTAAAAAAAAGACAGAAAAACGAGCGTTACGTGAAAAATGGCTTAAATAACACTGGTTCAATATTTAAATTGAAAAAATCGAAAAAAGAAAAAAAAAGACATCTCACACCACGATTCGAACCCAAAACGTTTAGATAATGAACCAACGCACTAATCAACTGACCTAATGCGACGTACACAAAATTTGTTAAGTTTTTCAACTATTTAAAGTAAATCAGGTCATGAAGTCATCTGGCGCATGCGTAGAACCGGCCGTCGTCACGAGAAGACCGTTTTTGTTGACCCCCCCCCCCTGTCGAAAATTGTCGATTTCGAGGTGAAAAAATAAACATTTTTGGCCAATTTTTCGAGTGAAGGATGGAGCTTCGATATGATACCGAGTTTGTGAATTTTCGTCGTGTCTGTCGAAAGTTTTTAGCAGACACACATACATACATACATACATACATACATTTTCGCTTTTATATATATAGATTTAAAAAAAAGCGATTTGATTTGGGAATCTTAAGTAGGATGACCCCCAGTGTGTTTGCGTTATTGTGGTAAATGATAACCTTAGTTAGGAATAGCATAGACCAACAAAAAGGTGCAGTGACGAGGATGATCAAAGACTCCCGTCCCCAATTTTTGAGTAGCTTTGTGCGTCATTTTTTGTTTTGCTGTTTTGTTTTTTGTAATATTTCTCGAAAAATAAAGATATATACCCCAATAGGTTACTTTATTCTGTTTTGATTTTAAAGAAGACATTCTTCCTTCAACCTTGTTTTCTTTTTGTGAACAAATTCTAAAGGGTTATTTAAAAAAAATGTGATAAATGGTAAAATAAAATGCTCAAAACTCAAAAAAACTGTCTTTGTCATTTATATAAAATACACCAAAGCAATTTCATGTTCGTATATACGTTATCGTATATCTTAAGTAGAAATGTATACAGCATAATCATGTTGACCCACCGGTTCCTGTTAAATCTAAAACTTAAGTAACGTTAACCTTTGTCAGTATTGAAATGGGTGACCATTTATGAATAACAGGTGCTGTATGTATTCTCCACTTATCTCAGCATTAAAAAAAAAATTTCTGTATAGAAATGTCTCCAGATAAGACATTATGCCACTTAATGTAAGCAAGGCGTGCTGCCACCTGATGTAAGCAAGGTGTGCAGCCGCCTGATGTAAACGAGGCTTACTGCCACCTGGTGTAAAGAGCTAAAAATAAAAATGTCAACATTAAAGTATGAACAACCATAATTGTTTTATACATAAATACTGATAAAAAACACAAATTCTTCCCCCTTTGTCAGAAACATTGCTTATGGAATAAAGATAAAGGATAAAATATGTGAAGTGAGAGTTAAAAGTTTGCTGAAAATAAACCCAATGTCCACTTTCTACTCTCCTGAAATTGTTTCCAGTCATCTTAGAATTCTCTTTGCCACTGGAAGTGCCAACTCGGGAGAGGTTGTGACTGTGCAACTCTTGCTTCACAATTACATGCGCAGACACCTTTACGGGAGTAGCCATTGTCTGTTAGACTGAATGGAGGTCATGATATCTATGTTAATAGATTTGAGTGTACGTGTGTCCATCCGTTTTTTTTTCTTTTTTTTTCTTTTTTTTTAAATTCTGGAGTAAATTTACATAACTAAATGAGGGCAGGTGCATTGTGCTAAAAATGGCATTTATTATGACATGATTGTCATTCAACTTGACTAAATAAATCTATTTTTAAAACATTTATGTAACGTCAACAAGATGGCAATGTAATAAACAAATACAAAAATGCAGTAGAATAAAATAAAGTCTAAATAATTTCATTAGAAAATTATGTCCACCAGAAGTTGGTTTATTTGTGAATGAGTCGGTCCTCTTAAGTAATCAAATTATACCCATTCCACTCATCTTATATAAGTTACCGATGCCAAAAGCTACTCAAGGATAAAGTTTAATGAGATTATCAGTTGAAACAAGAAGACAAGATTTTTTTTTTTCAACAAGGTTACCATAATGTGATTATTTTGTTTCTTATTTACATAATTTCTTTAAAACAAAATATTTGTTAATGCTTATTATGCTAATAATTGTCTTTTTTTTTTTTTTTTTTGTATGTCACAAATAATTGCCTTTGTAAAGAAACTGGGAGAATACCTGTCCCAGGACAAGTAAAACTCATTTCTCAAATAGAATAGTTTTGCACTAGTTTCATGTCCCCCTATGTATTTTATTTATTTGCAGACTGTTATCCCCATCTAGTAGTTGTTGTTTCACAACGTTTCGGCTAACTATTTCTCTGGCCTTCATCAGATTGTCAACCGCAACGGGATGGGAATGCTGAGTCTCTTAACTGTATCCTCAGTAATTACTGCCTTCCATAGTTGTTGTCTCATCATGTTTTCCCTAACTAATCCTCTGGCCGGCTTTGGGTAGGATTGAAACTGCTATCTTCAGACAATACTTACCTGGAACTGTAGCGATTCAATGCTTCTATCCACTGCACTACAGGCCCCGAAGGGCAATGAAGGTTTGATGTTTTGATCTTATAAATCCAAGTTTTTCGTTCTTATCTGGGCTTTCATTGTCAGATTCATACTGAATAGTATATTATTATTATTAGAATACTTTTGAGGTGAGTAATTTGTATATTTATTTATTTATTTATTTGCGAACTGTTATCCTCATCTTCGTAGTTGTTGTTTCACGGTGTTTCGTCCAACTATTCCTTTGGCCATCTTCACGTGGTTAACGTTATGGGATAGGAATGCTAAGTCTCTTAACTGTATTCTCAGTAATTACTGCCTTCCATAGTTGTCGTCTCATCATATTTTGGCTAACTAATCCTTTAGCCGGCTATGGAAGGCAGTAATTACTGGGGATACAGTTAAGAGACTCAGCATTCCTATCCCGTCATAGTTAACCACCTGATAAAGGCCAAAGGAATAATTGGCGGAAACATCGTGAAACAACTATGAAGATGAGGATATCAATCCGCAAATAAATAAATTCATAGGGGGACAAATAAATAAATAAATTACTCATCTCAAAAAGATTCCAACAATAATAAAATGATATCCCCCTATGTAGATTAAAATAAAGACATAATGCTACTGAATTATATGTCTAGAAACCTTAGTCCAATTTTGACCAAAATCCATTACATAATTTTGATGCCTGAAAATATCGAATATTTAAGCCTTAAGCTTAATGGGTCTTAAGAAAAAATTGAAGTTTAAAAAATCTTGGTTAATTTATGTCTAATTATGGATCAAATTTAATGCTAATCTGAAATATTTGATTTTTTGAAATGGGAGGTTGTACTTATACTATGCCTCTTAAAAACCTTTTAAAATATTCCAAAGGAACTTAAATCTGAAGAATATTTATTAGTGCCTAATACCTATTGTGAAAATTTCACAAAATCAAAGATATCTGAATCTTCATTTGCCTCCTTTGCATAAAACTAAATCAAACTAAATATAGCCCACCATACACAGGCTTTTGCACCTAGCAGCTGTTTTCCAAAAATTATAATGATTAATTAGTAGTGAATCCTATAAATATATGCACATATCTAACTTTATATAAATAGAAATCACACAAACTGGATTTAATTTTTTCTTGTGTACATGCATATCAATATTAAGCTCCTTTCATTTTATTTTTTTTTAAATTATTTTTTATTTTTATTTATTTTCTTTTCTTAGTTTTCTCTACAAATTCTCTGTAAATTATGGGGATTACGACTTTAGGTGAAGATAGTTAATAAATATATCTTACTCAATAGGAAAAGTTAAACTAATTTAATTTATATACTCACTATGTCTGTCTGTCTCTATTTTTTTTTCCAAAGTACATCTATAAGATGCAAGGTCACAGAGTGGCACGAGGCGGATCTAAAGATTGCATTTTTTTTTTGTGGACTGTTCTTTTCTTGGTTTTTTAGCCGGTAAAAATAGCTGCTAAGGGGTCAAAATGGGGAAAAAATTGAAACTTTGCAGGCATAAGTCAACTAAATGTGTTACTTGTATTCATGCACAAATATACGTATAAACGTGTCATTAAAGTCAGTTCATTTTTTTTTAACCGTTTCTTATCTGTCTGACAATAGCGCAAACGGTAATGACTAAGGCTGGAGTTCTAAATGTTTTGGTTTCAATTCTAGCTGATGGCACCTAAGTCATTTTTTTTTACTTTTGAAATCACTACTATTTATTGGGTACAATATAATAATTAATAAAGAATTGGCTCTATAATAAGAAATACGAAATCTGCATAAATTAAAATATTATATTTTAGTATATTTTATGACTAAGCAACCCTGGCCGCCTTGCTAGTTAACAATATGAAATAATTATTCCAATCCTAAATGTAGTAGTAGTAGTAGTAGATGGATTAGCATGAATAACTTTACGCAGTATTAATAAAGAGAATGTCCAGTGTTTATTGAATGTGGCTTTGTGCCAAAATTACTTTCTTTCAATGTTATGATCATTTTCTATGCTTTCAACCTATACTTGCTTTAGGCAGTTGTAACTGGCCAATACCGAGATCTCTAATTCATTAAGCCAAGTTCTTTATCTCCATTTATGCTTAAGTAACTGGGAAATTAGGATCAGCTTTTAAAGCAATTAGATAAGGATATTTGATTTATATATTTTATTTCAGCAAAACAGCTTTAACAAAACAAAAAGTTAGGCACAAGGCCAATCAAAAAGGTGTGGAGAGTGTCTACGGTCATCCTTGTCATTGTACCTTTGATTGTCTACGCTAATCCTAGCTAGAGTTCTTATTCACCATGATACCACAAACACACCAGAGGTCGTCCCACTCAAGATTTCCAAATCATATCGTTTTTTTGTTGTTGTTTTGTTTATAAATATAATCTGTGTAGAAAAGAAAAAAAAACTTTTGTAAAAATCTTTTTAGTCATAGGCAAAATTTCATTGGGGTTGGGCTAAGTCCAAAAGACAAACAAAAAGTATTAGTAAGGCTCTCCCAATCCTTTTTAGATGGTAGACCCCCCTCCCACCACCACTATTTTTCAGCTTGATGGGGGACCCCTGAAGACAAACAGTTCGATCTCTAAATAGGACTGAATTCTAGACAGAAACAAAGAAAAAATGGGGTTAGGAAGTTGGGGGTAGTGGGTATATGATGTTGCTCCAAGATGAGATCAATTAGTGGGGTGGCCAAAGACAAAAAGAAAATTTGGAGCATGGGCATCTTGGATGTTTCCTATCAGGGAAGAAGGGCATTCACTCGACTAAGTAAGAACCTAACCTAGACACAGATAGGGCTTACCTTAAGGGGCCTTAGGTCTGACGAGCTCGAACCGTGTGCATCATATTCATGCGGGAAACAAACTCCAACTTGGCACCTCTTTGTGCACACAGGTTCGCTATTCTGATCCACCTTCTGTTACAGGCCCCAGGATTTAATCTTTTCCTATTACATCTGATCTTGACCTTCAGCTAGTGCTTAAAGAATGTGATCAGATCTGATCAGCAAAAGATCCAGCCCCACACTTCTCATTCAGTCATGACATCCACACCATCATTCTTGCTATGGCTAGGATCGTAAGAAACTATTCTTCTCTCCCTGTCCCACAGCGGCTCAGCACTGTGGATGTTGTAGAATGCGTCAAGTACGCGAGGATATGGTATACTGATGAGGTTTTCCAGGGTGTTGGGAAGCACTTCTCTTTAAGGCAACGATTAAACAGTTTTGTAAGTATGGGGGCAAGTTCTGCTTGAAGCTTTTTCAGCACTATAATTGGAATGCCGTCAGGGCCAGTTGCTATACTGGAATCAAGGCTCTTGATTAGCTTAGTGACCTCAAGCACAGATATTTGTATGTTGCATGGCGTGTTTTCTGTTATAGGAGGAAATACGGGGAGTTGATGGCCTTCATGTAGGGTAGAATTAGCTGCAAAGTTTTTAGCAAATAGTTTGGCCTTGTCTGATGCTGACAAGATGACCTCAGGTCCATTAATGATAGTTGGGATAGAACGCATGCTTCTGTTCAGGATCCTGTTTGCTATTTGCCAAAACTGGTGTTCAGCAACTTTGGATTTAACGGACTGAGCATATAGTTCTCTTGCATTTTTTTATTACTCTTGTGTAGTGGTTGCTGGCAGTCCTGAAAGTAGCTCTAGTCGCAGTGCATCTATTACGTTTGTAGCTATGGAAAAAGTGATTTCTGTGTGCGATGGCAGCAGCACATTCTGTGGAGAACCATGGCTGGCTGTTAGGTTTTTGTTGGAATTTTTTGGATGGTATGAATCGGTTTATGCCTACAATTAACCATTTGGTCAGGTCTGATACTATGGAGGACCCTTTTTAAACATGGAATGTAGGGGTAGATCAGATATAAATGTACGGAAGCTATCCCAGTCAGCCATAGAGAATAGATACACCGTACGGTGGAGAGATACGACTTGTTGCATTTCATTTTTATCTTAACTGATATAACCGAGTGGTCGGAAGATCCCAGAGGAGATAGAACGGACATGAACATAACTCGGGGGAAGTTGTGAGGAAAAGGTCTAGAAGGCTAGTGCACTGACTGGAAGTATCGGGCACACGGGTGGGTTCGTGAACAATCTGGATGAGGTCATAGGTAATGGCAAAATCAGGACAGAACCTCCCCTTATCATCTGTCTTGTTCGAGTGGGTCAGGCATTCCACATTGTGGACATTGAAGTCACCACAAATGTGGATGTTAGCCGAAGGATGAGCAGACAGGATGTGGTCAATTTTCTCAGATATGCTCTTAAAGATAGTAACTCAGCTGTTGTGGGGGCGATAGAGGGCAAATATAAATGCAGTGGTGTAAGCAAGTGCAACCTGGAATCACATATAAGGTAAATTAGGGTCTTCACTGGAGATATTCCTACCACATGGGAAGCCATATTTAATGTAGGCACATATTCCATGCCCATGGCGATCTTGGGAGTCAGATTTAAATGTTAAGTTAGAGTATCCTTTAATTATGAATTCGTCTAGGGAAGTGGTCGGCCCTATTCCGGATTCACTTAGAAAGAATATGTCCGGTTTCGTCTCCTGTAATTGGGTTTCAACTTCTGGATGGTTGGAACGTAGACCCCCTGATGTTGAAGGAGACATTGTAGTAGGGGTCTACGTTGGAGGATGGGGTTCTAGGTTTATTCCATATATGGCAACACTTCAAAGACTGTAAATGACCAAGTTCTCTGATTCTCTGATCTTGAGCACATAGTGCAAGGGGGAAAGAGGTGGCTAGTTCATGTTAATGCGTCTAGAACCAAGTTTCTATCTTTGCATCATCATCAACGCTCTGATCCCCGTCTGGCATCAATTAAAATGGATGGCTCTCATCTTGGGAAGGCTCCATGTTTTGACAAGTTTCTAGTTCTGACTTTTGCTCTTGATCTGAGATGAAATGCGTACATCAAATCTGTTGCCAAGGCTGCTGGAAAAATGGTGGGATCGTTCTACCGCTCCAGTAGATATCTCACTGTGATGCAATTCTGTACCTATATAAGAGTCAATCATGCCAAAGGATGGAGTACTGTTGCCACATCTGAACAGGAGCTGCTAGAAAGACCTTATTATGCCTTGACAGAGTTTAAAATAGACTTCATAGCCTAGTTAGGGATGCTCTTTTCTTTTCCCTGCAACCTCTTCCCCACAGAAGAGATTTTACGAGTCTATCTCTGCTTTATCGTTATTTTCATGGCAGGTGCTCGTCTGAGCTCCAGTCTATGGTCTCCCTTGCCTGATTTTCACGAAAAACACTTGTCTAGCTGAAACCGCTATCAATAATTTCCCCCACTTTTTATCTGTGCCTAAACCCAAGCATAGATTCCATAAACAAAGCTTCTTTCTTAGAACTGCACACCTATGGAAGTCTGTTTCGTTTTCCTGCCTTCCAACTGACTACAATATGGTCGTCTTCAAGTCCAATGTGAACAAGTTCTTGATGAGCCGTCCTCTTAAGTAATTCAATTTACAAAATTTCCATTACTAACGATTACTACGGCATTTTCCCATTGACTACCGTATACTCATTAATCCTTATCCTCGAGTGGCCTCTGGGCTTTGATGAGTGGTGACTCCTTTGTAAAAAAAAAAACAAAACAAAACATCTTTTCCAGTTTTGTATTAGTTTTCCATGTAGACTTGTTAGTGACTTTTATAAAAACAAACTTTTTTTCTTAGACCATAACTTCAGTTGTGTAATCTGTACAACTCGATCTCATGTCTACTCTAACCCTAACTCAGCCACATGTCTTTCATATCATTAAATGAGTTTGTGTAAACCTGAAAAGAAAAAGGAAAACTGTTATGAGATTTTTGGTAACTTTCTGTTTTTTTTTCTTTTTTTGTTTTTTTTTCTTTCAAGAATCGGTTTCTTTTTTCTTTCTTTTTTCAAGCTGATTTGCTGAACCAAATGTTTAAGTCTCGCTGTGCATATTTTTTGCAATCTATGAATTGCCATCTACAGGTGAATGTCCTATTGATTTAAACATGTTTCCATTCCTTTCCTCTTTTACTTTGCAAAGCGTTAATGATGCCAATTATTATGTCAGAACGTTTGTTTCTAAAATTGACTGCTATAATTAGAAAGAGAAGCGAATCAGAAACAAGATGTTGCCATGTCAATTGCTACATCTTGTTTCAGCAAATCCAGCCTATCGCATCTTCACCCCTCCTCTACACACTCAAATTTTATGGGCCCGTTGCACAGGACTCATTATTTAGCTGCATTTAATTTATCCTTTTGCATTTAAAAACTACATTTATTTTGTTGAATTTTTTCTTTGAAAAAAAAAAAAATAAAAAAAATAAATTTCTTTTTCTATTTGCATTTTTTTCTTATTTCCCTTCCTTCTGTTTTCTGCCGTTTCTCTTCATCTTCCTTTTCCAGTTTTACTTTTCCTTCTTTCACTAGTTCCCCATTACCCGTCCTTCCTTTTGTCTTTCCTTTTCTTTCCCTTTTCTCCTTTTTTATTTTTCCTCTTTTACCTTTTCCTCCTCTATTTTCATTTTCCCTGTATTCTCATTCTTTCCATTCTCTTTTTTTCTTTTTCCTTATCTTCATTCTCTGCCCTTATCCTTTCCTTTTTCTGTTTTTTTTGTCTTTCCCCTTCTTTTATATCTCCACTCTTACTCTTTTCTGTTTTCTTTTTTTCTTTCTCATTTTTCCCTTTCTCTTTCATTTCACCCCCCCCTTCCCTTCTCCCATCCCATCATTTTCATTCTTTCTCTTTCCTAAGTGCATTAAATCTTGTTCAAAATTTACCTTCATCTCCTCACTACTCCATCTTAGGACGTATCAGGCTCTTATATCTCTTATAGAAAATTTTATCAGGAATAAAGTACTTTCTGGAGCAGTAGAATGATTCAACAAATTTAAAAAATTTTTTAGCAACCTTAATAACAGATTTGATTTAAGTTTTCCGTTTCAGATCTAGGGTGAAAATCCGTCCTAGAAGCTAATCAAAGAATGAGGCTTCCTCAGATAGAGCCAGTCATTTTGACTGGGAAGAAACAATGATCCAAGCATTGATGGTGATAAGAGACAAACTTGGTTTTAGATATGCTAAAAAGTGATAAATAACTTTTTAGCTCAATTGCATAACATGTTCCAAAGTGGAAGAGTCCGAAAAATCTTGATCATGAATACTCTTCAAAGTGCTGCCATAAACAGTGTCAGTTGCCCAGAAATCAACAAACGATCTTAAAATGATTTGTGAGATCATTAACAAAGATAAGGAAAAAGGTTGGGCCCAGAATGGATGCTTGGTATTGATGTTGCCTGCTTTGGACTTTTAGTGATTAACAACTACTTTTACAGATCTATTGAAGAGAAGGATTCAATGGTTGAGAGGACATTTCCAAATATTCCATAGCTAACGAGATTGAGAAGCAAATCTTTGTGTCAAATATTATTGATGATCTTTGATCCTAGAAATTAAACTCTCATTCATACATTCAATGATCCTGTGTGATATCAGTCAGCATGTCAGCTGTAGATCTTGCAAGGCAAAATTCATATTGTAAACTAAATGTTTTTTTTTTCACTGAAGTAGTTGACAACTTGTTGATTTATTACAGATTCAAGCAACTTACTCATGACTCATTTGGCAGTATGTTTGCTATTTCATTGATATAATCCAAAATTACTTCTTTCAATTTCTCAAATTCTTTTGTTGTTGCTGTTAAGTTCAAGATATGTTCACCATAAGTTGTTGATACATTCATTTTGTAGAATGGTTAGAAGCAAAAATGAAATGCAAAATTAAATCCTATGGAGAAGGATACGAAAGATGTGTAAAGCGGTCAAATTTATTTTCAGGAATTGGAGACAAAAGATTTTATGATTACAAATAACTCTAAAAAATTTTAACAGCAGTAGTAGTCCGTGCGTGCGCACACACACACACACACGGACGGACAGACGGACGGACGGACGGACGGACGGAACAATAGATTCCAACTTATGCACACTTTTTATTTTTTAATTTTCTTAAGTTAGTGATAGGGCATTCTACCAGGTACCAAACATACAACCACTAACTCAGATCTTCCAACCAAGAGATCTTTTAAAAATTCTAACCGTGCCTTTAAGTGCGATTGCTTGAAATTCTTTTTCATGAGTCCATTTGCGCCTATGAGAACTGGGATGATGAAGATCTTAAGGTTCCAGTTCCTTTTTATGTCATACATAAAAGCTTTGTATTTCGTTATCTTTCCCTCTCAGCTCTGTTTAATCCCGCATCTTTAGGGAAACTAACTTCTAAGGTTGCTTCTTTCTCCTTCTTATCCCATATCACTATGCCAGGTTTTATGGCTCCGTTTTCTAGGTATGTAGCTCTAGGAATTGCATAGTCATAGTTTTTTTTTTTTTTTTTTTTTTTTTTTACATAGGCATCACCACATTATCAAGGCTCAGAGGCCACTCAAGGATAAGGGTTAAAGAGTGTACAGTAGAAATTGGACAATATAGTAATCATTAGTAATGAAATAGTCGATGGTGTATGACTTATTTCCAACTGTGTTTTTTTTTTTTTACTACTATCTTATCACATGCAGTCAAACACATACATAGAAATATCAACAGTTTTTTTGTCAACTAGCTGAGATTGTTTTAGAAATATTTTCAAAACAATATTTCTTTTCTTAAAATTTTGGTGAAATTGTTTATAATTTATGTGTGTGATCTCGTCAGGTTGTATTTAACCTAAAATAACAAAAACAGTTTATCCTCCCTCCCCACATCTGTTTCTGGATTTTTTTTTTTTTTTTTTGCTTAGTGTTTAGTTTAATGTCTGCACTGTTGTCAATATTTATTTTAAAAAATGAATGTGTCACTTTTTAGACAGCAATGCAACTTTTATTGCAAATAAGTTTCTTTCAAATGCTTTACAAATGTTTTCATTTCTAGAATTTTTTTTTTTTAAATCTTAGTTCAAATTTTTTTTATAATGAAAAAAGAAAGTATTTTTAAGGAGTTCTTTCAACCTGAAAATGTTATTTCAAACCGAAGCATGACTAGCCACCGAAAATGTTATTTCAAATTTAAGCCTCATGTTTTGACAAGCTTCTGGGCTTGTCCTTTACTCCTGATCTTAAATGAAACACATACATTAAATCCGTTGCCAAGACTGCTGGAAAAATGGTGGGATCCTTCTATCGATCCAATAGATATCTCACTGCTGATGTAATTGTCTACCTATATAAGAGCCAGGTACGTCCAAGGATGGAGTACTGTTGCCACATTTGGGCAGGAGCTGCTAGAAAGGACTTATCCTGCCTTGATAGAATTCAATATAGACTTCTTAGCCTCGTAGGGGATGCCTTTTTCTCTTCCCTGCAACCTCTTTCTCACAGAAGAGATGTTGCGAGTTTGTCTCTGCTGTATCGCTATTTTCATGGCAAGTGCTCGACTGAGTTCCAATCGATAGTCCCCCCTCACCAAACTTTCACAAGAAACACCCGTCTAGCAGAAAACACTATCACTAATTCCCCCCACTCTATATCTGTACCTAAACATGAGCAAAGCTTCTTTCTTAGAACTGCACGCCTATGGAATTGTCTTCTGTTTTCCTTCTTTCCAGCTGACTACAATATGGTTGTCTTCAAGTTTAACGTAAACAAGTTTTTGATGAGCCGTTCCATATAAGTTAACAAATTTACCGAATTTCCATTACTAATGTCCAATTTCTACTGTACACTCTTTAACCCTTATCCTCGAGTGGCCTCTTGGCTTTGATAAGTGGTGATGCCTATGTAAAAGAAAAAAAAAAGCATGACTGACCACCAAAAATGTTATTTCAAACTTAAGCATGAAATCATATTTAGTTTAATGTTTATTTTCCATGTTGGTATGCATTTGACAGGTTTCAAAAATTGACTTCCAAACTAACCTATCTCTGGACAGGTCTTTATTTGTTCTTCTTTCTCTCAAACCCATTCTTATCATTTCCTCTTCTTGGACTTCTCCTGTGAACTGACCATGCTACATCAACTGCTATACATCAACTTACCCAAGAATTCTCATCGATTCTTTGAATGAGACAGATCAACAAAAATAGTGTTTTAAACTGAAGCATGACAGACCACCGAAAATGTTATGTCAAGCTAAAGCACAACGAATGTATAGAGATCCTTTAGAGATGTGTAGATGCTTCTAAAAATATTATTTAAAACTTGAATTTGATAGATTAAGTAGACTGAATTCTTATATTCATGCTTTGTATCCCAAACAAAATTTTATTTCTATTATAGCCAAAGAAAACTTCTAATATGGGTATATAAATTTTTGTAAAACATGAACAATGATATCAAATTTATTTTGGTAGTATAATTAGCCACCAAACCGACCATTGAATCTTCATTGGAAATTGGAAAAAATTGCTGTAAGACAGACTTCAAACAAATGGAAAATCCTTACAAATGAAAATTAACCATGATGGAAGTGATAATTATCAGATCAATCCATTCTAAACATTAGGCAAAATTCCATTACTTCTTGGAAAAACACATTCACAAATGACTCTGAAATGCAAATTTGACTCCCCCATAAAAGATTTATTGTAACAGCTAACACATTGACTCTTGTTAATAATTTAATACAGCAGAGATCAAGATTGTATTAATAGCAAATCAATAAAAAATTTGAATTATATAAAAATGGATAGAAACACAATTTGATAACAAGGCAAAATGTAATCCATTAAAGTTTTCAGCTTAGATTGATTTTATTTAAAATTTTTTTTTTTTTTAGAGAGAGACAGCTCAAAATCCTATCCTATCTTAACTTAACTATGTTGACGAATTGCCATTTTTCATTAAGATGGGACAGTTCTTATATGCATAGACACACAATGTATACACTTTAAGTTGAAACACACCAATATTATAAAAATAAATCACCTGTTGCTGAAAATAGTAACATAACTGGGGAGAAAAAAACAAACAAACTAGTAATAACACAAGAGAAAGAAATTTACAATTATAAAGTTAAATGATTGAATTTTGTTTGCATCTAAATTTTATCAAGATAACCTAAAAAATAAATGAGCTATTACAAGTTGAAATTGAAGGAAATTTCACTATATTTACCTATTTCTGCACAGTAAACTCTAGGCTGATTTTGTGATACCTAATAAGATAAAGTAGTTAGTAATTCAATATGAATTTTAGATAAAAGATAGACAAGTTGGATTTCAATGAAGTAATGTTTTTTTGTTTAGAGCAAACGGAAGTTCTTAAATTTGATCTGAACGGGTAAAAAAAATATTGGGAAGATATCCAGCCATATACAATATCTCAAGAACCCATTATTGTTGCTTTGGGCTTAACAACCCATCAGAAATTAGCTTATTGTTCATATGTGAATATTCTCAATTATTCAGACATTAAAACTTGTTATTGGATGACTGATTGTTGATGGTAGATCAATATTTTTGGGGTCGTTTAATTTAAGGATTTATTTAACATGTGTTTCTGTTAGTTTTGGGATTTTTAATATGAGGATTGATAATTTGTATTCAGACTTGATATTCCAATTTAGTTTTAATCCTGTCTCTTTATGCCTAACACCTATCTCTTGTTTATATATTGAGATGATAAAGACGAGATACATGTTGTCATTAGATTCAAAATTGACAGATATGGATACCTGTAAAGGAAAGAGACAAAACGAAAGTATTAGCATGTTGAAAGTGGGGAAATTATTAAAAATTGGAACAGGTGTTAAAATGTAACTCCTAAAAATAGGCAGTAGGAGACTATACTCGTTGCCTGTTCTCTTTCTCTGCCAGAATAATGTACCAGAGATAATAAAATAAGCATGTATTTTGCATTAATTATTTTTGATAATTAATGACCTAGCCATACTGATAACCCTTGAAGAAGAACCAGAGAAAATTAAATTAACTGGCCAAAAATTTTTAATCTCTTTGTCTCCTGAAATTGTTGTCAATGCTTTGTTCTCCCAATAACTCTTTTTTTTTTTTTTTTTTTGATCTCTTGTTAGCATGCTCTCTCTCTCTCTCTCTCTCTCTTGCACTTTCACTAACTCCATTTTACTTGTACTTCTACTCACTCTCTGTGCCTTGCTCTCCTGTTCTCTACCACTCTCTTACTTGCATTATGTAGAAGTAAAGAAGGGGAGTGAAACTCAACACAGAAAAAAAAAAAAAAAGCAATAAATGAATAACCAAAGCAATATCAAGTAAATTTATAAATGAATAATTAAAAATATCATTTAAATCTGATAATTCTTAGATTTTGGAAAAGTTTTTTTCTTATTTTGAAATAGTATTTTTGCACTGATCGCTAAAAAAAAAAAAAAAAAGAAAAAAGTGTACCATTTTGGTGATACAAAGCAATAAAGCAAAAGTGGTAACGTTTGAAATGATATATATTTGCTGCAAATCCAAACGAATGTTGCATTTTGCAAAAATGTGTGCATAAAGTTCAGAATATGTCTTGCATACTTTCAATTTTATTTATTTATTTTATTTCGGTGCAACAGGAGAAAGCTCACATGCCTCTTGCAGTGACTTAGTTTACAATACATTGTTTTCTACATTGCACTGTAGAGAACCTGCTGTTGATTTTATAAAATTATTTTTTTTATATATAATAGTTTAAATTAAAATTTAAAAGTCTCGTACTTCAATTGTGCTCTAAAGAGAAACATTTATTTTGAATGCGTCCCCGTCATATCAAAGAACCTACTGTAAATTTTATGCCGAGCCTTTTGGCTTTTGTGGTAATATAACTTCTTGAATGCACTTGTGATGCTAGGCTGTGTAAGATGTTAACTTTGGTCAAAATCGCCTGTACCTTCTTTCGTTGGATTATTTCGATTATCGATACTTATTGAAGATATTCTGTTATAAAACTTATCTAAGAACACTGCCAGGTGCATAAAGTACCTTTGTGTGAGATTTCATAAAAATCAGCCCAGCCGTTTTCGAATCCATAGGAAATGAACTCACAAAGTTCCTTTTATATAATACTAGCAGTATTACCTGGCCTTGTTTGGGGGATGCTTTGATGCCTTTTTTATGCTTATTTTGATCTGTATCTTTGGTAATTCCAATATATATATATATATATATATTTTTTTTTTTGTAATCGTAAAATTATTTTAGTAAATTTCAGTTATATTGACACCCTACTGATCAACATAACCCTCACACAGTGGATGCAACATGCCAGCAACAATCCAATTTCCCTGATTTGTCCCCTTAGCAGCTATTCTTCCAGCTCAAAACCAACTATTTTAGTGAAGTTTTGGGGGGTCATGATTTCTTGAACCGTATGTGAAAGAAACCACAGGATTAACGTCGACTATTCATTCGTTGTAAGAATTTATGTGGTTGTCGCTGTATATTTCTACAATTAGTCAACTGTGTCAAAAAATTCCTTATCTTATGTTGCCGGGCATGCTATTTGTGCTTGGTGATTGGGGACTTATGTTTTGTTAAACTGACATATAAAAAAACTTTGTATCACATTTCCACTAAATATGTATGTAGACTGTTTTGTAATTTTTTCAGGATAAATTGCTTGTTCAATAGACGTTCAAAAACAGACACATAATTTACTTTTGCACGGCTAAAAAACACATAAATTTTCAAATCTTATAAAATTCTTTGCAGTTAATGAAAAAAACATTAAGAAATTTACATATGGAGTTTAAACCTACAGACCATGTCATGCAAAAAAAAAAAAAAAACAACAAGAAAAAAATGTGCTATCAACTTACCCACAGAATTTTCATGACCCTGTTGTTCTATCATTGTTGCTAAGTGACGACATGAAAAAAATGACTTTACCGATAATAGATAAATTAAAATAATGGTTTCGATTATTGATTATCGATAATTATCGGGGGTATTCTGAGACAAAACTTAACTAAGATCACTCCCAGACTTATACATTAAAGTTCTGTAAATTTTAAAGAAAATCTGTTCAGCCGTTTCGGAGTCTATAAGGAATGAACTCGCGCGCGCACACACACACACACACACACACACACACACATACACACACACAAAGTTTCATTTATGATTGTAGAGAAGAGATAGATTCTGATCCAGAACCTGCTTTTCTCAAATCCCTTCAAAAGCTATCTATCTCCTCTAGCTTATTTCATTGTTATAATTAAAATATCCTTATAAGCCCTTATTGTAGGCCGATGAAGTTCTAACTTACGAAATTGATCTCGGTATTCTACCTCAGCTAGATTTACTTGTGTGTTCATCGAATCCATTGTCAAAGTTGCTGGAAAAATAGTGGGATCCTTCTATCACTCCAGTAGATATCTCACTCCTGATGCAATTCTCTACCTATATAAAAGCCAGGTTCAGCCAACGATGGAGTACTGTTGCCACATCTGAGCAGGAGCTGCTAGAAACAGCTTATCCTGTCTTGACAGAGTTCAAAATAGACTTCGTAGCTTAGTGGGGGGATGCCCTTTTCTCTTCTCTGCAACCTCTTTCCCACAGAAGAGACGTAGCGAGCCTGTCCCTGCTGTATTGTTATTTTCATGGCAGGTGCTCATCTGAACTTCAATCTATGCCCCCCCCTCGCCAGACTTTCACGAAAACCACTTGTCTAGCCAGAACCACTATCAAAAATTACCCACACTCTTTATCTGTGCCTACGCCTAAACGTAGATTCCATGAACAGGGCCTCTTTCTTAGAACTGCTCGACTGTGAATTCCGTTTGCCTGCTTTCCAGCTGACTACAATCTGATTGTCTTCAAGTCCAACATGAACAAGTTCTTATTGAACCGTCCCTCTAAGTAATCCAAGTTATAAAATTCCCACTAATGTTAACCACGCTAAAACCACAATGACAAATGTATACCCATTAACCCTTATACTCGAGTGGCCCCTTGGCCTTGATAAGTGTTGACCCCCATGTAAAAAAAAAAAAAAAAAAAAAAAAAAAAAATGATGCATCCTGTAATCATCTTTTCCAGTGTATGCCATTTCTGACACAACAATTACAGTACAATATATTGTAGTGCAAATATTAGTGACAATATGTAACAATTTGTAAAAACTAATAAATCAATAAGACTAGCAATATATTTATGACAATAAAAAGTGCTTTAATAAAGAAAATGTTCCATACTGCAGGATTTTTTGCATGTATTATACTTATTTTTACTAGTGAAAATATACCCCTTCCGATCGCATATTTTCGCTAATATATATAACCTAACTGTTGAGTTTTCTTATGAACAGTCGATTGTGACAATTTCTTGTTGATGTATGCTACCTTTTCCCAAAGAAGGCCTGGGAAGATGTTATCACCACCCACCCCTCGCCAAAACAAAAGGAAGTAATGCTGGGAGAATGACATCATGACAAACACATATGCTACACTACTCGTCCCCAAGGAGAAGGTAATGCTTGGGAAAATGGTCTCATAACAAAACAGATACTATGCTACTCTTTGAATTGTGTGTTGAAAGATAGTACATTAATAGAAGTAATAATATAGTTCATCTTCATTAGTTATAAATGTAAAGGAATCCGGTTGTGTATATATGCGGCTAGTTTAAAGTCCAATATCGGAATTATTAAACAGTGTCTTCTGGGCAAAATTTTGGTGGGATAAAATTAATTTCATAAACATGAAGATTTTAGCAAACTAAAAAAAAGAAACCGGAAAGTTTTAATTGTAACAAAAGGGAGGTAAATCTTTTCTAAAAACTGAAAATCTTTGGCCAATGTATCAAAACTTAATTTTCGCTAATTGTCTTTGGAAACTGTTTTCATTAATAATCAATTTTCTACTTTATCTTTTTTTCGTAAGTTTTGGATATTTTCATTACTGTGACATGAGAATTCATTAGATACCATTGGTTTCATTTGGAATTCAGTATTTCTATTTTTGAATTTCACTAAAATAATGAAAAAGAACCAATGATTTAGTGTTTATCCCTGTAACTTGGTAAGTTGAAGTGTTGAAGAAATGCTATGGAAAGTTAAGATTTGGGAGTGAATGAAGACCAAAGTGATGATCAGTGGTTGTAGGGTTAGTTTTTCTGCTCGGGTTGTTGAGAGCAATTCTTTTTTTTTATTTATTTTTTTTTTTAATTTTTTTTTTAAGCATTGGGTATACAACAATTGCTGTGGAATTACGGGTAAATTGAGATATGTTTATCTTCAAGAATTGTAAGACGATATTGAATGAGAACTCTGGTGTAGACAAAGTATATTTGGATGGCGAGACAATTGAGATTGTCAAAATTCTGTTATCTTGGTGATACCATTGGAGCACACTGCTGGCACGAGTGATTGCAAGAGTGGATGGAATGCACTCAAGGAACTTCTACCATTACTGTTGTGGGGACATACACACCCTTATAATCACTAAGATGGACTTATCCATTAGCCATATAAGCAGCAAGTATAGACCGCTCAATGAGAGCTATCCAGATGTCGTACAGAGACGACTGACTCCCCACGGACATACTAATCTTCCTATATCACTAACCCTGTTCTGGATATAAATGTTCTTTGTATTCTCACCAGTCGTCGTGTTTTCCTACTTTCACCTTTCCCGACTCCACTACAATTACTAACTAGGAAAGCATTGCTGCTATCAACCAAAGGAAGAGTCTATCAGGCATGTATGATGTATAGAAGTGAAACCTGGCCAGTGAGGGTTGAAGATATGTGTTGCATGGATAGAAATTATATGAGAATGATATGATGGACGTGTAATGTGAGTCTTAAAGACAGGCTTAGAGCCGACGATTCTCAGAGAAAGATTAAATCTGGATAATATAGGGAGATGCTTGTAAAACGAGATTGAATTGAAAGAATGGATGAGGGTACTTTGATTAGTAGATGTAGATAAGTTGAGGTAAAAAGGTTAGTTGGCAGAAGAATGCCAATGAAAACATTTCTAAAAACTCTCAAACATACGCCAGCATGGAAAAAAGAGAGCAGAAAGTGGATCTTGGGTTTTTCAACAACCTTGTGACTCTCGCTTCCCTTAGTTTGTCCTTTAGTCCTCACATTCCATGAGCGATGTTTCTGACAAAGGGGGAAGAATGCCTGTTTTCTGGGTCAGAATCTATTCTATTGAACACTTATTGTTGGTGAGTTTTTGAACTTGAAATAGCATTTTTTATTTATTTATTTTTTTTAGCTTCTTGCACCAAGTGGCCTCATGACTTGTCTAAAGCGATTTCCATAAAAACAAATTCAAACCGAACATGATAACGATTGTCTTTTAAACATATTTAAGAAAAATTGTAGAAAAATTTCCTTATTTCTAAACAAAAAATAAAACAAATCAATGATGAAGAATACATCCTTGTGAGATTTGAACCCATATTTTATTTTACATCATGCACTATAAAAGTTTGATAGATCAAGTCAATGCATAGAAACAAAATCTAATAAATGTATACTCATCATCTCAATAGTTGTAATCTATTTATATAATTATAAAACTCTGTGGACCTTGCTTGTTTGCATCTTGTCTTCACAGATCAGGTGATTTCATATTTTAAAATTGAAATGACAGGTGAATAGAAATATATGTATATTTATATATATTTCTGTAGAAATATATATATATATATATATATTTATATATATTTCTGTAGATATATATATATATATATATATATATATATATATAATATATATATATATTTATAGTGTTATAATGGAATAATTCCAGGAGGAAATCCGGGTATGAGAGCTCAATGTGGTAAACAGAGCAATAACATAAAAATATAACACGGAAATTACATCATTGTCAATGCAATAATTTATTTCAACCTTATGGTATTTTCAAGCATCTAAACTAGACAATTATAAAAATGTAATTGTCTAGTTTAGATGCTTGAAAATACCATAAGGTTGAAATAAATTATTGCATCGACAATTATGTAATTTCCGTGTTATATTTTTATATATATATTTATATATATTTCTGTAGAAATATATATATATATATATATATATATATATATTTATATATATTTCTGTAGAAATATATATATTTATATATATTTCTGTAGAAATATATATATATATATATATATATATATAAATATATATATTTATATATATATTTCTGTAGAAATATATATTTATATATTTATATATATATTTCTGTAGAAATATATATTTATATATTTATATATATATTTCTGTAGAAATATATATTTATATATTTATATATATATTTCTGTAGAAATATATATATATATATATATTTATATATATATTTCTGTAGAAATATATATTTATATATTTATATATATATTTCTGTAGAAATATATATATATATATATATTTATATATATATTTCTGTAGAAATATATATTTATATATATATTTCTGTAGAAATATATATATATATATATATATATATATATATAACTCTTGGTTCGTTCGCAATTAATAGTCTAAAAAAACCACTGGACGGATGGCTTCCACGTTTTGGTATAATATGTTTACTATATCCATGTGTGTTTTTATATATTTCTTTTTAATTATAACATTATACTTAAGTTTTCTATTATAATAGGTGGTTTTCTTTGTACCGATAGGCCATTTTTTATATTTAGGGACAATTATTTATTACCACTTCCTATCACGTGACCAGTGTTTCCAATTTAGCGGTTTTCCTGCTAGATCTGGAGATTTCGTTTGCAATCTAGCGGGGAATTCTAGAAAATCTGGAGATATTTCGCACCCACACACCCGCAATTTTAGATTAGAAAATAAAGAAAAGCGCTTGAAAATACTTTAAAACATAAAATATACTCATTCATGTAAGTAAAAAAAAGTAGCATTTATTTATTGCCTTTGGTAACAATTATTTATTGATTATTTGTTTTGTTTTTCACCTTTTTTTCGGCTAACCATTCTTAAATCTCGCTATAAAATCGATTTTTCCTAGTACATTTTCGGTGGGGGTGGGGGCATTCCAATCTCCGAAGTTTAGTTTAAATACGATCTAAGCAACCCCGCTTAATTTAGAAGTATTTAGTCGAAAATTGTCAAAAGCAAGAAACAACAGCAAAACAAAAAACAAAAAAAAAAAAACTTATACCAATACAGTAGAATTTAATTATCTACCAACCTAAATACTTTTAACATGCTAAAACAAAGTTTTTTTTGTTTTTTTATTTTTCTAATTTCAAAATATGTTGCACCATTATTGTGATGTTTAATTTGCAGTATATTTCAATTTAACTTTTATTGTAAAAAGATTGAGTTTATGATTTGTTTCTTGCAAAAAAAAAATTTTTTTTAAAATACCCTCTCTGAAAAAACAGGTAAAACTAGCTGAGAAAATATGTAAGCCTTCTGGGGAGCTAACCGCTTCAATATAATTCCAGAAACATATAGTGAGAAAACATGGAACATTTTATATATTGAATATACTATATTTATAATTTTTTATGGTAGGAAGTTAAAATATAGAGTTTTTTTTGGGTGGGGTGGGGGGGGTGAATTAGCGATTTTCTGGACATTTCTTTCTCCTGATCTCGCGGGTTTTTTAAAATCTCAGTTGCCAACACTGCATGACGGAAAGGATATTTTGGTCTCAGCACTACAGGCTTAATGTAAACAGAATGTGTTTACAATATCGGTAAAGTTTCAATGGGTTTAATCACATGATTATTGATAATGTAACCATGTGATTGAAATTTGATTTAAATTAACCACACGTGGTCGCTTTCCTATCAAATATTCATCAAAAAATGGTAGGTACAGACAAAATGAATGCCGACGCTCAAAGTGTATAAACATTTTGACCCCTCCCTTTACTTAAAAATTCACCAAAAATCAGGAAATTAACCAATTTTAATGAAAATTTCAGTATTTATCAAATAATGATCGCAGAATATAATGAACTAATTATTTTTACTTAACTCTTAGTGAAAATGTTTTATTTTGTTTAAACAAAAAATACCTTTACTAAAGTTATGGTTTTCAGTAGTAAATAAAAAATGCAAGAATTTATTTTTGCTTTTTTTTTTATATAAATAAAGCATTGTAATTTGTAACAATAAAAAATAATTTTTACAGGAACATTCCGAAAAAAGCCCCTAAAGTCCGTATTCACAGAAATAAATATTATAGTTTCTATAATAATAATAGGCTATAATAAATATTTATTTTTGTGAAGTCTGATGAAATTATTGGATCATTAACACGACTCTGTAATCGAAACATGTGTAACAAAGCAGATTAAAAACTGTAGTGAAAACACACACACCTCATGCCTCAGAAGCTAAAGAATGAGGGTGGAGAGTTGTATGCTTTAGTTTCGATTCTAATTGATAGCACCCAAGTCATATATATATATATATATATATGAACAAATGATTAATAAAACATATTAAAAGACATCTTGAAAAAGAGTTAAAAACATGTTTAATTTTAAAAAAGGAAGCACAAGATAAGTGGATAATCCTTAATCTGCGGAGTTTCGAAGAAATACTCTCCTTCTCATCAGAGGGCAGGAATTAGCAAAATGCAGGATCGGATTTTGCATATAAAAGTATTTAATGAAACTACAAGTAAGTCACAGATCTTACTTGGTTAAAAAAAAGGGTGAGGTAAGGGGAACAGGAGGCAAAAGAAAAATGATAAAAAGATTTCACATGAATGGATAGTCCGGTGAAGGGTAAAAATCCAAAAATGGTAAATCCAAAACGGTCGAATTTAAAATTTCAATCCAATGGGTAAATTCCAAATGGTCCAAAATAATCCAAAAGGCAGAGTTCCTTGTAAAAAAGCGCAAATGGAATGAATTCCAAATCATTAAAAGAAAAGCACTGGAGATAAAATTTAAAACACGTCTGTCAAGGCTGGATGAATAAAAAAAATTCATATATATATATATATATATATATATATATATATATATATATATATATATATATAGTTTTGATCTTATGACTATATATTAGGTTTAATATAATAATCAATAGAGAATTTTGTCTATAATAATAAATCTGTAATCTGCATAAATTAAAATATGTTTAAGTATATCTTATGATTGGGCAACGGTAATATTAAAATAAAATCGTTAGTGTTTCAGAATTTTTGAGATAGGATCAATGTGTTTGGATCATTCGAATCACTTTTTCCTCATCGTATATGTTATGTTCACAACGTTTTGGCTGATGTAACCTTAGACCTTCTTCAGCTGTGCCTTGTCAAATTCTGAAATCTTTTCGGAATTTTAGAACAGAAACTTATATTACATCCACAGGAGTAGACAACTCTTATTCAGTCAGCCATCGAGTAGAAAACTTAAGTAATTCTTAATTATATTCTTAGTATCACCTGTACAATCCTCAGTGCAAGCTATACTAAGAAAAAAATAAAAATTACTTAAGACTTATATTCGATGGCTGACTGAATGAAAGTAGTCTAGTCTTGTGGATGAAATGGAGTGTTCTGTCCTGAAATTTCAAACAGATTCCAGAGTTCGATAAAATGCACCTGAAGCAGGACAGAGGTCATATTGACTGAAACATTGTGAGAATAACATTCAAGTTGGAAGCAGTAAACCGAATGATATAAAAATAATTGCTATTCTTTAAAAAAAAAAATTTTAATATGTGAAACTAATTCACAATAAATTTCTTTATTTTAAAACATTGTTTTTTTGTTTGTTTTTTTTGCTTAAAAACTGCAACTTATTTTTACTTCTTTTAATTAATTTTTTTTGTTCATATTTTATATGCGTACGTTTTAATTAAATTTTGTTTTGTATTTTTATTTCATTTTTTTCTTTAAGCATTTAATGTGAAGGCCAAAACGCATCTGTTAAGACTTTTTATGTACCATAAAAATGAAAATCTTTTTTTTTTCTTTTCTAAATTCTTAAAATTTGGATCTGGTCTAATTAACAGAGGTGGATACAACATTTTACGAATGACACAGCACTAGTTAACCTTAAAGTCTGGATAAAAAGAATAGTAATGCTGCTGTGCTATGTTTGCTGAGCTCTATTGAGACTGCAGGTGTCTGAATGAATCTGACACACACGCACCCACACACATGTTAAATGCATTTGTGTGAATGACAACACGCCAATGACGTTTTATCAGTTCTATTAGTAGCTCTCTTCAAGATAGATCAACACTGTGTTTATGCATTTACATTCTTTCCTGTAAACATAATACCAACTCCACCCTTGATATCACAATATAAATTTTGTGGCCTTCATTTCCCCCTCCGTGGGACTATTTTGCAAATAGATATGAAAGTATACACCCAAGACAACAGTTTAAAAGCATTTTTCTGTCTAATTCAGCAACTGTCTACTTAACAACAGTGGACTCCTAACGATTGAATCATCTCCTGACAAAGCAGTAATGTTCGCTTTATTTCTACCTGAACTTGCAGCAGTTTTATCCCACATTTATGGAAAGTTAATATATAAATGCACGATGTGCATTGCTAATAGCTAATCTAGGAACACTTGTAACCATTAGTATTCGAATACCAATTATGATAGTAATAATATCAAGTATGCTTTTATAACCAGCCATACTAGTTTGTTACAAAGCGTACTAGTTTGGTAATCTGTCGCGCTGGTTTTGTTATTAATCATATTAGTTTTTTTAATCAGTATTTTTTTCAGAAACTGCTTCTGCAACTGAAAATTACACACGTTCACATTTTTATTAAAAACTCAATAATTTCACAATCTCTCTATCACTTTACAAAATTTTCAATGTAAAATAATTGAAATAAAATTTTTAAGCGATAAACATTTTATCCTTATACGCATGAAACACAATTCCACATGAAAATTGATCTATCCATTTAATATGACCGTAATAAAAGCAAAAATAGGAATCGATTTGCTTGGGCAATGGCGAGTGTGAAATGGAACTTGTTAAAGTCAAGTCAGTCCGCCCAAAGAATACGCCAGAAAGGAACACAATGATTCAGAAACAATTGATCTGGTATCATAACCAAGGGAGAGAACCCATCATCATTGCCATTTTTGAATTTTAATCGCTTATTAAATATGAGGGGTATTCCAAAAGTAATGCTTTCTATTATTCTACATGAATGGATCAAAGGAGATTGCAAATTGCATTGTTATAACGGCTGAACTTATGCATTCATGACCTGAAAGTTTCATGTCTCTGTTGCAGATTTTGACAGGGTGAGACTCTAAGAAAGCAAACTCTGTCATGGATATACATCAGAAGCAGAGATGCGTTATTGAATTCCAGGCAAAAGTGCATATAGAATAGTGGTGACTATGTAGAAAAATAAATTCTGGAGCACAAGAGTTTGTTCGTTTTAATGATATCACTCCTGTCTTCGTTGTTCAACTTTTGGAGTTAAAAAAAAAATTAGGAGGCTTTACTTTTGGAACGACCCTTGTATTTAACTACAAAATACAACAATAGTCCTAAACAAGACTGTGTTATTTTAAAATCAGAACAATTGTTGAAAAATAACAAAATATACTTAATTAATAAAGTATTTTTTTGCACAGCAATATGAAAATTTGTCAACTTAATTACTGAGATCAAATATCCAAAAGAAGTATATAAAAGGAGTCGTCGTCGTCATCATCATCATCATCATATGAATTTGAGGATTCTATTGTTGGCATTGGTTTCCCTGAATTCTTTCTAAAAAGGCATTAAGAATTATGGAAGGGACCATGTGAAGGTTGCCAACAACAAAGTGATTTTTGTGGAACAAGCTGGATTCGAACTTGGGACACCCAAGTTATTGCCCATATCGTTAACCACTAGACTATCAGCATCTCCCATAAAACATAAGGTGCTGCTATGGTATAGACTAGAATTAACTTGAAATAAGGTATTATGCACCCTTACTATGAGAAATGGACCCAACTTTTGAGTATATTTAGAAAATGTTATTGTCATTTTGTTTCTTATTTGACAAAAATATTGTCAAATATTTTTGTTGGAGGTGAATTAATTTTACATGCAAAATTGTTGTTTCTGTTCGTAAGATTAAATAAAAAAATTCTTTAAAATTATTTTAGTATTAAGTTACTAGTATACAAAACAAAAACAGGATATATTTTTGTGAACCAATTCTGATCCCATGAGGGCAGAGTTAGGCATGAGGCCGGCTTTTAATGAGAAACATCCTGCTCCCCAGAAAGAGCCGTTTTGGGTTGAAATAAAAATAAATTAAAAATAGTTCAGTCTAAAGGGATTTTATTTTCAGACCAAGAATGATAGCCAATACAGAGTATTCTCAATTACAGCATTCAAATTATTTTCATGTACTGAGGATTAATTTTGTTATTGTACCTTGATGTAAAATGGCCACTTTATGACAGGTGGAATTGAAATCCTTAATTTCTACATGGAGGAAGTAGAAATAATGCTCTACATTCCAAATGAGGAATTTTGGTACTTCTTATGAATAGGAATCCAGAGGATTTCAGTACTTATAATCATTTCCGAGTATTGATAGAGAATCGTGAGTCTTGGTGTAAAAGCTACACAACCCCATCTCTTTTTTTTTTTTTTTAAAGAATTGAATTTGTCTTTACTGAAAACTGATCTTGATTTTCCTTGTTTGCCCAGAAGAGGACAATGTTTTTAGGTGTTTAATTAAAATGATGGGGGTACATTCCATTCCATGTCATCCAAGTTTGGGCATCACAACACCTTATTTTGGACCCTGGCCGTTTTTGAAAATATTCATTTTTGAAGCCCCCCCCCCCCCCCAAAAAAAAAACCTATTCATTTAGGCTTTAAATTGTGTATTGACTTAAAGTAACCATCATAGTGTTAATTGAACATCTCGCATTTTTTTTTTTTCTAAATTTTGTGAAAAATGTAGAAGTTTAAGGATAACTATTGCTAGAATAGATCAAATGCCAAGAGATGTTTTAGATTTTATAAAAGTGTAATTTCAAAAGTCTAAAATTTATTTCCTGCAAAACATCACTATGCAATTTTTATGGATTATTAACCTGAACGGTCTCTTGGAAAGTGCCAAAACAGTCAACATCTAGAATAGGGATTTTTAATATTCAAATATCGTATTGATGTAAAATATGTGATGTTTTCTAGGACCCCACTCCCCAAGGCAAAGCTATTTCAAGTAGTGAGGGGAAGTGAGAAAGCATATAGCTAGTCAGACAACTGTCTCACGTTTACATTATCATCTGAAGTGAATTTAGAAAAAAATTCTCCACTATATAATAAAAGTTAATGGTAGATGTTTTTTTTTTCATAGATCATCAGAAATGATAATTTATATGCGGAAAATTGAATTGCTGACATAATTCTGGTTTTTTATTTGAATATTTTAGTCATATATCTAGATAGATAGAAAGAGCAAACATTAGCAAAGTATAAAAAGATTTTTTTATATCATTGTTAATGGAGGGTGTACAATAGTTTGATTAATATTTAAATGTCTTATTTCTGAATAAATTTCATGTCTGAAAAATCCCTACTACCCTGCCCCAATCTAGTTGAAATTGTAGAATTATCTTACTTTTAAGCCAAATTTTATGGGGTGTCCAGGACAAAGTATTTTAAATGGACTGGATGAAATGAGATGAAATGTCTCACCTCTTCTGTTAATGTGTTTCATAATTTTCATCAATACAAGTGAATCAATTTTGATGCAGTTTTTCAAAATTTTTTTTTTGTCTGCTAAAATATTTTTCCATCCTAACCTGGTTTTACATTCATATGCTTTAGGGTTTGCCTTTTTACATTATTTATTTTTTTTTTTTTTTGGTGGCTTTCAAACATGGGCAAACATGTAACCGCGACTTTTTATTCATATCGTCTGTCTTCAGACTTGGAAATACTCCGGAGGACTGACTCTCTAAGTTCTGAAATTCTCTGGGTGCCCATTCATTACCACAGGCTATGAAGTAAGTGCCCATTTTACAATGAAGATATAAATGCAAAGTGTAAAAACGAAGAAAAGTTTTTGTGACAATAATTGTGCTGTAAATGTGATAATCAACAATAGCCAGCATTTAAAAAAAAAAAAAAAAACTTTCAAAATTGTTAAAAAAAAATAATGCGGCCTCTATTCCAAAAGTTTCTACATCCTATCTTCTACTCTCTATACACAATAATCAGATATTAAATATTTTGTGATTAATGTTTATTCATAAACGACTTCATTGTATTAGTAACTATTTGGGGAATTGTAGAAATTCAATTTTATTTGCTTTTTAATTCCCTTTTTATTTATTTTCCTTTTTATTTAATTCCCTTTTTAATTTCCTTTTTTTTTCTATTTTTTTTCTAGTTTCCTTTTTTCTAGTTTTTTCTAATTTTGCCCTTTTTAAAAAATAATTTTGCCCTTTTTTATAACGTGTCACCACTTATCAAGGCCAAAGAACACTCGAGGATAAGGGGTAATGAGATGAAATGATTGTCAATTTAATGATGAAGAACCATGAGCGGACTGGGGATGCCTTATGAAATTATCAAAATTTTATTACTTGTGCAAACGGTTTTTTACTGGAATTTATTAACATTGGATTCAAAGGCGACAAAGTTGCAGGAAAACAGTTCTCGTGGACTCTTCCACTTTCCACTCTTGTGTCACATCTTCCTGCAATAAGAAGGCAGTAAATAATTAGTCTCCATACAGTTTCAGTTGCTTAGAGACTTGACTGGATATCAGGTTCCGTTCTCATCAGTCAGTTCAGCAGAAACTGGGCCGTTTCAGTGGCCTTTTATCTGTCAGGCTGAGGGATTGGTTCTGAATAGTCCTAGAAGGTTCATCCTCTCCAGCCTTGCCTTCCCTCTTTAGAGTGGAGTAAGTTTATTTCTAATTACCTGAAGTGCCCTGACCAAGGAATACTAACGAAGCTGCTTAGGCAATTTTTTTTTTTCAAAGGCCTAAGTACACCTCCTTTAGAGTTGTTGTGTTTCAGTATTAAAAAAACAAAAACAAGAACGATTGATTTGTCATAAAATGGATAAACCAAAAGAAAATGGTAAAATACTGCCTGCAACTTTGAAAATTCAACAAATTGAATTTTTTTGTTTCATTTCTAGTTAATTGTTCAATTATTCTTATTTTTACGCATTTTCTTTTGGAATTTTTTTTTTTTTAAATTGTATAAGCTATTTTTTTTTTTTTTTTCCTATTAGTCTGTTTGGCATTTCAGCATTTTTTCATCTGTCTAACATTATTTTAAGGAGGAGGGTCTTTTTCTTTTATTTTTAGAGACTTTTCTCCTGTCAGTCTGTTTGGCATTTTATTTATTTATTTATTTTTTGAAAAGTGGGTTTTTTTTAGAAACTTTTTTTTTTTTTTTTGTCAGTCTTTTGGATATTTTGGGGGAGGGAGTTGGATTTTTAATTTCTAACAAATATTAATATTTTAACAATCTCAATCAAATTGACCTATGCTGATTGTGAAAACCACCATGAATATAAACATAACATTTTGGTTGAATTGACTCAAGTGTTGTAAACATTTTTTTTTTAATGTGGCGTTCTTTGCTCCATTACATTTAAATATGAAATATAATTTTCATCAATAAATGTTCAGGTTGAATAGATCATAAAAATGCATTTTTTTTATTACTTTCTTTATTCAAATTTTTCCTGTTGCAATTTTTATCCGTTTGAATTATACATAAAATTACAGATAATATTTATTGATAAAATTATATTTTTGATCAACATTATTACTGTTCTATTTTCATTTACTAATGGGTCTATAAACTCCTATACACCTATATACTCATCTGGTTGGTGATAAATGTATGCAGGTTGATCTTCTGATCACTGCTTTTATCATTCTGTGTCACTGTCATCATCATGAGTTAGGTTACCCCCTTTGTCTGTTCATGCAAAGAAGCCGATATTTTTATTTGGCTTATTCAAAAAAGAACAAAAAACTTGGTATGAGTGTTAGAGAAAGGCAGACAGATATGAGGGTCATTGCAAAAGTAAAGCCTCTTTTTTCTTTTCTAACCTGAAAGTTTGAAGAGCTACAAAGATGGAAGTGGTACCATTAAAACAAGTGGCCTTTTGTGCTCCAGAATTTATTTTTCTACCTAGTCACTACCATTTTTGATGCACTTTTGACAGGAATTCAATAATGCATCACTGCTTCTGACACACATCCATGACAGGGATTGCTTTGTTAGAGCTTTATACTGTCAATATCTGCAACAGAAAAATGAAACTTGCAGGCCAGGAATGCATAAGTTCAGTCATCATAACAATGCAATTTGCAATCTATCTGATTCATACAGAACAAAAAATAGGAAGCATTACTTTTGGAATGCCCCTCATAGATTGCTTATTTCATTACATTTAGCTATTTTATTCATACCTCCACCCCTGTGTGAGGACATTTTGAGAATGTTTCACATTGGCTTGTTTCAGTTATCAGTTAAAAAGTGATCAAAGACCCCCCCCCATAGAAGTCACATGGTTTCATCGACTTTTGCTTTGAGTTCATCTCTGTTCTTTAGAGTGTCATTGAAACATTTGTGTCCAAACACTTTCTTTGCTATCTAACAATTCAACTGTGAGTTGATCTGTTTGGAGGGAAAAAAACAACAAATGCCAGTTTAAATTCATTTTATTTCTCATTTGTGAACCATCTCTTTTTTTTCTTCTATTCCAGCAAACTTTCTTCAACTAAAAGCCTGGAAGACGACACAATGGCTGAAGTGGATGTCAATGCACATTTGCAGGACTTCATAGCAAGTGGACGGACTGGTCGACGCAATGCTGTACCAGATATTATTCACGATGGGCTGGCGAAAGTGAGCACCAGCGATTTACCTTATGAACTTGAGAAATTAAAATGCTCTGGTAAGTAAAAATCACTTTCCATTTTTTTTTTTTTTTTTTTTTTTTTTTTTGTTCCCTTGTTCATATGAACTTAGTTTTGTGTATTTTCATTGCACAGGTTGAGATCGTCTGCTCATTATCTTCATTCAAAGTCAGTGCTTAAATTTAATAATGTGGTTTCAGTCACTGGTGTAACAAATAGATTTTTCTTTCAAATTAAATTACAAATTTGTTTTAAAAGCAATATTTTAATGAAGTTAAAATGATACTTGTTTTTTTTTTTTTTTTTTTTTGTTTTTTTTTTTACAAACTTGCGATCTAAACAATAAAAATAAATCTAAACAAAAAATTTTTTCAACTGAAGACAAAATGACTGTCTTGTCAGGCTAAGCCAAAAAGTCAATTGGTCTCAAAGATCAGCAGAAACCAGAAATCTCCCGTGATGAGCAAAACCTATAACCTACTTTGTTAGCCGAGTTCAAATATCAAACTCTCCTTCTTTATATATATATATATATATATATATATATATATATATATATAATATATATATATATATATATAGTGATGGGACGATTCCAATATTTTTCCTGATTCCCTACTAATTACTGATTCCGATTATTTATAAATTTCTAAATATTTAACTATAGGATTGTTATTTCCCCCAATTTTCATAAAAACCCGTGTTAAATATGCTGATATTTTCCTAAACATCAAAATACATTTGTGGAGGATGATGTATCGATTTTAGTTTTACTGGTACTTTAAAATCAATAAATATTTATTTTATCATTATTACCAGCAATGGAAGATTTTACTTTAAACAAAATCAAATAAAAAAGACAAAAGAATCGTTTTGGCATTGGAATATAGGCATCAATTTTTTCCAATACCGATTCTGATTTTTCCGATTCCTGATTCTGATTCCAATTAATCATCCCAACACACACACATATATATATATATATATATACATACACACACACACACATATATATATATATATATATATATATATATATATATATATATATACACGAGCAAACAGTTAATAAAACATGTTAAAAAACACTTTGAAATGAGTTAAAAACATATTTAATCTGAAAAGGAAACACTAGATAAGTGGATAGTCCTTAATCCGCGGAGTTTCGAAGAAATACTTTCCTTCTCATCAGAGGGTAGGAATTAGCAAAATGCGGGATCGGATTTTGCATGCAAAAGTATTTGATGAAACAACAAGTAAGTCAAAGATCTTACTTGAAAATAAAAAAAGTGAAGCAGAGGGAATATGGTAAAGAAAAAGGTGATTACATATGAATGGATAGTCTGGTGGAAGATAAATAATCCAGTAACGGTAAAATCCAAGTATATAATTTCAAGAAAGTTAATTGAATTTTCATTTGCACAAGTAAAATCCAGAAATTCCGTAATTGGAAGAAGATGGTCCATAATAATCCAAAGGCAGAAATCCATGGAAAAATTCACAAAAATGTGTACAAGGAAAAAAAGGAAAAAATTCCAATAATATTAATAAAAGAAAAATAAGATATGCTTTTCATTCTACTGCCGAGATATAAATATAAATAAGAAAGATCAAGGAAGAAAAAATATATATAATGGTTATTTTGCTACATTTTGTGACTCAGAGAACTGCTTGAAATATCAAAATAAAATATTAAAAATAAAAAACATTGTTTTTATGCTTCATTCACTGGCCATAACCTTGAAATATATATATTATTAAATATTTTTAATATCCATAAACACGTTTCATGTTCCTGCACTCGTCAGTATAAAATTATGTAACTGTACCGTGGTCTGACGATTGAACCCTAACTTCTTACAATTAAGCTGTTGAAATGCACCTTAGATGTAAACACTAGTAATGAGATTCTAACTGTTTTTGATCTACTAAAAGGGAGAGAACTCCGAAATGTGACGAACTTGGAATCTTCAGTTTAGTTTCTCTCAGACTTATTGAAGCTTAATGATTATTGTTTAATAAATATCTTTTTAATATCCGTAGATATGTTTCATATTTCTACAATCATCAGCGGAAGTTATATATATATATATATATATATATATATATATATATATATATATATATATATATATATATATACTTTTTGTTGCTATCAATTCCTTTTTTGAAGTCTTGGTTTTGTTAATACAGTATATATATATATATATATATATATATATGTATATATGTATAACTACTTCATTTACTCACATAAAATTAATATACGAAAGTATAGATTTATGCGTAAACTTTAAGTATTTACTTCAAAAGTGCTCAATACGTAGGTAGAGCTAGTTAGTAATTTATAAAATATATATATATATAATTTATAAATATATATCGCCATATATATTTTATAAATTACTATATATATATATATATATATATATATATATATATATATATATATATATGCATACATACAGAGAAAGAAGGACACATAAAAATTAGCAGTCCTGTTTGAACCACACTGAGATCTCTTGAGAATGATCACCTGTTTAATCACAAGACATTAAAAAAAAAAAATTACTGACCCGTGAGGGAGAGGGGTTCTATCAGCTGAAGTGGACATGTGTTGGACCCAAGTGGTTCACTTTCTCAATATGCAATCTCTTTAAAGATGGCAACCCATTTTCTGAGTGGTCAGATCTAGAGCCAAGATATTTTTCCTATATCATAAATCTGTCGTTTGTAACATGCAAACATTGTACTGCTATTGGACATTGTTATGTATGTTCACATTAGTGTCACATGAAATATAATGTTTTGCTCATTTATTTTTTTTCTTTTCTTTTTCCTTACAAGCTCAGGAAGATGACAAATGTGTAGCCTTTTATTAGTAAGTGCGTAACAAATATATGCGATGATGCACAAATATCTTTGTTTGTATCAAGATGTACAGCAACACTATATATGGCATAATCATGTTGATACACCGGTTCTCATTGAATCACCAATGTTAAGTAACATTGAGCCAAGTCAGTACCAGATGGGTGACTATTTAGGAATAGTAGGTGCTATATATAGGAGCACGTTGACATCTCTCTACAAGAGCTGCCAAAACCTAACATCATCATCAATTCTAATGGGGATATACATGCAACTGAGGAGCACTTGTGAGTTTCATACTCCCATGAAGAAGCCGGATCAACCCACCTAGGGGGAGTGTCATTTCAGATAGTACAGTAGTACAGCAAGACCACTGTGTGATAGACTCCTAGTTTTTGTGTAGGCAGTTTTCTAGGATGAGCTTATTTGAATTAAAACCTGTTGTAACTTCATTTACATCTAATAATGCAGGCATAACAGTGTGAGAGATGATGTTGGGGACCGTGGGGTGGTCTGAAAGCACAAAGATATGAGAAACGGTGAGATGAGAATAGATTTTAAATATGAATAAGAATTTAAGTTTATTTTAGAAGATATTAAAACAACTCAACATAGCACAAAATGAATCGAAATATAATTGCATGTGTATAAGTGAGAGAATATATTAATAAAATAACATTCTTAAATGCGGGGAAATGTGTATGAAATGGTACGTACTTGTGCAGATATTTTCCTAAACGTAAACATATACTTGTGGGGGACAATCTATCGATTTTAGCTTCACTGGTGGTTTTAAATCAATAAATATTTATTATTTTATCATTATTACCAGCAATGGAAGATTTTGTTTTAAACAAAATCAAATAAACATGATTAAAAGAATCGTTTTAGCATCGGAAAATCGGTAGAAATTTTTCCGATACTGATTCTGATGCCCTCAAATATTCTGATTTTTCCGATTCCCGATTCTGATTAATCGTCCCAACACTAATACGTACACACACACACACACACACACACACACACACACACACACACACACACACACACACACACACACACACATAAACAAATGACAAAAGTCTATATTCCAAATTTCAAGATGTTGATCATCTTTCCATTTATATCCTTACATACGTTGACATGCACAATTCTTGACAGCACCTGTTTCCTAGCGCAAAATCATTCATGTAATTATGTCAATTCTTGAATTTATTCTGCCCTCAACTCATTAGAAGAAAAAGCACTTTTCAATTTTAGAAGAAAATAAAGGCATATGGGCATGATTACAAAATCCAAAAATTAGGAAAGAAGTTGCAATTATTTTTTTTATTTTGTTATACCATCTTTGAATTTGTCATTTATTTGTTATATACTCTGTAGTTACATCGAGCTTTATGAATAAAAGGTGAAATATAATTGAATAAATATATGTCCCCATAAATATATATATATGTATATATATATTTTTTTTTGGGGGGGGTGCATATTAAAAGACAGTACAGTAGAACATTGGGATACAGCATAAATAATTAGTTATAAAATACAGTATAGTATATAATACACATGTATTTAATCAAATAACATTATAAATAACATTGTAAGGCGGGGCAAACACCATAACTAGTGGCCAGAAAATCATTGTATTCCACATCGTAACCTGAAAAAAATGTATCCTAGGGTTCTTCTGTATTTTGGATTCAGTCAATGAAGACAGAATTTAATTTACTTCCTGAAAAATGTCCTTAAATATAAAAGATAAAATAACATTAGTTTACCGGTAAAATCCAAATTATATCATACCTGCTCTCCAAATTTAAAGATGGGGGTATATTTTCATTTCTAAGCTGAATTCCAAATTGAAAATTCAAATCTGAAAGTGGGGAAGGGGATGAATTTGTCACATGACAAAATAATACAGTAGAACCCTGGGATACGGTGGCCTTAGGATACTTTTTTTCAGGTTATGATATAGAATACAATGTTTTTCCAGCCCCTGGTTACAGTATTTGCCCCACCTTAGTGTTATTTATAATGCTATTTGATTATATACCCGTGTATCATATACTGTACTGTATTTTGTTACTAATTTTTAATGCCGTATCCCAAGGTTCTACTGTATTTATGGAAATTTGGTATCTGTTTACCTGAGGTAGATATCGGCTGAAACTCTAATATAACAATACTTCAATGCTCAGTTCAGTTTACTGGTAAAATCCAAGTTATACCCCTCCCCCTCGTCCCCAAAATTTTACTTCTAAGCTGAATTCCAAACTGCAAATTCAAATCTGAGAGTGAGGAAGGGGAGGAATTTTTCACATGACAAAATGATATTACAATGCTCTGGCAGAGAGAGTTTGAAGACATCCAAGAAATGGATATCTGGATCATTTTCTTAGCTTCTGATTAGGTCAGTAACTGGAACATGTTCCATTTCTGAGATATTCCAATGACCAATCTTTTTGTCTTGTCAGTCATCCATGTACCAGTTCCTGGCCAATACATTGATTTTTCTGAGAATCAAATAAAGCACATGGGGGTATAGTGTTAAGACTACACCTCTCTGTGAAAAACCTTGACACTGGTTAAGGTAGAAGAATTCCCAGACAAATTCCTTAGCCAAATGGTCATGACCAAGGCAAGACACGGGTTGAAGGAACCAAGCAACCTGGTCATGCTTTTGCTATGATTATCACAGATCAAGGAAATGCTTGCCCTTTAAAGTTTTTTATCACTTTAATGAGACTAAATTAAACACAAATCTGATGGAAGAAAATGAGCCGTTTATTCAACAGGGTCTTCCTTCTAAAGCACTGCACAGAAGGGAGAGGACAAAGAGAGAGGGGTCACCAATTAGTTATATCTTGTCAGCCTGTTTTATGTATCTCTCCTTGAGCCGTATGACATCATATCCATTTTTAATACATTCCCACAACTTAGTTAATTTTTACCCTGTGTTGAGTGAGTTGACCTCTGTTAACCTTTCACTTGTCGCATTCTCTTATTTTCAACTAAAATGTGTACTCGTTGATCTGCCCTTCAATATGAAACAGTACCTGGTGTTACCAAGTTTTTATGTTTCATACTATGTTTGTTTTTTATGCTAGAATGTAAGATGATTCAAAGAAGCAGCACATATGCTGGGAGATGGTCAATTATTAATTAGACCTAGTATAGAATTTAATACAATATAGGAACTGTTAATTATAAATAATAGATAATATGTACAGTAATAAATAAAATAATGTGTGTGTGTAATATATATATATATATATATATATATATATATATATATATATATATATATATAGTAGTAATAATTAGTAATATTTACAACTAGAAATAAAATAGGTATAAGATATAAATTTGTACTAGAACTGTCTGTAAGGACCCGTGATGCAGTGGATCGGGAAAATCAATTGTAAAAATGACCTTTTCCTGAAGGTTGAAAGCTGAATTCTGAGTGTGAACAACCAAAAAATACAATTGCAAATTACTTAGGGTCACCATCCAGTCATGGCCGATGGAACAAGAGCATGCTACCCCCGTGAAGTAAATAAAATGTTCCGTTCAAAATTCTGTCCAAATTCCCGAGTTCAACAGAAATATTCCTGAGTTCAAGATGCACTTGAAGAAGATCGGAGGTTGCATCAACTGAAACGTCGTGAAACTGATACTCAAGATGAGAATCCAAATACCAATCCGCATCTCAAAAATTCAGAAACGAAATAGTTATTTTTTTAATCCGTTTCGTCTTGATAAGTAATTAGAATATCTTAAATGATTCTTGCCCCTTTAAATAATGTATAAGATTGCAAATAATACTTATTGAGAATAAATTAGTATTGATAAACATTAGCTTATTACAATTGTGAGTCCGCTTAGGCAGAAAAATAACAAGTTGTTGCTTGAATCAAACCAACATTGGAAGCCACTGAAGCATTGTACTACTCAACCAAATGAAATTAACAACTATCTCAATAGATGTGAAATAGAACTCATTATTTCATTCTAAATCTCCATGTTTTATATCTTTTGCTCTACACACACACACACACACACACACACACACGCATATTACTAGCAGGGTTACCTGACATTGCTCGGAGCAAAATTGTAACATATTTCTATTAAAACTTTTATCTTTTCTTCCTCTCTTCCCCCCGCCCTTTCCATGGTTTCCTCCCTCTTCACTCCTGTCTTTTTTTTTCTCTGCCCAGCCCATTCCTCTCTTTAGACATCCACACATAAAAAGCCAACATAAAAATATTAATGCTGTAAAAAAAAAAAAAAAAATACCACTTTCTTGTAGTTAGTGGCTGGAAGGCAGATCCTACACCCTTCATCAAATCTGTACCAGTTAGGGTCAAAGAATGAATAACCGTTTCTAAATTTTAGATATTATTCATAACAAAAAAAAAAACAAAAAAAGAACAGATTTGTGGGCGATTGTTTTGTTTTTTAGTTTTAGTTTGACAGACATACATACATATAAACAGACAAACAGTTGTTTTTATTCTCACTCTGACATTGATATTAAAAGCCTACCATTTCTATTTAAAAATTATTAAAACGAACTTATTAATATACTCAGTCACGGATATGTGAGCAACTTCATGAATGTTAACTAATTTGCATATTCCTTTGGGAAACTAGCGTTCATTGATTAATTATTTTTTATGGTTTCTAATTAGATGATTGGTTTCATTTAACTTTTATACTGAATTCTTTTTATTTTTACATTGTGCATAATTGCATAGAATTTAGGATAAAAACATTTTAGCCCATGGAAATGTTATATATATATATATATATATATATATATATATATATATATATACATATATATATATATATAAGTTATAAATATATATATGGCAATTAAGCTACACAGAATATTCCGCATTTCATCCACGCTCGGATTCGTCAGGCTTATGAGCACTGTTGAAGTAAATACTTAAAGTTTACGCATAAAATAATACTTTTGTATATTAATTTATGTGATTAAATGAAGTAGTCATACTTTTATATATATAAAGTGACCTTGTGTTTGCGAAATGTCTTAACCAAACTGCTCTCTGAATATTTGGTCTACAGCTTGATATATTGGATATTTGGACCTCTGGAACACTAAATACCTGCTAAGGGGATCAAAATTGAAAAAACAAAATTCACATTGGCAGGAGTAAATCAACTAAGTTCTAAGTATGCATACATATACATTTTTAGTTTGCAGTCACTTAATTTTTTGCCTTTTTATCCATCTGGCAATAGCTCCGATGGTAACAACAAAGGTTGAAGCACTAAATAATGACTATAGCTGGAGTGTTGATGTTTTGGTTTCAATTCCGGCTGATGGCACTGAAGTCATATTTTTAAATTTTGAAATCATTACTATATATATTGGGTACAATATAATAATCAATAGAGAATTTGTTTGTTCACATTGAACGGGGCATAAAAAAAATAAGTTCAGCCCCCCCCCCCTCATTAACTCCAAAAGTCTTCAGGGGATGGCAAATCCTGGTGAAAATGAACAAACGGTGCAGTTTTAGACCTTAACATATGTAAATTTGAGTTTTGATCCATGCAAAAAAAGAAATGAGTAACTCTATCACCCCTCCCCCCCCCATTTAGGCCCCAAAGGCCTTAACATATTTAATTTTGAATTCAGCACCATACAAAACTGCTAAATAGACATACACAGAAAATTTGGGACAAATAGTCCCAAAAATGGAGTGTTTTTATTAGCCCTAAAAGAGCCCCTGGGGCATACCCAAGAGTAATCGCGAAGTATAGACAAACAAAATTATATAGAAATCAATTAATTACAACTTTTCAGAAAGTTTTATAAAAATCCAAGGCATCAATTTTTTTTAATAAGCTCGAAAGTGTAAATTTTAGCTATTTTAACCTGAAAGGGGCAACCGGAGTTTTCCTGGAAAATCCGTTCTGTTATATTTTTACTCATATCATGTTTAATGTTTGTGCAAAATTTCAAAAAATTCGAAGGTATAGTTATTGAGAAAAGTGCCAACAGACATGGGTGAATTTACAGCTCCACCCTCCTTTTGTCGGGGAGACCAAAAATATTATATTTTTTTAACATTTACAATCTTCCTTCTTAGTTTATCTATGTACTGATTTAACAAAAATATAGTTTTATTACTAAAAAATTGTTTTATTTATTTATGTAAAATTTAAAGCTCGGATATTATTTGAATCCACCACAGCCTTCTATTTTTTTGTCATTTTTATTCCAGACCTCACACTAGTGAAGTTACGCATAATAACTTTTATATCAATACAAAATATTTTCAGTTATTTTTTCCTTGTCACGATTATCATCTATGAGGACAACACGGGTGTATCTTGTCAGACTTGGGAATCTTTCTTAAACTCTGAAATCTACACAGAATATTGAACAAATCCTTTATTTAATCCACGTGGGTGCTCTTGTTCCATCATCCATGATGGGTAGAAGTCTTAAGCAATCCATAATTGTACCTTGAGTGTTGCCCGCACTGATTGATTGAACCTTCAGTCTTCAGAATAGTGTCATTTACAACAGAATTTTACCATGTGCTTTATCCATTATGCCACAGGTCGTTGAAGACAATTCTTATATGAATTATTTATTTATGAACTTATTCTTGTTTTCAGTGTACAATCTTACCACTTATCACTACTTATTGCTATATATACAGTGGCGCCAAAAAGAAAGTCTGCACTTGTCATTTTTTCAAAAACCACAAATTGAATGTAACTGTTTAAACAACCTATACCTCATTTGATTCGCCTTTTGTTCTTCTATAATTTTACCTGTTCATATTTAACTTTTAATTGAAGTATCCTAGCGTTCACGTCAATTTTAAAAAATTAACTTCAATTCAAGAAGGCAAAAAGAAACTCCACACAACAC